>NC_133911.1:895000-1593040 GCF_964199755.1 Larus michahellis | reverse complement strand
TTTTTGGGAAAAAAAAGGCTTTTTTGGGAAAAAAAAAAGGCTTTTTGGAAAAAAAAAAAAAAGGCTTTTTTTTGGAAAAAAAATGGCTTGTTGAGGACAAAATAAAGGCGCCCTATACCCTGGTGGCACCAGGGTGCCACCTCCCTGCGAGCACCCTTGGGGGGGGGTGGGGGGGTGGGGGGGGGTGGTCCCCAAGTAAAGGTGAAGGTGGGTGGTTTAACGAAGCCGGGAGCTCGTTATCCCCCGCCCCGGGATGCTGAGGGACCCCCCCCCCCCCATCCATCCCTGCTGCCCTTCCACGAGCATCCCGGGATGCAAAGCTCACCCTGACCACCCAAAGCATCCCCCCCCCCCGACCCCCCAGGCCTTGAGCATCCCCCCGGCCCAGGGCAGGGAAGGGAGGAAAAGGGAATGACCGAGGTCACGTAAATATTTTGAGTCGCCTTTTTTGGGGTGTGTGTGTGTGTGTGTGTGTGTTATTTCATTTCTTTGCAATGGAGTCGGGTATTTTTCCAAAGGAAATCGCGGGCTGACGTTGGTCATCCCCCCCCCCCGCCCCCCCCCGCCGCCCTCCCCGGCTTCTTCTGGGTGCTCCAAATTGGGCTTTTTTTTATGCAACTTTTCCTGGTGGCAGGGTGGGTTTTATTTTATTATTTTATTTTATTTTATTATTTTATTTTATTATTTTATTTTTCGCAATCCCCCCCCCCCATCCCCCCATTTTTGCCCCAAATCCTCCCGTTTTCTCCTCGGGGAGCAGAAATTGCCATTTCCATCCGCTTGGTGTCAGCTCCGGCCCCTCTCCGGCCCTGCCATCCGTCCATCCCAAACCACCCCAAACCCATCAGCGTTGACTTATTCCGAGCTTTAATTTGCCGTTAAAGCCTTAATTTGCCAGCGTTAACGATTGCCGGGTCATGAATATCCCATAGGATCCAGATGGGAATGATACAACCCCTATTTTTCGGCTGGAAATCCCGCCGGGTGCCAAAATCGGCCCCGGGAACCGAAGGCCTTTTAGCGCTTTAAACCCGCTCGTGCCTCCCATGCATCATCTCCTTCGGGTTCGTTAAGTCACGCCAATTAGTTTGGAAACGGCTTAAACTCAGGGATCGGGGCCGGGGTGGGGGGTGTCTCCCAAAACGGAGCCGCTGCTCTTGGTTAAAATGGGGTTTTTATTTTATTTTATTTTATTTTATTTTATTTTATTTTATTTTATTTTATTTTATTTTTTTCCTGGCATGTCAAAGCAGGATGAGCCGAGCGCTGCCGGGGCATTTAGCCCTGGGGTATTTACCCCGGAGGGTATTTAGCCCTGGGGTATTTAGTTCTGGGGCATTTGGCTCTGGGATACTTGCCCCTGGGGTATTTAATCCTGGGGCATTTATCCCCGGTGCCTTTAGCCCTGGGGTATGTAGCTCTGAATTATTTAGCTCCGGGGTATTTAGCTCCGGGGTATTTAGCGCTGGGGTATTTAGCCCTGGGGTATTTTTTAGCGCTGGGGTATTTAGCATGGGGGATTTAGCACCGGGGTATTTAGCTCTGGGGTACGTAGCTCTGGGATATTTATCCCTGGGGCATTTACCCCTGGAGTATTTAACCCTGGGGTATTTAGCACGGGGTATTTAGTCCTGGAGTATTTAACCCTGGGGCATTTATCCCTGGGGCATTTAGCCTTGGGGTATTTAGCTCTGGGGTATTTAGCCCTGGGGTATGTAGCTCCGAGTTATTTACCTCTGGGGTATTTAATCCTGGGGCATTTATCCCTGGGGTATTTAGTCCCAGGGTATTTATCCCTGGGGCATTAGTCTTGGGGTATTTAACCCTGGGGCATTTATCCGTGGGGCATTTATCCCTGGGGTATTTAGCACGGGGATATTTAGCACCAGGGTATTTAGCCCTGGGGCATTTATCCCTGGGGTATTTAGCCCTGGGGCATTTAGTCTTGGGCTATATAACCCTGGGGCATTTATCCCCAGGGTATTTACCCCTGGGGTATTTAGCACGGGGGTATTTAGCACTGGGGCACTGAGCGTTGGTGCATTCAGCGTCGGTGCATTTAAGCGAAAGACCCTTTCGCCCCCCGGGGCATTTACCATGGGGGTATTGTTTAGCCCCGGGGTATTTAGCGTCGACGCATTCAGCATGTGGGGAATGAAGCCCCGGGGCATCGAGCACTGGGGCACTTAGCGTTGGGGCAGAAAACAGGGGGGCGTTGAACACCGGAGCGTTAAGCGTTTACCCCTGGGGCATTTAGCAAAGGGGCATTTACCCCCGGGGCATTTACCCCCGGGGCATTAAGCACCGGGGCATTAACCAAGGACGCATAAAGCCCCGGGGCATTTAGTCCCTGGCACCGAGTGTTGGTGCTTCAGCCCTGGGGCATTTCCCACGGGGGCATTTAGCCCCGGGGCATTAATTATTGGCTCCTGGGCCTCAAGGGGTTTCGTTTCTCGTACCCAGACCCCGAGAGAAAAACCGAGGCCGGGGCCGAGCCCGAAACTGGTGCCCCCAGTTCCCCCCGGGACCCCGGCTCCCAGCACCCGGGGGAGAAGCGGCTCCGGCGCAGGCTGCGGCGGCTCCGGCTTCCCCGAGAGCAAATAAACCTTCCCCGGCGGAGCTCTGAGCCCGGAGACGCGCAGGGCACCGTCCGGCCAGCGCTGGGACAAACCCCCCCGGACCGCTGCGCTGGGGAGGGGGTGACAAAGGTGGGAGAGGGTGACAAAGGTGGGAGAGGGTGACAATGGTGGGAGAGGGTGACGATGGTGGAGAGGGTGACGATGGTGGGAGAGGGGGACAATGCCGGGGAGAGGGTGACTATGGTGGGAGAGGGTGACAATGCTGGGAGAGGGTCACAATGCTGGGGAGAGGGTGACGATGCTGGAGAGGGTGACGATGCCAGGGAGAGGGTGACAAGGCTGGGGAGAGGGTGACAATTCTGGGAGAGGTTGACAACGGTGGGGAGAGGGTGACAATGCTGGGGAAAGGGTGACAAGGCTGGGGAGAGGGTGATGATGGTGGGAGAGGGTCACGATGCCAGGGAGAGGGTGATGATGCTGGGAGAGGGTGACGATGCCAGGGAGAGGGTGACAAGGCTGGGGAGAGGGTGACAATGCTGGGAGAGGGTGACTATGGTGGGAGAGGGTGATGATGGTGGGAGAGGGTCACAATGCCAGGGAGAGGGCGACGATGGTGGGAGAGGGTGACAATGCCAGGGAGAGGGTGACAACGTTGGGAGAGGGTGACAATTCTGGGAGAGGTTGACAATGATGGGGAGAGGGTGACAATGCCGGGGAAAGGGTGACAAGGCTGGGGACAGGGTGACAATGGTGGGAGAGTATCAAAATGCCGGGGAGAGGGTGACGATGCTGGAGAGAGTGACGATGCCGGGGAGAGGGTGACGATGCTGGAGAGGGTGACAATTCTGGGAGAGGGTGACAAGGCTGGGAGAGGGTGACAATGCTGGGAGAGGGTGACAATTCTGGGAGAGGGTGACAAGGCTGGGAGAGGGTGACGATGCCAGGGAGAGGGTGACAATTCTGGGAGAGAGTGACAATGCCAGGGAGAGAGTGACGATGCTGGGGAGAGGGTGACAGCACTGGGAGAGGCTGACAATTCTGGGAATAGGGTGACAATTCTGGGAGAGGGTGACAATGCCAGGGAGAGGGTGCCAATGTGGGTGACGATGCCGGGAGAGGGGTGGCAGCACTGGGCACTGCCCCGCTGCACCGGGGCCATGGCATCTCAACCGCCGCCTGTGGATGCCCCAGCGCCATCCCTCCTCCTCCTCCTCCTCCTCCTTCCCAGCCCCAGCCCGGCGGTGGCCGGTGGCCGGTGGTTGGTGGCCGGTGGCCGGTGGCTGGTGGCCGGCAGCCGGCGGCGGGAAACGCGGCGGATCCAGCAGAGAGCAGTGGTAACACACCGCCGGCCGGCTGCCTCCCGCTCCGTCCCAGCCGCTTTTCCTTTCCCTGGAAAGAGAAAAGTGGAATTTGCCAAAAAAATGGGGGGGGGGGGGGCGGGGGGGTCTTATTTAAAAAAAAACAACCCCAAACCAAACGAACCACCCAGTTTTTCCTGGTGGTGGAGGTGGGAAGGGAGCGGCCGGCGCTCGGGGCGAAGATTTACGGCCCGAGTCGCGAAATAGCAAAGAAAATAAAAAAAAAACCAAAAAAACAAAAAAGAAAAAACCAAACCGTGGTAATAGCGGGGAAAAAAAAAAAACCAAAAAACCCCAACAAAAAAAAAAACCTTCTTGTAAAAATAAATTCTAAGCTTTTCTATTAAATTCTTCTGCCCCGCTGGAGCTGGACACCCGTCGCCTTTGATCCTCCCGGTCCCGTCCCGTTCCCAGCCCGTGGGACGGAGAGAAGGAGACCCGGATGGTAATGGGCACTGACGGCTCGGAAAAGCGAGACGGGCCGCTTCGTTAATGAGCCCTAACGAGGGCGAGGGGCCCGAGGAGGCCGGCGGCGGGGCCCGCTGAGGGCGGCGGGGTGGGGAGCCGTGGGTTTGGCCGGGCTAGGCCGGGGTTTTGGGGGTGGCTAGGAGAGGGGAGATGGGGCTTGTCTCCCTTGGCTTTCGGGCATCCCTCGTTTTTCCAACGGGAAAAGGGTGAATTAAAGAACATGGAAGTGGAGACGGGGATGGGCGAGCTGGGGGCTCGGGAAATAGGGTGGGATGGGGAGAGGGGACCACCCCCGGCTTGGCCAGCAGCTTGCGATGGGCTCGCGATGGGCTCGCAATGGGCGGTGCAAGGGGCTTGTAATGGGCTACCAAGGTTTGTAACGGGCTTGCAAGGGGCGTGCGATTGGCTTGGAAGGGGCTCGCGACGGGTTTGCCCGAGGCGGTTGCAACGGGCTTCCAAGGTTCGCAATGGGCTCGTAACAAATTCCCAGTGGGCTTGCAAGAGGCTTGCAATGGGCTTCCAAGTTTGCAAGGGGCTTGCAAGGGGTTTGAAATGGGCTTCAGGGGTTGGAAATGGGCTTCCAAGTTTTGTAATGGGCTTGCAACAGATTCCCAATGGGCTTGCAACAGGCTTGCAATGGGCTTCCAAGTTTGCAAGGGGTTTGCAAGGGGTTGGAAATGGGCTTCAGGTGTTGGAAATGGGCTTCCAAGTTTTGTAATGGGCTTGCAAAGGGCTTGCAAGGGGCTTGCAATGGGTTTCCAAGTTTGCAAGGGGCTTTCAACGGGCATGCAAGGGGTTGTAACGGGCTTCCAAGGTTTGCAATGGGCTCGTAACAGATTCCCAATGGGCTTGCAAGAGGCTTGCAATGGGCTTCCAAGTTTGCAAGGGGTTTGCAAGGGGTTTCCAAGGGGTATAAAATGGGCTTCAGGCATTGGAAAGGGGCTTGCAACGGGCATGCATGGGGTTTTGACAGGCTTCCAAGGTTCGCAATGGGCTTCCAAGGTTCGCAATGGGCTCGTAACAGATTCCCAAAGGGCTTGCAAGAGGCTTGCAATGGGCTTCCAAGTTTGGAAGGGGCTTGCAAGGGGTTTGCAATGGGCTTGCAAGGGGTATAAAATGGGCTTCAGGGGTTGGAAATGGGCTTCCAAGTTTGCAAGAGGCTCGCGAGGGGTTTGCAAGGGGTTTGCAAGGGGTTGGAAATGGGCTTCAGGTGTTGGAAATGGGCTTGCAAGTTTTGTAGTGGGCTTGCAAGGGGCTTGCAAGTGGCTTCCAAGTTTGCAAGGGGCTTTCAACGGGCATGCAAGGGGTAGTAACGGGCTTCCAAGGTTTGCAATGGGCTCGTAACAGATTCCCAATGGGCTTGCAAGAGGCTTGCAATGGGCTTCCAAGTTTGGAAGGGGCTTGCAAGGGGTTTGCAATGGGCTTGCAAGGGGCTTGCAAGGGGTTGGAAATGGGCTTCAGGGGTTGGAAATGGGCTTCCAAGTTTTGTAATGGGCTTGCAATGGGCTTGCAAGGGGCTTGCAGTGGGCTTCCAAGTTTGCAAGGGGCTTTCAACGGGCATGCAGGGGGTTGTAACGGGCTTCCAAGGTTCGCAATGGGCTTCCAAGGTTTGCAATGGGCTCGTAACAGATTCCCAATGGGCTTGCAAGAGGCTTGCAATGGGCTTTCAAGTTTGGAAGGGGCTTGCAAGGGGTTTGCAATGGGCTTGCAATGGGCTTGCAAAGGGCTTGCAAGGGGCTTGCAAGGGGGTTGTAATGGGCTTCCAAGGTTTGCAATGGGCCTGCAAGGTGCCTGCAAGGGGCTTGTAACAGGTTTCCAATGGGCTTGCAAAGGGCTTCCAAGTTTGCAAGGGGCTTGCAATGGGCTTGGAAGGGGCTTGCAAGGGGTATAAAATGGGCTTCAGGGGTTGGAAATGGGCTTCCAAGTTTTGTAATGGGCTTGCAATGGGAGCGCAAGGGGGCTGTGACGGGCTACCCAGGTTTGTAAATGGGCTCGCAATGGCCGTGCCATAGGCTTGCTGTGGGCTTGCGATGGGTTTGCAGTGGGCTTGCGACGGCATTGCGATGGGTGTGCAATGGGCTTGCAATGGGCTTGTAATGGGCTCGCAATGGGCTCGCAATGGGCTCGCAATGGGTTTGCAGGGGGCTTGTAATGGGCTTGCAGGGGGCTTGTAATGGGCTTGCAATGGGCTTGCAATGGGCTTGTAATGGGTTTGCAATGGGCTTGCAATGGGCTTGCAATGGGCTTGCAATAGACTTGCAATGGGCTTGCAATGGGCTCACAATGGGCTCGCAATGGGCTTGTAATGGGCTTGTAATGGGCTTGCAATGGGTTTGCAGGGGGCTTGTAATGGGCTTGCAGGGGGCTTGTAATGGGCTCGCAATGGGCTTGCAATGGGCTCGCAATGGGCTTGCAATGGGCTTGCAGTGGGTTTGCAAGGGGTTTGAAATTGGCTTGCAATGGGCTTGCAATGGGCTTGCAATAGACTTGCAAAGGGCTTGCAGTGGGCTTGCAGTGGGCTTGCAGTGGGCTTGCAGTGGGCTTGCAAGTGGTTTGAAATTGGCTTGCAAGTTTTGTAATGGGCTTGCAGTGGGCTTGCAGTGATTTCAAGCCACCCCCTGACCCCGTCCCTTCGGCTCTGCTGCCTGCGCTGGAAGGAAAAGCGGGTGCCGAAGGGGGAGACGAAAGAGGCGGCTGGAGCCCAGGGAGGGTGGAAAACCCCCCGGGCCCCGAAGGTGCCGTGGCCGCGTGGGGCCGGGGCTGGCGACGCGCGGGAAGGCAGGCCGGCCGGCACGAAGGAAGCCCTGGAGCCTCCCAGTAACTGGAAGCAGAAGGGAGGGGAGCCCAAGGCGGGAACTCCAGCCCCGGGGAGGCGGGGAGCCGCGGGGTTTCTTCCATCCGGGCATCGGTTCCCGGCATCTCCCCCTTCCCTCGGGGGTGGGGATGCCATGGGCTCGCCATGGGCTTGCCATCGGCTACCGACAAGCTCGCCACAGGCTTGCGGTGGGCCTGCAGTCGAGCTTGCAAGGGCCTTGCAATGGGCTTGCGATGGGCTAGTAATAGGTTTGCAATGGGCTTGCGATGGGCTAGTAATAGGTTTACAATGGGCTTGCAATGGGCTAGTAAAAGGTTTACAATGGGCTTGCAATGGGCTAGTAAAAGATTTACAATGGGCTTGCCATGGGCTTGCGATTGGCTTCCAACAAGCTTGCAACAGGCTTGCAGTGGGCTTGCAGTGAGCTTGCAAGGGCCGTGCAATGGGCTAGTAATAGATTTACAGTGGGCTTGTAATGGGCTTGCGATGGGCTAGTAGTAAGTTCACAGTGGGCTTGCCATGGGCTAGTAATAGGTTTACAGTGGGCTTGCCATGGGCTTGCGATGGGCCAGTAATAGATTTCCAGTGGGCTTGCAATGGGCTTGCAATTGGCTTCCAACAAGCTCGCAACAGGCTTGCAGTGGGCTTGCAGTGAGCTTGCAAGGGCCGTGCAATGGGCTAGTAATAGATTTGCAGTGGGCTTGCAATGGGCTAGTAATAGATTTACAGTGGGCTTGCCATGGGCTAATAATAGGGTTCCAGTGGGCTTGCAATGGGCTTGCAATGAGCTAGTAGTAGGTTTACAGTGGGCTTGCTATGGGCCAGTAATAGATTTACAGTGGGCTTGCAATGGGCTAGTAATAGGTTTACAGTGGGCTTGCAATGGGCTAGTAACAGGTTTACAGTGTGCTTGCCATGGGCCAGTAATAGATTTACAGTGGGCTTGGAATGGGCTTGCAACGGGCTAGTAATATGTTTACAGTGGGCTTGCAATGGGCCAGTAATATATTTACAGTGGCCTTGGAACGGGCTTGCAATGGGCTAGTAATAGGTTTACAGTGGCCTTGGAATGGGCTTGCAATTGGCTAGTAGTAGGTTTCCAGTGGGCTTGCAATGGGTTTGCAATGGGCTAGTAATCGGTTTACAGTGGGCTTGCCATGGGCTAGTGATAGGTTTCCAATAAGCCTGCAAGAGGCTCGCAGCGAGCTTGCAGCTAGCTTATAGCAAGCGTGCAGCGGGCTTGCCATGGGCTTGCCAGGGGCTTGTACTAGGCTTAAAATGGGTTTGCAAGGGGCTTGCAAGGGGCTGACGGCGGCTATTGCAATGAGCTTGCAGGGGGCTTGCAGTGGGCTCGCAACGGGCCGGTCATCAGCTTGCATGGGCATGTAACGGGCTTGTGATGGGCTTGTAACGGGGTTATAATGGGCTTGTGATGGGCTTGTAACAGGGTTGTGATGGGCTTGTGATGGGCTTGTAACAGGGTTGTGATGGGCTTGTGATGGGCTTGTAACGGGCTTGTAACAGGGTTGTCATGGGCTTGTAACAGGGTTGTAATGGGCTTGTGATGGGCTTGTAATGGGGTTATAATGGGCTTGTGATGGGCTTGTAACAGGGTTGTCATGGGCTTGTAACAGGGTTGTAATGGGCTTGTGATGGGCTTGTAATGGGGTTATAATGGGCTTGTGATGGGCTTGTAACAGGGTTGTCATGGGCTTGTAACAGGGTTGTAATGGGCTTGTGATGGGCTTGTAATGGGGTTATAATGGGCTTGTGATGGGCTTGTAACAGGGTTGTCATGGGCTTGTAACAGGGTTGTAATGGGCTTGTGATGGGCTTGTAATGGGGTTATAATGGGCTTGTGATGGGCTTGTAACAGGGTTGTCATGGGCTTGTAACAGGGTTGTAACGGGCTTGTGATGGGCTTGTAATGGGGTTATAATGGGCTTGTGATGGGCTTGTAACAGGGTTGTGATGGGCTTGTGATGGGCTTGTAACGGGCTTGTAACAGGGTTGTCATGGGCTTGTAACAGGGTTATAATGGGCTTGTGATGGGCTTGTAACAGGGTTGTAATGGGCTTGTGATGGGCTTGCACTGGGCTGCTCCTCTCACCCCAGAGTGGTCTCTTCCCCCCGCCCCCGCCCCGGCCTTGACCCGTCTCGAATTTAAGCGAAATATTCTGTGGCTTTAACGGGCAGATCCCAACTTCCCCCGCTTGCCGCCGGACCTTCTCGCGTGCTGGGCATCGTGGGGGGGGACGACAGAAACCAAAGGGCGTTGCTCCATGCCGGTTTCCACCCCAAGGGAGACCCTAAATCCCATTCATGGCGGGAAACGCTTGGATTTCTCCCGGAAAAAGCTACCGGTGGGTCCCAGCACCGCTGCGCGGCAAGAACGGCGCTGAGACGGGAGAGGTGAAGCCCGAAAAATGGGTTTGCGGATCTACAGAGCCGTCAGCGGCGCCCTCCAGCTCCGTCCCGGCTTCTCCCACAGCATCATCTGAGGTCGGGATTTGTTGGGAAGGGCTGGAAAATGTCGCCGTTGTCCCGCTTGGGCCATCCCGGATTCGCTCTCACCCGCTGCCGGGCACGGCTTTGCTTCAACCCCCCCCCTCGGTTTTAAGCAGGAAATGTTCATCCTCGAATCGCAGAAACTGCTTCGCTCCAGGCATTTGCTCCGATGCGAAAGTCGATAAAATCCCACCCTGGCCCTGGTTTGACGAGCCGTCCGGCGTCAATTAAACCAATTAACAGGGGTTTGGGTAGGAGAGTTCCAAACTGGTTCCCAGCTCCGCAGCATCCCCTCCTCGGGACCAGCCCCAACCCAAGCGTTGCTCGCTGTCCCCCTGCCCTTCCTGGGGCTTTCCCATGGGAAAAAGGGGAAAAAATAAGCCGTTTTTCCTTAAATAAGGATTTAGCGCCTTATTCCCCGCCCTAATTTATGCCTTTTCCACCTCTTGATGCTGTGTCGCGTTGGGTGTAGCACCAACCTGCTCGTGATGCTGAACCTCCGCTCCCCACCGTTTCGCCTCAAATTGAAGGACAAAAGGCAACGAGCAGCTTATTTTATAATAAATCCCACATTTATCTCTCTATGTTATATATATTTCTGGTTTTTTTGGTTTTTTTTTCTCTTAACGGGGCTACTCTATCCGTGGGGTTTCGCTTTCCTTTCGAGCTTTTCCCTATTTCCAGCGGGATCTTGGTGGTACTTTTGGTCCCCGTTTTGGGAGACTTTCAGCGTCACCCCCTGCAAAAAAACGACACCTCTCGAGGTCCGAATTGCGACGGATTTGAGGTGGAAATGCCTTTTGCTGGAAATTTCCCCAGCCGGCCTATTTGCAATCCCAAATCCCGATGGCCGGCGCGTGATGCAAAGCGCCGAGGAAGGGACGTTTTGGGATGGGGTTGGAGAAGATGTGGCACAACTGGTCCGAGAAGTTCCCAGCCCATCCCAACTCCTTGTTTTCATCCCTGGTATCCAAAATAAAGGAAGAGGAGCTCGGGTCAGAGGGTTTTCACCCGCGTTGAAACGCAGTGATTCACCCAGCCCCACAACCGGTTGCGTGGGTACAGTCACCCATGGGTGGGTGGGAACCTCCCGCGTGGATTTTGTACCCTTCGAGAAACCTCCTGGAGAACCTGCTCCTGGTATTTTGATTTTTTCCGAGGAGGAGCGAAGATGTTATCGCTGGTAAATCCTGGTGAACTCCATCCAGCTTTGCTCCCCTCCAGCCGGAAACACCTGCCAAATCAAGCAAAGGAGGAGATAACGCAGGAAAAATAGACACCACTCCCCCACCCCATGCCCCCCCCCAGCAAAGTGCTCCTCAATTTATTTATACCACCGGGAAAAGGCTGCGTCGATGCCGAACCCGCGTCGCGATGCGGATATAAAGCTAAAATCCCCTCGATTGCTTGGTGGAGCAAACAGAGATGCGATCTTTTCCTGGGGATACGGGGTGGTTATCCCTCCGTGCGCGCGACGAGCAGCAATTCCCTGTCTTCCCAGCACTCGTCCCCGCAGCCGGGGACGCACGATGACGCTCCGGCGTTGCTGGAGATGCTTCGCAGCCCCTCGCCCAGCTCCTGGGCATCTCCCAGGGGGATGTTTTGCTGGAGAAACCACCCAAATTTGCTAAAAAAGCCTTTTTCTCCAGTAGGGGTGAAGTCCTGCTTGCTAATTCATAGAGGATTGGGGCACATCTTGAAGGACGCCATGACTTTGCTTGGCCATCCATCCACCCATGGCACCCGTCCCCCGAGCGCATCCATCCGTAATTTGGGTGCAATCGTCTCTAAAACCTTTGCACGCCAAGAGCTTGCCTCTAATAAAGGTGCTCCGAACCCTTTAGAGCTGCTCTTCACCGGGAATTTCTCCTCCAGCCACCTCCTGCGTGGTCCCGTCACCCATCGGAAACGATCCGCTTGGGTCTTGGGAACGCCGGCGAGGGCAAACAGAGAGGGCGAGCTCTTCCCGGGTTATTTAACGTGGCAGCGAGCCAGGGGCAGCATCACCTGAGCTGGTGGGAATGGTTCCGGATTCAGGCCCCCGTCTCCGACTATGGAAGGTCAACAGTGGATTTGGGATGTAAACCAGGCTTAGGTGGGATGGGCCTGCTCGTTAGGACCGGTGTTGGCATGCTGAGGTCATAATTAGCTGGAAAGAGGTCTCTTGCCTACCACACATAATTACTGCATATATGAGTCTATGAGTAGGTGACCGTACCCCATAGCCACATCCAGCCTGATTTCACGTTGCTTTTGGGGGCCATAATGCCATTTTAGGGCAAAATAAGCATGGCGTCACCTCCAGCTGATTCACCCACGTGCATCATACACGTCCAACCCCAAACCGACGCAATGTTTAAGCTCTCCGCTACAAGACCTTCACGGACGCTGCTCTGATGTTCCCCCTGTATCTCCTCCAGCGTGAGATGGAGCTGGGACACGGCCGGAGCCTGGCAGCTCCTCTCCGGTTGGGTGGTTTTTAGCCACCTTGGGGTCATTGACACAAAGTCTTCTACCAGCTCCTTGTTGCTCTATCTGGGGGGGGCCGAAGCTGCCTTGGTAATCTCTGGGAGCAGGGGGGAGCGCTTGGGCATGCAACACTTCTTCCTCGCTTCGCCTGCTGTCGAGCTGTTGCTGGTTGTTTCTCCTTCACCTTCGGTTTCTGGCCGATACTAAAACTGCGTGGGCCACAAAGCCTCATTGCGCCGCTTGGAGTCACATGCAAATGGGAGCCGGGAGTATGCAAAGTTGTGGAGCTCCCAATGCAAAGCTCCTGCTGGCTTTGCATGCAGCTTGGTCCACCCAAAGTAATCGAGATCTCCACCTTGGTCTTATCTCCAACGTTAGCTCCGGCTCCTCCTTTTCACATCTCTGGTTCTCCAGCCCAGCCTCTTTGCGTCTCTTGCTCACTCCGAGATCTTCATCACTTGTTGACACCAAGACCTTCATCTCTTGCTCACACCAAGATCTTCATCACTTGTTCACACCAAGACCTTCATCTCTTGCTCACACCAAGACATTAATCTCTTGTTTACATCAAGAACTTAATCTCTTGCTCATACCAAGACCTTTATCTCTTGCTCACATCAAGAGCTTCATAGACCTTCATCTCTTGCTCACACCAAGAGTGCCATGGGTTGGATACGCAGTTCCAGGCAGGACTCAACCCATTCCCACCACTGTTTCCACGGGGTCGCATCCTCCTGCTTTGCTCTTTTGGCCGTGATTATTTGTCTAACACTTGCCCTCTTCCTTTTCCTACCCTTTGAAACAGAAATTTTGCTTCCTTTTGAGTCAGCCTGGAATTCCTACACCTTCCCGGCAAAGACATGAATAACACAGGGCTGCATGAACCACGCTGGTCCACGAAGGACAAGGGAGAAGAGGTTGAGATATCATCACCCAGGCTTTCTCCTCTGGCCAGGAGAAGTCACAGCCCCATGACCAGGGAAGGTGGCAGCTCTTTTCTTGAGGAGCAAGGCAGTATTTCCGACGTGTGCTCTTGATGTTAAGAGCATGGCCGGTCAAGACATTTGCCCCTTGGGTTGGTGCCACCCTCTTGGGATGATGTGACCCATTTGGGGACCCCTAGGTCAAGAGAAAGCGGAGAAGGACCAACGTGGGGTCACCAGGGTGCCCAGGTCAACACGCGTTGGTGGATATGGGGGAGCTGGACTGGGGGCTGCTGGTGAAGAGGAGGGTAAGGGGAGGCTGTAACCGCAACCACAGCGACGTGGAGGGTGTTCCCAAAAAGGACGGCACTGAACCTGCCTGAAAAGCCAAATTTACCTTAAAAGAACCTCAATTCCAACACGTTCCGACACACCGGCTCCATAACGCGGGGCAACGCAAGCCCCGGAGATGCGGAAACCCCTCTGGTTTCAGCCCCCCCCTTCCCCTCGCCTCCGCGTTTTACCACTCGCTAGCCGTGAACCCGCGACGAGACTGGGTAACCTCCAACAAAAACCCCTGCAAATTATTTCGGCTCAACAGGTCGGAAGGAGGCCAAGACGCCGGCGGAGCTGTCGCTTTCTATTTTCCAGCCCTTTGCACCGGCGGGAGAAATTTAATGTAAATAATAAAAAAAAAAAAAAAAAAAAAAAAAAATCCCCGCATCCACAGACCAGGCGCCGCCGCCCCGCGTCCGACCCCAATGTGGGTCGCGGCAAAGCCCATCGCCCGCCTCCAAATCCCTCCGGCTTCCGTCAAACCCTCGGCAGGGAAAATCCGCCGCAAACCATCTCAGCTGAGGGATTTTTTTAATTTATTTCCCCTCCTCCCCCCTGCCAAAAAAAAATCCTTCCCGGCAGAGTTTTTCCGTGAGGCGATACAACCCGGATTAACATCCCGGCGTCCCAGGTTCACGTGGAAGGGGGAAGATGCCCGATACGTTGGGTCCACCTCGAGATTTAAAGCGAAGGAAAAAAAAGAGGATTTAAACCCTGGTTACGATTTTTGCAGCCCTGGGGGGCGGGGGGGAGCTTTTAAATCCCCTGGCCTGACCTGTCCCAGGGGTTATGAATTTTATATATATAAAATATAATATTTTATATATATATAATTATATATATATGGTTATATCTCTATATAGCTCTATATCTTCCTGTCTATCTATCTACCTATCTAATATATAAAGTTATATATACATGTATATATATTTTTATATATATATTTCTATATAATATTTAAAGTTATAAATTTATAACCCCTTTTCCTTGCAAAAGGGCTGGCGTGGAAAGGGAGGACCCGGCCTCGAGCTTAGCTGCCTCCCGCCTTAATCCCCCGCCGACCCCTAACGAAGAATAGACCCGTTATTCATTAAACGGCAAAATAAAAACTACGGATGCTGGAAAATATTTCCTGCCGGGGGGCACGTGCCCCGAAATCCCCCCGGCCAGGTTCGCTGCTCAACTCAGGTTTATCTTAACCTCGAGCCGTCACGCTGCCCTGAAACGTCCTCCGGCAGCTTTTAGGCTTGGTTTTATGGTTTTTAAGGTGAAATAAGGGTTGGTTTTGTGGTGTTTTTGTTCCCCCCCCCCCCGCCCCCAACCTGGAAATCGGAAAGCAGGCCTGGGAAGAGAAGCGGATGCCAGAAATCCAGCCGAATTTTAATTTTTCGAGCCGGATAAGAGCTTCTAGAGACACGCAGCGAGAAGTCTCGGCGTTTTTATTTTTAAGCGGCGCATTGCACATTAATTGCCCCCCCCCGCCCCCTGGTTTTTGCTTTTAAGATGCCCCCCCAACCCCCCTTTTTTTTTTTTTTTTTTTTTTTACGGCCGGGCTGAGCGCGGGGAGTTGGAGGCGATAAATTTTGCGGCCCTCCTGCTTCTCACGGGGGGAGCGGAAACGCTCTGCTGGGGGAAAGGGGAAGAGGCGACGGAGCCCCAGGATGACAAAACGGGGTGCCAGGTGTGCAAAAAAAGCCCCCCCGGATTTAGGAAAAGGCACCCCAGGTGGGCAAAACGGGGTCCCGGGTTTACAGAAAGGGACACCGGTTTCCAAAAGCGGGTCCCAGGTTGGCAAAAAGGTCCCCCCCCACCGGCCCCGATTTCAGAAAGGGCCCCCCAGGGTGAAGAGAAAGAGCCCGGGTTTGCGAAACCGGGGCCCGAATTTGCAAAAGGGGGGGCGCGGGTTGAAGAAAAGTCACCCCAGGGTCAAGAAAAAGCCACGCCAGGTTTGCAAAATGGGACCCCAAGTTTAGGGAGACTTGATTTAAGGAATCAGGTCACCTGGATTTAAGGGGAGCCGCCCCGAATTTAAGGAAAGTCACCCAGGATTTAAGGGAAGTCACCCCAAATTTAAGGGAAGTAACCAAAAATTTAAGGAAAGTCACCCCAAATTTAAGGAAAGTCACCCAGGATTTAAGGGAAGTCACCAAAAATTTAAGGAAAGTCACCCAGGATTTAAGGGAAGTCACCAAAAATTTAAGGAAAGTCACCCAGGATTTAGGGGAAGCCGCCCTGAATTTAAGGGAAGTCGCCCCAAATTTAAGGAAAGTCACCCCGAATTTAAGGGAAGTCACCCCGAATTTAAGGGATGCCCCCCCCGGTTTGCCTCGGGCAGCGCAGCAGCTTCCCGGCAGGATTTCCCACCCCGTCCCGTGCGGGAAATGCCCTTAAACCCCCAAATAAGTATTAAAAAGGGGAAAAAAAAATCCCGCTTTTGGGAAATGAGCGCCTTGGCAGCGGCCCCGCGGGGGGGGGGGCTGCGGGGCGACGCCGTTGTCCCCGGGTGACTTTCTCCACACCCCCCTCCCCCCCGCTGCCAATTCCAGCAAAAAAACCTGCGAAAAACCCACCGAAAAGCCCCATTTGGAGCAGAAAAGTCTTGGCCGGGGCTGGTCGCCCCCCCCCACCCCCTAAACCGGCGGGACGCCCCCAAAACGGGGGGCGCCGGGACCCCCTCCCCCCCGCCCCCCGTCCTTGGCCGGGGCTCGCTGGGGACGCGGGGGGGACACGGCAGGGGGTGTCCCTGGACACCCGGGGGGGTGTCCCCGGGCAAGGGGACAGGTGGCACCTCCGGCCTGTCCCCGTCCCCCCCCCACCCCCCCGCGAGGAGTTTATCGGTCCCTTCCCCAAATTAAAGGTGGGAAATCGAGATGGGGGGGGGGGGGTTCATAGCGTGGGGGGCCCCCAACAAAACTCCTTTTTTCCATAGCACAGGGTCCCCCCAAAGACCCTTGATTTATGTATTTTTTTTATTTCATATTTTTATTTCTTTTTTTTTGTTTTTATTGTTATTTTTATGAATTTGTCATCATCTTCTTCTTCTTCTTCTTCTTCTTCTTCTTCTTCTTCTTCTTAGTTTGGTCTCTTCTCCTCCTCCTTCTTTTTCTTGTTGTTGTTGTTATTTTTATTATTAATTTGTTGTCTTCTTCTTCTTCTTCTTCTTCTTTATATTCTTCTTTTTCTTCTTCTTCTTAATTTGTGCTCTTCTTATTCTTATAATTATTATTAATTTGTCCTTTTCTTGTTATTATTATTATTAATTTGTCCTCTTCTTCTTCTTCTTCCTCTTCTTCTTCTTCTTCTTCTTTTTCTTCTTCTTCTTCTTAATTTGTCCTCTTCTTATTATTATTCTTATAATTATTCTTATAATTATTAATTTGTCCTTTTCTTATTATTAATTTGTCCTCCTCCTCTTCTTCTTCTTCTTCTTCTTCTTCTTCTTCTTCTTCTTCTTCTTCTTCTTCTTAATTTGTCCTCTTCTTATTATTATTCTTATTCTTATAATTATTATAATTATTATAATTATTATTAATTTGTCCTTTTCTTCTTCTTCTTAATTTGTCCTCTTCTTCTTCTTCTTCTTCTTTTGCTTCTTCTTCTTCTTAACTTGTCCTCTTCTTATTATTATTATTATTATTTATTATAATTATTATAATTATTAATTTGTCTTCTTCTTCTCGTATTATTAACGTGTCTTTTTCTTCTTCTTCTTCTAATTATTATTATTGTTATTAATTTGTCTTCTTCTTCCTCTTCTTCTTCTGCTTCTTCTTCTTCTTAATTATTATTTCGCAGCAGTGGGGACCCCCCAGTAATTTATTTTCGCAAGACGAGCCCCCCCCCCCCCCCCCGCCCCCCCCCATTGTTCCCTCCTGCACCACGGGGTGCCGCAACGCCCCCATCGTGCAGCACCGGGCCCCCCCCGAATCCCCCAGGAGCCCCATTTCAGCGGGGGGGGGCCCCGGCGGCCCTGGGTTCGCGGCGTTGGAGTCTCCCAAGAGACTCATTTTTTGCAGTAGAGGATCCCCCCCCCCAAAAGACCCCTTTTTGCCCCACAGGGTCCCCCCAAAATCCCCATTTTTGTAATGCAAACTCCCCCCAGAAACTTATTTTTGCAATGCAGGATCCCTCTCCCCCCTCCCCCCCCAAGACCTATTTTTTTTTTTTTGCAGCACAAAGTGTCCCCCCCCTCCCCCAAAATCGTTTTTTAGCCCAGGATCCCCCAACAAACCTATTTTGGAGTGATGGGACCCCCCCCAAGAGACCCATTTCTCCAGCACGGGGCCACCCAAGAGACCCAATTTCGCAGCTTTGGGGTCCCCCCCCCTCCCCGACCCATTTTTCCAGCATTGACATCCCCCAATAAACCTCTTTTTGCAGCGTTGGGATCCCCCCCCCCCCAAAAAAAAAAGATCAATTCTTGCAGCTCGGGGGCCCCCCCGAAACCCCATTTTTGCAGCAGGGGGGCCCCCAAAACACCCATTTTGCAGCACTGGGATCCCCCAATAAACCTATTTTTGACGTGGGGGGGGGTGTCCCCCAAGAAACCCCGTTTTTCAGGGTTGGGGGGGGCCCTCAAAAGACCTATTTTTGCAGCGTCCCACCTTTGCAGTGTGTGTGGGGGGGAGGGGGTGTCTCAAAAAACCTGTGTTTTTCCATCATGGGGATTACCCCCCCCAAAAACCCTCTTTTTGCACCATGGGGGTCCCCCAAAAGACCCATTTTTTTTTTTTTTTTGCGGTGGCTGGGGGGGGGTGTCCCCCTAAAAAAACAAACCCTCATTTTTCCAGCCCTCCGTCCCCCGATAAAGTGATTTTTGTGTTACGGGATCCCCCAAAAGACCCGTTTTTCCAGCGGGGGGAGGGAGGGGGGGGGACACGGACGGACGGACGGACGGATCCCCCAATAAATCTGTTTTTCCAGCGGGGGATATATTTATTTATCAATTATTTGTTGTTGTTGTGATCACCCTGAGCATCATCACACCATCATCATCATCGTCGTCATCACCACCATCATCATCATCATCCATAGTATTATTATTATTATTATTATTATTATTATTATTATTATTATTATTATTATTATTATTATTATTATTATTATTATCATTATTATTATTATTATTATTTTAATTACGGCCTTCGAGGAATGAAACGGTTTGGAAATAGGTTTTGGAACGGATTTAACCTCATTTTTGCCTGGAAAACTGGAAAGTTGGGGAGGGGGGGCGGGAAACGTCGGCTGCTGGGGGGGGCAGAAAATGCCCCTCTAAGGCGACGCGCCTGGAAAAAGGGCTGAAAAGGGGCAAAATTTGTTGTTTTTTACGGAAGAATAAAGCGAAAAAAAAAAACCCCAAAACCCCCCTTTACTAATAGGAAAAGGAAGCGAAAAGCAAAAAGGCCGCGAGGGTAAAATGTGAAATGCGAAAATAAAAGTAATAAAACAGAGCACAAAACCCCCCCCGCGGCGGCCAAAAGGGAACAACGTAAAAATTCAAAAAAAAAAAAAAAAAGAAAAAAATTAAATAACGTAAAAATAGATTTAAAAAAAACCCTAAAAAAACCAAAACATCAAAAGAAAAATAACACGAAAGCAAAGCGAGGCCAAAATAAACTCCGGCAAAAATAAAAAATGAAAAGAAAAGAATAATTTAAAATACTAATACGCCCCCCCCCCCCCAAAATGCAAAAATAAACTAATGCCCAAATAAACTAATGCAAACTAGAAAGAATAAAATCAATAAAAAAGGCGCGGAATAAGGCAAAGCCGGAGCGAGGCAAAAAGATGCGGAAAAAAGATGCGGAAATGAAGGAACGCGCGGATAAAAAAGGGACGATAAAGGTCGTAAATGAAGGAATAAATTAAAAAAAAAAACAACCCCCAAACCTAAAATAACGTCAAGGAGACGGAACGGGAAAGGAAAAGAATCTTTAAAATAAGGGCAAAACAGAAATAACGCACGACGCGAGGGAATGGCGGTTGGGAATTTTCCCCCCTCCACGTGCTCCCGGGATCTGGCTCCGGCGGGAACCCCCGCTCCGGGGCGGGGAGGAGCTGGCGCTCGGGGGGATGAAGAGCGCTCGCACCTCCTCCTCCTCCTCATCCTCCTCCTCATCCACCTCATCATCCTCATCCTCAACCTCCTCCTCCTCATCATCATCCTCCTCCTACTCATCATCATCCTCCTCCTCATCATCCTCATCCTCAACCTCCTCCTCATCATCATCATCCTCCTCCTCCACCTTCACCTCCTCCTCCTCCTCCTCCTCCTCCTCATCATCATCATCCTTCTCATCCTCCTCCTCTTCATCCACCTTGTCCTCATCATCATCCTCCTCATCATCCTGCTCTTCCTCCTCATCCTCCTTCTCCTCATCCTCCTTCTCCTCCTGCTCTTCCTTCTCATCCTCCTTTTTCTCCTCATCCTCCTCATCCTCCTCATCTTCCTGCTCTTCCTCCTCATCATCCTCCTTTTCCTCATCCTCCTTCTCCTCCTGCTCTTCCTCCTCATCCTCCTTCTCCTCATCCTCCTTCTCCTCCTGCACTTCCTCCTCATCATCCTCCTTCTCCTCATCCTCCTTCTCCTCCTGCTCTTCCTCCTCATCCTCCTTTTTCTCCTCATCCTCCTCATCCTCCTCATCCTCCTGCTCTTCCTCCTCATCATCCTCCTTCTCCTCATCCTCCTTCTCCTCATCCTCCTTCTCCTCCTGCTCTTCCTCCTCATCCTCCTTCTTCTCATCCTCCTTCTCCTCCTGCACTTCCTCCTCCTCTTCTTCCTTCTCCTCATCCTCCTCATCCTCCTGCTGTTCCTCCTCATCCTCCTTCTCCTCCTGCTCTTCCTCCTCATCCTCCTTCTTCTCATCCTCCTTCTCCTCCTGCACTTCCTCCTCCTCTTCTTCCTTCTCCTCATCCTCCTTCTCCTCCTGCTCTTCCTCCTCATCCTCCTTCTCCTCCTGCTCTTCCTCCTCATCCTCCTTTTTCTCCTCATCCTCCTCGTCCTCCTGCTGTTCCTCCTCATCCTCCTTCTCCTCACCCTCCTTCTCCTCCTGCTCTTCCTCCTCATCCTCCTTCTCCTCATCCTCCTTCTCCTCCTGCTCTTCCTCCTCATCCTCCTTCTCCTCATCCTCCTTCTCCTCCTGCTCTTCCTCCTCATCATCCTCCTTCTCCTCATCCTCCTTCTCCTCCTGCTCTTCCTCCTCATCCTCCTTTTTCTCCTCATCCTCCTCATCCTCCTCATCCTCCTGCTCTTCCTCCTCATCATCCTCCTTCTCCTCATCCTCCTTCTCCTCATCCTCCTTCTCCTCCTGCTCTTCCTCCTCATCCTCCTTCTTCTCATCCTCCTTCTCCTCCTGCACTTCCTCCTCCTCTTCTTCCTTCTCCTCATCCTCCTCATCCTCCTGCTGTTCCTCCTCATCCTCCTTCTCCTCCTGCTCTTCCTCCTCATCCTCCTTCTTCTCATCCTCCTTCTCCTCCTGCACTTCCTTCTCCTCATCCTCCTTCTCCTCCTGCTCTTCCTCCTCATCCTCCTTCTCCTCCTGCTCTTCCTCCTCATCCTCCTTTTTCTCCTCATCCTCCTCATCCTCCTGCTGTTCCTCCTCATCCTCCTTCTCCTCACCCTCCTTCTCCTCCTGCTCTTCCTCCTCATCCTCCTTCTCCTCATCCTCCTTCTCCTCCTGCTCTTCCTCCTCATCCTCCTTCTCCTCATCCTCCTTCTCCTCCTGCTCTTCCTCCTCATCCTCCTTCTCCTCATCCTCCTTCTCCTCCTGCTCTTCCTCCTCATCCTCCTTCTCCTCATCCTCCTTCTCCTCCTGCTCTTCCTCCTCCTCCTGCCCGGCCCCGCGGGGGGCTCCCGGCCGCTCGGTGGGGAACCGGAGCGGGAACGGCCGGGGCACAATGCACATCCCGCCTTCAATAGCACCGGGAGGGGGTTTTTTTGGGTTTCCTGAATTAAATAAACATGGTTTTTTTCCCACCTTTCTGGAATTTTCCTCACCCCGCCAATGCCCCCACTCGGGCTTTATTTTATTATTTTTTGTTTTTTTAGTTTGTTCTCCGGGTTATTCTGGGAAGAGGAAAACAAACCACGCAAGCATCAAACCCCCTCGAAACCCCCTCGGACGTCAGGTGACGGCGGGGAATAATATCCCAAAAATGTTAATGCCTGGAAAAAAAAAAAAAATAAAAAAAAAAAATCCGTGGTGGATTAAAGCTGGTTAGAAAAGGCCTTTCCTAACGAGTGCGGGCGGTGGGACGCGGGAGGATGCTGCGTCTCCTGCATCCCGGCCCTCCGGTACCCAGCGTCCCCCCCCCAAAAAAAAAACCCCCACAAACCCCTTCATCCATGGGTCGAGCTCTCTTAGATTTCGGGAACTCCTCCTAAAGAAAACCACCCCCTTCCCGCGGGATTTCAGCGAGGCTCCGGGGGGCCACGGGGGTGTCACGAGTTTGCCGCGGTCTCGGCCCTCTCGCCAGCCCAGCTTCCCCTCCGCCGGGGGCTCTCCCTCCTTCTCTCGCTCCTTCTCCTCGGAACGAGGGACTGAGAACCAGCCTTTCGCCACGGGAAGGCGGGGGGAGAGGAAAAATTCCACTTATTTAGTGGTAGTGGCATCCCTTTAGTGTATTTATCGATTATTTTAGGCACGGTTGTACGCTGTTGTATTATATTGATATACGCTTCGACGTCACGATCCTATTATCCTATATTTTTATGTTATAGCGTAGTCTCCGACAGTCTATTATTGCCTATTTAACATTATATTGACAGAATACATTATTACACGTCTATACACATAATTACGCAGCTTTCCAAAAAAAAGCCCCCCCGGTTTTCCGGGGCAAAAAAAGCCCCCCCCGCCCCCCCCATCCTTATACCTATTCCTACGTCCAATTTTGCCGCTTTCCAGCGCGGAAGAGATCCCAGCCCCTCCGTCTGTGTATTTTTCTCTGGAATTTTGCCGCTTCCTAGGGCAAAAAAAAGTCCCCGAACCCCCTTGTATGCATCTATATCCGGAATTCGGCAGCTTCCTAGCGCAAAAAAAGACCCCGAACCCCCCCCCGGATAGATATTTTCCTGGGCAATTTTGAAGGTTTCCAGCGCGAAAAGGACCTGAAATGTCCCATATATTTTTTTTTTTTTTTCTTTAAATATGTGTAGGTATATCATCCATAGGGGAATTCCCGTGTGAGCGTCTCTGCCCGGCTCAGCCCCTCATCCCGGCATCCCGGCCGGGTACCAGCCCTCGGCTCATCCCAAACCAGCGTCCTCCGGGTTTTCCTCCATCAGGAAAACGCTTCCAGCCGTCACCCAGGAATAAAACTCTCCCAGATGTTCCCGGCCATCCCAGATCCGCATGTCAACTAATTCTCGCCGGAGGCGAAGCTGCAATTTTTCCAAAATTTCGGAAAATTTGCTGTTTCGGGCGAAGCCTTCCCTGCAGAATTGTGTTTATCATCGATTTTTTGGGGGGGGGACACACACGCTTCTTTCGCCCGAATTTATTTTTCACACCTTCCCAACCTTCTGCGGAAATGGATTTTAGGGATTTGGTGGGAAAACAAGGGAGCATTTTACGCCTACGACAATCTCGGGGACGACGGATGTTTCGGGGCGGGGGGGGGACGGCGGTTTTTCGGCGCGGCGCGGCGGGGATTTGCGGCCTCGCCTCGGATTTGGAGCCTCGATGGAAAATTACCGTCGGGCGAACAAAGAAATCCGGGATTTGGGAGCGGGAAAGGGAATAAACAGGCGGGCCAGGAAGCCGGGAGGAAATCTTGGGCAGGGGAAGGGAAGGGAGAGAAAAGCTCGCGCGGCGGGGGGCGGCGAAAATACCCCCCCCCGGAGGGCCTGGGGCCGTGGGAAAGGGGGCGAGCGGCTTCCGCCCCCCCGAAATCCCCCCCCAAATCGGGATCCTGCGGATGGGCCGCGATGGCGACGGGGCGCGGGATGGCTGCCGCGCGCTCGACGTCGGCCACGCGAGCGACCGCTGCCTCCGCACCGGCGCCGGGGGGGGGGGGGTTCACACCTGCACACGCACCACCCCACAACCCCCCCCCGGCAGCCGGGTTGTGGGTGGTGGGAGGTTTTGGGGGGCAAAGGGGTGATTTCTGCTGCCCTGGGGTCGTTCAGCCTCGGGTGCCTTTGCAAGCAGCAAGCGCGCGAGGGGCCGAGGGGAGCGCGCGTGCGAGGGGAGCGAGCGTGCGAGTGTGCAAGGGGGGGGGCAAGCGTGCGAGGGGAGCAAGCTGGGAAAGGGGGCGAGCGTGCGAGGGGAAGGTGCGCGCAAGGGGAGGGAGCTCCCGAAGGGATAAGCGTGCCAGGGGAGCGAGCGTGGCAGGGCGGCACGTGTGCGCGGGGAGCGAGCCTACGAGCGTGCAAGGGGAGCAGGCGTGCAAAGGGAACAAGCACAGAAGGGGAGCAAGCGTGCAAAGGGACAAGCGTGCAAAGGGACAAGTGTGCAAGGGAGCAAGCCTGGAAATGGAGCGAGCGCGGCAGGGCGGCACGTGTGCACGGGGAGCGAGCCTACGAGCGTGCAAGGGGAGCAGGCGTGCAAAGGGAGCGAGGGTGGAAGGGGAACAAGCGTGCAAAGGGAGCAAAGTGTGCAAAGGCAGCAAGCGTGCAAGGGAGCGAGCGTGCAAAGGAAGGAAGGAGAGCACGCACGGAAGGAAAGCAAGCGTGCAAGGGGACGGAGCATGCATGGGCGCAAGCTTGCAAAGGATGCAAGCGTGCAAAGCATGCAAGGGGAGCAAGTGTGCGAGGGGAACAAGCGTGCAAAGGCCACAAGGGGAGCGAGTGTGCCCGGGGAGGAAGCTTGGAAAGGGAGCAAGCATGCAAAGTGTGCAAAGGCACGAGTGTGCAAGGGGGCAAGCGCGCAAGAGAACAAGCGTGCAAAGGGACAAGTGTGCAAGAAAGCAAGAGCGCAAGAGGACAAGTGTGCAAGGGGACAAGCAAGCAAAGGGGAAAGCGCACAAGAGAGCAAGTGTGTAAGAGAACAAGTGTGTAAAAGAACAAGTGTGCAAGGGGGCAAGAGTTTAAGGGGACAAGTGTGCAAAGGGACAAGCGCAAAAGAGGACAAGCACGCAAGAGGACAAGCGCTCAAGGGGACAAGTGTGCAAGAAAACAAGTGTGTAAGAGGACAAATGTGCAAAGGGACAAGTGTGCAAGGGGACAA
This sequence comes from Larus michahellis, assembly GCF_964199755.1. Classification (NCBI taxonomy): domain Eukaryota; kingdom Metazoa; phylum Chordata; class Aves; order Charadriiformes; family Laridae; genus Larus; species Larus michahellis. The sequence goes on along the minus strand of NC_133911.1, from coordinate 1,568,416 downwards.
GCGTGCGAAGGGACGAGCACAAGGGAACAAGTGTGTGAAGGGACAAGTGTGCAAGAGAGCAAGCGTGTAAAGGGACAAGTGTGCAAGGGGACAAGCATGCGAAGGGACAAGTGTGCAAGAGAGCAAGTGTGCGAAGGGACAAGCGTGCGAGGGGACAAGCGCGCAAAGGGACAAGCGCACAAGAGAGCAAGCGTGCAAGGGGACAAGTGTGCAAGAGAGCAAGTGTGCAAGGGGACAAGTGTGCAAGAGAGCAAGTGTGCGAAGGGACAAGTGTGCGAGGGGACAAGTGTTTAAGGGGACAAGTGTGCAAAGGGACAAGCGCACAAGAGGACAAGTGTGCGAGGGGACAAGTGTGCAAAGGGACAAGTGTGCAAGGGACGAGCGTGCGAGGGGACACGCGGGGTTTGCGAAGCCGCCGCGCCCTGACCCCGCCGCCGCTGCCGCCCCCCCCGTCCTCCCCCCCCCCCCACCCCCGCCCCCGGGGCGCAACACCCCCCCCGGGAAAAAAAGGGCGCAATTCCATTTTTTCGCGTGATTTCCCCCCCCCTTTTCCAAACGAAACTTTAAACAAACAAACCAACAAAAAAATGGAAAAAAAAAAAAAATTAACACCCAGCGCCCGCGTCCCCCCCCTGGGCTGGGAATAGCGATTTTTTAAAATTTTTTTTTTTTTTGGGGGGGGAGGGATGGAATTTCGGCATCCAGGAGGATAAATCCGGGTGCGGAGCATGCCGGAAAATGGGAAAAGTCTCGCGGGTGGGGGGTGGGGGGGGGTGAAGAAGCCGGGAGAGGCGGGGAGGAGGCAGCTGCCTGCGCCCGGGCAAGACGGTGCCCATCGCCCCGGCGTCGGGCCGCGACATGCCCAACCCCGCTGCCCTCCGGCCTCCTGCAAGGGCTCGGTATGAGGAAGAACCTCCTCGGCCTCCTCCTCCTCCTCCTCCTCCTCCTCCTCCTCCCCACGCCCTGCATGGGGCGCCCCAGCCTGGCCCCGGAGCGTCACCCCCCCCCAAACCAACCCCCGCCCCATAGAGAGACCCGACCCCGGGTTGTCCCCACTGGGGTCCCTCACGGTGGGGGTCCCTGCTCGAGAGATGCTCCTGGGGTCACCCCACAGATGTCCTTCACTCCATGGATGTCCTTCACCCCACGGATGTCCTTCACCCCACGCATGTTCCTCACCCCACGGATGTTCCTCACCCCACGGGTGTTCTTCACCTCATGGATGTCCTTCACTCCACAAATGTTCTTCACCCCACAGGTGTCCTTCACCCCACAGACGTCCTTTATCCTGTGGTTGTTCTTCACCCCATGGATGTCCTTCACTCCACAGGTGTCATTCACCCCACAGGTGTCCTTCACCCCATGGATGTCCTTTATCCTGTGGTTGTTCTTCACCCCATGGACGCCCTTCACCCCCCAGATGTTCTTCACCTCATGGATGTCCTTCAACCCATGGATGCCCTTCACCCCCTGGATGCCCTTCACCCCCTGGATGTCCCTCACCCTGTGGTTGTTCTTCACCCCATGGACGCCCTTCACCCCCCAGATGTTCTTCACCTCATGGATGTCCTTCAACCCACAGATGTCCTTCACCCCACTGATGTCCTTCATCACCCCCCCCGGGCCCCACCAAGCCCACCAGGAAATGGCGCATATGGGTGTCACGAGCTTCCCGGGACTCAGACACCGCGTGCAGCCGGCCGGGAGCCCGACGTGCCGGAGCAAAGCGCCGCTGCCCTCCCCAGCCGCCAACCGGCAACCGAGCCCCAGTTATTGCAACAGGAGGCAACAAGCCTCGGCCTGACACCCCCACCCCCCCCCCCCAAAAAAAATAAATAAAATAATTTCGGGGCTCCCGTGGACCAGCGGGAAGGCAGGTCCCTGCAGCTCCGGGACGGATCATTTTCGGGTGGGTGTTGCCGGGATTTGACCTCGGTTTTGGGAAGCGAAGGGATTTTTTTTTTTTTTTTGGGGTTTTGCTCCCCTTGCAAAAGCCGAGCATCGTTTTTTTGGTTTTTTTTTTTGTTTTTTTTTTTGGGGGGGGAGGTGGTGGTGTCCCTGGGCCAGGGGGTGATGGTGGGGGAACCCCTAAAATACGGATTCCCCCCCCCCCCCAAACCCCCATCCCGCAACGAGCCGGGGAATGTGGCAAAGAGGTAAAAATAAACGGGGAAGCCGGGGCAGGGTGACGCGGGGGGGGGCGAGTCAAAAGCCGCAAGAATTTCGGAGGCTGAAAATCGGGAGGGAGGGAGGGAGAGAGGGATGAAAGCGGCTGCGTGGGAACCTCGCACGCCCCGGCAGGATCCCGAGCTGACCTCGCTTTGACATCCCCAAAAATCCAGGTCCGTCCAACGGGCAACATTCCCCCCCCCCCCCACCCCGAGCCCCGGCCCAAAAATTGGGATTTCAAGCACCTAAAGGAGCCCGAGGGGGGAGTATTTTTGGACACCCGGCTTTTTTTTTCTCGGGATGCTCTGAGCATCCCCCAAAACCACCGGCGTGGTTGCAGCCGGGCCGGTTTGTCGGCATGCCGGGACGTGCCGGGCGGCACTCGCTTTTCCAGCATTTTCCTATCGCTCTTTGCTCCCATGGAAAGAATTTGGGGCTAAAAAAGCGGCGCCTGAGGGGCTTTGCTCCGGCTCCATCCCACCCTCCCGGCCAGGCGCGGCGGTGATGCCGCCCGCGGGGCATGGCTTTTGGGATGGCATGGGAATCACACGGGATTGCGTGGGAATTGCATGGGAATTGCATGGGATGATTGCACAGGGGTCGCATGGGAATTGCATGGGATTGCATGAATTTCATGGGAATTGCATGGGATGATTGCCTGGTATTTCATGGGATTGCATGGGATGATTCCATGGGATTGCATGGATTTGCATGGGATGATTGTGTGGGATTTCGTGGAATGGCATGGGATGATTGCATGAGATTGCATGGGATGATTGCGTGGGATTTCGTGGAATGGCATGGGATGATTGCATGAGATTGCATGGGATGATTGCGTGGGATTTCGTGGAATGGCATGGGATGATTGCATGAGATTGCATGGGATTGTGTGGGATTGCGTGGGATTGCATGGGATTCCATTGGGATTACACAGGATGATTACATGGGAAGATTACATGGGATAATTGTGTGGATTGCATGGGATGATATCATGGGATTGCATGGATTGCATGGGAATTGCATGGGATTGCATGGGAATCGCATGGCATGATTGCCTGGTATTTCATGGGATTGCATGGGAGGATCCCATGGGATTCTATGGGTTTGCATGGGAAGATTGCATGGGATTTCATGGGACGGCATGGGATGACTGTGTGGGATCACATGGGATTGTATGGGATTGCATTGGGATTGCATGGGATGATTATATGGGATAATTGCATGGGTTGCATGGGATGATGGCATGGGGTTGCGGGGATTGCATGGGAATTGCATGGGAATTGCATGGGATTGCATTGGGACTGCATGGGATGATTGCCTGGTATTTCATGGGATGGCACGGGATGGTTGGATGGGATCCCACGGGATTGCGTGGGGTTGCATTGGGATTGCGTGGGATGACTGCACGGGATAATTGCATGGGAATTGCATGAGAATTGTCATGGATTGCAAGGGAATTGCATGGGACTGCATGGGATGATTGCCTGGTATTTCATGGGATTGCATGGGATGGCGTGGGATGGTCGCATGGGATTCCATGGTATTGCATGGGATTCCATGGGATTCCATGGGACGCAAAGCCTGGAAACAGGGAAAGAGCCGCTTCTGCAGGTGCGTGAAGGGTTTTGGGGGATGCGGGATTGAGCCGAAGGGGGATGTTTTGCAGCCGTGCGCTTCGGGACGGCGTCGGGGCCCTTTGCAGCCCTTGGGCAAACATTCCGGCCTTTGAACTGGTCCCGTCGCATTTACAGCCCCTGGGAAGGGGGAAGGAAAAGCCAACCTGGAAGATACGGGAGCCGGTTTGACCGTGGGGGCCTCCCAGGCTCCGTCGCGGCCTCCAAATTGGGTTGAAAAACATTAAAAACCCCTCGAACCGCTCGGATAAGGCGCAAAAAGCCCTCTTGGCATCCCCTCCAGCCAAATCCAGCCGGGAAAAAAGTCCCCAAATTCCAGGATTTAGTGGCAAATGGCCTGGATGCCCCTTCCCCACGGCGGCGGCAAGACCCCATATCCCACCCCACATTTATTGGGGGGGGGGGGGTGTGTCCGAGCCCCCCGCCGCCGTCGCCGCCGCCTCCTCCGCTTTCTTCTAATGAGCGGAGAATTTCCCTTCCCTTCTGCTTTTGTATTTAATCAGCCGCTCATTAAAACCTCGGGCATTAATTACTCCCGACGAGGGGCAGCGGGGGCCCCGTTTCCAATTTCCTTTCTTTAATTCTTTTAATTGGGAGAAGCGAGGGGCCGGCGCCCCAGCGCCGCAAGAAAATCAACCGAGGTGTTTTTTTTTTTTTTTTTTGGGGGGGGGGGCTATTTTCCACCGCTTTTCTCCAACGGCTTTGCCTCCCCTTCCCCCCCCCCCCCCGCCCTAAAATAGGGAGAGTATCCCCAAATCCATGAGCAAAGGGGTTGGAAGCTCCGCGTTATCTCGCCCATCGACGCTCCGGGCGCGCGTTTGCTGACTCTTCACCTCTCCCAACCTGACGCAGCTAATAATTAATAATAATAATAAATAATAATTATAACGCAGATAATTTCTATCCAACTTTTTTTTTTTTTTTTTTTTTTTTTAAATTTCCGAAGCCCAAATAAAAAACTTGAATAAATCGCAAAGCCGAGGGAGACGGGATTCGGGCGGGGTGGTTTTGGAGGCGAGCCGGCGGCGTGGCTTCTCTTCTTCTTCTCCAAGTTGGAAAGGAACGGGTCAAGTCAGGAGTTTCGCAATCCGGCGGCTGGATTTTTTGGGAGCTGCTGAGTCAGGAGTTTGGGGAACGGGGTTACCGAGAGGGCGCGCGAAGCTTTGGGAGACGGAGGGATGCCGGCAGCACCCCGAAAAAATCCAATCGCATCATCCCGGGAGGATAAAATCCCCCCCCCCCCCAAATCAAATTGCATTGTCTTGCGAGGACGAGCCCCCCCCCCCCCCCCAAATCAAATGCCATCATCCCGAGAGGGTGATACCCCCCGAAAAATCGAATTGGGTTGTCTTGGGAGGATGAGGCCCCCCCCCCCGCCCCCCCAAAAAAATCAAACGGCGTCATCCCGGGAGGATAACGGTCCCCAAAACGTCAACTCGCGTTGTCTTGGGAGGATGAGGGCTCCCCCCAAAATCAAGATGCACCATCCTGGGAGGATGATACCCCCCCCCCCCCCCCAAAAAATCAAATCGCGTTGTCTTGGCAGGGTGAGGCCTCCCCCCCCCCCCCAAAAAGCAAATTGCATCATCCTGGGAGGACAATGGTCCACAAAAAGTCAAATTGTGTCGTCTTGGCAGGGTGAGAGCCCCCCCCCCCCCAAAAAAAATCAAATTGCATCAGCCTGAGAGGGTGATATCCCCACCCCCCCCCCCAAAAAAAAAAAAAAAATCAAATTGCATCGTCCTGGGAGGATAATGGTCCCCCAAAAGCCGAATTGCGTTGTGTTGGCAGGGTGAGGCCCCCCCCCCCCCAAAAAAGCAAATTGCGTCATCCCGGGAGGGTGATGGTTCCCCCCCCCAAAATCAAGATGCATCATCCTGGCAGGATGATACCCCCCCCCCCCCCCCAAAAATCAAATTGCGCTGTCTTGGGAGGAGGAAGGCCTCCCCCCCCAAATCAAATTCCATCCTTCTGGGAGGACGAGGGTCCCCAAAAAATCAAGTTGCATCGTCTTGGCAGGAGGAGGGCCCCCACCCCCCCCCAAAAAAAAATCAAATTGCGTCAGCCTGAGAGGGTGATAACCCCCGAAAAATCAAATTGCACGGTCTTGGGAGGAGGAAGGCCGCCCCCCCCGTCCCGTCGTCCCCCCCCCCCAAATCAAATTGCATCATCCTGGGCGGACAACGGTCCACAAAAAGTCAAATTGCGTCGTTTTGGCAGGGTGAGGGGCGCCCCCCCCCCAAAAATTAAATTGCGTCAGCCTGAGGGGGGGGCTGGGGCCGGCGGGGTGATGCTCGCTCCCCCCCCGGGGCGAGGGTGATGAGATTTTTTTTTTTTCTTTTTTTTTTTCGCTTGTGAGTGAGCCGAAACGCGTTTGATGTGTCCGGGACGGGCTTTAAAACATGCCCCTGCAAAAGAGTTTTTATGACTGAAGAGCAAAAAAATACCTGACGAATTATTATTCAGCCGGTTAATTAGGTAATGGGGATTCATCCGTCTTCCTGCGGGGCGGTAATTGCTGATGGGAGCTTGCTCCGACATATTCCCAGTCCAGAAACTGGGCACTTCCCAGTCCAGTAAAGGGATGGAGTGGGGGAGGAAGCCCATTTTACCCGTAGCTGGAAGGACTTTTAGGGCAAAAAATGAGGATTTTTGAGCTTTTTCTTTCCCCGTCTGGTGTTTCACGGCTTGGGATGCCAATGCCACGCGCGCCCAGTGGCCGACGGGCTCCCCGTGGGCACGGGGGCGGGGGGGAAAGACCCACCCAGCTCCGGCCTTGTGCGGAAGGGAGACGATTATTCATTTAAGGAATGAATTCCAAATGGCATCGTGTCCCCACGGAGCATCCTTAAAGCTCCTCAGGTCCATCCGAAGGGAGAGACACGGGGAGCATCTCGCCCCGCATCCCCCCGGGGAGATGCTCGGCGGCGCCCGGCCCACCCTCGCATTTAATATTGCAACGGCGACGACGCTCCCGGTCGAAACCACGGTCATGCAACTCCCTGTCCCCCAAAACCTGGAAAATCACCCCCAAAAATCCTCCTCCAGCCCCTTTGCCGGGTTCCCCGCGAGTGACCGGCTGCAGAAAACCCGTTTTGGGGATGCCGAAGGGGATGCTCCCTCCGCACCGTCGGCTTGGAGACTGTCAGCACGCCTAAAATGAGCAAAATTGGGCTATTTTGGGTGAAAAATCAGCTTTTTTGGCTTTGCCAGGGCCGGCGGGGAAGACGGGACGGGCAGACCAGAATCCGCCTGCAACGAAATCCGTTGCTTGGGCTTTCCCTCGCATTTAATATTGCAACGGCGACGACGCTCCCAGCCTCTAAAACCACGTTTATGCAACTCCCTGTCCCCCAAAACCTTGAAAATCACCCCCAAAATCCTCCTCCAGCCCCTTTTCCGGATTCCCCACGAGTGACCGGCTGCAGAAAACCTGTTTTGGAGACACTGATGGATGGGAGGATGCTCCCCCCCGCGCCCCGCCAGCTTGGAGACTGTCAGCACGCCTAAAATGAGCAAAATTGGGCTATTTTGGGTGAAAAACGAGCTTTTTTGGCTGTGCCAGGCCTGGCGGGGAAGACGGGATGGGCAGAGCAGAATCCGCCTGCAACGAAAGCCGTCGCTGCGGGGGCAAATCCGCAATTTCTCCAGGCGTCGGCGGGATGCTCGGCGCCGGGCAGGATCCGGCCGCTGTAAAATATCCCCCCAAAACCTGTAAAATTCCGAAATCTGGAGGAATTTTGGGTGGATTCCCGCTGGGATGGTGATGCCAGGGAGGATGCTCGTTGCGGGGTGATGGGGGGGCTTTGCTGGCCGTGGTTTTTGGGGCTCCCCCCGCCCCCCCCCCCCCCCCCCGCCGCCGCGACTCTTGCTCACGCATCCCGTATCGCCGCGACCTTGAGCCAAGGTCGGTGGCCTCGGGGACGCGCCGGCCGCGGGGCGGCAAGCGCGCGCAAAAAAAAGTCCTTATTCCACCCTTTTCCTCCCCAAACGGAGAAAAACCCGGCGGCTGAACCCCAAAACCCTGCAAATTCCCCCTCGGCGTTGTCCGCGCCGCGGGAATGGGATGAAAAAACCCAACCGAATTAAGTGAAAATGAAACGAAAAAGGAGCATCCCCGCAAATTAAGACACGGGAGTGGCTGTTATCTGCTTATTATCATTAATGATTAATTATTATCCTTAACAGGCGCTCTCCTTGCGCTCCAGAAATAGCTCCTGAAGAGCGGAGCTCCGGCAAATGGGAATTATTTCATCTCGGCGGCCTGGGAAAGGGGGGAAAAAAAATCCCCTTTTTCTGCAATTTTGGCTGGGCGGGGGTGGTTTGTGAAGTCCGAGGAGTTTTTATGGGCAGGGAAAAGCAGTATTTTATAGATATATATGTGTGTATACGTGTATCTGTGTGTATATATCTATATATTTATATATCTCTCTCTATATATCATTATATCTCAATATATCTCGGTATATCGATGTCTCCCCCTTTTTCTTTCTGCTTGGAGGAGGAAGAGGAATCCGCTCCCGCGAAGCCGAAGGGAAAACGGATTTTTTTTTCCCCCTTGGTTCCTTCCCATGGTTTTCGGCTCCGGCTCCGTCGGCACGACACCTCCCAGCGCCGCGCGTGACTCACCCGGTTATTTTTAGCCCCGGCCTCTTTTCTCCCCACATTCGCCGTCCGCGTCGGATGGCCCTAAAAATGCAAAAAACCCGGGCTGAAATGTAAAAATCAACCTTTGCAAGGCCCCCTTTGGTGAATTTCCCCCCTTCGATAAATAAATGAGAAATTCCCTTTGTTTTCCAACTTTTCCCAGCTTTCAAGGGTGAAAAGCCACCCAAACCAGCGCAGTTGAGGACCGGGAAGTCACTGCTGTGCCTGGAAAACTTTAACCGAGGTTTGCTGCTTATGGATCGGGATAAATAAAATGGCAATAATTGCGTTTATCGGGTTCCGCGTTTCTTTCTTGGATGCGGAGCCCGTCTTTAACCCAAGGGCTGGAGGGTCTCGTGCACTTGAAGCCCGGCCTGAGGAGGAGAGGGGTTTAACTCCATAAAGAGGGAAATCCGAGCGGATCCAGACGTTAAATCCGAATGTTAAAGCGCGTTGGTGCCCCCGGTGCTGGGGCTGATGCTCCACCGCATCCCTTGAGCCGGACCGAGTGGTGCCGGGATGCAGCCGGATCAGCCCCCCGGATGAGGACGGAGCCCAAAAACCCCTCCGGGAGCACGGCGAAATCCCGACGGCGAAGCCAGCCCAACGGGATTTCAGAGCTGAAATCCCCCCGGGGAAGGTGGCGTCGGCATCGCCCAACCCCATTTCATTCCAAATCCCAGTTTCCGTATGGACTTTGCCCCGAATTTCATCACCTGGGCCGATGTTTTCCAGCTTCCCCGTCTCAACCTGCGCCTTCAAAGAGCTTCACGGCGGCAAAACCGCCGCGGTTTGACCCAATTTTGCCGAAGGCCAGTGCGGGAACGGGGTCACCGGGATGTGGCACCCGCCAGATGTTGCCAGCTGCCGCCAGCTGTCGGGGGCCGGGGCCATTGTCCAAGCAGCAACAGGAATTACAAGCTCCGGTGTTTTTTTATTCTTTTTTATCCATGATTTTTTGGGATGGGGACATAGCGGGATGCTGCGCCTCTGGAAATCCCGCTTTTGGGGGATTTTTTGCCTGGATTTCAAAAGGGAAAAATAAAACCCCTTTTGGCTCAGGGATTTATTTTAAAGCTCAAACGCATCGAAGGAGGCCGGGAATATTAGAATAAATTCCCCCCTGGGGTGGATTAGCCCCATCCAAAATATCCTAGGCGTCAGAGGTCAAGTGCTCAAATTTTCCCTGAATTTTGTAGGGATAAGCCGGGATTCTGGGCTACGGAGACGCTGCCGGCATCGAGTCCCGGCAAAGACAAATTCCCTCCCTCGTGCCACCGGTGACGCCCATTTTATTGGCTGAAAATCATCCCCGGAAACGTTGTCCCAGCCTGGACTTCGCCCGAAAAAAATAGGAGCCGCTGTCCCAAAGTCCCCCCGCCCCGTTCCTGTGTGTCAGCGGGACGCCCGTGTCCCCAGTGTCCCCGAGGCTGGGGACACGGGCAGGGATGGGAGAGGCCGCGAGATAACGACCTCGTTAGACGACAACGTGATGCGACACAGGGGAGGGATATAAAGGAGACCGGATTTCCTCGTCTGCCGGGAATTACGTTTTTCGGTAGAAATCTGGCGGGGGGGGGGGGGCGGGGGGGGGCGCGTGCGGGGGCGTGGGAGGGTGGGGGTGCGTGCGTGCGTGCGTTGCGTGCGTTTGTGTGTGCGCACCAGGGAGTCAGAGTCAAAATCTACGGCAGGGAAGAGGGCGAGGATGGAGGGGCTGAGCCCATCCCCGTGGCTTCTGGCTTCCACCACAACTCACCTCTTTGAGCCCTTCACCGTGGCCTCGGTCCTCAACACACCTGGCATCCCTCAGAGGGGCCGAGCCCATCCCCGTGGCCTTCTGGCCTCACCATGAAACCCCCATGGAGGGGCTAAGCCCATCCCCCTGGCTCCTGGTCTCTGCCACAACTTGACTCCCCGAGCCCATAACCACTGTCTCTGCCCTTGACCCAACTCAAATACCTGAGCCCATCACCGTGGCTTCTGGCCTCCCCCACCACTTGACTCCCTCAGCCCATCACCGTGGTTTCTGGCCTCCCCCACCACTTGACTCCCTCAGACCATCCCCGTGGCTTCTGGCCTCCACCACAACTTGGATCGTTGAGCCCATCACCTGGTCTTCCCTACACCTTGAAGTCCTTGGAGGGGCTGAGCCCATCCCCGTGGCCTCTGGCCTCCACATTAAATCTCTTGGAGGGGCTGAGCCCATCCCCGGGGCTTCTGGCCTCCGCCACAGCTCAGATCCTTGAGCCCATCACTGTGGCCTCTGTCCTCCTCCACCACTTGACTCCCTCAGCCCATCCCCGTGGCCTCTGGCCTCCACCACAACTCGGATCCTTGAGCCCGTCCCTGTGGCCTTGGTCTTCCCTACACCTCAAATTCCTTGGAGGGGCTGAGCCCATCCCCGTGGCCTCTGTCCTCGCCCCCCACTTGACTCCCTGTGCCCATCCCTGTGGCCTCTGGCCTCCACATGAAACCCCTGGGAGGGGATGAGCCCATCACCGTGGCCTCTGGTCTCTTCCACCACTTGACTCCCCTGAGTCAAGCTCACTGAGTCCATCCCTGTGGCTTCTGGCCTCCACCATAGCTCGAATCCCTGAGCCCACCACCGTGGCCTTGGTCCTCAACCCAACTCGAATCCTTCAGAGAGGGCTAAGCCCATCCCCGTGGCCTCTGGCCTCCACCACAACTTGACTCCCCGAGCCCATAACCACGGTCTCTGTCCTTGACACAACTTGAATCCCTAGGATCATCCCCGTGGCCTTGGTCTTCCCTACAACTCAAATCCCTCGGAGGGGTCGAGCCCTTCACCGTGGCCTCTGGCCTCCGCCACACCTTGAATCCCTGAGCCCATCCCTGTGGCCTCTGGCCTTCTCTACCACTCGACTCCCTGAGACCATCCCCGTGGCCTCTGGCCTCACCATGAACCCCTTGGCAGGTCAGAGCCCATCCCCGTGGCCTCTGGCCTCCACCACAACTCGGATCCTTGAGCCCATCCCCCCCGTGGCCTCTTGTCCTTGACACAACTCAAACCCCTGAGCCCATCTCCGTGGCCTCCGGCCTCCGCCATAGCTCAAATCCCTGAGCCCACCACCGTGGCCTTGGTCCTCAACACAACGCGAATCCTTCGGAGGGGGCTGAGCCCATCCCCGTGGCCTCTGGCCTCACCATGAGACCTCCTTGGAGGGGCTGAGCCCATCCCCGGAGCTTCTGGCCTCCACCACAACTCGGATCCCTGAGCCCATCCCCGTGGCCTTGGTCTTTCCTACAACTCGAATCCCTTGGAGGGGCTGAGCCCATCCCCGTGGCCTCTGGCCTCCGCCACACCTTGACTCCCTCAGCCCACCCCCGTGGTTTCTGGCCTCCCCCACCACTTGACTCCCTCAGACCATCCCCGTGGCCTCTGGCCTCCACATTAAATCTCTTGGAGGGGCTGAGCCCATCCCCGGGGCTTCTGGCCTCCGCCACAGCTCAGATCCTTGAGCCCATCACTGTGGCCTCTGTCCTCCTCCACCACTTGACTCCCTCAGCCCATCCCCGTGGCCTCTGGCCTCCACCACAACTCGGATCCTTGAGCCCGTCCCTGTGGCCTTGGTCTTCCCTACACCTCAAATTCCTTGGAGGGGCTGAGCCCATCCCCGTGGCCTCTGTCCTCGCCCCCCACTTGACTCCCTGTGCCCATCCCTGTGGCCTCTGGCCTCCACATGAAACCCCTGGGAGGGGATGAGCCCATCACCGTGGCCTCTGGTCTCTTCCACCACTTGACTCCCCTGAGTCAAGCTCACTGAGTCCATCCCTGTGGCTTCTGGCCTCCACCATAGCTCGAATCCCTGAGCCCACCACCGTGGCCTTGGTCCTCAACCCAACTCGAATCCTTCAGAGGGGGCTAAGCCCATCCCCGTGGCCTCTGGCCTCCACCACAACTTGACTCCCCGAGCCCATAACCACGGTCTCTGTCCTTGACACAACTTGAATCCCTAGGATCATCCCCGTGGCCTTGGTCTTCCCTACAACTCAAATCCCTCGGAGGGGTCGAGCCCTTCACCGTGGCCTCTGGCCTCCGCCACACCTTGAATCCCTGAGCCCATCCCTGTGGCCTCTGGCCTTCTCTACCACTCGACTCCCTGAGACCATCCCCGTGGCCTCTGGCCTCACCATGAACCCCTTGGCAGGTCAGAGCCCATCCCCGTGGCCTCTGGCCTCCACCACAACTCGGATCCTTGAGCCCATCCCCCCCGTGGCCTCTTGTCCTTGACACAACTCAAACCCCCGAGCCCATCTCCGTGGCCTCCGGCCTCCGCCATAGCTCAAATCCCTGAGCCCACCACCGTGGCCTTGGTCCTCAACACAACGCGAATCCTTCGGAGGGGGCTGAGCCCATCCCCGTGGCCTCTGGCCTCACCATGAGACCTCCTTGGAGGGGCTGAGCCCATCCCCGGAGCTTCTGGCCTCCACCACAACTTGGATCCCTGAGCCCATCCCTGTGGCCTTGGTCTTTCCTACAACTCGAATCCCTTGGAGGGGCTGAGCCCATCCCCGTGGCCTCTGGCCTCCGCCACACCTTGACTCCCTCAGCCCACCCCCGTGGTTTCTGGCCTCCCCCACCACTTGACTCCCTCAGACCATCCCCGTGGTTTCTGGCCTCCCCCACCACTTGACTCCCTCAGACCATCCCCGTGGCTTCTGGCCTCCACCACAACTTGGATCGTTGAGCCCATCACCTGGTCCTCCCTACACCTCGAAGTCCTTGGAGGGGCTGAGCCCATCCCCGTGGCCTCTGGCCTCACCATGAGACCCCTTGGAGGGGCTGAGCCCATCCCCGGAGCTTCTGGCCTCCACCACAACTCGGATCCCTGAGTCCATCCCCGTGGCCTTGGTCTTTCCTACAACTCGAATCCCTTGGAGGGGCTGAGCCCATCCCCGTGGCCTCTGGCCTCCGCCACACCTTGACTCCCTCAGCCCATCCCCGTGGTTTCTGGCCTCCCCCACCACTTGACTCCCTCAGACCATCCCCGTGGCTTCTGGCCTCCACCACAACTTGGATCGTTGAGCCCATCACCTGGTCCTCCCTACACCTCGAAGTCCTTGGAGGGGCTGAGCCCATCCCCGTGGCCTCTGGCCTCACCATGAGACCTCCTTGGAGGGGCTGAGCCCATCCCCGTGGCCTCTGGCCTCACCATGAGACCCCTTGGAGGGGCTGAGCCCATCCCCGGAGCTTCTGGCCTCCACCACAACTCGGATCCCTGAGCCCATCCCCGTGGCCTTGGTCTTTCCTACAACTCGAATCCCTTGGAGGGGCTGAGCCCATCCCCGTGGCCTCTGGCCTCCGCCACACCTTGACTCCCTGAGCCCATCCCCGTGGCTTCTGGCCTCCCCCACCACTTGACTCCCTCAGCCCATCCCCGTGGCTTCTGGCTTCCACTACAACTTGGATCGTTGAGCCCATCACCTGGTCTTCCCTACACCTCGAAGTCCTTGGAGGGGCTGAGCCCATCCCTGGGGCTTCTGGCCTCCGCCACAACTCGGATCCTTGAGCCCATCCCCGTGGCCTTGGTCTTTCCTACACCTCGAATCCCTTGGGGGGGCTGAGCCCATCCCCGTGGCCTCTGGCCTCCCCCCACAGCTTGAAGCCCCCGAGCCCATCCCCGTGGCCTCCGGCCTTGACACAACACCCCCCCCCCCCCCCCCCCCCCCCGCAACTTGAACTTTACCAAAACCCCGCCCCATTCCCCCCTTCTCTTCCCCCATCCCCTCCCCCCCCCCCCTCCTCCTCCCCCCCCCCTTTCCCCTTCCCCCCCCCCCAGCCCGTCCCCCCCCGGGGATGTTATTTTAACCCTTTTTCCCCCCATTCAAAGGGACGGGACTGACCAAATCTCCCCTAAATCCCGGGATTATCCCTCCTCCGGCCCTTTTCCCTCCGTCAGCATTCCCGCCCGACACCCTTTTTTTTTTTTTTTTTTTTTTTTAACCCCCCCCCAAGGAATGCCGAGTCTTCCCATTCGAGACGGGCAAAAAAAAAAAAACAAAAAAAACCCCAAAAAATGAAAAAAAAGAAGTTTGAAAGCGCTAAAGTGGGCGTTTGTCGGCGTTTGGAGGCGAAACGACCGAATTTGGGGCAAAACGTTGGAGCGTTCGGAAATTAAATGAATCGGCGAGTGGGATTTGGGGGGAATTTTGGCCCCATTTCTGCTTTGAAATTGTTTTTTTTTTTCTGGGGGGGGGGCATTTTTTTTAACACTATTTTCGCATTGGGGGGATTCCCCCCCCGCCGACCCACCCCCCGCCCAAAGTTTTTAGCTTGGTTTTTTTTGCGTTTTTCGGCAGCAAAATCAGGCAGGGGGTTGGAAACTTTTTTTATCGCCGTGATTTGGAAGATTTTTTCTTAATGATTTTTTTTTTCTTTTTTGGCTGGGGGTTTTCGGGGGGAGGGTTGAGGGGGGGAGGGGGGTGGGCGGAGGAGGGCGGGGGGGGGGGGAGGGGTGACACGAAGGGCTGCGGGGGCGCCCCCGGTGCCCCCCGTTGCGCGGGGCGGTGGGACGCGGGGAGGAGCTGGCGGACGTGCGCGCCGGCACATCCACCCCCGGCCCCGCTGTCACCCCTGTTGTCACCCCTGTTGTCACCCCTGTTGTCACCCGCCTGCACCCCAAAACCCCTTGCACCCCACGGAAGGGCGGCGGGGGGGGGGCGGTCGGCTTGTGCCCACCCAGCCCCGCGCTCGGGGGGGGGGGGGGGTCACAACGGGTGCGGGGTGGGACCTCGTGTAGGGTGTTGCACCCCTGCGGGGTGTTGCAGGGGGTGTAGGGGGTTGCAGCGAGTGTAGGGGGTTGCAGCGGGTGCGGGGGGTTGCACCGCATGTGGGGTGTTGCAGGAGGTGCGGGGTGTTGCAGTGGGTGCGGGGTGTTGCACCGCGTGGGGGGTGTTACAGTGGGTGTGGGGTGTTACACCGCATGTGGGGTGTTGCAGCGGGTGCAGGGTGTTGCACCGCATGTGGGGTGTTACACCGCATGTGGGGTGTTGCAGCGGGTGCGGGGTGTTGCAGTGGGTGCAGGGTGTTGCAACGCATGTGGGGTGTTGCAGTGGGTCCAGGGTGTTGCAGTGGCTGTGGGGTGTTGCACCGCATGCAGGGTGTTGCAGCAGATGTGCCATGTTCCAGTGGGTGTGGGGTGTTGCAGTGGGTGCAAGGTGTTGCAGCGGGTGCGGGGTGTTGCACCGCATGTGGGGTGTTGCAGCAGGTGCGGGGTGTTGCACCGCATGTGGGGTGTGGCAGTGGGTGCAGGGTGTTGCAGTGGGTGTGGGGTGTTGCACCGCATGCGGGGTGTTGCAGCAGGTGCAGGGTGTTGCAGCAGATGTGGCGTGTTCCAGTGGGTGCGGGGTGTTACAGTGGGTGTGGGGTGTTACACTGCATGTGGGGTGTTGCAGTGGGTGCAGGGTGTTGCAGTGGGTGTGGGGTGTTGCAGCGGGTGCAGGGTGTTACAGTGGGTGTGGAGTGTTACACTGCCTGTGGGGTGTTGCAGCGGGTGCAGGGTGTTGCACCGCATGTGGGGTGTTACAGTGGGTGTGGGGTGTTACACTGCATGTGGGGTGTTGCAGCGGGTGTGGGGTGTTGCAGTGCATGTGGGGTGTTAACAGTGGGTGTGGGGTGTTGCACCACCTGTGGGGTATTGCAGCGGGTTCAGGGTATTGTACTGCATGTGGGGTGTTGCAGCAGGTGTGGGGTGTTGCAGTGGGTGCAGGGTGTTAAAGCGTGTGCAAGTGTTGCACCTCACGCGGGGTGTTGCAGCGGGTGCGTGGTGTCGCACTGGGCGTGGGGTTTTGTTCTGGTTGCGGGGTGTTGCCCGGGGACTGGGATATCGCACCGGCTCTGGGATATTGCAGTGGGTGCGGGGTGTTGCACCCCATGCAGGGTGTTGCGCCGGGTGCAGGATGTTGCACCAGCTGCGGGATGTTGCACCACGCGTGGGGTTTTGCCCCGTGGGGGGGGGGTGGCGCTGTTGGGTGCCGGGTGTTGCACCGGGGGTAGGGTATTGCACGGAGCCGGGGGGGGGGCCCTGAGATGCTGCACTGACCGTGGGGTACCGCCCCACACGCAGGGTGTTGCACTGGCCGCGGGGTGTTGCAGCAGGCGCGGGGTGTTATCTGGGCGCGGGGGTATGACACCCTGCAGGGAGTCTTGCGCTGGCCGCGGGGGGCTGCGCAGCGCGCGCGGGATTGTCGCCCCCACGGTGGGGTGTTGCAGCGACCGCGGGGTGTTGCTGGGATTCACACCAGCCCTCGCAGGGCCCGTTGCACACGCGCAGGTGCTCACCAGGGCCTTGCAGGGAAGCTCCCGCGCGCACGCACCCACGTCCACGCGCACGCACACACGCGTGTGCACGCACACAGGCGGCCGGGTGAGGGCCCTGCAGGCGGCTGCACGCACAGGCACAGGGAGCACAGGCCTGCACGGGTGCACGCACACAGGCACACGTGTGCGCACAGGGACAAGCACACACGTGTACAGGCACACACACGCGCACACACACACGTGTACTCACACACACAGACACGTGCACACACTCCCATGTGCACACAAACACGTACGGGCATGTACACACACGTGTGCACACACACTCGCACGCTCGCACACACACACGTACACACACGCGTAGACACACAGTTACACACTCCCACACACACAGAGTTACACTCACACACTCCCCCCCACACGGACACACACGTGTGCAGCCACACTCGCACACACACTCACACACACACAGTTACAGACTCACACGTGTACACACTCACACATGTGCTCACAGTTACACACACTCGTACAGACACACACTCTCTCACTCACACAGTTACTCTCACACACACACGTACTCACAGTTACACACATACTTGTACAGACACTCACACACACAGTCACACTCAGTCTCACACACACACTCACACACACACTCACACACACACACTCACACACACACAGTCACACACACTCTCACACACACACAGACTCTCACACACACACTCACACAATCTCACGCACACACACAGACACACACGCAGTCACACACACACACTCTCACACACACACACAGACACAGAGACACACTCACTCTCACACACACTCACACACACACTCACTCTCTCTCACACACTCACACACACACACACACTGTCTCACACATGCACTCTCACACACTCACACACACTCTCACACACACACATATGCACACTCACACACAGTCGCACACTCACAGTCACACACTCACACACACACTCACACAGTCTCACACACACTCTCTCACACACACGCACACTCACACACACACACACACTCACACCCACACACCCACACACACACTCACACACACACACACGCTCTCTCTCACACACACTCTCACACACACACTCTCACACACTCACACACACACTCACACACACACACACTCACACACACTCACTCTCTCACACACACACTCACACACACACTCTCACACTCACACACACAGACACAGACACACACACACACTCTCTCACACACACTCACACACACTCTCACACACTCACACACACACTCACACACACACTCTCACACACACTCACTCTCTCACACACACACTCACACACACACTCACACACACACACTCACACACACTCACTCTCTCACACACACACTCACACACACACTCTCACACTCACACACACAGACACAGACACACACACACACTCTCTCACACACACTCACACACACTCTCACACACTCACACACACACTCACACACACACTCTCACACACACTCACTCTCTCACACACACACTCACACACACTCACACACACACACACTCACACACACTCACTCTCTCACACACACACACACACACACACTCTCACACTCACACACACAGACACACACACACACTCTCTCACACACACTCACACACACTCTCACACACTCACACACACACACAGACACACACACACACACTCTCACACACACTCACACACCCACACCCACACACACACTCGCCCCCTCCCCGCCCCGCCCCCCGCCCACGTGCGGCCCCACACGCGCTCGCGCCCCGCCCCCGCGCGCCCCCCCCACACCCCCGCGCACGCCCCTCCTCGCCCCGCCTCCCCTCCACGCCCCCCCTCCCGCCGCCGCCGCCGGGCCCCGCCCCCTCCCCCGCCACCGCCCAATGGGCGCCGCCGATCGCCGCCGCCGCGCGCCCCCCGCGCGCCCCGCGCTCTTAAGCCGCTTCAATGCCCCCGCCGCGGCCGCGCGCCACCGCTCCGCTCCTCCGCCGCGCGCCGCTCCGCCGCCCCCCCCGGCCCGCCGCCCGCCCCGCCGCCCCGCCGCCGCCCCGGGGCCGCCATGGACACCGGCAGCAAGGTGAGCGACCGCCCGACCCGCCGCGCCATTCCCCCCCCCCGCCCCGCGCCCCATCCCGCAGCCCACCCCCTCCCGCACCGCGTTACACAACCCGAGGAACGGCGGTCCGCCGCCGCCGATCCGGTTTTAGAGCGGGGGGAGAGAGGGCAACCGGGCGCCGTTTGGCCGCCTCAAGGCGTCCGGCGGCAGGCGCGGGCAGGCGACGCCGCGCGCGCAAAAAAAAAACCAAAACAAAAAAAAAAAAACGTTTTTTAACAAAAATTTTACCTCAGAAAACACCTCGGAACAGCCCGCCCCGCAGCCTCGGCGCTTCGCGGCGCGCCCGGGAAGGAGTTTTGGGGTGAAAAACCCCTTTGAGGCGAAAAAACGCAGAGGGAAGAGCTAAAAATAGGCACTTTTGGCCCCGTTTACGGGAGTGGGGAAAAGGCGACAAGGCCCTGAAAGTGCTGAGTTTGCTTTTGGGGGTGTCACGCACCGCGGGGGTGGGGGGGTGCGGACACCCCCGGGACCCCCCCCCGGCCCTGCCGGGGTCCGGCCGGGTCGCGGCGCCGCCTGAGCTCCCTGCACCATTTTGACCCAATTTCCATCAATTTACTCACGAAAACTGAATTATTAAATAACATAAACTCACTCGGCCGGTTGGCAGCAGCCGAGTCCTCCCAGCACCTCGACGTGCCTCAAGTAAATTGTTTTATAATAATAAAGTGATGCGACGTCAGGCCCTGAACGAGGAAGGTGAGTTAATTGTGGCGGGGTCATTAACGTTAGACCCCGGGGTTCGCTTGTCCCAGCCTCCCCTGGGGATGCTGCCCCCCAAAATATTCCCCTCCTGGGAGTGTTTTGGGATTTATTCAAGTATGTAGGCTTTTTTTTTTTTAATTTTTTCCACGGAAGGCAGTAAAAAAAAAAAAAAAAATTCGCTCCCTGGCACCGTAAAGCGCCGGGCAACACGTAATTAAAACCAAAAATAATAATTTTATTCCAAAGAAAGATGTTATGGGAATGACTCCCCTTATTTTTCCCCCCAGCAAACAACTCCTCATTTTTCCCCTCCTAGCTTTGGGAATACTGGGTGCTTTTTTTAAAAAAAACTTAAACGTATATTTTATATAATTTAGGGTTTTTTTTATTGTTTTATTTAAAGCTGGCTCTACCTCAGCACCGCTTTTTGAGGGGGGACGTGTGCGTTTGGGGCTAGGAGCCGGGAACGTGACGGCCGGCAGCGCGTCGATGGGGGCAGGAATTAAAAAGAAATTTGCTCTCGTAACGAAGAAATCTGATGCGCTGCCGGCCGGGCTTAACTCCCGGCTACCGAAATGGAGCCAGAGACACGCTCCCTCTGCTTTTCCGTCTTAATAACTGCTCCATTAGATAAATTTAGGTTAGAAATGATTAATTTATTTTAAGGTAATTAATTGCAGGAACAATTTGCTGCGCTCTCATGGGCGCTGCTTAAATCCAGAGTGGATCTTGCAAGGAAGAGAGGGATTTATTTATTTTTTTTTTTTTAAATTGAAGCAGGGATGCTGGGGGTGCTGGGAGGTGGGGGATGAGCTCATCCCTCCACCCTTAAATTTAATATTTAATACTATTGA
This sequence comes from Larus michahellis, assembly GCF_964199755.1. NCBI lineage: Eukaryota > Metazoa > Chordata > Aves > Charadriiformes > Laridae > Larus > Larus michahellis. The sequence continues at coordinate 1,547,999 of NC_133911.1, read as the reverse complement.
AGCGGGAGATGCTTTTCTGCCCACGGAGCTGGGCTGCTCCAGCTCTTTGCATGCGAAAACATCTCCCGGGCTCGTCGCAGACACTCTTGTTGTTGCAACACTCGGAGTGCTCGTGTCGCCGTCCCCGGCTGACCTTTAAGAAAAATAATAAATAAAATAATGCCGCTCTGACTCCACTTCCCGTCGCTGCGAGTTTTCTCACACGCCGATAATTCCCCCCCCCCAAAATCTTGGCTGATCCCCATGCTGTCGCTCTTACCCCCCACCCCACTTTTTGGCTCCAAACCACCCCCCCACACACCCCCCAACGTTGGTAAACGCCGGCGCTGTGGCACATGCCGTGGCTTTAGGAGCAGGTTTTACCCGGCCCTCGGTGGGTGCGTAAGATTTTCCTGGGCTGGGAGCCAGCGCATAGTCGTCTTATCCCGGGCAATGGCCGGATCCGGTTATCTTCACTCCGGCAAGCGTGCACAAGTGTGCAAACAAGCGTGCAAGATGCTGCAAGGCTGCACCCCCCTCTCTCCCCACCGTCACCCCCTGCATCCATCCCAGGATGGGACTTCTTGCAATCAGCCCCCGGGATGCTCGTTAAAGCTTCCTGGCTAACTTTTATGCGCTCTTCTTAAACGTGCGTTTTCCTGAAATTCCCTCCTGGGACACTTTTTATTTTATTTTTTTTTTTAAAGGGATTATTCATTTCCTTGTTCCATGAGGCAGGCAGCATCCTGAAATCCTTCCGTGTTCAAGGAAAAACAAAAAAGGGGTAAAAACATAAGCTGTAAAGCCAAACGCAGCCCGCTGTGGGTTTGGGGGGGCTGCTGTTACCCCACGGGTCGGTATCTAGTCCAAGTGTCCCAGCTTCCGCATTTGAGCAATGAAGGAAGCAGGAAGCACCAAAAACCCAAATGAATTTATTAAAATCACAAGTGCTGCGCTCATCTTCCTATAAGGCATAAGAGTTAGTAGGGAAAAAGCCAGGAGCGTTGGATTTCTCCTGGCTGTGAGTAAGTTTATTTCACAAAAGCAAGAAGGGGAAGTATGTTGGGTCTGTTGTTTTGTGTTTTTTTCCCCCCCCCCCCCTAAACTCCAAATAAAGCTGCTGTTCTCTGCAAGCAGTTAAAAAAAAACCAAACAACCCGAAACCCAACAAACCCTGCACGTGGTTTTGCAGCAGTTTCCCATGCAAGGCTGCCCTTAAAAAATCAACTTTTTTTTTTTTTTTTTCTCTCTCCTCTCCCTAACTCGCCATCTTAAGCCTCTCCTTTAATGGCGAGGTTAAAGCCGAAAGGCTCCCGGATCGGGCTGGGCAGCGCGTTTGGAACTGGGAAGCTCGAAGGGAGCAGGAGGAGCTGACTCACAGTGACCCTGCCCGGGGAGAGCCTCCAAAAATGCCGGCAGCCTTCCTACCAACTCTGTCCCTTTGCCTCTTCAAGCTGCTGGAGTTTAATAGAAATATCATTTATTTTTTTTTGTTTTGCTAAAGGTTCAAAGTTTAAGTTAGTTGTTTTGTTTTGTTTCTTTCTAGAGGTTAGAATTGCAGAAGTAACTTTATTATTTCATTCTTCGTGGGGTAGTGGCTGGTGTTGGAGCGAGGAGGTGTTGCTACCTGCTGCTTTCCCGGAGCAAAGTTCATTCATGCCGGTGTGATGCATCCCTGTCCCTGCGGCGCTGCTGCCGTGACTCCCCTGCCCGCTCGCCCTACGTGGGGGATCGCCCATCGGCTTTCCGGGCTGGGCGAGCTGGCCTTTAGCGATGCAAAGTACAAAAAAAAAAAAAAAATAAAAAATTGCTACCCTGAAAAAGCGAGGGATAGCACCTAAAAAGCGAAGAAAAATCACCCCAAAAGAAAAAAAAAAAAAATTCCTCCAAACAACCCGAAGAGCAAAAATAATTTTTTTTTAAACAACATTTATTCAAGCTTTTGGCATTCCCAGTGTTGCCTGTTGCAGTTTTGCGGAGCAGTGGGTGGATGGATAAGGTCAGAGTCAGGAATTTGGATTTTTTTGGGGGCTTTTTCCATATTTTTCTGGGATACCAGCAGCTGTCCAGCCTGTTTGTGCCCTCCTGAGCGGGGCATTTTCTTCTCGGGGTGGGTTTCTTCAGAAGCGCCGACCGAAACCAAGTGCCAAAACCTCCCTGATCAGTTGTGTTGGGGCCAAGCCTAATTAATGAGCTTCATTAACGGGGCTGGCTTTATTCCCTGTTGCTTTTTCCCTGCAAACTTTTAACTCAGGGGGAGGCAGCTTGGCCGGAGAGGCGAGGTCAGGGAGCAGCACTCATTTATATTTATTTATATTCTTTATTAAAAAAAAAAAAAAAATGCTTCTTAAATAAGAAAATACCTGGTTTTTTTGGTGTGTGCTTTGCAATTAGCCCTCCCGATTTAGGGGTTGCGTTTGCGTTTGGGTGGTGTCTGACTGGCACCAATCCCTTGGGATGCTGGGGGAGCATCCCTGGGTTGGGGTGATGCACCGGTACCTGGGATAACCGGGAAGAGCCCAGCCCCCCAAATTAAGGGGCTTATAAATTTCACGTGGATCATCCCAAAGCTGATTAACTGGGAATGTCGGATCCTGGTTCTCGGAGCTGAGCACCGGGAAAATCTCCTGCCTGGGATAATTGGTCTGTTAACGAAGGTGGCCCAAGCGCTGGCCTGCCCTGACCCCGCTCCCAAACAAGGCTCCGATTGTCGCTCTGGCTTAAGCGGGAGGAAGAGGAGGCGGGCGAAGGGTTTGCCAAATAGCCGGGATTTTGCTTAGCGACTGTTAATTAGGCTCCGATGCAAAAACTTCATTAGTGGTGGCTGTCCGGGGCATCCTTGCACCAATGCCGGGACGATGCTTGGCTGGCCGGCGGCGTCACCGTGGCGTCCCCAAAAGCATCTCGTGCTGGCGTGCTGCCTGGGTGTCACGTGGAGCCCTTGGAGGGGACCCTGCGAGCCCAGATAAAACCTCCTGCCCCACTCCGCAGGCAAAAAATTCCTGGAATCCCCAAACAGTTGTGTTTTTTTTTTTTTTTTTATTTAAGCCCAAACCAGTATCTTTTTTAATTATTTTTTTTTTCCCTTAGCCCATGTGGATGCCATAAGAAAAAAAAAAAAGCAAGTTTTTCTCTTTTATCATGGTTATTTGTGCTCCCAACCTTACGAGCGTCCTTCCTCCTCTTGCAGCTGCCAGGGAGAAGCACTGGGGGGCCTCTCCAGTGGGGGGGGACATAGCCGGGACCCCAAGTTTAACCCCTCTTTTTTGTTTTCTTCCCCCTTTTCCTGCAGATGACGGCTCGCCTGATGCTCGCCGTGGGAGGAGCGGTGCTGGGTTCCTTGCAATTCGGCTACAACACTGGCGTTATCAACGCTCCGCAAAAGGTGAGTGTGTGCCGAGCAACTTCGCCGTAGCGAAATTCCACACACACACCCCCCCCCAACCCCGCACCCGAAAACAAACCTGCATCTGCTGCCAGCCCGGCTAAAATAGTACATCCCGCTAGGCAGCTTACTGCCTGTAATGGGATTTGCGAGGGAGTTATTTAGCTCCCGCCTTCCCAGGAGAATTAGTTTCTTCCTCGCTTAGCGTTTTTGCCGGGAAGAATCCCAGGAACGCGTGCAGGATGCTCTCTGGGTGGGACCGGCGTAATTTTTAACCTCGGCTCTTAGCAAAGGTCTGGAAACTAATTAGGATTTGAGTTGTCTTGGAGGGGGGAAATGACCACAGGAGGTGCTTGCACCTTCCCCTAGTGTAGTGCCAGGACCCTCCAGCGACTGGTAGGTACATGGGAACCTTGAAAAACTTGACTTTCCCCAAATTACGTGGTTTTTGGAGGTTTTAAAGGCTTGGAAATGTTAGCTCGGAAATCCCATGTGGTGCTCACAATGTGCCCTGGGTAAAGCTCCGCTGCCAGGGCGAGGTGTGGAAAGACAAACCGGGGTCCAGCTGCTGCTGCGTGAGAGCAGAGCCCGTCCCCGAGCATCATCGTGGCCTCTGGTGCACCATCCCAAATAATTAAAACCACCAAGGCAGGATTCACGCCACGAGATTATTAATCCCATTACCGGCGAATGGGCCGCAAAATCTCACCTCAAGTGTTGGGAAAAACTCCCTGTGGGACAGAAGACCCCATGCAAAAACTTCCCAGACCCCTATCAGCTTGGAAAGAACAAAAAAGATGCAAATTGCCTTTATTTGAGGCGTTGCGTTGGGAGCAGGATTTTAGACAGCGGAGGCTGCGACTCCCGTCCAGCAGCCTCGGTGCTTGCACCCGCGGCCGTGGTGCACGTGTCCGTCTGCCGAAAGCATCGCCCTGCTGAAAAATCCTGGCCCGTGCTCGCCTTCCCCTGGGCTGATCCGCACTGACGACGTTCGTGCTCGATTGGCCCTGAGCATCCTGCTCCAGAGACGGGCAATGGGAGCAGTGTTTGAAACAGCGTCAAGATAGGAAATCCCTGGAAGCGTGCTGAGGAGCTCCTTTCTGGCATTTGCCCTCGTTTTTCCCCGAGCTCCGGCACCGTGGGGAACGGGCGCTCTGTAATTACCACTGTGCGTCGGAGCCCGGCCCCGCATCCCAAGGATGCCCGTCGTTTCCCTGTGGCTGAAGGGCTTTTCTCCTTCCTCCCCTGACCCAGGAGATGCTGCTCTGGGTGACGTGGGCAGGGACCACAGCTGAGCTGGGGTCTTCCCCCGGCACTGAGCTCCGGTTCCTACAGACCCCCTGATGGGTGTTGCCTCAGTTTCCCTTGTGCTTTAGGATTAAACCCTTGGGGCTTGGGCCAGGGATAGGCTTTGTATTTTAGGAGTGAGTCACCCAGTGAGTGACGCTGCGTTCGGGATGCGGAACTGAAGGGGGAAAGGATTTGGGGTGCTCTGGAAGGGGGGCATGAGGGGAGGCAGGGTGGGTGCTGTACTGGGTAGCAGGATGCTCTGGACACGGGGGTTCATCCCACCTTTAAGGGTGGGGACGCACTGGGGTGTGGGATTGGGGTGCAGGATTGAGGGGGGGAGCGTTGGGATGGGGGTGCATTGGGATTGGGATGCATCAGTGCTCAGGGTTGGGATGGGGGTGCGTTGGGGCTGGGATAGAGGATCGGAATGAGGATGCATCAGGGTGCAGGATGGGGGTGCATCGGGATAAATTGGAGCGCAGGGTTGGGCTAAAGTGGGGTGCATTGGGGCGTGGGATTGGGATGCATTGGGGCTGGGATGGGGATGCATCGGGGTGCGGGATTGGGATGGGGATGCATTGGGATGCGGGATTGGGATGCATCAGTGTGCAGGGTTTGGATGGGGATGCATCGGGATAATTTGGGGCGCAGGATTGGGCTTGGGATGCATTGGAGATGGGATACAGGATTGGGATGCATCAGGGTGCAGGCTGGAGACGCATCGGGCTAAACTGGGCTGCAGGATAGGGCTTGGGATACAGGATTGGGGCGCAGGATTGGGACTGGGATGCATCATCCCCCTGGCTGCAGCGGTGCCGTGCCGCGGCCTTTGCTGGCAGCAGCGCCTCGTGGCCGGCGCCTGGCAGAAACGCTGCTTTCTCACGCGGCGGGCTGCGCGCCGGTTTTGTGGTCCTCTTAATATAGTCCTCCCCGCTGCTGAAACAGCGGCTTGGTGTCTGTGGGGTGTTTGCAGACGTGATGTGTGGAGGGGACGGCCCGAAACTGGGCGAGGGCTGGTAAAAACACTCAGCTGAAATGAAATGAGGGCGAGAGAAGAGGCGGGGGGGGGGGGGGAACCCCTAACTTTTGGACAATGCAATTACTCTTTGTCGTGCTTCTCGCATTCAACTCGTAATTTTTCATCTCCTCCTCTCCCAGCAACCGGCTCACGGTGGGTTTTTCCATCCACCCTTTTTTTTTTTTTTTGCAGGAGGAAAGGGGGCCGGGAGGGGGGTGTTTGGGTGTTATTTTTTGATAAGCCAGAGCACAGCCTAGCGTAGGTCAGCCAGCGCTGGGGCATCCGCTGTCACTAGACTTGATATTTTTTTTTTTTTTTTTTCCCCCCTGCCTGCTTCAAGGGGAGAGAGCTGGAGGCTTTTGGGACGCTAGGGAGGAATTTAGAGCACCGCAAGGTTTGGTGGGGTGTGTGCGCGGAGACCTGCTTACCCCCACCCAGAGCCTGAGCCAGGCCTGGGGTCTCCAAATAATAATATCAGTTATTTCTTTTGGTGATGTTAGGAAAAGGAGAAAAAGCCCCCAAAGCATCAAAACCTCCAGGTGAAGCAGGAGGCAAACGAAATCGCTTAAATATTGAAATCCTGATGATTTAGGGGCTTCGTAAAAGGAACAACTTAAAAAAAAAAAATAAAATAATTACATTATTGAAATTTATAGTGAAGCGCGGGGTGTATTTCTTGCGCTGCCTCTGCCAGGGGCTCTCGTTTGCGCTTGAAGCGAGGAGAAAAACTAGAAAACGAAGCGCGATTGTGCAAAGGCTTAATCAGGAGCTGAGCGTGGGCGAAGCCCTTTGAAGCTGCGAGGTCTTTGAGCCACCTGATGTCCAGCAGCAGCTTGCGTGAAGTCTCTGCTCTTTCCAGCCAGAGATCGGCTGGTTGGGCAGGTTATCGAGCCCTTTGTTCTTTTGTTTTGGGTACGGATGACCCTTAAATAACTTACTTGAAGCTTTCAGCAGTGTCTTTAAAAAGACATTAAAAAAAAAAATAGATAAAAAAAGGGTGTTCAGCAAAGACGGTAACTAAAAACGAGCACCCGTCTCGGATGTTAGCATTGCAGCAGCATTGCAGTGTTGCAGAAGTATTGCGTTATGGAAGTATTGCAGAAAAAAAACCCTAGAAATTAAGCTCAAGGGAGTGTCCGGGGAGATGGGAATTGGTCTTGGCCACCTCCAGCGGCCCAGGTAACCCTGCTGTCTTCCTCACCTTCCTCCAGCATCTCTGCCATCTCCCCCTTTGCGCTGCTTCTCCTCTGGGGATGGAGACATCCCTGCCCGCCTCCCGTGCCCCGGGGAGGAGCGTGACCTCCCCATGCCCGCCTGGCGAGGCAAAAGAGGTATTTTGGCAACGCCAAGTCTCGGCAGGGCGAGACCAGAACCTGTCCGTCTGCATTTCCCCTGCACATCCCATCAGGTTTCCTCCCTTGGGTTGGAGCCGAGCCACTGGCCCGGCGGCTGGGCGGCTCCCGGCTCCATGATGCATCGTCTTGTGAGCCGCGCTCGCCAGCCAAGGGTCTGTAGGTGGCTGGGCTGAGGCCGGGCAGTTTGTAACACTGGTGGCACGGATGAAATGGAGATGGTTTTAACCCATGGTTGCATTTCTCCTTGCGCTTTCATAGGTGATTGAGGACTTCTACAACCGTACCTGGCTGTACCGATATGAGGAGCCCATCAGCCCTGCCACCCTCACCACACTCTGGTCCCTCTCAGTCGCCATCTTCTCCGTCGGAGGCATGATCGGATCCTTTTCCGTGGGGCTCTTTGTCAATCGCTTCGGACGGTGAGCACCAAGGGTGGTGGACCCATGGTGGACCCCGATGGGAGCGTTGAGCAGCCTCACCCCACCCCAGCATCCCAGAGACACCTCCCTCCTGCCAAGAGCTGATGTTTGGGTCCTCCTGACACCCCTTCAGCCTCTCTGACCCCCGTGGTCCTCCTCACCCTCCTCCCTTCCCTCCTCAGGCGCAACTCCATGCTGATGTCCAACATTCTTGCCTTCGTGTCCGCTGTCCTCATGGGCTTCTCCAAGATGGCGCTCTCCTTCGAGATGCTCATCCTCGGCCGTTTCATTATTGGCCTCTATTCCGGCCTCACCACTGGTTTCGTGCCCATGTATGTGGGGGAGGTGTCACCCACTGCACTGCGGGGCGCGCTGGGGACCTTCCACCAGCTCGGCATCGTCTTGGGCATCCTCATCGCACAGGTGAGTGCCGGAGAACCAGCTGGGGGGGGTTCCTGCTGGTTGATGCTGATGTTCATCAGGGTCTGCAGGGGATGGGGTTTAGCGCAGCAGCGCAGAGCGTTGCCCGTGCTGTGGACCCGCATGGTCCTTCAGAAGGAGCTGGGGCTGGAGGGGGGGACATGGAGCTCAGCAGGAGCAGGAATGCTGGGATTGGGATGCGCAGCATCATCACGTGATGCCTGTTGGTCACCTGGAAGTAGCACAGCTGTCCGTGCCCTTCTGGTGGGTGTCCAAGCCTGTAGTGCACCCGTGGGCAGCAGAGTTGGGCCCAACTTGAGCTGGGGAAGGGTGGCTCAACCCCTCTCGTCCTCAGGTGTTCGGTTTGGACTTGATCATGGGAAACGACTCGCTCTGGCCGCTGCTCCTGGGGTTCATCTTCGTCCCTGCCCTGCTGCAGTGCATCATCCTGCCCTTCGCCCCCGAGAGCCCCCGCTTCCTCCTCATCAACCGCAACGAGGAGAACAAAGCCAAGAGCGGTGAGTGACCCCCGTCCCCGAGCTTGTCCCACCACGCAGGAGGGTCCTCAGCTGCTCCTGACTCCACCTCTTCCCCTTAGTCCTCAAGAAGCTGCGGGGCACGACGGACGTCAGCAGCGACCTCCAGGAGATGAAAGAGGAGAGCCGGCAAATGATGAGGGAGAAGAAGGTCACCATAATGGAGCTCTTCCGTTCCCCCATGTATCGCCAGCCCATCCTCATTGCGATTGTCCTGCAGCTCTCCCAGCAGCTCTCGGGGATCAACGCGGTGAGTTTTGGGGGGGACAGAGGTGGTGAGCTCAGCGTGTTTCACCCAGAACTTGGGTTGTGCCGGCTCCGGGTCAGCATCACCTGGTGGATTGATGCCAGGCCTGACATCTCTGCCCTTTGTAGGTCTTCTACTACTCCACCAGCATCTTTGAGAAGGCTGGCGTGGAGCAGCCCGTCTACGCCACCATCGGCTCCGGTGTGGTGAATACGGCTTTCACGGTCGTTTCGGTGAGTTTTGGCCCACCAAGCTCTCGCCAGGGAAGGTGGAGAGAAAGGGGCTTTCCCTCGGGCTGGGGAGGTGCTGATGGACGCCTGTCTCCATCCCACAGCTCTTCGTGGTGGAACGAGCCGGACGCAGGACCCTCCACCTCATCGGCCTGGCAGGGATGGCGGGCTGTGCGGTGCTCATGACCATTGCGCTGACGCTACTGGTGAGTGGCAGGCGTTGAGGGGACGGGTGGGCTGGGAGGAAGGAGGTCTTGCACGCTGTCCCTCGCCGCGGTGGCTTGGAGGGGGAGGTCTGGGTGGAGAAGAGGAAAGACTTGTCCTCGTAGAGGCGATGGCTGAGCGGTTCCCACCACCCACATCTCTCTCGAGGTCCTAGAAATCCGGTCTCCGATCTGGAGGAACCTCTGCCAGCACCACGCTGGCTTGAGTCTCATCATCTGGGACGGCCAGATGCTTCGTTCCCCCTTCCCGGAACCAACCTTCTCTCTCTCCCTCGGCCTAGGACCAAATGCCCTGGATGTCCTACCTCAGCATCGTGGCCATCTTCGGGTTCGTGGCCTTCTTTGAGATCGGCCCAGGCCCCATCCCTTGGTTTATCGTGGCAGAACTGTTCAGCCAAGGCCCTCGTCCCGCTGCCTTCGCTGTTGCCGGCCTCTCCAACTGGACCTCGAACTTCATCGTGGGCATGGGCTTCCAGTACATCGCGGTAATCATCTCCTGATGCTCTTGGTGGGAACGGGGTTGGGGGTGCCGAGCCTTCCCTGGCACCGCTGGGGTTGTGTGACTTCTCTTGAGCCCCAAAACCCGGACTGAGATGGTTTGGTTGGGCGGACGCCCCTGGGGAAGAGGGATGGGGCCCGGATCTAGGGAAGGAGCAGGGAGTTGATGATCCTCATGGGTTCCTTCCAACTTGAGGTGTCTCTGGGAGGGAAGGAGAAGCAGGTCCTGGACCATCCCGGTCCTTCAGCCGTGGTCCATCGCTCTGCTCCCGCCACTGGTGCTGGAGCACCATCTCCATCCCCGCGCTCACCCCCTTCCTCCTCTCTCCTCCTTCCCAGCAACTCTGCGGCTCCTACGTCTTCATCATCTTCACGGTGCTGCTCGTCCTCTTCTTCATCTTCACCTACTTCAAGGTGCCGGAGACGAAGGGTCGGACCTTCGACGAGATCGCCTCGGGTTTCCGGCAGGGGGGAGCAAGCCAGAGCGACAAAACCCCGGACGAGTTTCACAGCTTGGGCGCCGACTCCCAGGTCTAACCCCCGCCGCGGCCCCCCCCGGCCCCACCTTCTCTCCTGAGTTTTGGGTTTTATTTTTTCAAATCTTTTGTACAGAAACCAGGACGGAGGGAGCGCGGGGGGGCGGCTCTCGTGCAGACACCCCCTTTTCCAGACTCCCCCCTGGTTTATCGGGGACAGACTGACCTATTTTATTATTTTTTGGGGTTGTTTTTTTTTTTTTCTGCTAGGAACGATTTATTATTATTATTATTATTATTTTTTTTTAGCTGGTTTCGCGTCCAGGATTTCAAAGCCAATGGCTGTTTTACAAACCGACCGCGCAGCCTCCGCCAGCGGGAGGGGCGGCTCCCATTTTTAACGACGCGATAGTTTATTTAACGAGAAATCACGTAGCGGAAGTTTTTAAAGCTGGAGAGTTACGGTTGTTTTGGTTTTTTTTAACGTTCTAATCGTAGGGGGGGAAAAAAAAAATCACGTAAATTGACTAAATCTAAACCAACGATTTCTTTTTTTTTTTTTTTTTTTAAAAAAAAAAACACAAAAACAAAAACAAAAACGAAACCGAGTTGTTTTTTAAAGCAGTCTAATTGATTTCAAGCCCCCGGTGGGTTCGCGAGGGGGAATTTCCCTGTGCTGAGGACGGAGCGGTGGGAAAGGCCGATATCCCGGAGCGCCGGCTCCTCTCCTCTGCCTGAATTTCAGCCGGGAGGGGAAGAGGAGAAGCCGGGCCGGGGGCGGGGGGGGTGTCTCTCTTTTTTTTTTTTTTCTTTTTTTTGAGTGGGGGGGGTTAATCTCGGCAATATTTGCCACACACTACAGCAACACCCCCCCCCGCCACCCCCGCCATCGTCATCGTTGCCACCTCCGGCCCCGGACTCACCCAACCCCAGCGTCACGCGGACACATCCCTTTCCCGCTCTGTGTATAGACTGGAAGATATTTATATTATATATATTTTTGTTCAATGGTTGTTAATAGTAGACATTTAAGTTATAGCGTTTCTGATTTGACAAGCAACGTACTGTAAATATTCTTGGAGTATATTCACACTGTATAATGTATACAAAAAGGTACAGATGCAAAGGTATAGTTTCTATAGCGACTAAAAACGCTTGTACATGGTTAGGACGACTTTTGTATAGTTCATTACCTGCACTGTAGTTGTATCTATTGCACTGAATTTCAGGCTGTAGTATATTAAAAGAAAAAAGAGATAATACTGTCCTTTTCAAGAAAAAAAAAACCAAAAAAAAAAAAACCCCAACAAAAAAACAAAACCAAACCCTCACAAAACTCATCCCTTCTCCCCGCGCGCAGCTGGTGTGGGAGCTACTGGCACATTCCCAAAGCCGCAGGCAGTCGGGTTTTTTTTTAAAGTAGTAATTTCTTTTTTCTTTTTTTTTTTTTTTTTTTTTAATGTATTTGTCTGGTTTGGAAGTGATGACGCTTGACCGCGCTTGAAAGAAAATAAAGGTAGGGAGGTGAGAGGAGGAGAAGAGAGAAAGAGGAAAGAGAAAAAAAAAAAAAAAAAAAAGATGTAAAACTACCCTGCGATCTCACCCGGTCGCGCCTCGGCGCAGCACGGCACCGCGCAGCGTGCATGTGTGTGTTTTTTTTTATTTGAAAGAAATACATAAAAATAAGTGCCAAGAGGAAGGTGTGTGGTGTGCTAACAATAAAGGAGAATGTATGCAGCGACCCCGCCCGCCGCCTCCCGTGCCTTCATTGCGGCTCCGGGAGGGATCTTCCGCTCGCTCCGGGATGTCTCCTCATCCTCCTCATCCTCCCGGCTGGGTCCCTGCTCCGACGCCGTCCCTTGGGCCAGCGCTGACCCGGCTCCGCTGCAATTCCCGCTGCCAGCGGGGAGCCGGGCGGGGGGACTTGGCTCCCGCTGTCCCCACCTTGGTGCCACTTTGGAACCCCGGTTTTGGGGTTGCATTTTCCCTAAATTTGGGGGTTGCGGGGCTCCCTCGGGGACTCCTTGCTCCCCAGCACAGCGAGATGCACCAGCCACGGCGGGTCTCCCCGGCGCGTCCCTGCGAAGCTTTTCCACCCCTCCCGGCTGCAGCCGCCCTCCCGCGGTGCGCGACCGGGGTTTAATCGCCCCGAGCAGCCCCAGCCGTGGGGGCTCCTGCCCCGAGCCTTGACCCGCTCCGTCCCCTCACCGGACCCCGGCCCAGCCCGCGGGGCATCTGCTGGGGACGGAGCAACCGCCCGTGCCAGGCAGGGAGGGCGGTTGCCGCTTCTTGGTGAATTTTTTTTTTTTTTTTTTCCCTTTCCCCTTTAACAGAGAAGGTGCCAAGAGCTGCAAGCCTGAACACTTTCGGGCAAAGAAACGCTGATCTTGGTCACTTCAGGCCTTTTTCTATTTATTGAAAAAATGCGATTTATTACTCAGTCTCTTTGCCCTGAAGGGCACGTGCTGGAAAGGGCTGTTGCAGCGTGTTGTAGGAAATGGCTCTCATAAAAAAATCTTTCAAAGCTCCCAAAAATGGTCTTTATTTGCCCAGGGCTCTTCTCATCCCCCGCGCTACCGTTCCCACTCCCAGCCCCTGCCCGTCGCCGCTCCTGGGGATGCCCAGCTCCACGCAAAGTCCATTTTCACGCCGTCTTTGAGGGCGTTGAACAGCCCGGCGTGGTGACACGGAGCCGCCGGCCCGGCGCATCAGGCGGGCTCAGCCCGGCTGCAGAGCGTCCCCAGGGATTACCGCCAGCGCCGAGCCCGCGCCTCCAAATCCCCGGCCACGGTGACCCGAATCCTCCGCGCCCCGCGGCACGGTGCCAGCAAGGCGCAGTCCCCTCTCGCGCGGAGGTGGTCGTTCCGGCCGTGGGGAGACCTGCTGAGGGTGGACGTGACACACCAGGATCTCCCCCGGGAGGGCGCCGCAGTCTCCCCCCCCCTCTGCCGTGGGGGCCCTCGTGCCCCCCAACCACCCCGTGTAACGAAACACGGGCTGAAGCGGAGGCTTTCCCTCCACCGGCAGCATCAATCCCTTCTAATTGCTCAGGTCCCAGCTTGACGAAGCGTTTAGAAAGCGTACTTGACTCCATCCCAATTCAGCGAGGCAATTAAATGCACTCATAAATCCTCCTGAAGTAAATGAGACTTAATCGTAGGCTTAAAGCTAAGCTGAATTCAGACCGGAGCAGCAGGGCAAGTTTCCCTTCACCTCTTCCCCAGCTGCGCGAGGCCGTCACATGCTTCCGCGTCTGAACCCAGCTCAGGCCCAGCCCGTGTCCCGTCTCGCCCCCCGGGGTCTCCTCTAGCCCTGTGCCAACGTCCCTTTGCCTCCACAGCGAGGGACACCGGGACCCTCTGCCCCGCGGGTCTCCGTGCCGCCCTCTGGGGCGGCTCCCGCTGGAGCTGCAGGCTGGGACCCTGCTCGGTGGAGCTCCGTGGGCAGAAGCTCCGGGTGACACAAGGGATTTCCTCCTCCGGAGGTTGGCGTCGGAGTTAACGGGCTGCCCGCGTGCTGGCGAGCTCTCAGCCATGAGGAAACCGTGTCTCCTTTGGGCTGGAAGCGCTGACTGGAGCTCGCCGGCCTTTTAATCCTTTCCCTCAAGGCTGCTTCTAGTCCCTCACGCCGTTCTCCTGGTTCCTCCTGGCTGCAAGTTCCTCCACAAGCGGAACAAGCAAGTCCCTCGGTGCCCCGAGCTCCGAGATTCCTCGAAAGCGCTGCAAAAAGAGAGATGTGGAGACGGAGGGGCACCGCGGAGAGGAGCAACCCCTGATGGAGCCCGGCCAGCTCCCGGGGAGCAGGTGACAACCAGCCACGCTGAGTACGCAGCGAGGACCTTCCCCGCATCCCGCCCCGGTATCTCCCTCGTCAAACTGAAAGGCAAAGCGGGGAAAGCGGTAACACACACCTCTGCGTGTCTTAGCTGCTGGACAGACAATGCGAGGACGTAAGAGGCTGTTTGCTTATTCATAAATCATTAGATAATGATTTATGAGCCGCGTGTTGGTTGTGCTTTTGTTTTCCGCCCTCGTGCTGTTACGCCCTAAGGCCGAGCAGCACGTGAAAACTAACTCATACCAAAATGTTTAATTTTCAAACACCTCGAGACAGAAAGGGGCACCGCTGGGACGACGGCAGCAGCAGAAAGGACCCGCGGCTCGGGAACGCTTTTCGTTTCCAGCAGCCCATCGGCGCGATAACCCAGCTGAACACCTGGCGCGGGTAGAAAGAGTTTTTTATTTCGAGCAGGAAAGCTGGGAGTTAATCAGCTCCAACAAATGACCGATGGTTTCTAGAGACTCTTGTCGGGGCAGCGGTTTCAGCAGGTGGAAGGCTCGCAGCCCGGCCTCGCGAGCCTGGAACGGAAGAGAAAAGACAAAGGAATTGTCAGGAATTCGCCTTTTCTGGAGGGGTAGTTCAAATACCCGCCGGAGCTCACTTGGAGGAGCAGCGGCTGCAGCGGCTCCAGGCCCCGCTCGGCCGCCTGCTGCCGGGGGTGACCTGCACAAGCTGCTTTACAGGAGAGAGTAAAGCTGCCAAGAGAGATCGTATGTAGGATCCAGCGGTGCAGACAGAAGAGATTACCAACCCCAGCCCCCCGCGCCGCAGAGCGTCACCTCCCTTCTAACGCAGCAGCTCATCCGAGCATTCCCAAAGCTGTTTCAGGGGAAAAAAAAAAACAAAACAAAACCGGCCCAGCTTTATTGACTCTATCCGAACTAAATCCCTCATTTCCCTTGGTAGCTCTTCCAGGGATTAGACATTCTCATAATTACAAAGCTTTTGCCTTTTCTCTAATTTGAATTTGTTTCTTTGTGTCTTCCAAACGCTGACTGGCATCATTACGGCGCTCTCTGATACGACGAGGAGACCATTAGCGATCTGTGTTTTCACCCTCCGAAGCGCAGGCGGAAGAAACTCGGGCTTTTGAGCGCTCAGCCCGAACCGAGAGGCCTCATTTCCAGCTGGTCACCGCTCAGCGCTTCCCCAAAATCAACGATTATTGAGGCAGAGGATCGGGCGCTCTGAAGTTAGCGGTCGTATCGGAAATTTTTGAGCCCTAAAAAGACAGGGGTGCGAATTCGAAACTGAGTCACGGGGTCCGACAGAGTGAACCCACGCGAACGTCGTGGTAATTCCAGGGAGCCTGGCTCAAGGAGAGGCAGGTGCGAGGCCCACGTCTCGCTGCGTTAACGTCCCGCAGCCTGCGACGGGCGGCTTCCCTGCCGGGATATCCCAGGTGAGGGACAAACGCGGAAAACGCGGGTAAGTACGGGATGTTGGATGGCCTGGCAGAGAACACCACAGACCCGGGGGCCTTTTTATGAGCCTTGGCAGGGCACAGAGCGCGAGCTGGCTTCGCGCAGAGCTCCCCGGGCAGCTTCGTCCTCGGTCACCCAGCGCCGCAAGGCCGTTGCGGGCTCAGGAGAGGTGCCAGGTGAGCGCAGGCTTCACGGGACGGGGCGAGCGGCGAAACGAAGAGTCGGGCAACACCCCCGGACCCTCTCACCAGACGAGACCTTACCTTTGGTAAATCCCCGGTCAGGTAATAAAGCATGGCGAGAGCGTGCAGAACCCCGGCGGTTTCCCCGGGTCGTTGCTTCGGTGCCTGTTCTCGGACATCCAACACGGCGCTCAGCACTCGGATCGCTTCCGCTCGCTGGGCTTCAGCTGCACGGAGAGTGAACCGATCTGGTTGGCCGGATGCATGGGAGATAATATATTCAGAACCGTCCGATTATCTCTTCTAGACATCAAAGCGTTTCTACGACAAGCATCACCGCGGTATCCCAGCTCCCTGCTGGGAAATTCCACACACCCATTACCGGATATCTTTTCGCGCAGTCAGTAATTGTGTTGATGAGCCTTTAGTGAGGATGTGGAGTCATAACAGCTGCGTGAAAAGAGCGACTTTCATACCCCTGTCATAACCCACGGTGGTATCGTGCGGCCCTGCCCTGGCGCGGTTCCTCCTGGACGGGGACGACGCCAGGCCATGGGACTGACGGAAACAAGCCAACCCTGACAATATTCTTACGCGCATCAACGGGAGAAAGGAGAGGAGGACGAGAGCGGCCGGGCTCCTTCAGCGGAGCGCAGGGTCGTGCCCTGCAGGCCGGCGCCCTTCCTGCTGCGTTGTGCACCCGTACGTCCTCGTGAGGGATTCCCCACCCTCCCTCCCGATGAATACGCCCGGTCCCCAGCACGTGCTATTCCATCGTGTCCTGCCGCTTCAGCAGACAGAGCTGCGAAGCTGCCTAAGTGAGACGGAACATCACTGTCATAGAATTAAATGGAGACAAAGGAGCTGCCGACACGCGAGAATGTTGAAGTGGAATCGAAACCTGAACGGCAAAATCTGGTATCGTTACGGTCCCCGCCACGGGCGCTGTGAGAAGAGGCATGAAAAGAATAAGGGCAAAGCTGCGTTTCCACTTCACACCCTCGTTCCTAAAGCGGCCTCGTTGGTCTCACCCAGCGCAATCTGCTGAGCGTCAACATCAGGAATCCCCGTGATTCCGATTCAATTCGAGCTACAGAAACGCCCCGCCAAACCCCAGCGCTGTCGGTATGAGCGGTGGGACATACGGATTCTTTAAAAGCCCGTCTTCCGAACGGTTCTGCGCAAGAGTGCTGCTTACTCATACGGTCCTCGCCGACTTCCTCGTCCCCGGCGAACGGAGACATTTCCGGCCGCGACTCGAGAATTCGCTCCTGCGCTTGAACTGACTTCAGAAGAAAGGCACGCCAGATGTCGGTTACCTATCAGGAAGCAAATGAATTATTTCACTTGTATGAATAGACGGTATTTAGCAACGAGTTGTTCTATAAACAATGCGTCCTGCAGTGCCCGGCCCTGCCACAATAACCGGGGTGCCGGCTGGTTGCTGAGCTGGCTGCCGCCGAGCTGGGTGTTTCACGTCGAGATCTGACCGCCCTTGGCCCGGTGGCAGCCTTAGCTGGAAGCTCATTTCTCCACCTGACTATTAATTTGCATCAAACGTGAACAGATCTAATGAAACTGTTCGCCAAAAGCAAAGTTGGTTGAAGTTCGCCAGGGGAACGGAGGCAGGTCGCTGCCGAAGCAACGTTTCCATAGAAAATCAAGCTGAACAAATGAAAGCTCTTTTTTTTTTTCCCCTCAGTTATTAGAGGGAGAAGGTCATTGTTACTGCCCGTGCTCGATCACTCTGTTCTGGCGATCTTTGATCACTGAGACTTTTCACGGATTCTCAGAGTCAATTTAACATGGCTCGTTTGTATCCCGTTGCTGCTCGCCAACTCTTCCCTGGCCATGGAAACGCCGTGAAAAGGGTTTCTGATAATTACGCTAAAAGGTAACCACAGAATCCCAGACTGGCCGGGGCTGGAAGGGACCTCTGGAGATCACCCCGTCCCACCCCCTGCCAGAGCAGGGTCACCCACAGCAGGTGGCACAGGAACGCCTCCAGGCGGGGTTGGGATGTCTCCAGAGACGGAGACTCCCCCACCTCTCTGGGCAGCCTGTGCCAGGGCTCTGCCACCCTCACAGCAAAGAAGTTCTTCCTCGTGTTGAGATGGAACTTCCCATGGTCACGTTTGTGCCCGTTACCCCTTGTCCTGTCCCTGGGCACCACTGAGAAGAGCCTGGCCCCATCCTCCTGACACCCCCCCTTTCAGTATTTATCAGCGTTGATAAGGTCCCCCCTCAGCCGTCTTTTTTCCAGACTGAAGAGACCCAAATCCCTCAGCCTTTCTTCATCAGAGAGGGGTTCCAGTCCCCCCAGCACCTTGGTAGCCCTTTGCTGTCCCCTCTCCAGCAGTTCCCCGTCCTTCTGGAACCGGGGAGCCCAGAACTGGACCCAGCGCTCCAGCTGTGGCCTCCCCAGGGCAGAGCAGAGGGGGAGGATGACCTCCCTCCACCTGCTGCCCACGCTCTTCTTGATGTCCCCCAGGATGCCATTGGCCTTCTCGGCCACAAGGGCCCATTGCTGGCACTTGATACGGTCACCATCACACCAAAGGCGGTCAGAAAGAGGAAAAACATTGGAAAGAGCATCGAAAATACCTGAGAAATATACAGAGGACATATACAGGGGATGACCTTTGGTTTTACCCACCTCAGCATAGAGTGAGTTCGCTATGTCCATTTTGTTCTGGCGAAAGAACACATTAGCCATGTGGAAATACCCTCCAGAGGCCTCAACAGATTTTAGTCCAAATGTAGAGCTAGCAAGGTAAATCTGAAATCGATAGTAAAAAAAAAAAGAAAGCTGAAGTTTAACGTTCCTATCAAACCTGGGAATTGTTTTTTTTTTTCCTAACTATAGCATTAGCTATACCTGATTACGATGGTAAAACGTGGTACTAAAAAAGCTGTATTTTGAGTTTTATGCAACGCTCCCAAACCGTCCCCGCTCGCCGGGGCAGCGGAACCTGGTCGCAGCGTGTTACCCCGCCGCTGGAGCAGGTCTCCCACATCTCCTCCTCTCACCCTGCAACCCCTAACTCTCCCGTCTCCAAAGGCACGACCCTGCCGCTGCTTTTCGGCTCCCCAGCCTTGCCCGCGGCGCCCGCTTCTCCCCCCGCAGCCCCAGCCAGAGCCGGGCGGTGGGAAGGCAGCGGCGCATTCCAGCTATTCTGAGCTGGCGTGTGACTCTCAGCAGATCTCAGACACGCAGCCAAAGTTCAGGCAGGTCTTGGGCTGCTCTGAATTAGAGCAGCGACTTGCTAATAGCCAAAAAACTCTATTACCTGATGCTCTTTCAGGCAGATTTAGGGTACATAAAAAAAAAAAACCACGACGGCACAGCGGGGAATCTCCCCAAAGATTTCCAGACTAAGGAAAGCCAGGGTTGTATATATTATAATAGAAAGGATCTAATTCTCCTCAACCGTATGTCATCATTTATGCCCACACAAAGCTACTATCAAATTCAACAGTAGCGGGTATGCATCACCCGGCACTGGATAAATTTAGTCTACACGGGACAGAAATAGGATGTCGCGAAGTTCATCTGCCTTTGGAGGATCAAGTGACAGGCCAAGCATCCTCAGGAACACAGGTGGCACAAACCACTGCAAATCCGACAAACCGCTCTCGCGGCTAAAAAGACCAAAGCGGGGGAAAACGCTGTTGAAGCAGACATTTAAATAGTTAAATAAGGTGTTCGTTAGAGAGCAATTCTCTGTCAGCCGTTATTTAACAGAAAAAAGTACCGAGAAAAACGGCGGCCAAAATATAAAGTAACTGATCTGTTGAATAAAAGGCAGCTATGCCGGTTTGGGGTAGGAATGTCTGCCCGTCTCAGTCCCGTCACAAAGCTGACAGATATATTTATAAACAGATGCAGTGAAGACAAGGTATGCGTCACTTCAAGGGAATAAGGACAAGGGGTGAAACACAACTTCGGCGGGCACATGGATACACAGGTGTCTTAGATCCAGAGGGTTCAGGTGTTTGTCACGTGTACCCTCTCGGTACCTAAAATCTGCATTACAAATCTGCCCGCTGGGCTTTCCATATCCACCTGGAAGCGTTAAAGATCAAGAAAAATTAACGCATTTCTGTATTTGAGCTGGCTCACATCATTTGCCAGGTGGTATAAAGCCTGTTCAAAGTTTCCTTCAGCGGTACAGAAAAGCCCCAGACCACGGTGTAGTTTGCACTGAACAGCAGTGCCGCAGCCGGGGGTTGTGAGGACAATCCACTGAGCTTGGGAGAGATACTTGGATGCCTCCGGCAGACGGCCAACACCTGAAATGACACGTAGAAATAAGCAGGATAGAGGGGGGTTATTTAGTAATTTAGAGAATACCGCTGCCCCTGCGCACTGGTTTGATACGGAGACCTCGTTTGTGGATTCCCCACTTGTCCCTCGAGTGCCCCTCAGCCGAGCAGGTGTTGAAAATCTAATTTACAGACAGGCTGAGTGGCCAGAGCTACGGGAGAAGCCAGGAACTGCGTATTGCATTCAATACCTCTGAAACACGTGTTCAAAACGGGCAAGCTACAGGCAGCCGCTAATGACTCCTTTATTATCACGCTAGAATTACTCATGGGATTTTTCCCCCCCCCCCCCTTCTCTCGCCACACCATTTACGACAATCATCGAGATAGCTCAATTCTGCCAGCAGAGCATTGTATTTACTCCTGTAACGGCAGTGATTTACAGCAATTCCTCAGATTTACGTCTGCAGCCGCGGAGAGCGGTCCTCCCCATGCAGAGTCCTAATTTGACATTTTTTTATAAAGCATACAGTCAGGGAGAAAAAGCTCCACTTCGGGCAGAGCTTTTGTGAATGAACAGAGGCATTCCTCTGATGCAATGGCCTCAGAAATGTTTGCTGGTTCCCGGAGATAAGAGCACAACCAACCACCCTGGGGAATGTAAAGCTTCCGAGAGTCCTAAGAAGCCACAGAGGTAAAGAATAGATTTTCATACCGCTTCTCTCGTGGGAATCGGTAGAAACGGAGAAAACATTTTATTTGCTCTCATTGATCTCTCATCACCGATGAGTGATTCTTTTCCCCAGACCCACACCGAAAAGGGGTGTGTGTGCGCGTGTGTGCGTGACACTTCTCAAATCTCTCTGAAATGCCCTTGAGGCAGGGCAGGGTAGAGACATGGCACAATGTTGAAACGCAGAGCTGGTCCTTCCCTGGTGGTAAAAGGAAACCAGAAACCTGACCCAAGGGAGGTCTTGCCCTTGCCAACGTTACTATTTAGACAATACTTACCCGTGGAGGCCTCGGCCAAGAGGAGATAAGCAGGCACCAATTGCACGGAATTTGAGCCGTACACTTCGGTACTGAAACGCAGCGCGTGCAAAGCTGCAGGGATGGCTTCTTGGTGCTTTCCATCCCAAACAAACTCCCGGGCTGTGCTGTACGCCAGATCGATGATGTATTTCTGCAGGGAAACAGTAATGGGACAGAGTGAGCAAAGGATAAAAAGAAGTAATACGCATGGTCTGTTTTACATTCAAGTTTGCAAACTGTAAACCAGTGACTGTAATGTTTTTTGTGCCTGTAATTAATGGATGGAAATTAAAGCTGTTATATTAGAGCCTGGCTTTCATTCCCACTTCTAGCAAGAACAGCTTTGGACACCCTCTTAGGTCATGTGGTGTCTTATGAGGCGAAGAATCCTTTACGCCGATGAAAAAGGACTAATAAGGCTGCAGCAATAAAAGCTGTGAAGCACAGAAAATGCTCATCACAAGACCATAGAAAAGATTAGACAAAAGGGGCTACGGCGGGGTTCTGCTGACGGTAATAACAGTGACTCATAGCAGGCAGCGGAGCGTATGGTTTGCCACGCTGGTGCCAGCATGGCACACCTCCAGCTGCAGCAGAGGCGGTCTGGAAGCGAGGAGAGAGCTCCTCACATGGTGCCGCAGCTTCCTCCCACCCTCTCCCGGCCAGTTCTGGGCCTGGTATTTTAGGCGCCGAGTCTGGAAAGCCGGTCAAAATCAGAACACGCTAATGCACCGCATTACGCTCCCGTACATCCATCACCCCAGCCGGCTTTGGAGGTCAAGCAGCTTCTGCAGGATTTCTGTTCATTGTCAGAATCCGTAATGTTTCCCGTACGTATAGTTGCTTCCTGCCTTTTGCTGCTTCTCGCAGCCCACACCGCATTTGGGCTTTTCACCCTTTTGCAGCATCTGATCTATTCACCAGCTCCGTAAATGTGGCTCTGTTTGGATGCCTGTGCATTGCCAAGAGCTCCGCGGCAACTGTGCTCTTACCACGCGCAGAGGGATGCCAGCGAAAAAGAGCCAGGATGCTTCGTTAGTTATTTCCCTTTGCTTTCAGTCTAATTGTTGCCAACTCCCATCACTTCTGCGTCGGCTTTTCACACAAGTGGTGCAGCGGGAAAGCTGCCTGGAGAGAAATCTTGTTGCTGGTGCACCCAGCAGCGCTGCCATGGTAAGTCAGCAAGGCACTCGCTGTTCTCTTGCTAGGAGGCACGGGCAGGCCTGTGCAGTGAGCGCCGGCAGAAAATACCATTTTCTCTCTTTATTGCCTTTTGTTTTCCAGCTGTGGCTGAGCAGAGGGCAGAAAAACCAAATCCCCGTGCTTTTGGAGGCCAGGTTTTGGCGTTTTGCTGAGCTTTAAGTACTTGGAAAGAGGCAGAGAGTCGTGCCACAGGTGAAGGAACGGCTCAGGGACAGGGAACCTCAAGGACAGCCTGCGAGTGTTTCCTGGATATCCCGTCTGAAATAAAGGGACATCCTTTCTGGAGAAAAGAGAGCTCCAAAAAACACACCCCCGAGCAATAGCACCCTGCCACAGCAAGGAGAGCCAAGAGCTAGAAAAGACAGCGGTCATCCCCGTTCTAGCTCCTGAGCTACCAGCATATAGAGAGTGAAAAAGCACCGAAACCAAGCCGTGTTGGGGGAGCGTGTGGTGCCCAGGAGAAAGTCAGCACATGCTCAGGGCAAGGAGCAGCAAAAGCTGCTATTTATCAGGATGCCTTTTCTGTCCATGCCGCTCTTTCTCTGTCGCAACCGGTGCTGGCTTTGGTGCGCGGGTATCAAGCAGATTGTCATCTGGGGAGGTGCTGGAGATCGGCATCGTTCTTTTTCTACTCCTTGACAATAGGATCATCGCTGCTTCCCATGACGTAAGCTATCTCAAACCATCTGCAGGGAGGACAAGCTAAGGGTTAGACTCTTGCACAGCTCCCAGGAGGAGAAGAAAGGGCAGGAGACAACAGAAGCCCTGCAGCACTGAATATTTAAGACTGCGAAGTTACAAGCCTTGAGGGGATCGTTAGCTTTGGCCCACTGCTGTTTTTCATCTTGCCGGTAGCCCCACGCCCCCGGACCTGCACACTTCAGGCTCTTTTCATGTGTGTTGCAATTACAGAGGTTTCTCTGAAGATGCCCCCACGCAGTTTTTCCCCCAGTTGGGGTTTGAGGCGGTTGAGGACCCCAGCTCTGCTCCAGGTGGGTGCAGGGGGTTGGGAACACACTCGGGGTTCGGCGCCACGTTCATTTACTCGCTCACAGGCGCCAAAACCGATGGCATGCTTGAAGAAAGGATGATTTAAAGAGGAAGGCAGGCTTCCAGTCAGTTTGAGTTGAAACCTGCAGTCGGCGGGGCTAGCGTCGGTGCTGGAGGACTGCTGTAGCCGGCTGAGGCATGGATCCTTTCCCGCACCCAGGGGCTGCGGTAAGCTGACATCACGCAGGCAGGTGAGGCTATTCTACAAACAGAAACTTGGAGTTTTGTCAGTTTGGAGGTACTGTCTGCAGGCACCCCCCCGGCTATGTTGACAAAAGCAGATTTCTATCAACAAAGCTTTGGCGAACAGACGAGGTAACTCATAACCTCCTGGCTCTCAGCTTCGTGCACCTTCCCCTGAGCCACAGGGCATTTTGTTGTGCACAAGCTTTCCTGTGTCCTGGCTGAGGCTGGAGCCGTGTGTTTTCTAAACAAACACCGCACAGGAGTTTGTGAAGCACAGCAGAAACGTTCAAAAAATAATAAACCTACGGGCAGGCTTTGAGCAGAAGGTTTTTTCTCTGACCATCGTGAGGCTACGTAGCTTTTCCTTGAGCTCCAAAGACCTTTTTTAAAGCATTTTTGTTGACTCTCTGAATAGGAATGCGACGAAGCCACCAAGACGGGGCAGTACATAATCTCACCCTCTCCGTACCGCTCTTCCAACGCCTGTCGGTCAGTCTAGGCCCAACGCTCTCCACCCTATACCTTGCTGTACATAAAGGCAGACTTCATTTGTGGGCTAGGAGCTGCAGTCTTGCTGTGAAAGAAAACAGGTAACAGGGTGTTTCCGCACTTTCACTCTTACTTCGGAGAGAAGGAAGACAAAGTGTCCCTGCACATACGGTTCCCAGAATCTATTTTAGTTTTAATAGTCTGGAGACAAAGGTCAAAGAACAAATGTAACAGGGTTGTTAAAGATCCTATAAAAAAAAAACTCTACTTAAAAAAAAAAAAAAAAAAATCGGAGCCTGATCTCTATGACTTTTCCCATGAAGTCATTCCAAAGCTCAGCTCAAGCTGCAGGTTTGCAGTTGCCGTGTGCTAACCTGGGCGTGCACTCCAATCAAGGAGTGACTCTCCCTTCTCCACCAGCCCTGTCTTCCTGCTGTCTTCCCCTGGAACCTAATAAAAAAAAAAAGATTAGCTTCAAGCTAATGAGTGAGTACTTCCTTCATCTGGCGGCCACGTGGTCCTTCGTAATGCATACAGCATACTTTAGCTACGTAATAAAAGATGCTTTCAATATCATCAGTGTCCGATATATAGGTGAAGTTCCTTGGAAAAGCTTTAAGCAGTTAAGGATGGAGAAAAACCCTGCCACCACCCCCCACTAAGACCGATTTTAACTTTTTTTCTTAGCAGACTTTATAAAAGAGGAACTTAAACGTAACCTGGAACAGAGGAGCTCTTGCATTTTTTCCTGACGCTTCTGGGACATACTGTTCTAACACACCTTCTTTGGACTTTGGTCAACAATCTTGCCTGTGATTTTCAAGCAGATGGGATTTTCAAAACCAAACTGGGTTGCCAGTGCCCAAGTCCTACGAATGCTAAAGGCATCTGCTGCCTAAAGCCTGTCGCAAGCTTTTACCAAGCAGGACTTTTGTCGGCGCAGATTCCGTCCCTTTCAGACTTTCTCCTTCTGGATGCCCCCAAGAAAGACCGCAGCAACGAGCCAGTCACCAAAGCACCTGGCCCAGAAACAACCTTAAAAATAACATGTGATGTAAAATCCAGAAGATTAACGCTGTTCTTCTCAGTAGCATCATTTGATTGTTACCAGCTCGCTTTCAGCTGTTCTGTTGACCTATTATTCTGCGATTAGGAGTTATGCAACGATAGAAGGATAATTTATTTTTATGGGCAAGATCGTTTTAAGCAGCAGATGTACTTGGGTGGGTTATTTTATTTTATCAACATTGTGGAAAAGCAGATCCCGCCATCCCATAAACAAAACAAAACAAAAAAAAGAGTTGCAAACCACGCGGGCTGGAAAGGAGCTGCACATCTGCACCGCCCACGAGGCCAAAACACAGAGATAAAAGACTGTATTTAGTGGGAAAGGGCGTTTAAAGTTGGCCAGGTAAACAAAGGGAGAGGACTTCATTTCTTTGTCCCCCCTGCTTTGAGAAAGGGGAATCCCTCTCATCAGCGAAGGATGAGGACAGCCTGTAAGAAGCAAAACTCATCTGGATCCCGGATTAACCAGGGAGGTGGACTACCTGGCAAGGTGGGAGATCCAGGATTACCGCTGCCTGAGGAAGCTCAGGACTACGAGTAAGGACTGTGAAAAAGGCAAAAGGCTCGTAGAATTGGAAAGAGGATGCTCTCGCTCCCCTTATTATAGAGTTTTTGTTTAAAAAAAAAAAAAAATTAGAGCTCTGCAACTAAGTACCGACCGACCGACCAACCAGGTGCCCTCCCAACACTACGTACATCAAAGCCTAGGAAGAAGAGACCTAATTGAATTTCACTGGCAGCACTTTGAAGTGGTGTTCGTTTTTCTTGTACATACCTGCCTCTTCACCAGCTGCTCCGTGCCATGTTTTCTTTCTTTTTCAGAAAGGAGAAAAGGGACGGACATACGGATTGGAATCAGCAGCTGGCATATTCGCTCGTGGATACTAACCCAGTCAGCTTTTTGATGAGCTACATCACTAACAAAATAAGGGAAGAACAACATTTTTGTTTGCTTGGAAACTATCTAAGGAAAGATTATTGCCTCTTGTGTCTTCTGGACTTTCACTGCAAGAATTACCCACAACAGCCACCACCCTTTCGTCTGCTCGCAGAGCACCTAGTATGTGTACTCAATATTCCCAAACGGGAACACAGTGCTGTCTTGCCAACTCACCGTGATTCTGCACGTTAAAACCTTATTTAAATCACTCACAAAACTCCCAACAGTTAGGTCTGAACAAACGCCTGGCTTTCAACTCTGCGGTACACAAAAAAAACCCCAAAGCCAAACAAACCCCAGGTCATTGTGAAACCAATTAAATACATAGTTAACGTGTGACTTCACTGAAGACCCCGTGTAAGTGAAGATATTTGTACAAACATCCAAAAACTTCATTGCATGACTCTCTATTTGATGCGGGCACCGTTGGAAGGGAGGAGGAATGCCCCAGCTGAGCGATTGCCGAGTGTGCCCGCCCCAGTTCCCACTACCCTGCCTGCTGAGCCTTGTCCCAGGCCTTGTCCCTGCCTCCCAGGCTCCATCCTGTGTCCTAAGCCAGTTCCTAAGGCTTGTCTCTGTATCCCAAGCCTCATCCCTGGGCTAGTCCCTGCCTTTTGCCCTGTCCCTGTGTCCCAGAATGCATGCCAGGCTTTGTCCCTGTCTCTCAGCCCTTGCCCTGGGCCTGTCCCTGCCTCCTGGGCCTCCTCCTGACCCTTCTCCCTGTGCCTTGAGCCTTGTCTTAGGCCTGTTCCTGACTCCTGTGCCTCATCGTGGGCCTTCTCCCTGCACCCTAAGCCTTGTGGTGGGGATAGTCCCTGACTCTTGCCCTGTCCTCGGCCTGTTCCTGCCTCTTGGGCCTCCTCCTTGTGCCTTTAGCCTTGCCTTGGGCCTGTTCCTGTCTCCTGTGCCTCGTCCTGGCCCTCCTCTGTGTGTCCTGAGCTTTGTCTTGGGCTAGTCCCTGCCTCTTGCCCTGTCCTGGGCTTGTTCCTGCCTCCTGGTCCTTCTCCCTGTGTCCCGAGCCTTGTTGTGGGCTTTCTCCCTGCCTCTTGCTCTGCCCTTTGTTCCTGTTCCTGCCTCCTGGGCCTTATCCTAACCCTTCTCCCTGTGCCTTGAGCATTATCCTGGGCCTGTTCCTGCCTCCTGTGCCTCATCCAGGGCCTCCTCTGTGTGTCCTCAGCCTTGCGGTGGGGCTAGTCTCTGCCCCTTGCCCTGTCCCGGGCCTGTTCCTGCCTCCTGGGCCTCACCCTGGGCCTCTTCCCTGCGCCCTGCGCCCCGTCCCGGGGCTAATCCCTGCCTCTTACCCGGTCCCTGTACCCCAGGATCGCTCCTGCCTCCTGGGCCTCGCCCGGGGCCTTCTCCCTGCGCCCTGCACCGTGTCCCTGCCTCCCGGGCTGCCTCCCGGGCCGCGTCCCGGGCCTGCCCCGGTGCCGGGCCGCCGGCGGGGCTCTCACCAGTAGTACGTGAGGCGGCAGCCCTCGCAACGGACCCGCGCCGCCGCCGCCCCACAAAGCTCGCAGCGGCGAGACCCCTCCAGCGCCGCCCGCCCCGCGGCCGCTGCCGCGTTGCCAAGGCGACGCTTCCGGTTGGCGCGACTTCCGGCGGAAGTGGGCGGGGCGGGCATGGCGGCGGCGGGTGGCGGGGAGGAGGCGGCGGCGGCGGCGGCGGCAGAGGGGCGCGTGCGGGCCTGGGCGGCGGGGCAGGTGGCGCGCGGGCGGCGCGTGGCGCTGGTGACGTCGGGCGGGACGCAGGTGCCGCTGGAGGCGCGCGCCGTCCGCTTCCTGGAGAACTTCAGCAGCGGGAGGCGCGGGGCCGCCTCGGCCGAGCGGCTGGTGGCCGCCGGCTACGGCGTCTGCTTCCTGCACCGGGCCCGCTCCGCCTTCCCCTGGGCCAGGGTCCTCCCGCCGCCCGGGCCCGCCCTGCTCGACGCCCTCCGCCTCACCCCTGGGCCGCCGCCCGGCGTGGCCGCCGACCCCGCCGCTCTCCCCGCCCTCCTGCCCGCCCTCCGCGACTACCGCCGGGCGACCGAGGACGGGGCTCTGCTGGCCATCGAGTTCACCGGGCTGGCCGAGTATCTGGCACTGCTGAAGGCCGCCGCCCGCGCTCTGGCGCCCTTCGGTATGGGGAGGGGACCGGCGTGAGGGGACGGGGTGGCACCAGCAGCAGGCCAGGTGTGAGGGACAGTGTGGCCCTAGTGACTGTTGGACTAGGCGTGAGGGGACAAAGTGACCCCGGGGCTCTAGCGTGAGGGGACAGGGTGGCCCAGAGTCCAGGTGGCCCCAGTGACTGTGGGGCCCAGTGGTGAGGGGCCAAGGTGGCCCTAGTGACCATCGGGCTAAGTGTGAGGGGACAAGGTGGCCCAGAGCCCAGTGGTGAGGGGACGAGGCGGCCCCAGTGACCGTGGGGCCCAGTGGTGAGGGGACGAGGCGGCCCCAGTGACCGTGGGGCCCAGTGGTGAGGGGACGAGGCGGCCCCAGTGACCGTGGGGCCCAGTGGTGAGGGGACGAGGCGGCCCCAGTGACCGTGGGGCCCAGTGGTGAGGGGACGAGGCGGCCCCAGTGACCGTGGGGCCCAGTCGTGAGGGGACGAGGCGGCCCAGAGCCCAGGTGTGGGGGGACAAGGTGGTCCTGGTCACTGTGGGGCCCAGACGTGAGGGGACAAGGTGGCCCCAGTGACCATCGGGACTGGCATGAAGGGACAAGGGGGCCTGTGGGGGCTTCAGTCCCCCAGCACGAGGGTCTGGATCATCCCTGGGGGCCTGTGTGGCTTTGTGCGAGGGGGCAAGGAGGTCCTGCTGGATGACAGTGTATATGAGGGGGCTCCAGTGTGTCTGGTTAGCACTGCCCTGCTCGGGACGGTGCTGCTAGGCAATGGGGGGGTCTCTGACAGGGGTCCTGCGCTCCCCTAGTTGGTGTGGGGGGTGGTTGGGAGCCCAATGGGCTCTGGTCCATCCCAGAGGTCCCTGGGGTGAGGGGCCCAGGCTGCTCGCTACGTGCCAGGGGCGGTGGGTGACTGCAGTTGTGTTTCTCGCAGGCTCCAGTGTCATGTTTTACCTGGCAGCCGCCGTGTCGGATTTCTACATCCCCGCCTCCGAGATGCCCGAGCACAAGATCCAGTCCTCGGAGGGGCCCCTGCAGGTGAGGCACCCCTGGGCATGGCCCCCCTCCGCCATCCCCTCCTCCTCTCCCAGCGTCCTGCCGGGCTCCTGGCTGCCTGGGGTCTGGCTGGGAATAAGACCTGGGAAAGGTTGCAAAGCAACGACTCACTGGCCAAAAAATCATGCCTTTTCACTGGGAATGGGAAGGTGAATTTTCATGGAAGCAAAATCCCATGGAAATATCCCTTTAAAGTGGTACATGCTTACAGCACGGGGAGGAGTGGATGGTGGATCTCGGACAGCTGAAGAGTAGCCGCTGCTGGAGTACTCGTGTTGCCGCCTTTCTGCTTCCCCCTGACAGCAGCCCAAAGGTGTAGCGCGTGTCTCGTGTCCAGATCCCTTTCAGCTGTGGGAGCGGGTGGATCTAGAGCTCTGTATATAACAAATACCAAATTTATTTAGTTTAATTAGCTTTTAATGAGCTGCTGGACTTAGCTCTTTATCCTTAGCATAGGAAAAGTGAGACCCTCCCCAGTTCCCAGTGGCAGACCTGGAGGTTAAGAAGCTGGAGAGCAGACTCCTACTTTTTTTCCCCTGTGCTTCCTGTGCCTTAAAAAGTTGCTAGAAAGAAGGATTAAGATTTGACAAGGTGCCTGGGTTTTGGAGAGCTGAGAAGTCGGACTTCTGCAGTTAATTCTTTTTTTTTTTTTTTTTTATCTTCCTCTGCTTATGTTTATATTCCCGGAGTGGGTTTTAGCTCTTAAATAACAAAATGTTTATGCAGTTACCGTGGGCCTGTTTCATCGCTTAAGAACACCCTACTTATTGTTAATACCAGACCGATAATTTAATTTAATTTTAAAGTGCATGCCAGTGACATTTTAACCTTGTTTGGTGAGATCTGACCAAATATTGCTTTGGAAAACTTCCCAGTGTAAATATAACATGAAGTGAAGCTGGAATTTCCCTAGCCATCCCATCTCTTATTAAAAGGCATCGTAATGTTTTTACTGGAACTTTTCTCTGCTCTCTTTCCCCAATGCAGATCACAATGAAGATGGTGCCAAAAATGCTGTCTCCTCTCGTCAAAGAATGGGCCCCAGAGGCATTTGTTATTTCCTTCAAACTGGAGACGGATCCCTTGATCTTAATCGATAAATCACAGCAGGCGCTGGAGAAATATCGTCACCAGGTGGTGGTGGCCAATATCCTGGAGTCCCGGAGAACCTCTGTTATTATTGTAACCAAAGACTCGCAGACTCCGTTATCTCTTTCTGACGAGGAAATAGCGCGAGGCATGGAAATAGAGGAAAAGATAGTGAGCTATCTTCAGGGCCAACACACCGCATTTATAGAGAAGAAGGCCTGAGGACCGGCTCTGAAAGAAACAGGTGAAATTGTACTAGAGAGGGAGTGGAACTGGAGCCGTTCTCTATCCCAGGTAAATAAAACAATCCTCAGTGAGACACTGTGGGAAAGGCTGCCGTCCAAGAACACATGGCTTTACAGCTCGTTAATGGTTATTGTTGCTTGCTTTGAAAAAGAAAAATACACTGAAGTGAAAATGTTCCAGAGGATGGTATTTGTTCTAGTGTCTCATGAAGGAAAGGATATATTGCTTTATTTCTGTCCCGTGGGCTGGGAGAACCGGGAGGTGGAGAAATGGTAAATATGTCTGTATATAAAAGATTTTCTGGAATCTGCCTCTTCAAAGTTTCTTTTCGGATTGTTGTACGGAAGGAATGGTGCTTTGCAGAAAAGATGATGTTCTGTTGTTATCGCTGGAGTGGAGCGGCAGAGCTGGCAGTCAGCTGGTGTTGAACGTGGATGGTGAAACAAGCGCGGCAAAGGACGGAGGGGAAAGGAGCTGACGGCTTTGGAGAGAGTATCCGTTGCTCCGGGGGAGATTCCGTGGACCTAGGCTTCAAGAACTCTGCTCAGAAACACAGTTCAAAACATAGGTACTGTAGCGGTGTCCCTAAAGCAGCTGTTTCGCAAAGGTTTTCCTTCCATCCCTGGGTGTTCCGAGGGTTGCAGGGGTAGCGTGAAGGCGAGGAGACAGGCGGCACGGAGCATGAGCGTGGCTTGGGGACAAGAGGTCGCAGTAGGTGGTGAGGGTGGGAGATGAAAGCACGAGGGGCAGCAGTGATCAGCCTTGGAAGGAGATGGAGTTAGAACTGGGATGTCCCTGGTTTTCCTCTAAATCCTGCTTCCATGTGGTTACCAGCTTCTAAGCATGTGTTCCTCATGCTTGCAAGAAGCAAAGTGTGCAATTTTGTGGTAAAAAAACTTAACTCTACCAGCTCTAGCGCTGTCCGTTGTGTGCCTATTTACCTGTTTTCCTTGAAATAAATTTGCTGGAAGGAAAGACAGTAACAGACAAGAACGTAGTTGAAGCCTCTCCAGAGGTGAGACTCTGCACTAAAACCACCGAGTGTTCAAGAAGGCACAGTGCTTTTGTAATGACGTTCATCACCTGAAATCAGGCGTGCTCATAAAAGGAGGAAAATAAACCCAGAAGAGCACGAGGATGGGCTCAGCGGGGCAGGAGGGAGCACTGAGCGCTGAAGGAGTGTCCTGGTGCGTGGGGAGGATGTGGTTACGGCGGGAGGAGCAGTCCAGGTTCGTCAGGAGTGCTGGCATCTCACTAGTAACTCGTCAGGAGAAAAATTAACAACTTCCGTGTGGCCGGGACTGACACTTGCAGAAGGTGGAGAGAGAACGGGGGTGGAGACCGTCATCCGGAGATGTGGGAAGTGCCCATCGGGAGACATGCAAGTAGGGAAGGAGAAGATGGGGGAACGTCCTGCGCACGCGTTGTGTGCTCTGAGAAACGCCTGTCTTGCTCTTCCAGCATGTGTCGGAGGTGACCATCGGGCCCTGTGAGTGATGTGGCTTCCGTTGTCCGTCTTTGGAGTCTTGCAGAAAGACACAGGGTGGGCTGGCAAAGGGGAGACTATAAAAATGTGGGTGTGTTGAACGTGCCCTTGCAGGAGCGTTGGGACCAGGGGTGGGAGAAGTGCAGCAAACGCTGTCTTTGGAGGATTCTGGACTTCCGCGATGGCGAAGGAGAGAAACAATCTCAAGTTCTGGAGGAGGAGACTGGGAGATCCCCTGTCTGGGACCCTGCAGGAGTCTTGAGGGGCTGCGCCGTTCGACTCGCAGCCGTGGGCTTCCTGCAGGATGTCCCCTCCTTCTTCAGGAGGGTGGCAAAGCCCAGGTTGGGGACACTTTTAAAGCTCAAACTAAGCCCCAGCCACCCCGCTCCAGTGCCATGGTGGTCCCGCTGTGAACGGGAGGTGGAACTGAGACCTCCAGAGCTCCCATCCCACCAATGCCTCTGGTGCTGGCAGCGTTCGGGCACCAGAACTCCTCTTTTGGGGATGCTGGCTGCAGTACTGTGAGTAGGAAGCAACTTCTGCAGGTCCAGGGCCATATGGCACTTTCTGAGGATCTCAGATTCTGCTCAGTTGAAGGTCCTCACCTTCGAGAAGTGGTGTGTCTCTTCTCCATGTCTTGGTCTTTTTTTTCTCTACTATCCTCTTGCCTTCAGCTGGTGTGGCAGCTCTGCAGGACCAAGCCTACTTTGTCCCTTGCAGTTTCTCCGTCTCCGCGCCTCCCCCGTGCTTTACCTCGGGTGACAGCCCTTCATCTCCAGCACCTTCACTTGGGGCTTGGGAGA
Source organism: Larus michahellis (assembly GCF_964199755.1). NCBI lineage: Eukaryota > Metazoa > Chordata > Aves > Charadriiformes > Laridae > Larus > Larus michahellis. The sequence goes on along the minus strand of NC_133911.1, from coordinate 1,515,466 downwards.
AAACCAGAAAAACCGTCAGCCCGTTTTTGCTTAATTTTTGGTGCCAGCGGGAGCCTTTTGGTAGATCCTTTGTGCTGTGGACTTGGAGAATGGGTGAGGACGGGCAATGCCACCAGGTTTTTTTTGGGCGGGGGGGAGTGGGACATTTCTCCTTCCTTGGTCACCTGAAGAAGGCCCGTGGCGGCCCGGAGCCCGTGGCGGCCCGGAGCCCGTGGCGGCCCGGAGCCCGTGGCGGCCCGGAGCCCGTGGCGGCCCGGAGCCCGTGGCGGCCCGGAGCCCGTGGCGGCCCGGAGCCCGTGGCGGCCCGGAGCCCGTGGCGGCCCGGAGCCCGTGGCGGCCCGGAGCCCGTGGCGGCCCGGAGCCCGTGGCGGCCCGGAGCCCGTGGCGGCCCGGAGCCCGTGGCGGCCCGGAGCCCGTGGCGGCCCGGAGCCCGTGGCCTAGACACGAGGGGCGCGGTCTGTGAGGGGGCGTGGCCGGGGCGGGGCGCGGTCTGTGAGGGGGCGTGGCCGGGGCGGGGCGCTGGGGCCGCCCGTTGCCATGGCGCCGGTGGGGGGGCGGCCTGGCCCCATGCCGCATGGAGGCGGCCGCCGCCGCCCCGGTGGGTGCCCGGGACTGGGGGGTGGGGGGAGACACACACGCACGGTGACCGCCGGACCCCCCTCGCTCACGGCTGCTCTCGGTTCCCCCGCAGGCGGAGGCCCCGGTGCCGGCAGAGACCGTCCGCCGCTGGCTGCGGGCGGAGGGCGCCGACCCCGCCGCCCCGGCCGAGGAGCAGCTGGGCCTGGCCTGGCGGCTGCTGCGACGCGCCGAGGCCCGGCTGGGCGAGCTGGAGCGGCGGAGGGCCGAGGAGATGAGAGACGTAAGGGCCGGAGTTCCCCCTTTGGTTTTTAGCCCAGCCGGGCCCAAACGTTCCTGTTTTCCCCTCTTTTCGCACCAGCAGTGGGTTCATGGATGCTCACAGCCAAAATCTGCTTCCCTCATACCCTCGGGAGCTCCCGGTTCCCCTCCCTGGGGAGCCAGAGAGCGCCCAGCATCTCCCCAGGTCAAGAGTTCCCAGCACCTCCCTGCCTCCATCCCCTCCCGCCTCCCAGACCCTTCGGTCAAGTTTTTAACATCCCCAGATGTCACAAAGGCACAGAGAAGCCGTGTCCTACAAATGTTTGAGGTTATCCTCAAAACGGGGGGATGGGGAGCGATTTGCAGGCCGGGCGTTGGCAAACAGGCTCAGGTAGAGCGATGTTTTCTGTGTTTCCAGGTGGAAAGCTACGTGGGCCACGTCCGCAACCTGACGGAGGAACGGGACGCACTCACCACCGAATATGAAAAAGAAAACGACCAGCTCAGGCTTGAGCTGAGGCGGCTGCAGCTGCAGCAGGGTAATCCTTTCCCTCCCCAGCGCGGCCCGAGGAGAGGCGATGGCAGGCAGTGGCGTACGGGTCTTTCAGCCAAGCCGGTCTAAAGCTGCCTTGAGAGCAGAGCGGCGTTTCTCAGTGAGTTCCGCTAGAGCAGCACGCGTGGTATGTTGTTCGGGAGGTTGGCAGGAGCGTTAATGACATACTGGAACCGATTTGTAATCGACGTAGAGGTTCTTGTCTGCTTTTACTGTCCTTATTCAGGGATTCAGGCAGTTTCTCGCATCGTGTGGCTCTGTTGTTGCACTAACCGTCTCCCACAGGCTGTCCGAAGAACAGAATTGGTGCTGCTGTTTGTTTTCCAACTCTGCATTAATTGGCAGCGACTCCTTAGGTAACTGAATGTCGAGCTGCGTTCCCACTGAAGTCAGTGAACTGGCCATTGGCTTTGGTTTAGACAAAGTCCACGTGTTTTAAAACAACTTCGAAGGGTGGTGATACGTTTGCGATGGTGATTCCAAACTTGTCCCGTGCGCTTATTCCAGTATAGTCATTTTGTTTAAAACAAATTGTTTCACTTCAAATGATTTGCTTTCTTCTCAAACCCTGGAATCGCTTCCAGTAAGGGCAGATACATTTTGTTGGGTTTAGTTCTTGATTTTCTTCAGTCTTCCTAGTCTTCTGTTGTGCTTTGGGTACTGCTAATAGCAGCACACCGTTATCAGTAACTTCTGCTTTTGTGGTGCGTATTATCTTGGGCCTAAGGTAAAATCGGGGGTGTCGGCACAGCTTGAACAGTTTCTTTGTTATGCACGCTTTGTTTGGGGCAGCAAATGCAGGAATTTGGGGAAATTACGTGCAGTTTTGAGTCTCTGTTCAGTTTTGGCCAGCCTGCGGCTTTCAGGGAGCGCATTTGATGGGAGAGACTTCTCAAAGATCATAGAATGGTTCGGGTTGAAGGGGACCTTAAAGATTATCTAGTTCCACCCCCCTGCCCTGGGCAGGGACACCTCCCACCAGCCCAGGTTGCTCCAAGCCCCGTCCAACCTGGCCTTGAACCCCTCCAGGGATGGGGCAGCCACAGCTTCTCTGGGCAACCTGGGCCAGGGGCTCACCGCCCTCACACCAAAGAATTTCTTCCTCAGATCTCATCTCAATCTCCCCTCTTGCAGTGTAAAACCCTTCCCCCTCGTCCTCTCACTACACTCCCTGATAAAGAGTCTCTCCACATCTTTCTCGTAGGCCCTGCTTAAATACAGGAAGGCTTCTATATGGTCTCCCCGGAGCCTTCTCTTCTCCAGGCTGAACAATCCCAACTCTCTCAGCCTGTCCTCACAGCAGAGGGGCTCCAGCCCTTTGATCATCTTCATGGCCCTCCTCTAGACCTATCCATGTCCTTCTTATGTTGGGGACTCCAAAGCTGCACACAGTATTCCCGGTGGGATCTCACCGGAGCAGAGGGGCAGAATCCCCTCCCTCGCCCTGCATGCCACGCTGCTTTTGATGCAGCCCAGGATGTGGTCGGCTTTCTGGGCTGCCAGCGTGCGTTGCCAGGTCACGTTGAGCTTCTCATCAACCAGGACCCCCAAGTCCTTCTCCTCAGAGCTTCTTTCAATCCGTTCCCCACCCGTCCTGTATTTGTGGTTGGGATTGCCCCGACCCACGTGCAGGACAAAAGATAATAAAGATGGGCGCGCTTAAGCACTGCCTGAAAATCTGGTTCCTCCGGGCACGCAAAGCCATCATTTAGTGTTGAAAATGCTGGTACACAAGGGTTTAAATGACTAATGAGCCTTTGCAAGCGTCGCTGTGGCAGAAAACTTTATTACTGGTTCTTCTCTCATCTTCCCCACGAGGTGGCAGGCAAATGACAAAAATGTTCCCAAACCTGGCTTTGCATTTATTTCCGCGTAGCGCCTCTGCTCCTTTGGACTTTTTCCATCTTTTAGGGATTTTTGTGGCTGTTGAGCAATGATTAACACTCGAATGGAAACACAGAACCGTGTCCCTTACCCTGCTGGGTTACTAATTGCGAGCAAGCCGTCCCCGAGGGGGTTTTGTGGTTCTGCGGCGCTTTGGTGCCATACGGTGTTTCTCTGCAGCTCTCTGGAGGAGTTTTCTTTGGGATATCACGGTCAGACTTTGGTTTTTAAGACTTGCTATTGCCTTACTGAGGGCATTAGCTGCGGTCCTGCGATACGCACTGATGATTTAGTGATCTGGGCAGGGGGTGAAGCCCTGCCTTCCACCAGGCTGTCCTCTGCAGGGCGAGATGCCAGCCCTGGTGTGTTTTGGGATGCTTGTAGGTTGTTTTCTTGAGGGACTGGCCTTTTGCTTCGCAGGTCAGCCTCTTCACTGAAAGAAGCACTGCCCATCGCTGCTGCTGCTCTTTCTCAAAGACTTCTGTCAGGTCACTGCCTGCTCTGGGGCTCTAACGTAACCTCTGCTGCAGGGTCAGGTGCCGCATCGCTGCGGCTGTTCCCTGGGCCTCTGCTTTTCATCAGGGCTTGTGTAAACTAACCCAGGGATGCCTCCTGCGCCCTGTAGGGTGGAGGACAAGCTGAAGGTCTTGAACTGGGAGAGTTGGGGATGTTCAGCCTGGAGAAGAGAAGGCTCTGGCGAGACCTTAGAGCAGCTTTCCAGTATCTGAAGGGGCCTACAAGAAAGCAGGGGAGGGACTTTTTACAAGGGCGTGTAGCGATAGGACGAGGGGGAACGGTGTCAAACTGCAAGAGGGGAGATTGAGATGAGATCTGAGGAAGGAATTCTTTGGTGTGAGGGCGGTGAGCCCCTGGCCCAGGTTGCCCAGAGAAGCTGTGGCTGCCCCATCCCTGGAGGGGTTCAAGGCCAGGTTGGACGGGGCTTGGAGCCTTCCACCGGTCTAGTGGAAGGGGTCGGAACGACGTGATCTTTAGGGTCCCTTCCAACGCACACCATTCTGTGATTCTATGGACTAGAAGTTGGTTGTCCTCTGGGTCTTACCCCCACCTCTTATGTTTGTGGGGTGGCTGGCTGTCCTTAGTAGGGACAAGATGATACTGCAGATGGGGCTGGAGAAGGGTCTCGTGGAAAGGCAGACCCCATTCTACTGGGGTTGTTAAACAAAACGTGGGCAAGGCAAGAGCAGAGGATGGTGGTAGGGAGCTTTTGGGAAACGGTAACGAGTTCAGATGGGAAGGGGCAGTTGAGGACAGAGGCTGGTTCAAGCCTGTGGTACAAAGGAGGGGCCTGACCTGCGAATGGTGAGGTGCAAGTGGCCAGGATCCGTCCTGACCTTGCTTGTAGGGACACTTGGGAGTCCCGGCTCCGGGGAGCTGTGGGATGGGGAAGGGAAGAGGCAAAGGCTTGGGTAAATGCAGGATGTCGCTTGGGCGGGCTCCCAGGGCTGAGCGCGCTCCCCCTTCCTCAAGCAGCCAAACGGATCCGAAGCTCTGCTTGGTCTGAGGATCGCTGGGAGCAGTTAGATCTGCTAAAAGCTGTTTCTGGTGATAAAAAGTAAGTTTCTGCTTACACGTTTACTTCTTGCCTCGAATGGGCTCGAAGGGTTACTCTAGAGAGCAGGCACTGCTGGTTTTATGTTGGGCTATTGATCTGAGCTTTACCTCATTTGGTACCTCTGCCCAGAGTGAAATTTTTCCTTTCCTCGAGGCAGTTCGTAATCCGTTTCCGATGGTTCTTGTCAAATACGCATCGGTGTTTTTGGAGGGCAAATCGATAACTCATGCGCTGCATTACCAAGAGCCTTTCTGAAAAACAAACATAACTGTAGTAAAACGCTGCTGAAGGCTTGCCTCGATTTGTTTAAAAAGCGAAACAAAAAGAGTTAAATAGTCGTAGGCTCATCTCGTTTATCGTAACAGCTGCTCTGCTTGAACGTACCCAGCATGGACGAGAGGATGCGGCTTCTGTGGTGGGTGTGAGGATACCAGCAGACTGCTTATTTCTGAGAAACTTCCTGGGGTAAGACACCTTTGCGAACATAAAACTCCCTTCCAAAGAAGCGAGTGTGCAGAGGTGGTGCCGGAGATGCCTCCTGGCAGGAACGCATCAGTGCCACATTGCTCCTACGAGGTGTTTGCCCTTCTCAAATGGGACGCGGTGGATGTGGCAGGGAAGGTGTTGGAGATACTCTTAAGAAATTCATGGGTTTTTACAAGCAGGTAATCCATGCGGTGTGCGGCAGGCTCCCCTCATCCTCCCAAATCGTTTTTCCCTCTTCAGCCTGGGGAAGATGTCTAGATCCTGTTACCCCAAACTATATTGTTGTGCAGGGGAAGTACTTGCACGAAAGCTGTCAGTGTAAGAGCCACCATATGAGATGAGAGCATCGGTCCTACAGGAAGACGGTTGTCCCGTTTCTGGCCATACAAGAGAGGAACTTTCAGCTTATTTTACACGGGAATTGGCAAAACCGTGGGAAGAAGTGGCAAGGCAGGTTGGAGGCAAGGGGGAATTCAGTTGAGTACGAGCTGTGGGCTCTTCGTAATGCACGTGGAGCAAGTGGCCAGCTATTTTTAAACTGCAGAACGCAATATTTTGTTCTGCTTTGCGCAGGGAAGCTGCAAGTCAGCCATGTTTGACCTCTTCATTGAACAAGCCGTAATTTGTAACCACGGGGGAAGGCGAACGGGAAACCGCAGGGTGTTTTCCATCCATAGGGCTGGACAGAGCTGGCCGCGAAATGCGGAGTGGAAACATGCGATTGATTTGAGCCTTAGGATGTGATTGCACTGGGTCCCCTGTTAAATCCAGTGTATGGAAGTGAGGAACACGCTTATCCAGAGCTGTGTATGTATCCTGTGTAACAGTACAAGGAATATTTGCTCTGCTGAACTTTAGATGTCTAACTCTAGCTCCTTAAGCAGTGAAAGCGTGCGAATATCCCTCCTTCCTCCGTACAGAACCCACAATTCCCCCCACTTCCCATCCTACAGCACTCGGAAACCTTTATAATCTAGTTTGGGCTAGAAATTTGGCGCAGGGTTTGTTGGTTTTCTTTTCAGAATGAATTAAATAGGGAGGTTTTGAAAAACACTTCCATAGCTGAACAAGCTATTGGATCCAGTGCGGGCATTGCTGCCCTGACCACGCAGGAGACCAAAGGTTCCTCGTGTTCTCCTGGCAGATAAATTTCCAACCGTGTGAGCGAGGGGCTCTTTTTAACCACCGTTTGTTGCACAAACACAACGGTGCCAATGTTGTCATCATCTGTTTGCCTTGGAGGCCATTGAATCTTGACTTTTTTCCCAGTACGGTCTCTTCCTAGCTATAATTTTGGGATAAATGGTGACGAATCAACAGTTTAATTCTAAAAGGATTTTTTGCTCCTTTAATTCTACCGGACGCCTTCAAACAACAGGTCTGAGTTACCAGGAGCAGTCCTTAGCCTGGGTTTATGGCTGGTTTTGGAGGAACGGGTCAGGAACGCTGTTCAGGGAGTGATTTCTCAGGCCATGTTTTCAGAAGTACTCAGAGTCCCTTTGTGCCCACGGAAGCTGCTTCTCCAACTGCTTCAGGCCCTTGCTGGTTCCTCGCCGTGCTTTTGTACCAGATCGCATGGGATCCAACGCCCTGACCTCCACTGCGCGCAATGCACCAGGCGCTGCTCTGCGTCGCTGCTGTGCCTGGGGAAAAATAAGATATTCGGATCCACCTCCCTGCCAGACAGTCCGTAGGAAAATAGCGCTGCTCCGCTCGTATGAGCGATGCGGTATTTTGTGTCTCTTCTTCCAAAGTAAACGTTTATGTGATTGCCTGTCCGCCTTGTTTCTCTCCATGCCTTTTTAATCTCTTGTTTAATTGCCACCACATTGTATTAAGGCGTAAAAGGGTTGTGGATAACCAGGCTGGTGAAACTTAGCCACTGGGTAGAGGAAAATGATGGCAATAACTCTCCCACTTAAAGCAAGGCAGGAGAACCCAGTCTGGATGGAGCAGGTCCTATCACTTGCTTGGCAGGCGGGGTGGTGGATGTGAGCAGAAACTTTGGGACAGTGGGATTAGAAGAGGGGACGGGAGGCGGGAAGCAAGAAAAGAGACTAAATGTTTTATGAGCTGCTGGTGAGCTCCAGGGCTGTTGCGGTGGGGAGTGTTTGGAGGAGCCAGGACGCAGATCCGGGAGGAATTGGGCTTTGTTTGTTCCTCTGCTCACAAAAAGCCTTGTCTTGCAGAAGCCCAGCTGAAGGAGGTGGAGGAGATGCTGGAACAGGAAGGCTTGTCCGAAATAGCTCACAGTCATGCCAGCGAACAGATTGCTTATTTACTGGTAGAAAGAACGACGCTGCTGGAGAAACTGGAGATCGCAGATCAGAAGTTGAATTCACGCGGCTGCATAGACAGGCTGTGTGCGGCACAGCTTCAGGTACCTGCTGCTGCTCAGGCTCTCTGAAAGCACGTTGGGGAAAGAGATTGTCTTCGGGATATTTTTTTTTTAAAGTAAAAATATTTCTCCTATCTATGAGGACACCGGGGATCCTTAACGCTGAAGTTGATTTCTTTATTAGTTTTCACACACGTGTACTTACACTTGATTTGCTCCCACATCTTGCATAGGGTTAATTTTAACAGAGCAAATGTTGAAGAGTTTGTGATAGAGTTGGTCTGAGGATCTTCACTGCGTAATGATTTTCTACTAATCCAGATTTCTCGATGATCCAGTGTTTAATTCCAGGTGACTGAGTTCCCCTGAAAGCCATTAATTGAAGAAAAAAAAATTTCCCTATACTTTAGGTGAGATTAAAACTCTTTCCTTGTCTTCTGGCTGCTGAGCTAGAGGGTGGAAGTTGAGCAAACCTCTCTTTACAAACTGAGCTTAGGAAATGAATTTCACAGCGTGACTTGATGATTGGCAGGTTAGAGAGGACCTTCCATGTCTTGAGTCTTTGCTTTCCGAGGTCGAGATGAAGAGCACTGACAAATGGTGGAGGAGGAGCAGCAGCTGCTGCGTGTTGGAGAGGCAGTTTGTGACCGATCACCTCAGTTAGGGAGATCTCCCTCCCACCAAGGCCACCGATTTCCACCTGCTCCTGAGTATGGCTGTTTCATGGAGCTGGAGCCCAGGCCTTGTAGCTGTTTCTCCCACGTTGCTATTCCCCCTGGCCTCATCCATAACTTACTTCTGACAGCAATGGCTGTTGGACATACAGGAGCATAAAAATTGCTGTGCTGGGTCAGGTCTAGGCCCTGTTTAGCCCTGCAGGATTTGTGATGCAGAGCATTAAGTCTTTTTCTTTTTCCCACTCTCCTTCTGCCACTTCCGAAGTGGCCAGGCCGGGTTGTCCCCCTGGAGGGAGAGGGGTTGCTCCTGCCTGGGGACCCCGGGGGGTGAGCTTAGGGGAGACGGCTCCAGGCTGCGAGGGGGACACGAGAGGGCCAGTTGCTGCAGCCCCAGCAAAGAGCAGCCAGCCAGGATTCCCAGGAAAGCCCTCCTGGGGACAGGGGGGGACCCAGCAGGGTTTGGTGACCTCCAACGTGGCGTTGGCTGGGGCACAAGCAGGTAAAAGACTTGCAGACAGAGCACTTCATTGCTGTCTCGTCTGCTGTCGCTACCTTGAACTTTCTACAGTTTTTAGGTTCTAGTTTTTCATTCTGATAAAACTGGTTTGGAGTTGAGAAGCTTCTTGGGCTTTTTTTGGGCGAGCTCGCTGAAGGAGGGAGGCTCGGCAGACCCGCTGAGCAGCTCAGCGTGCTCTGGGCTGCGTTGGCACCATCTGACCAGGAGCCAAATGCAAAACCTCAGAAGACGGGTTCATAGGAGGGCAAACATGTCGTGACAGTTCATCGCCAGTGCTCCCCTTGCCTCCAGTGGTGTGTAGTGTCGGTACCAGAGGTGCCGTTGTGTCTAGTAGTCCTTGATTCGTTTTTATCTTCCGTGAATTTGGTTGCTTGTTAAACCCACGCAGTTTTCTTAATATCATCGACGTCTTGTAGCAAGGACTTCCGCAGCTCAGCCACTGCCACATGAAGTTCCTTTGTCTCAGCCTGCTGTCTCCTGGCTCCGTTTGATGCTCTCCAGCTCTTGTGTTCAGAGGCAGTGAACAATTGCCTTTTTATCCACCTTTTCTGTGCCACTTGGGATTTTACCGACCTCAAGAGCATCCCTTTCTGGCTGGAGAGCCCCAATATGCCTAACTACTGCAGAGCTGGGTGTCATTCAGGATTCACCCATGGTACAGTAACACCTTCAGGTGTAAATATCCACCTTGGAATCAAAGAATCTGTTTGAAGTGAGGAAGAGAATCTGCCCCGATGTGCTGTCCCCTGCTCTTGGATAGAAAACACCTCTCTGCAAATCCCGAGTAATCTGCCCGTGAATCCCTGTCATTTGACGCAAATATTTGCTGCGAGCACGCCATTTTTTCCTGCGAAGCATTGTGGTAGAAACCCCACTGTAGTTAAAAAGGGGAAGCAGAGCTTCCAGTGAAACACCAGTTAACCACGTCTTCTCCCAAGCATTTACCAGCTGTGATTGGATTTGCACTTCCTTCGGAGCCGCGGCTGAGCAAGGGCAGTGGGGCCAGGGCAAACGGAGGACGCAGGTGCCCGCAAGCCTGGCGGCGTATCCAAGCCTTCTCGCGCAGAGCTTGTCGTTGAGGGTGCAGCTGACTTCTCCGAGCAGTCCCCTCGCGGGACCCTTCTTTCCAATGATCCTGTAACGACCATGTTTCTGTAACCAGCCTGGTCTTGGCTGCTGGGTGAAGATGGAGAGAGCGCTGGTGCAGCTGGGCTGGCTGAAGGACAGAGCCAAGGCGAAGTGCTGTACGGGGAGACAACGTAGGCACTCTCTGTGTGAAGTGCAGCGTGGAGTTGACTTGAATTCCTCCTCTCCATGGTGCCAGAGTCCCCTAGTAGGTGGACAAGGCTGTAAATACCTGATTTTTACCCACTTCACGTGCAGCTGTTTTGAGGAACGAGACTTATTAAAGGGAAATATATTCTTGCATGATCGAAACCCATTGTAAGATTAACGCTCCTCGTTGCGAATCACGGAATCTTCAGAGTTGGAAGGGACCTCTAGAGATCATCTAGTCCCACTCCCCTGCTAGAGCAGGATTGCCTAAAGCACATCCCTCAGGGCTGCATCCAGGCGGGTCTTGAAAATCTCCCGAGAAGGGGACTCCACACCCTCCCTGGGCAGCCTGTTCCAGTGCTCTGTCACCCTCGCCGTAAAGAAGTTTTTCCGTGTATTTGAACGGAACTTCCTATGTTCCAACTTGTGCCCGTTGCCCCTCGTCCTGTCGCTGGGAACCGTTGAAAAGAGCCTGGCTCCGTCCTCCTTCAACCCACCCTTTAGATACTTGTAAACATTAATCAGGTCCCCCCTCAACCTTCTCTTCTCCAGGCTAAAGAGTCCCAGCTCTCTCAGCCTTTCCTCATCAGGGAGGTGCTCCAGTCCCATAATCATCTTGGTTGCCCTTCGCTGGACTCGCTCCAGTAGTTCCCTGTCCCTCTTGAACTGGGGAGCCCAAAACTGGACACAGTACTCCAGTTGTGGCCTCACCAGTGCAGAGTAGAGGGGGAGAATGACCTCCCTCGACCTACTGGCCACACTCTTCCCTATGCAGCCCAGGATGCCATTGGCCTTCTTGGCGACAAGGGCACGCTGCTGGCTCATGGATAATTTGCTGTCTACCAGGACCCCCAGGTCCTTCTCCTCAGAGCTGCTTCCCAGCATGTCCGCCCCTAACATATACTGGTGCTTAGCACCAGTGTTAATCAAACACAACTTCTTTGGGATTCTTACACTGGGCACCTTTCTCTCTGTGTTTTTAAAACCAGGTGACAGACAGACCGGAGATCTATTTCCCAGGAAAACAGTTTCTCTAAAGCGGACTGTTTCTTCTCCCCGGATGATGTCATTGCTGTCTGTGCTTGTGAACTAGAAACTGTTGATTAAGCGCTCCGTTGTTTGGGGTAGCAGCACACTTGTTTTACAGAATCATTAGAGCCGCGGCAGTGTTACAGGTTAATAGGTTAATTGCTCTTGTTACTCCGTTTACTGGAACATGTAGCCTTTCTTATTCGCAAATGACCTGTTACGTACTTGTTTCACCCTTAGACCGAAGGTCCGGATACGTTCCTGTCCGTTACAGAAATGAATGCAGCTTTTAGCTGGACAGCTCAAGCATAATTGATTTTTTTTTTTTTTTTTTTTTTTATTTTGATGCATCCTCGCTAATGCAAAAAGCCGGGGTACAAACATGCGTCTTCGTGTAGTCGTCTCTGGGTGGGGAAATGCTTTCTGAGCTCTGCGCATGCAAGCACGCTCACCTCTCTAGAGCCGAGGTGCAAAATATTAATGACAGCCGACCCCCTGAGCGTTAGCGCATCCTTGGTGCTGGTTCCCGTGCGCTGGCTGCAGGGGAGCAGGGGTCTGTTAACTCGATAAGCGGCTCAAGAGAGAGGGATGTGGGGAGGTGACCCAGCGTTGCTCTGATGAAGCGAGTCAAGCCCGCTCAGTCCCAAATACATTGCTTTGGGCAAAGCTGAGCCCGCGGGCTCTAAAAGGAAGAGGCGAAGGAGATCACAGGTTTAAAAAAACCAAAAAAAAGTAGTGAACCCGCAGAGTTCCCAGTAGTAGCTGAGACAACTGAGGGATTTTCACGAGGATTTGGGATAACTCTGGTTGAAACGTTCTTTTCAAACATAAGGTATGATTACAAACCCCCTTCTAACCAAGATGTGTTGAAGCAGAAAATCCTACACACGGTGTCTAAGGATACGTGGCAGCACGTGTTCTGGTGGTGTTGATTTACTAAAATCTCTTTCTGTGCAAGGATGAGTTTCACCACGTTCATCAGACGTTAGAAGATGAACTCCGACAGCAGCACGAATCCACGCAGCTTACTGGAGAGGCAATGAATCAGGTAATGTATTTGCGCGTTTTCTTGCTGATGGCGTGGCCCGTGGTTGAGATTTCAAGCGGTGGGCCTGTTCTTGAGCGTGCTGTGAGGTTTTTTTTAATTGGTTTTAGCTGGTGCTACGCACGAATTAATCGCTTCTGCCGAGAGCCAGGGTTAACATCTCACCAGCTTTGGGTCAGGGCTGGCTTGTGAGCGCTCGCCTACCTTTAATGATAAGTCAAAGAAATGTCATTGGAGATGAGTGGGTCAAAGTCAAGGTGGTGAGGAATAGCTCTTCTTATACCAGCTGAAACGACTTTCCTGCGGAATCACACGTCAGTGGGAGCAGGGTCTTCTGCACCCTGGGATCAAGCGCAGACAGCAAGGATGAGGTCTGCTGTGCCGGGATGGCCTGGGGCCAGCTCTAACCACGGCCACGGGACCACGCACTTTGAGAATCGGCTTGTCCTTGGAGCGAACTCTCACGGGGTGTGGTGGAGCCCTCTGCTTCGAAGACACTTATGTGTTTGAAAACATATCTTGATTAATGGCATTGTCTCAGGGAGGGAAAACCAGAGCCTTGTGTAGGCAAACAGCCGCGACGTGCTGCTCACGCCTGCTTTTTGGCAAGGGAACATGGCAAAGAGGGTTGTCCACTGTCTGTCTTCTGTCTATCCAGAGTCTGTCTTCTGCCTCTGCAGTGGCTTCTGCTTTCTGTTTGCGTTGCCACCCTTGTTCTGACGGGTCAGTAGTGCGGAGGGGGGACCTGCCCTGGTCACGTCACCAGGAGGGTTATCTCCTTTCTGTTGGAACATCAGCCCTTGTGTTTCAGTTCTACAGGGAAGAGCTGGAGAGGGAACAAGCATCACGTGCAAGAGTTGAACAAGACCTGGATGAGGCCACGCAGAGGCTGCTGATGGCCCGGGAGGAGATCCGGAGGTTGGCGGCTGAGCTGGATGCACAAAGAAAGGAGCAGAGCAAAACAGGCAAGCGCTTCTCTCGTGGCCATTCCTCATTACTGGCCTGCACTTAGCACCCCCCCTGGTTAGCGTCAGCCTTGGACTTCTCACCCAGGGGAGTTGGAGGCAGGCTCCTCTCTGCGTGTCATGTGGAAAAATCCCTGTCGGATGTTAGCCTGCTGCCTAGGAGCTCTGAATGCGGTCATTAACAGTCACGAACCAAATAATTCCGAGTGGGGGAAGTTGAGACGTGGGGTTATCTGCTCCGCCATTCCAGCAGCAGTGTCTTGAGTGAGTTCTCCCTGGCTCGTACGCAGGGAGAAATTCACGCCCCAGGAGGGGATGGAGAGGAAATGACGACTTGATGCAGAAAGAGTTGCGAAAATACCGCGTACGCGGCGTTAGCCCAGCTGCAGCACTCGTCTCTGGGTTCTTCAGCTGCTCTGTTTGGGATGCTCCCTCGTTATGAGTTGTTATCGAGTGCCCTTAACCGGGGCTCATCTGCAGTCTTGAAGTGACCGGTTAGATTCTTATCACTGCTAATATATGTTTAACCTCCTCATTGAAATAACTGTTGTTGAGCAGCCCTTGAGTATTATTATTTTTTATTTTTTATTTTTTTTAAATACTGACCGTAAAAATAAGCAGTTTTCTGGAGAGAAATCAAACTGCTTGATAAAGCTCCCGCTGCGCTGGTCCCTAAGGCCAGGTGCTTCGCTGCTGCCTCCTGCAGGAGGTTTCCCGAGCAAAACACACTGGTTTCTGGATGCTTTTTCTCTGGGTTATCTACGTTGTCCCAAAATCCGCGATGCAGAATTTCAGTGGAGAACGGCAAAATGTGGCGCGACAGCGTGTGCCCGCCCCACCTGCCTGCGCGGAGACTGACTTGCTTAAGGAGAGCGGGACCACCCGAGCGCGGTTTATGGGCGAGTGGCAGGTCCTGATGCTGACCTGGCAGCTCCCGCACAACGCTCAGACCTAGCTAAACCTCCCGGCCAGCCTCCAAACCCATCGTTTACAGCCTTTTAATCAAAGGCAGGGAAACGAGCACTCTGCGGGCGCCTGCTTTGTGTTATCGATCGATGCCCGCGCGTCCCTGGGGAGGGAGCGAGCGTTGTGCCGCAGCCTCCGAACAGTGCCGCTGCTCCCGCTCGCGGACGGGCTGCAGCCTCCGACTCTTCTCAGTGGGTCGCAGCCTGCCTGGGGAAACCTGTGTTTTATAGTCGTCTTAAGTATCAAACGAATATAAAGCTTTCCAAACTGTGAGTAAGGGTTTAATGCTTGTTATGTCCATGGGGTTTATTGTGCTGTGAGTCTTAGTCCGCAAAATTAGCGTTGCAACGTCTTAGCGACCGTCCCTGACGATGTGTATCTGCACGCCTTCTCCCGACGAGCTTCAGCGCCGTCTGCTCTGGAAAGAAATTGATTTCCTAATAAAAACCTGAAGTGAAATCTCTCCGATCTCTAGTAAAACTCCACTTAAGCGGTGTATTTTGGTTCAATGGTAATTCACAGCTGCTTGTTTGCATCGATGAGAAATTGTTCCTGGCCAGTTTGGAGCCCAGTTGTTAGGTCTTTGGTGATGGTGACTAGAGATTTGAAATTGTGTGCTTAGCTGCCTGCTGCTTTAATTTTCCTTCTTTAGTTTTCCTTCGACTCTGTATTTAACAAAGTCCACTAAAAATGTTGTAGAGCTTCGTGTCCAGAAGCGTACAAATGGACTGCCACGGCAAAACTGTCCCTCTGTTGTCCTCGTAGGATCAGCCCCGTGCTCAGCCCTGCAAGCCCCTGAGAGCCGGGAAGAAGGGGAGAGCGAATGGAGAGAGAGCGGTAAGTCTTTATTTTTTTTTTAATAAGCATTTATAAGGTATTTATAAGCAGAGAAGCTTCAGAATTTTATGGAGGCTTTCTGCAGTGGCAAACGGGCTTTTCAGCAAAAGGAACGCTTCAGCAGAAGGTGTTCCTCGCCTCTTATTTTAAATTGTAAAACTGAAAGTCCACTATCAAAATCCTTGTCGGAAACAGGCGTTTGGGGTTGTGGGGTTTTTGCCAGATTGGGACCAGGAGAGTAGGTGTGGTTTTATTTTTGCCTGAATAAAAGTCGATTTAAGCTGAAATCCCCTGTGCCCAGCATTAAGCCGAAGAGGGAAAGATCCTTGTTCACCTTTTCGTAAGGAAAACTGCCTTCTCACCAGTTTTACTCAGATTTAGGGTACCAGTGTATACTCGGACACATTTCTGTCAGCGTGCTCCTAATACAAACATCTTTTCCCATCTCTTGCACTTGAAATACCAGCAAGTCTGCGTTAACTGGCGTGACGGTTCCATATGGTTATAGCTTGAGATTTCAAGGATTGAGGATGAACCATAATTCTTACTGTCGCGGCCCGTTTCGTAAATCTTAATGCCAGCACGGCGCTCGCACGTTAACTGTGATTGTGTTTCTGCTTGCGGCAAATTATGAATTTTATGATGAAAATGAGAAATGTGGTGGTTTGGGTTTTTCAGAACTTACCCTAACTGTTTGTGAAACCCATACGTAAATATCTGAGGTGAGGCGTTTTCTGTTATCTAGAGGTAAACTGAGTCCCTGGAATAACTACGGAGGGACGGCTGTGCTGCCGTAATAAACGCAGCGCTGCTGTTGAACCTGGATCTCCAGAAACAGAAACCTCTCCTCTTTGAGTAGGAGAATGCGTTCCCATCTGTATGGGGAACCCTCCCTCTGTGCTGTCGCGCGCGTCCACCTGGGCATGAGGGCAGTGCAATTTCGGAAATCTTATTCATGTGATAGCCCCCCTCCGAGCTTGGCCAAGGGCCAAACCGGTGTCGGTGACCAGTTATTTTCTGTTCTGGACAGACAGGACTGAGCTACAGAAGGCCATGGAGCACAACAGCAGACTGGACAAGGAAATTCTGGCGCTGCGAGCTCGGGTCCAAATGCTCGACTTGGAGAGAAAGGCGTTCCTCGATCTGGTGAGTACCCATCTCCTGCTGCTGCATCTCCTGGCCTGCCACGGCACCAACGAGCCTCTGCGTAGCCAACACTCCTGGGCTGGCTCCTGGCGTTCGGTCCTACTCCTTAACCTGCCCTACCTCTATTCCCCCTCTCTTGTCTGTAGCGAGTCTTGCCAGAGCTGCGGTTCTGATGCTTCATGGCGCATGGAGTACTAAAATTTGGGCAATGGGCAGAATAAATAGAATCGTAGAATCCCAGAATGGTTTGGGTTGGAAGGGACCTTAAAGACCATCTAGTTCCACCTCCCACTAGACGGGGACACCACTAGCAGGGACACCTCCCACTGGACCAGGCTGCTCCAAGCCCCGTCCAACCTGGCCTTGAAGCCCTCCAGGGATGGGGCAGCCACAGCTTCTCTGGGCAACCTGGGCCAGGGGCTCACCACCCTCACACCAAAGAATTTCTTCCTCACATCTCATCTCAATCTCCCCTCTTCCAGCTTGAAGCCATTACCCATCATCCCATGGCTCCCCTCCCTGCTCCAGAGTCCCTCCCCAGCTTTCCTGGAGCCCCTTTAGGGACTGGAAGGGGCTGGAAGGTCTCCCCGGAGCCTTCTCCAGGCTGAACCCCCCCAGCTCTCTCAGCCTGTCCCCACAGCAGAGGGGCTCCAGCCCTTTGATCATCTCCGGGGCCTCCTCCGGCCCCGCTCCGACAGCTCCGTGTCCTTCTGCTGTTGGTGCCCCAGCGCTGGAGGCAGCACCGCAGGGGGGTCTCCCAGAGCGGAGCAGAGGGGCAGAATCCCCCCGCTTGCCTTGCTGCCCATGCTGCTGGGGATGCAGCCGGAGGCGCAGGGGGTTTCTGGGCTGCCAGCGCGCGTTGCTGGGGCGTGTTGAGCTTCTCACCCACCAACACCCCCAAGTCCTTCTCCTCAGGGCTGCTCTCTGGCTGTTCTCCACCCAGACACAGGGTGTTTTAAAGCAGCTGCTGTTACTGCGGCCCTGAAAAAATTTTGGCTCTTGTGGCATCGTTCGGTGCAGGGAGAGTTCGATAGTTCACCGAACGCAGTGGGCTGTACAGGCTCAAACCCAACGTGTGCTCTGGGGCTTGCGTCATAGAGCCCCGAAATCCATGTTTTCCTGTGCCTGACGTACAGGATCAGCTGGATGCGTTCCGTGACCAGCCAATGTTTGTGCAAAATCAAGTGGGTAAACAGGGTAAGCAACGCTTGTGCCTTTTCTTGGGGACCGTTATTAAAAACAGCGAATAAGTTTAGTCGAAAACCCCAAACTAGCTATGTTTTAAACGGCTTTTAATTGACGCTCGTGTTTTGATACCTCTCAGCCCCTTTGGCTCTTTCATGTGGCTGTGCTGATTTGCGCAGTAGAAGATAAGCTTTATTCCTTTTCATTTTGTGTGGACTTCAAGAGAATTACTTACTGCTACGTTACTATTAGTTAAATGCTTACTATTATATGACTGTTAGTTAAATGCTTGACGTAATAAATTTCGGATTCTCCAAATGCAATAATCCTTGGCGACAAGGTCATTCCTTTCCGAGATTGCCAATAGTGAATTAATACAAGAACCCGTTTCCCATTAAAATGTGTCGTGTGGCACGAATTCTGTTTCCGTTCTTAGCTCTCGAACCCTCCACATCGGTCCTTCGGCAGGTGCCGTTGGTTGCCAGCAGCCTGGAATCACTCATCCCATCCCAGCACAGGCAGCTCAGCTGCTGTCGTGCGGGTCTCTGGGATTACAATGAGTATTTTTAAATCAATGGAGGCGTCTCTGAGAATACCACGCCCGTCTCTCTGCAGTAACGTCGAAGACCGAATTGCTTGAGTGTAACTTATTCACGTTTGAGGATTTAAAAAATTTTAGTATGTAGTTCTGCTCCTTGCGTTTAGAAATGCTGCGGGTTCTTCCCTAGCGCGGTGTCTAAGCACGTCGGTGATCTCACGCCTCCTGTTCGCAGGACGGTCTGTCTCTGGGGCTGCAAAAAAAAAAATTCTGTAGCTCATATTCCTCCCTTTACATCTTTTTTTTTTTTTTTTTTTTTTTATTTCAAATAACGTTTTCTTTTCTTCAGGACATTGCTTTCTTCAGTCACTATGTATACATACGCATGTGCGTGTATATATATATATTTTTTTTTTAATATATATAAAAAAGGAATATACACGCACAAGAAGTATGCAGATACGTGTAAGGTATTGGTTTCTCTGTACAGAAGAAAAAGGTGGCCGGGCTGAGATTGGTTTGTCTTTTTCTGTACAGAGAAACCAATACCTGGCACGTATCTGCATACTTGTGTGTATATATTTCTTTCTTTAGATATATTTAAAAAAAAAAACCCAAACATATATACACACACACAAGAAATATGCAGATACGTGCCAGGTATTGGTTTCTCTGTACAGAAAAAGAAAGTAGCCAGACTGAGATCGCTTCCAACCAACCGCGTCGTTAAGTTAAAAGTTAAATTACCTTTATTCCTTAGGAATGAGGTTTAACTCTTGGCAGAGATGTTCGAAAACGGCGATTTTTAATTTTTAGAAGCTTGAAGGTGTACGTTATGACGAGGCACAGAAGTTCTGCATCGTGAAGTCTTTTTTTTTTTTTTTTTTTTTTTTTTTTCCCCCACCCAGGAGTTGTGGGCAGCAGGGCGAGGAGCCGCCTGGGCAGCAGGCTCTGGCTTGGTGCTGTGTGGGACGCTGACCTCCTCCCTGCCCCGTGCTCCACCATCGAGCCCTAACCCCGCGGGAGCCGGGGTCCTGTGGCTCTGGTGGGCTCTGCCGGTGCCTCTGGGGGTGGCTGGAGGCGTCGCACGAGGCTGAAGAAAAGGGGAAAATGCACGCTGAGAGCGTGGGGTGCGAAAGCTTCGCGAGGGCTGATCGCTCCAGAGCCTCGCGGCGCTGTCGAATTCCCGAAAAATGATAAACCTGGGACACCGAAGGTCCGCTGGACCTGTGCGAGGTCTCCAGCATCGACTGCCTGAGGCTCGGGTGGCATCCACGCGCGCACGGGATTATACCTGCCTCATGTATAATGCGTACATGCATCTGTGTATTTCTTGTGTGTATATATATTTCTTTTCTTTAATGTGTGTATAAATATATATATATACTTATATGAAAAAGAGCTCACAAACACCCGTCCAGAAGCCACCACAGAACGACCCAGCGCTTCCCAGTAAATGGCTGGAATCGGCCTCAGAGCTGTTGCTCCGAGCGGTAGCCGAGAGCGAGCGCGCGAGTGAGTGACTGTGCGACGTGAACAGTCGCCTGCTCCTGATATTACATCGATTCTATCGAGAACAGCAAAGACTAAAAGGTGTCCTCAGAAATAGTGGTTGGGACCTGAGGGGGAGCCCTCTGCGCCCAGTCCCCTTTGGTAAAAGGGACGGTACAATGTGTGAGCGATCAGTAATTGAAATAAATGAAGGAAAAATCACTTACCCTTTAACGGAGCGTGGCGCTCCCCCCTTTTACTGCTCTTTACCTCTCTAAACAGTCTGAGGCCACCCCGCTGGAGCAGCCACGTGATCTCAACCAGTCCCTCAAGCCGAGTAGTTAATATTAATAAATTTGCAGTTTACCTACAGCAAGTTTGAGGGGAATCTTCATTTTCGGGCAAGCGAGATGAACGTTCCCCAAAAATAAAAGGAAGTGTTTTCCTTTTGAAGGTTGAACAGCTCAAAGAGGAGATCTGTGAGTATCAGAAGAGCGAGAAGCAAGGAATTCCATTGCCTGCACCAGCCGAGACGGAAGAAGTCGCAGGGTGCTCGCTGCAGGTATCTTCAAGGGCTTTTTTACAGAATCACAGAAACGTAGGGTTGGAAGGGACCTCCGGAGATCACCCCGTCCCACCCCCTGCCAGAGCAGGGTCACCCAGAGCAGGTGGCACAGGAACGCGTCCAGGCGGGGTTGGAATGTCTCCAGAGACAGAGACTCCCCCACCTCTCTGGGCAGCCTGTGCCAGGGCTCTGCCACCCTCACAGCAAAGAAGTTCCTCCTCGTGTTGAGATGGAACTTCCCATGGTCACGTTTGTGCCCGTTACCCCTTGTCCTGTCGCTGGGCACCACTGAGAAGAGCCTGGCCCCATCCTCCTGACACCCCCCCTTTCAGTATTTATCAGCGTTGATAAGGTCCCCCCTCAGCCGTCTTTTTTCCAGACTGAAGAGACCCAAATCCCTCGGCCTTTCTTCATCAGAGAGGGGTTCCAGTCCCCTCAGCACCTTGGTGGCCCTTTGCTGTCCCCTCTCCAGCAGTTCCCCGTCCTTCTGGAACCGGGGAGCCCAGAACCGGACCCAGCGCTCCAGCTGTGGCCTCCCCAGGGCAGAGCAGAGGGGGAGGATGACCTCCCTCCACCTGCTGGCCACGCTCTTCTTGATGCCCCCCAGGATGCCATTGGCCTTCTTGGCCACAAGGGCCCATTGCTGGCTCATGGGCATCCCGTTGTCCCCCAGGACTCCCAGGTCTCTTTCCACAGAGCTGCTCTCCAGCAGGTCACCCCCAACCTGTCCTGGTGTGGGGGGTTATTCCTCCCCGGGTGCAGCACCCTGCACTTGCCCTGGTTGAACTTCATGAGGTTCCTCACCGCCCAACTCTCCAGCCTGTCCAGGTCTCTCTGGATGGTGGCACGGCCTCCTGCTGTGTCAGCCACTCCTCCCGGCTTTGTGCCACCAGCAAACTTATCTGCCATTCTAGAAAGTGAATTGAGCAAACAGACGTTTCATAATGCCATAAATGAAGAATAAATAAGTGCAGAAACACTTGTGTTCTCCTTTCTACGTACGTGTGTGTCCTGTGCAGGTGTGACATAGGACTTAAGCATGACAAATGCACTAACTGTGGAGCAGGTCTGTTGGCGCAAGCTGAGACCCACTAGTGCCTTCATATTATTACGGGTCTCGGGTAGTTTTTGGCTGGTGGATTATCTACAGTAGGAGATGTAGTTCATGTTTTCTGATTGTCTTGTTTATTTATGAGAGCCTCGGGTACCTTTGGAATCACGTTGTGCTAAGATTTCAGTCCTAATTACGCGCTAACTTTTCGTTGTCTCTTCAGTGGCAGGGCACAAAGGATGAAGGGAGGGTTGAAGGAGACCACGCTTCAGGCAAAGCTGGCTCGGATCAAGAAGACAGATATCAGGGTGGTGAAACGCTTCATAAAAGGTGAGCAATTTAGAAAGTCTTCTTCGCCTGTTGCGTTTTCACGGTGGTTTTCTGGTGCTCTGGTTGCTGGTGTTCTGTCTTGCAGAGCGCATGTAAGTGTTGGGTTCTTTAGAATACTCTTGGGTACCGGCTTTGTTCCTCTGCTCCCAAATCAGAGAGTTTGGAGGTTATGCGGTCCCGAGTGGGTCTGTAGCCCTTGGCGTCAAGGATGCGGGCTGTTTTCTGCCACTTTTTCTAGTTTGTTGCTTTTCTACAAGAATAATACTGGGGTTTTGTGGCTCTTGGCAGATAAAAGTGTTGATTTCAAAATTGCTTTGTCGCTGGGGAGGTTCCTCTGGATTCGGTTGCTGTCCGGGGGTGTACCAAGACAACTTGGCTTTCAGACTTCAATACGTAAACTGGGATTTTTTAAGGGAAGTCAAAGCTTCGTTCTCCCGTGGCCTGCTCGGGAAGCTGCTGCTGCACCTCCTCTGGCAGGTTCTTGGAGGAAAGGCCATCCGATCCCATCCCTCTGTCTCTTTTATATCCCTTCAAATGCCCAAGCCTGTTTCTCTACCTCAAGCAGTTGAATTTGCCGTTGTCTCTCTGCTGTTGGCATCCCCCTGCCTGTCCAGTTTTCTCCCCAGACACTTACATTGTTACTTGCGTAGAGCCCGTCACCACTAATTCCCATGAGTTGCCACCTCAATAAGAGCAGGGAGAGGTCATGCTGGATGCGAGGTTCGAAATCAGCGGGACGGAAATATTCCGTGGGGAAAAATTGGCTCCTCCTCACGAGCGGTTCAGATGTGCGTCGATGCGTTCACATGGCGGTTGTTATGCCTTGGGGATGTCCGTCTTTGGTGCGCAGGTGCCGAGAGGTGATTGAGAACATCGAGGGCAGGAATTCACAGCTCCTTCACAAGCTGCAGAAACTGGAGCAGGAGCACGAGGATTTGGTTGAGCGCAACGAAGAGCTGGAATCGATTCTGGGAGAGACACAGATCCAGACCCAGCAGGAGAAGGAACACTTTGAGAACGAGGTGGAGGGACTTCACCAGAAAGTAAGTAAGGGAAAAAACACAGGTTGGTTTTGTTTAATTCTAGCTGCTTTTCTCTCTGCGTATCAACTGGTAAAATAAAATGATGTTTGACCTAAACCCGCACGCTGCTTTGTTTAGTCTGACGAGAAATACAACTAGGAAAATCTGCCAGTTTCAGAAAAGGAGGAAAAAATTCCAGCAGTGAGTAAATGACACTTGCTTGGAGGTGCAGATTTCCCCCAGTGTTACAGCAGCATTGTCTTTTCCAGCTCCTGTCCCCCTCCTCGGTGCCTGGGCCATCAGAGTTAATTACTAACGTACCTCTGCATCCACGGGAGTGGATTATTTCATGCCACCCTCCCTTCCCGTGCAGCCCTTCTGTACGTGTGGGCCGTGCACCCTTCTGTTTCTTGGCTTAGCTGAAGCAAGACCTTTTTGTTTCAAATTCAAGTTGCGTCTTTTTTTTTTCCTCTGGAGCCACGTCTTCTGAATCTCTTGTCGCTTAGAAGCTCTTATTTCCCCTGAGAGGTTGTCCTGGATGGCTTCGGTGCTCCTGGTGGAGTTCAGTGTCTATCTCCTGCAGGAACTGCTTTTCCGCGTTGGACAGTTGTTTCTTCTGCCTGTCGTTCCTGCCGAAAAGCAAGTTCCAGGAAGCCTCAAGTCCTCATGAGGCTTGGAAGAGAAGCAAGAGGTTTTCCTGAAGTCCATAAGGTGTCCCTTAACCTGGTACCCGTGACAGAAGTCCAGGCTTTGAGTGGAATCCCTAACTCCTCTCCAGACCTGTCCAACAGATGAAAACGGTCGGTGTGGGACACTGCGGCTCACTGACCCCAGGAAAGGTCACCAGTTAAGCATGCTGATGACAAAAGATTGCGCTTTTGGCTTTTCCCCAAGCGCAGCATCTTGGAGACCTGTCAGCCCATGTGACAAACACTGCGGCACTTGTGGGTGTGGGGGGACCTGCACTGCCTGGGGACATCCCTGCTGGAAATAACAAATTTAAGGGGACGCTGAGGTTCTCTCGTCGCTCGCTGTCTCTTGCTGCAGCGTCTGCTGGTGAATGGGGCAGGCGTGGCTGGACACATCTTTTTGAAGAGCTGTGATAAGCTGATCCATCTGGAAGAAGGTCTGTTCAATCTTGATCGAGACGTGATCTCGCCAGTCTCTTCCTTACGTGTGGCCTGCTCGGTTTTGGGCACCCTCAAGCAAGGGCAAGCTGGATCTTTTCCTGTTAACAGGACGAGACCATTCAGATCATCCTTTGACTTTAGGAGGTTGATAGAAAGTCTTTGTTATTTGCATGTGAGAGGGAACCTTGGGGAAATTGCAGACGTGAAGCACCATGTTGATCATCTTGGTTTACCAGAAGCACGGCAATGTTAGAGGCCTCCTTGCAACACCTGCAAAGCCATCTCCGTGTTTTGAGTCAGGATCGAGTTATTGCTGAAGCTTCTCAGCCTGATGCTGCCTTTGTCAGAGTGGTCTTTAGCCTCGATCTACTGGATGGACTCTCCATCCCTCTGGAAGTAGCTCCTTGAGGATCATCTGCGCTTACTGACTGCTTGCCCCTAGGAAAAATACCATTTGCAGCATCGCTACCAGGGTGTGTGATCCCTTACAGACAGGGCAGCTGGAGAATTGATAGCCAGAGAGAACAGAGGAGGCCAGAAGTTGGTCCTGCTAGATGGGTAGGTGGGCTTCTCCCCAAAAAGGTTGGCTGTGGAGGTCTTTCCTTTGGCTGAATCCCTGCTGCTTGGCCAAAAGGTCTTCCGTGGGCTGAGTTGCCCTCTGCCTGTGGTTAGGAGATGCTCTCTGCAGTGATTGTGGTCCTGGACTGCCGGGCAGCAGCACCGGCCCACAGAGGACCTGGGATTTCTGAGGTGAGCGTGGGGCACACAGGTTCTCAGTCAAGAGTGAGCGGTGCTTGGACATAGAATCACAGAATGGTTTGGGTTGGAAGGGATCTTAAGGACCTTCTAGTTCCGCCCCCCTGCCCTGGGCAGGGACACCTCCCACCAGCCCAGGTTGCTCCAAGCCCTGTCCAACCTGACCTTGAACCCCTCCAGGGATGGGGCAGCCACAGCTTCTCTGGGCAGCCTGGGCCAGGGGCTCACCACCCTCACAGCAAAGAATTTCTTCCTCAGATCTCATCTAAATCACCCCGCTTTCAGTTTGAAGCCATTCCCCCTCGTCCCATGGCTCCCCTCCCTGCTCCAGAGTCCCTCCCCAGCTTTCCTGGAGCCCCTTTAGGGACTGGAAGGTGCTCTAAGGTCTCCCCGGAGCCTTCTCTTCTCCAGGCTGAACCCCCGCAACTCTCTCAGCCTGTCCATACACTTGCTGTTGTCTTAAAACACAACGTAGGAGACGGTGCACGTGTGAAGGCATATCCCGTGTGAACGCTGAAGCGGCCACGCATTGCCGAGATGAGTTGTTGAAAGGAAGAAGAGATGAATTACTTGTCAGTAGCTTCTGGCTGTGAGGGAAAAGTCTCTAAATACAGTGAAACAGACTGAAGGCGTGTTCAAATACCTTAACGAAGCGTGCCAGCAGACATCATGTTTCTAAGCGTGGAGCTGAGGAGCCAAGGGCAGGCTCTGTGACGGGAATGGCAAGAGGTCTGTCCACCACGACTGCGCTTTTGTTTCAATCGGGGTTTGTTCAGCGCGCGCTAAAACGTTTCCCACTTTCTCACCGCGGGAGAATAAACGCAACCCTCCACAAATCAAACAAGACGTGTTTTCGGTTTGGAGAATCCTCTTCTTTGCTTGGTGCCTTGTTAAACAGATCCCTGGGAACGCCGCTCCGGGGGACGCGGGGTGATCGCTGCGGGGAGCACCAGGTAGCCAGGGAGATGGAAGGCATGTCCCTGGCATGAGCTTGGCAGCCACCGGAGCTGAAAAAGAGACAGAAAAGAGGCACGCAGAGCGATGGAGGAGAGACAGGCAGAGTGTGGGATGGAAGAGGAAGGTGGTGGGTTAACCCTTGGTTAGATGCCGTGTCTGCGTAGATCTGCAGAGCAGCGCCCTTCATCTCCAGGGGGCTTCTGGGTGCCTTGGAGGCAATGGGGGAAGGACTGCACGGAGGCAGGTGCACTGGAGCCTGGAGAAAGCAGCGCTGCTGGGTGCTTGCCAGGCTGCCTCATGTGAGAAGCACTTGGAATTCTTTTTCTGTTTTGGCACGCCTACAAAAATATTGGCTGATTCGGCCACCGACTCCGAACGAGGACACCGGGATACAGTGCGAGTATTGTTCTGCCCTTGGCACGGGACTTAGGTGCGCAGCTTCAGCGCTGAGGAGTTAGTGGCTTGGAGAGAAAATAAGCAAAACGATGGAAATGCATAGTTGGGTACCAGCTTCGTGCCCACAGGTTGGCTGGGGAATGGGGAGGGGAGGTGCATTTCGCCTTTGAGATCCCTTCCAGAACCCCAAAGTCTTGTTGAACCCCAAACCATCATCTAGTCATGCAAGAGGCGGGGGGTTTCTTGCCCTCCAGCTCTTCTGTAAAGAGGCCTGGATGTTTCACCCCACCGATTTGCTTTTAACGCCTAGCCTGGGGTAACATCATCTATCTTAAAAAACAGCATGACGGCAGCTTTCCCCTGTTAGAGAGGGAGCTTCAAGAGAGCCATCTTGTGCCTGAAGCCTGTCAGTGAACGCAAAGCTCCCGCGCCTTGCCATGCTGCTTTGTAATCGCTGTACACGGACCGGGATTGGCAGAAACTTGGCACTTCTTTAGTTTTGGCATCCCAGTTGGAAAGGAACGAAAGATCGTCTCCAAATAAGTGCAAAGAAAGCAGGGCGAAAGGCATCCCGCGTGCCTCGCCGTACACTCGTCTGTACGAGCGGAGTGATGGAGGTTGCTCGTGTGAGGACGGTGAACGCTGTGTTACGGATGAAGCGGGGATTTCGCCTCCAGCCGGACTTCATCCCCTTCCAGCGTCCCCACTCGCTCTGCGGCCTCGTTCAGCGACGTGGTGGTTTAGAAATAAGAAAACCAACCCAAACTTTCTGCGGAGCGTAAGGAGCTGAAAGGAAAGGCTGCTGAACGCCGGGCTGGCTGGCAGCGGAGCAGGGTGGCTGCGAGGGCCGAGGCTCGGATTTTGCCAAAGGGTCTGCGGGAACCATAATTGGGAGGAGACGCTGGGCTGCTCCGAGCTCCTTTAAGCCCTTTAAAACTGCAGGACTCCCATGAGATCCCCCACACGGGTGGACTCCCCAGGAGGGGGGTTGGCGCAGATGCAGAGTGAGCACTTGTCCAGACAATCTCTTTCCTGCCAGGAGAAGCACAGAGGTCGGTGTTTTGCTGGCTCAAGTCCTCGGAGCCTCGCAGGAGGGAGTTACAACCTCCTTCGGGCGGTGGAGGCACCAGGACGAGCCCCTGGTGGCCCAGGTCCAACGTCTGCTCGGATGAGATCAGCCGCGGGGGAGCGGGCAGCGCAGCAGGATGCGAAAGCAGGGTGGCCCACCATAGAAATGGGGGTCTCGTGGGGTCACCCGCCTTGGGAGAGCGGCACGCAGAAGGCCCGCAAGCTGCGGAGGCCTTGAATTTCCACCACGTGTCTGGTTCATTTCTCTCCTTTTGCGGAGCAGGGCTCTTTCTTTTCTGACTTGGCCTTGGATGGCTCCTTCCCCCTTTGAAGCAGCAGGGTGAACGATGTGAGCTGGAGCGAGCCCGCGCTGGCGGCTGTCCACGTCCCTTCCTACTCCTCGCTTCCAAACATGGGGCTTATTCTGTAACAGCAGCACAAGGAGCGGTTTAGTAGCAGTTGTGCGGTGAGCGCTAGCGGTGAGCGCCGGTTTGGTTTTAACCTGTGGTTTGCCTTGTGTTAAGATCACAAGTTTAGAAACGGAGCTGCTGGAAGTGCAGAAGGACAAAGCTGGGATGAGTGGGGAAGAGCAGGCGGCGTCTGGAGCACAAGAGATGCAAGAGGTAAGAGGTTTCCCTTGGGAAAGAAATTGTTTTGTTTAGAAATGTATGAAACGAGCATCTCCCGTGGAGGCTCTTTGTCACCATCTTCTGAGAATACGTGGCCCCGCAGCTCAGGCGAGGCAGGTGGGTGTCCTTAGAGGAAAGCAAACGATGTTACCTCCCTGATAACTCATCTCTCTGATGGGATTGTGGTGCCTTCAGCACTGCGGAGCTTGCTGGCTCCCCGGTGAGGGTGGAGGGTGCACACCTTTGCCTCTTGTTTAAGGTTTAGTGACACCTAGGCAGCCTGTAGGTACGTTTACAAGGCTTTTTCCCCAGCTGGTTTTGGGCCGGCTTTCCTGTCGATTTACTTGCCAGCCAGACAATTGGATCTGCCAGGTGTACAAGCCAGACAGAGCTTATTACATGCAGGAGGGGACCTTCCCAAGGTATCTTGGGTCAGGTGAAGGTTCCAGGCCTTCAGATGTGTCCAGTCAGCCCTGGGAATAAGCTGCCGGAATCCTGCTGGCAACTTGCGATAACCATTTTTCCTATCCTTGTGTTCTGGAAGAGACATTTCCTGCAATTTGTTTCTCTTTTGCTAGAATAAACGATGCTGTAGAAGTGACTCGTAATTTTGTTTGTTGCAGATGCTGGAAACCTGTCAGGAAACAATAGAAAAGTTGGGAAGTCAGCTGGGAGAGCGGAGAGAACGGAGAAAACAGCTTGCATCTGAGCTCGAGCTGTTACGAGAAGATCTGAAGGCTGAGAAGAAGGTGTTGGGCAGCCAGGTATGTGCAGTGCCTGCAGCGGGACCACCCGCAGGAGGCGGTTGCCTTTGGATGACCCCCTGAAACACCCCCAGTTGCCCCTCAAGTGGCTTCTCTCGCAGTTCTCTGGTCCAGCCAGTTCCAAAGCTTCTTTGTCTGATGGAACCCATCTGCTTTAATGGAACTGTCTCTTAATTTATTTTTGCTTTCCGTGCCTCTACTAACAAAAGGGCAATTCAAAGTTTGTAGCCAAAGCCCTTTTCTCTAGAGGGCAGAGTGGAAGCTTTCAGGCTTGGGTGTTGCAGAGTTATTTGGGATCATAAGGCTCGTGATCGGGAGCCTTCGCCTCTCCGTGTCACGACGTGGTGGGGTACCCGCAGATTTGAGCCAAGACCTCCTGCGGACCGACACCATGGTTACCCCTCAGCAGCCGCTGCTTTTCTGAGGTCGATCAACTGGCTAATTCTGAATCTGTTTACCATGAGTCCCCTTTAATATCAGTGATTTTCTTTCTTAACCAGAATATGCCAGCACGTCTCCTATGAGGACAGGCTGAGGGAGTTGGGAGGGTTCAGCCTGGAGAAGAGAAGGCTCCGGGGAGACCCTGAAGGGGCTCCAGGGAAGCTGGGGAGGGGCTGTTTGCAAGGGCATGGAGCCACAGGACAAGGGGCAATGGTTTAAACTAGAGCAGGGCAGGTTTAGGTGAGACATCAGGAAGAAGTTCTTTCCACTGAGGGTGGTGAGACACTGGCCCAGGTTGCCCAGAGAGGTGGTGGAGGCCCCATCCCTAGAGACATTCAAGGCCAGGCTGGATGATGCTCTGAGCAACCTGATCTAGTTGAAGATGTCCCTGCTGACTGCAGGGGGGTGGGACTAGATGGCCTTTAGAGGTCCCTTCCGACCCAACTCGTTCTATGATAAGAACTCAGAACACCTAAGAGTCAGAGAAATCTACACGAGCCGCGTGCTGGGATCCCGGCGCTGCTTTTTGTTACGTGCCCAGACCTCCTCAGTGCACTCGGCGTGAAGCCATTGAGCTGCCAGGGTTGGCTTCTGGCGGGTTTCTCTCTGCGGTGAGAGTTGCTGGTGCTCTCTCTTCCAGTTGGCCATAGAGGAGAGAGCGCGCGTGATGCCAGCAAAATTGCAGAAGGGCTGGCGCGTAGGCAGGATAGGGGCTGCAAATGAGGGTAAAAAAAATTTAGGAGAGCTGCAGCTCTGTGGCCTGGATCCAGGCAGACACGGGGGAGGTGAGGGAGACTGGCAAAGCGGGGGGTTACATCCATTACCAACCCCATTTTTTAGCACTCCGAGAGGTGTTAAACCATATCGCTGCCTTGAGCGTAAGTAAAGAAAAAAAACAAAAACAATGAAAGTCCTGAACTGGTGGCGCAGCTGCATGTACGCGAGTCTTACTGGGGGAACAGTGGCATCTAGAGGACGGGACCTTTGTAGTGCTGTTAGGCAACAAATTCACGCTGTAAAAGCTCGGGATGCAGACCAAGCCTTGCTGAAGAGCGGTTTAGGAAGGGGCAAGGTCAGGCTGTGAATACACACGTGAAAAGGAATTGTGTGATTTTGGGGGATGATGGGGAAAATGGGAAGGGCCGCTCTTTAACCTCTGCGTTCCAATAGTTCAATCCCTTCGTGGTCCAGGGACTTTTTAATCAAAATCATACGTCCCTGGAAGTTTCGTTGTAATTCAGCCAACTGGTGGCTTCCCTAAAGGGCAAAAAGGATCCATCAAAGGGATCGCGAGATGAAATCCAGTGGCCTGCGTTAAACTGTAAGTGTCTTTGCACGTGTCTGGGGGGGATTCCTGACTTCACAAATGGCTTCGTTCCCTTTTGACAGAGCAGCTGTATTGGGACAGACCATTTACCGAGAGAGTGCTGGAAATGAGCTTGGCTGGAAATCATCGGGTTCTCATGGGTGGTCAGGATTTGAGGTTGTTCACGGTTGCGTTTGTTGGGACGTCCGACACACAGAATGGGCGAGATGGGCTACGAACTGATGCAATATGAACTACGCAAAGAGCTCTTTGCATTTGTCTGGAACCCTCTTCTTGCTTTTAAGAGGTTTTTTGGACATTTGAGAGGAGAAAGCTTTTCCTGAGCTTGTAGTTAGAGGTGTGTCGCATCCACTAACCCCGGCTGTTTCCTCCCCAGGGGTTGCCTGACTCCAAACCAGAGTTTACAAGCCCTTGTAATAACTTCCCGAGTCTCCAAAGAACATCAGCAAGCTGGCTGATGTTAACGGTGATTAATGTATCCCATGAGAAGCTACAAAAAGATAATGCTTTGTTAGATACAGAGGTGAGAAATGTAAAGAAATATCCGTTGTTCTGGCGTCTGATGCCGGACAGAAGCTGCTAGTGTGTATTGCTCAAATATAAATAAATTCGTCTTGGTGTAGATAAGACGACCTGGAATTGAAATATTAGTGCTAGCGTACGCTCAGGAAGGGCTATGGATGAAGAACCTTTAGGAATCAAAGTCATTGCTGGCGTTTAGTGGATTTAACAGCAGTTTTCTTTGCAGGATTTGGTTTCACCACTTCTCCCGTCTGGGAGTCCCCACGTGCACTCCTCCTGCCTTCCCTTCTCGCCCCTTTTATTTCCTTGGCATCGTCTCTTCGCGCCTCAGGCTTTGGGTCTGACCATTGCTGGTGTGTAAGGCATTCGGTGACGTTGCAAGTGGAGAGCAGCCATCCGTAGAAAGCTGGTCTGGGTTGACTGGGATGGAGGATGCTCTCTGTGGGAGACAGCTGAATACATACCTTGTACTCGTCCTGTTTTTCCAAGAAATTCTAGTTTTGTAAAGAAATATGGCACATGATATAAAGCCCTGAGAACTACAGATGGGCAACAGAGGGATGGAATCAAATAAAGAAACGTGGTTGGATGGTAGTTTACACGCAGCTACTTCCCGTGCAGAAAAAAGGACTCGCGGGTGTATCTTCAAGGGTGAAGAACTACAATAATTTAGCTACAGAATCACAAGCCATGTCTTGATGGAATCCCCAGATTGTCTTACACCGCTCAAAAGGTTTCCATGAGACCAAAGAAAATGAGAGTCGTGGTGTTTTCTGACCTTACAGGTCTCTGAACATCTACAGGAAAGAGAACAGATTTACAAACTTGAGCAGGAACATGAAGATCTATGTACAGATGAAAAGACGTACGAAGAACAGATGGCTAAAGTAGTATTTTTGGAAGAACAGATCAAAAACTTGAGAGATGAACAAGAACTGCTCTGGTAAACCTTAACAAGACCCGTGGTATTTTCTGCTCCTTATCTTTGTGGACTGATTTTTTTTTTTTATTTATTTTTTTTAGTCTTTTTAAAAACCTCCGTAGTGCTGCTTGTGGCAAAAAAACGAGCGCAGCAGCTTTGTGTCTTCCTCGCTGTGTAACGGGCGCTCTGTAGAGATTTTGGTGAATACGCGTTTCCCTTAGTGACGTCACGGTCAGTCAGGAGTAAACCTTTTTGATTTTCTGTAGCTATTCCAGATTCTGACCGGCATAGGTGAGAGCTGCCCTTAGGGAGGGGGCTGCTTCCCTTGGAATCCATGGTCCCAAAGAGCTCCCACCGTGGGCTGGGGCTCCCGGGGGCGAACGGCTGCCGGCAGCTGATGCCACGCGTCCTGCCGTGGATTCCAGTTGTCCTTGGAGGGCAGGTGTCAGCGGGTGTCGAGCTTGGAAGTAAAGCTCTTACAGCTCCCCTGACTCCCCTTTTTCCTTAGAGCAAGACAAACTTGGAGCTGGAGCATCCGTGCCCAGCCTCTCACTAATAGTAAAAGCTTGGATTAAATCCAGCGTAGTTCCAGTCAGCTCAGTTACCTGGATAACTAAGTACTGAGACGAAGAAAAACCAGGATGAGACAGGTAGGTTAGCTTGTAAGGATAAGATAACTCAGACAGCTTGACCAGGAGAGCTGAGCTTCCGTGCAGCAAAGCACGGTGTGAGCGCGGACCAGCTCGCGTGGCCCCCGCGCGAGCGTTTCGCCGGCCAGCAGTTAACTACTCACGAATGGCTGAGAGCTGGCCCTTTGGACACGCATTTTTCTGTGGGTCAGCGTCCAGGAGAGACTGACCCTTGCCCAGAACTTCTAGACCCAGGATTAAATCCCCTTTGGAGCCTCCTGAGATACTTGAGCGTTGCCTCGAGTGTTTCTCTGGACTCTCGTATCCCAAGTTTTTCCCCTTCAGAGCGTGGTTTCCCCTGGATGTGTGTAGTTATCTCTCTCCTTTCCTGTTTCTCCTTCAAGTTCTGAATTACTAGAAAGCAACAAGAAGAGGGAGGAGCTGGAAAAGCAGCTAAAAGAGAGCGATGAAGAGAAACGGTTGTTACTGGAAGAAATTGCCCAGCTAAAACAAGATATCCTGACTGCCCGGGAGCGGGGCGAGCGCGCGCTTGACGACACTTTGAGGAT
This sequence comes from Larus michahellis, assembly GCF_964199755.1. Classification (NCBI taxonomy): domain Eukaryota; kingdom Metazoa; phylum Chordata; class Aves; order Charadriiformes; family Laridae; genus Larus; species Larus michahellis. The sequence continues at coordinate 1,483,046 of NC_133911.1, read as the reverse complement.
GAATCAAGGCATGGCGCAGAGCGAGAGCAGGTTTCTCGAGGCGCAGAGCTCTGCAGGCAGTTTAGATGGGAGCGTTAAACAGGTATGGGCAGCTTTGTACTTTTTTTTCCCACTGATTTAGTGGCAAAACTTAATTAAAGCGGACCCGAAGCCAGTCCTGTAGCGTTAGCGTGCAGGGGGGAGAGGAGGCTGGCTGATTTCCTTGGGGAAAATGTTTGGAAATTATGAATGTCACCATTTCCTTCTGTTGGGTTTTTGGACGTAGTGGGAACTTGGATAAACTGAATAATCCTTTTAGAGCGCATGAAAGAAACGAGTGAGACGGTCCTTCCAGGATGTTTTAAACCTTTTTGGAGCTCTTCCTCAACTCCTTTTTGGACGGCGAGCGACAGCGGGCTTGCCATTCCCACAGCAGGCTTGCTGTAGGCAGAAGCTGTTCCGCTTCCCTGCTCCTCCTTGTGATTTTCTCCTCTTCCACTCCCGCGCTTGACCTCGTCCCACCACTGCTGCCCCGCGGCGGTCGCTCACCAGCGGCTGGGTTTTGCTGCCGCCCCGTGCCCCTCTCTCAGTTCCTGCTCTGCAATTGCTCTGCCAGCTGGCGGGCAAGACCCGTGTTTAGCACTGTGTTTAGCTGTGGTTTAAATGCAATTTATAGAATCACAGAACGGTTTGGGTTAGAAGGGATCTTAAAGCCCACCCAGTGCCACCCCCTGCCCTGGGCAGGGACACCTCCCACCAGCCCAGGTTGCTCCAAGCCCCGTCCAACCTGGCCTTGAACCCCTCCAGGGATGGGGCAGCCACAGCTTCTCTGGGCAACCTGGGCCAGGGGCTCACCACCCTCACAGCCAAGAATTTCTTCCTCAGATCTCATCTAAATCTCCCCTCTTGCAGTTTAAAACCCTTCCCCCTAGTCCCATGGCTCCCCTCCCTGCTCCAGAGTCCCTCCCCATCTTTCCTGGAGCCCCTTTAGGGACTGGAAGGGGCTGGAAGGTCTCCCCGGAGCCTTCTCTTCTCCAGGCTGAACCCCCGCAACTCTCTCAGCCTGTCCTCACAGCAGAGGGGCTCCAGCCCTTTGATCATCTCCGGGGCCTCCTCTGGCCCCGCTCCAACAGCTCCGTGTCCTTCTTGTGCTGAAGACTCCAGAGCTGGATGCAGTGCTCCAGGTTGGGGTCTCACCAGAGCGGAGTAGAGGGGGAGAATCACCTTTCTTCCCGTGTGATCTAAAAAAGAAAAGGAAGAGCAGCTAGCCCTGCCAAAAGGGGGACGAAATGATGAAGGTCCCCAGGATGGGGAGTCTGAGGAGGAGCAAGGACTATATGCAGGAGTTTGGAAGAGAGGAGGGGGTGGCCTGTAGGCTGGAGTGGAGAGGATCAGAGTCACGCTGATACCAAAAATCAGCAAATCTGTACGGTTAGAGCGGGCCAAAGCAAGGTACAAGGTATAGAGGGGATGCTGGAAAGGATCCCGATAGAAGCAAGTGGGGGGGAAAAAAAAAACCCAAAACCAAACTGATCTGGAGGACAAATACCATTGCCAGATCCCACAGTGCTGGATCCCGACTTCCCAGCTTGGGACTTTATCTGAGGATTTAGCTGCGAAGGGAAGCTTGACCTGCAGTGGATTTCATCTGGTCCCAGGAACGGAGGGTGAAGACGCAAAGCGGGAACGCGGATCGACAGACGGCTGAAAGTGATGCTGGGAAGGAGGGGTTTGGTACGCCAAACCCGGGAAGAGCTTTTAGTCCGTGTAGAAGACATTTGCAAAAAGATGGGTGAACCAAAGAGCTCAATTATCTTCTTGAACGCCATCACAGACCGTCGGTGACCACCTCATGGTGTCCAGGCTGCTGTCGCGTTGTGCCGGCGTGTCTGCTCCTGCACCGCTGCCAGGACTCGCCCTTGTTCCCGCTGCCGCTGGGAGCTGTGGCTGGATGGGCCGCTCCTCGCTTAGCTGCCGTAGGGAGACTCTGGCACGGGAGTTAAGAGCAACCTGGGTGGTTTTGCTTTTGTTTGCCAGGTTAGATTTCACAGGGATTTGTTTCCCTCATCCACGTTATTGCGTCTTCCCCCTCGACCTCAAGAGTTGTATCCGCCTCTCTGAGGGGATGGACAGGGTAGGGAGGAAGACATAGAAGAAGTGCTTGCCTGGCTTTACCCGTCTTCCTACTTAAATGCCCTTAAATCCTACGGGCATACCCGTACCTTTCTTAATTGCCGGTCTTTGGCTTTCCTTGAAGTTAATTTCCGTGTAACCTGTGCTGTTTTGCTGTTCCTGCAGAGTCCGTCCGATGAGAGATTCCAGCAGCAGGAGGAAAAAATGCAGCAACTGCGGCAGGACTTGCGTCGCGTTCAGAACTTGTGCAGCTCGGCCGAGAGGGAGCTGAGATACGAAAGGGAGAAGAACGTCGACTTACAAAAGCAAAACCTCTTGCTCCAGCAGGAATGCACCAAGGTAGGAACAGAGCAGGGAGAACTGTTTGAAGGCAGCATCACGTCATTCTGCAAGCCATGGGAGGTCTGAGGTGCTGATTTTAGAGTCACAGAATGGTCGGGGTTGGAAGAGACCTTCAGAGATAATCTCGTCCAACCCCCTGCCAAAGCAGGTTGGACAGGAACGCGTCCAGTTTGTGTCTGTTGCACCTCGTCCTGTCTCTGGGCACCACTGGGAAGAGTCTGGCCCCATCTTCTTTCCATCTGCCCTTTAGATATTGCTGAGCATTGATGAGATCCCCTCTCAGTCTGCTCTTCTCCAGCTGAACGGCCCCAGGGCTCTCAGCCTTTCCTCGTCAGAGAGGTGCTCCAGGCTCCTCAGCATCTTTGTAGCCTCTGCTGGAGGCTGGTAGTTCCCTGTCCTTCTGGAACCGGGGAGCCCAGAACCGGACCCTGCGCTCCAGCTGTGGCCTCCCCAGGGCAGAGCAGAGGGGGAGGATGACCTCTCTCCACCTGCTGGCCACGCTCTTCTTGATGTCCCCCAGGATGCCATTGGCCTTCTTGGCCACAAGGGCCCATTGCTGGCTCATGGTCAACTTGGTGTCCACCAGGACTCCTAGATCTTTCTCTGCAGAGCTGCTCTCCAGCAGGTCACCCCCAACCTGTCCTGGTGCGGGGGGTTATTCCTCCCCAGGTGCAGCACCCTGCACTTGCCCTGGCTGAACTTCATGAGATTCCTCACCGCCCAACTCTCCAGCCTGTCCAGGTCTCTCTGGATGGCGGCACGGCCTCCTGCTGTGTCAACCACCCCCCCCCGGCTTTGTGCCACCAGCAAACTTGCCGAGGGTGCACTCTGTCCCCTCATCCTGGTCGTTGATGAATATGTTGAAGAGGACTGGACCCAGCACTGACCCCTGGGGAACACCACTCGTCACTGGCCTCCAACTGGACGCTTCAACAGACTGGACCTTGTTTACATCTGGCTGCACAGTCCCTGGGGCTCTCAAACTCTGCCTCGGCTTCATGGAAATTACGCTGCCTCCAAACAAAGCTTTGTGTGTGCTGTACTCGCTCCGTGTATTTCTCTCTTATTCTGATCGCTCTCTGCTAATCCCGCTGCCCCTTTCCTCATCGAGACCTTTCAGATGATATATGTCGAAGTGCAAACTTGTTTTCTTCTTCTTCTGAAACTCAGGTCAAAGCCGAGCTGAAGCAAGCCAGGGCAAAACTCACGGACACGACCGAAACATGCTCCTCCCTCTCAGCCCAGTGGGAGAAAAGCCAGCAGAAGGTCAAGGAACTGGAACAAGAGCTCTCGAAGTGCTCCCAGGCTGATAAACTGCAGAGCAGTCTGCAAGAGAAGCTTGTGCAGGAGAAATCCAAAGTATGCGAAGCCCAAAAGAAGGTAACTCGTCAGCGCGAGCTAAGTTAACAGGAGGTATGTCCTTAGCGGTTGCATGCACCTAGAGTTCAGAAAAAAAGCGGCTCACGAATCGCTTCCCTGAAGTCCGTTTTGCTAGGCTGTTCTGAGGCCACTCGGCTAAATATTTTAGGATAAATGTCTGTTATTAGTGGGAGCGTAGTCAAGACGATAGAAGCCAAATCCGACGGCTCAGCTCCTGTCTCTAACGCCCAGTATCTCCAGGAATACTGGTGGTAGGGCCGGCAGGCGCGGGGAGCCCGGATCATCTTCTCGCCGAGGAGGTTTGCTGGCGTTTGCAGTCTGGTGAATGGCAAAAAGGGGGTGTTTTCCACGGCATCGCTTCTGCCGTGTCCCTGCGCTGGCCGTTGGATTCGCTTCTGAAGTCTGCAGGATGAAATTAGGTGCAGAAAAGGATTGTTGCTAGTTCGTGACGTAGTGTCTGATCCAGAATCTGGTAGTCGTTGGAAAGGTTTTACTTTTAATGGACTTTGCCACAAAGACACGCAGAAGTACTTTTGAGTAGAAGGAAGCAAATCTTTCATTCCCATGACTCAGATACCGAAGGATTGAAGGGATCTGAATCCCTTGGATTCAGATGCTGGCCTATAAATTCATAAAGTTTAATCTGTGTCCAATTTTAATCCGAGATTTCAAAACTCCAGCAAAAGCTAAAAGAGTCCCAACACCAACTCCTGCTGGCGGAGGCCCGTGTTTCGGACAAGAAACTCCTGGAGGAGGAATTGAAGGAGGCCCGAGAAAATGAAGCTCGTGTCCAGCAAGAACTTCACGAGGAGCAGCTGAAAAGGTACCTGGAGCCGGGTGAGGCCTGTGCTGCGTGCGGGGGGGGACGCGTGTGCCAGCAAATCATCCTCATGGGGAAGCGTAGGAAGTGGGGGTTGGATGAACAGACAGTGGGGTGGATTGAAAACTGGTTGAAGGACAGAGCTCAGAGGGTGGTGATCAGGGGCACGGAGGCTGGTTGGAGGCCAGTGACGAGTGGTGTTCCCCAGGGGTCAGTGCTGGGTCCAGTCCTCTTCAATATATCCATCAACGGCCGGGATGAGGGGACAGAGCGCACCCTCGGCAAGTTTGCTGGTGGCACAAAGCCGGGGGGGGGTGGCTGACACAGCAGGAGGCCGTGCCGCCATCCAGAGAGACCTGGACAGGCTGGAGAGTTGGGCGGTGAGGAACCTCATGAAGTTCAACCAGGGCAAGTGCAGGGTGCTGCACCTGGGGAGGAATAACCCCCCACACCAGGACAGGTTGGGGGTGACCTGCTGGAGAGCAGCTCTGTGGGAAGAGACCTGGGAGTCCTGGGGGACAACGGGATGACCATGAGCCAGCAATGGGCCCTTGTGACCAAGAAGGCCAATGGCATCCTGGGGGGCATCAAGAAGAGCGTGGCCAGCAGGTGGAGGGAGGTCATCCTCCCCCTCTGCTCTGCCCTGGGGAGGCCACAGCTGGAGCGCTGGGTCCAGTTCTGGGCTCCCCGGTTCCAGAAGGACGGGGAACTGCTGGAGAGGGGACAGCAAAGGGCTACCAAGGTGCTGAGGGGACTGGAACCCCTCTCTGATGGAGAAAGGCTGAGGGATTTGGGTCTCTTCAGTCTGGAAAAAAGACGGCTGAGGGGGGACCTTATCAACGCTGATAAATACTGAAAGGGGGGGTGTCAGGAGGATGGGGCCAGGCTCTTCTCAGTGGTGCCCAGGGACAGGACAAGGGGTAACGGGCACAAACGTGACCATGGGAAGTTCCACCTAAACATGAGAAGGAACTTCTTTGCTGTGAGGGTGGCAGAGCCCTGGCACAGGCTGCCCAGAGAGGTGGGGGAGTCTCCGTCTCTGGAGACATCCCAACCCCGCCTGGAGGCGTTCCTGTGCCACCTGCTGTGGGTGACCCTGCTCTGGCAGGGGGTGGGACAGGGTGATCTCCAGAGGTCCCTTCCAGCCCCGGCCAGTCTGGATTCTGTGAAACGCTCCTGTGCCAGCCTGCTGTAACCCCTGCAGCTCCGTGCCTGGCCCTGGCTGCGCTCCAGGACTCACTGCTCCACTGGTTTCACCTCCTACCTCTCCTTTTCACCTGCCAGTGTCCCTGGCGGAGCTCCACAGGATCCCCTCTTTGAGATTTAAAAGATTTTTTGGAGACTTCAGCTGCCTCAGAAGGAGCACGGCCCCTCCTGCCAAGCCCAGTGATTTGATTTACCCCGTAGATGCCAGCAGTCCCCTTTCTTGCGCAGCTGGCATTGGTGGTCCCAGATACAAAGCTCCCTTTCCCCTGGGACACGGGGACAACCGGGATGTACTGATTTCTTCCCACCCTCAGTGTTGCCCGGGGCAGGTGCAGAGCAGTGTGATGTTGGTTTTGGATCACAAGCCAGCCTTGAAGTCACGGTGGCACATCCCGGGCTGGCCTCCACGTCAGCGTCTCACTGTCACACCGACGTGCTTTTAGGAAGCTCCTGGAGCAGCAGGTGGAGGAGCTGCGGCAGCAGCTCCGGCATTCGCGGGAGACGGAGGCGTCGCTGGCCAAGATGCACGTGGAGCTGCAGGCCAAGACCCTGCACGTCCTCGAAGACGAGAGGAAAACTGACTCGAGCGAGGTGAGCTGCAGCGCGGATGGGTCATAGAGTTATAGAATCTTCATGGTTGGAAGGGACCTTTGAGATCATTGAGTCCAACCAACAACCTACAATCTCTGCCACTAGAGCATGCCCTGAAGCGTCACATCTAGACGTTTCTTAAACACCTTGAGGGATGGTGACTCAACCCCCTCCCTGGGCAGGCTGTTCCAGTGCCTGAACACTCTTGCAGTAAAGTCATTCTTCCTGATATCTAACCTAAACCTCCCATGCCGCAGCTTCAGCCCATTTCCTCTGGTCCTGTCATTATTCCCCTGGGAGAAGAGGCCAACACCCACCTCTCTGCACCCTCCTTTCAGGGAGCTGTAGAGGGCAATGAGGTCTCCCCTCAGCCTCCTCTTCTCCAAGCTAACCATGCCCAGCTCCCTCAGCCTCTCCTCATATGCCCTGGTCTCCAGAGCCCTCACCAGCCTGGTCGCTCTCCTCTGGACACGCTCCAGCACCTCAACGTCCCTCTTGTACAGAGGGGCCCAGAACTGAACACAGCGCTCGAGGTGAGGCCTCACCAGTGCCGAGTACAGAGGCACCATCACTTCCCTGCTCCTGCTGGCCACACTATTCCTGGCACAAGCCAGAATACTGTTGGCCTTCTCGGCCACCTGGGCACACTGCTGGCTCATGTTCAGCTGGCTCCACCAGCACCCCCAGGTCCTTCTCTGCCGGGCAGCTTTCCAGCCACTCTGCCCCAAGCCTGTAGCGTTGCTTGGGGTTGTTGTGACCGAAATGCAGGACCCGGCACTTGGCCTTATTAAACCTCCTACAGTTGGCCTTGGCCCATCGATCCAGCCTGTCCAGGGCCCTCTGGAGAGCCTTCCTACCCTCGACCCTACAGCTCTCCCACCCAGCTTGGTGTCATCTGCAAACTTACTGAGGGTGCACTCAATCCCCTCATCCACATCATTGATAAAGATATTAAACAAAACCGGCCCCAAAACTGGGTCCTCCTCACCCAAGGTGCTGCTGGGCTGGTGACTGACTCCAGAGCCGACCACTGAGCTCTAGGGGAAACTGGGGCCATTCCGGTGTGAGATCTGTGCCTGGGAACTGCTGAAAGGGGGGTCAAATCCAGCCAGGTGCTGAGCCCTTGCAGATCCCACCATTTGTAGAGGAGCTGGAGAAAAAGCACCATTCCACCTTGCGTAGGTTTCCTGGGGATGCAGCTCTGAGGGCACCAGGGGAGGACTTGGTGGCTTCTTCTCCTCCCCCTTCCCCTTTTCCTGCAGAGCATGGAGCTTTTTGCAGGAAAACTTTGGCAGAGCCCGCTGTCTGGGAGGACGCGTTACCTTTGCCTGCCCCGTAGAAGCCTACGGCTCCCCCAGCAGCACAGAAACCCACGCTCCCCCTTCTTCAAGGGGAGGCGGCAGTGGCCTTGGGGGGCAGAACGGATGGATATTATCTGTAGTGGGAACCGCCGGAATTTATGGCGGAGGAGCTCTGGATACCAGACGGAAAGGAGGCAGAGGGACCCCTACAGCTGAGGGGACACGCGCGCACACACCAATAAAAAAGAGATGTTTTCCAGCACCTCCAGTGTCAGAAGGAGAACCAGAAGCTTTCAGAGCAACTTTCACTGCTGAAGGAGGAAAACAAAGCCCTTTACGAGGAAGGAATTCGTCTCCTGAACCAGAAGGATCTGTACGTCAGGTAACGAATGCAGCAGCAGGGGATGCGCGGACACAGAAAATCCTACCCGGGAGCTGCCATTCACGTGCCCGGCAGCGACGCCGGATTTGACCGTTCTGTAGCCTTTCTCGTCTCTCCTGTCCGAGGCGTTTCGCACGGAGAGATCTGCCTTACCCCGACCCCCCCCCGGCGTGCGATTGCGTTGTGCGTGGCCCGTCTGCTGGCCTGCTCTCCTCGGCGCAGCTTGAAGGCAGCGCAGAAAACCAAGTTGTGCCGAGGGAGGGCCGCGAGTGCCGCCGGCCCCGGGCTCCGGCGTGGGCAGAGACGCTCCCCGGAGCTGCTTGGTTCTCCCCGCAGCGCTTTTGATTTCATTTGAAGCATAGGTGTAGAGCCTTTTTGACGTGACTTTTAAGCAAATGTGGGCAAATATCGTGGTGGAGATTTCTCTTTTTTTTTTTTTTTTTTTTTAATATTATTTCCCCTTCTATCCCAACTGGATAAAAATAAGCAAGAACGCTGCCCGCGTGGGACAAGACTGAGGGGAAGAGCGATGATAAGCCTCAGTAGTGACAAATATTTAACCCCAGTGTCGCAGCTCTAGGAAGCGCCCGCTGAAGTAGCTTTTTCTGCAGCCTCTTTGCCCGCCCCTTGCTGTTCAGGATTCGCCTTTGTCTGCCTTTTCCCCCCCCGCCCCATACACGAGTACCTCCCTTTAACCACCCACATTCCCACCCAAATACACATCTTCCCCTTTCCCTGTTCCTTCCAGTTTTGGTGACTTTATAACTCTGGTATAAAGAGCCGAGAGGGCCGAGCACCAGGAGCTGTAAAGCCGGGGGCGGTTTTGGGAATGTTTTGGGTCCTTTTCCCTCAATCGCTTTCCATTCGGTTGACGCTTAACACTGTAACCTCTGCAATAACCGCCCCCCGCCCCCAGCCCCAAATTGATCAGGAAAGTCCAGGTGCTCATTCCGCCTTTGGCTGCGCTTCCGAAAAGGAGCTGGGGAGCTGGAGATGGCCGGGGCTCCCAGTTCAGGCTTCGAAGATCCTGAATAAATACAGGAGGTCTCCTGCCTTGCTCTTGACCCAGAAGACGGAAGCATTTCACAGCCCGGTGTTTGTCTCTCTGCCTCCCCAGGAAATACAACGAAACGCAGCTCCGCCACAAGGACAAGATCCGCAGAGCCAAGGAGACCTTCATCCACGAGGTGAAGCAACGGGACAGCAGGATCAAGCAGCTTGAAAACGAGCTCAGCGAGTCAAAGCTCCAAGTGGAAAAGGTGAGAGAACACATCGAGGGAAGGCAGGGGAGCAGGGTACGGCGTCGCCGGAGCGTCCCTTCTTCCAAAAAGAAAGGCGGTTTAGGAAAAAAGGACGTGAGGTTTAGGAAGAGCTGGTTTTGCAGGCGATGGGGATGGCACGACCAGACCGTCAGAGCACGGAGAGCTCTGCCGACGCTGCCCCGGGAAACCGCTGGCAGTGCTAAGGGCCACCAGCCCCCGTCCTCGTAGGAACAAAAAGCCGAAAGGAAATTCCCGGCTCAGGTTTGCCCTCGGGGCAGCCCATGTCCTCGAATCCCCCTCAGAAACTGCCTGAGCTCCATCTTCTTTTGCCTCACAAATATTACTGCTGGGAAGTGACTCAAAAAGCCTCTTTTGTACGTTGCACCAAATAGCGCGTCGCTTCTAGGAGTGAGCGCGTTGGGCGGCCGCCCCTTTGGTCAAGCGCTCTGAGGTTCACGGGGAGGGGGAAGAGCGGAGCGTGAACCCCTGGCCGTTATTTCCTTCTGCGACGCTGCGCAGGGCAAGGTGCTGATCGCGCAGATCACTGCCGAGAATGAGAAATTACTCCAGGAAAGACGACGGCTCCTCCAGAAGATAACGGACCAAGAGGAGACCCCTTGGAGCAACCGCTCCACGATGGCCACCCTGCAGAGCAGGTAGGCACTTAAACGATCCCCGCACCTCTGGGAGCCCGCCGCTTCCCAGCCTTTCTCTGGTTTTATGCCTGTTTCTCTTAAGAATTCCAGAGGAAAGCCTGAGCTGTGCCCCAGTCACTAGCGCTGTGGCTTTTAATCGCGGTGGGATGTAATTAGCCCCTTTCCCCGTCAAAGCCCTCGGCATCCAGCTGAAGGCCGTGGAGCCCAAAGGCTCTGAAGTTGAAAATGCCTTTTTGAAAACGTAGCGTGGCCAGAAGGAAAATAACCCGTGCCTTGTATGTGTGACGTGCTCAGAGGGAAGATGCCGGACGAGGAGAACGTGCGGCTGCACGAGAGCAAACTCCAGCACTGCGGCCACGCGCCCGCCTCGCAGCGCGCGCCCAGGAGCGTCCAGGCTCCCAACACGGAGGTGAGACTCGGCGAGGGCTCGGTCTCAGCAGAGAGGCTGCAGGAGCCGATGTCTCCTGCGAGGGCGGGTTGGTGTTTGTAGCTGCAGCCCAGGGTACCGGAGAAGAGCCGAACGGATCCTTCAGTTGGGATGGAAAGGGGCACCGAACACACACGGCTTTGTCGGTGAGGAGGGACTTCGGGGAGCTGGAAGCTCGATACGCTTCCGTAACCAGCTCCATCCCCCAGCTGCTGCGCGATGAGATCCTTTTGCACAAGGAGAGAAGTTTCACTTTGGCTCTTTTGCCGATGTAGAGTTGTTAAAAGACCTTTGTTTTAAAGTTAGCTTTAAAATTTAGGAGAAGTAACCCAGTGGAGTGGGGTTGGGAATGTTACTGCAGTGAGCCAAAAATCTTCAGAGCGAGCTGACGGATAATATCGGCTGCGTTGAGCTGAATGCGCCTTCCCTAAAAACTCCGTTTCGGATTGACCGAGTTAGTGGAGAACTTTGGGGGGAGAAAGGGAGAAAAATCAAAGAAAATCAAAGAAAGATTGTGTTTCAACGACTCTTCAAATAAATCAGGTGATTTGGAAGTTTATCGGTACACTTTGAAGTTTGGAGGCCTCCCAGTTTGGGTGGAAATGGGCTGTTAAGGATGAAAGCGCTGTCTGGGGCCTGGCAGGAAGAGCTGGTCGCGTGTTCCGCCACGTTTAATTTCTTTCTCTTGATTTCACCCGGGCTAGTTAGGATTTGGGGTTTTTTTGTTTAAATTCAGACCCGAAGGACAAATCTATGATTAGTACCTCCGTGGGGCCGGAGTTCTTGGGGGAAACTGTCGGTGGAGCCGGGGGCTCTTTGAAGGCCAGGACTGTACGTTGAAATTCGGGGGCTGACCTGCGCCTCCTCCTCTGAAAGTCTCTGTTCCTCCTTCCAGGACACGAAGAGCGTTAACTTCTCCGAACGCCAACTACAGAGTAAGGTGTTGCCATCTCCCCGTGCCAGGTACCGTGGGGTAAAAGGAGGAGGCAGGGAATGCCTCTCTGCGTGTGGTGAGGGAGAAGTTGAGCATTTTGGCTGCTCCACCATGTGCTTTCACCTCCGAGTGTCTTTTTTTTTTAGTGTGGCTTTTTTTTTTTTTTTTTTCTTTTTGTCAAATTATGTGGAAAATGGGATTAAAAAGACTCTGTGTAACTAATGGGGGGGAGAAGTAAAATTTTCAAGATACGTTGCGGGGATTTAGAACTGGGGGATTTGGAAATGAGCTCGGTGCCCCGTGGTTCTGGAGGAGTGTCTTTACGCGAGAGGTTAGGAGGCTCGGAGGACCGCTGCGGCCCGCAGCTGCGTGACCCACCTCCCAGGCCGTGGGGCAGGAGGGGGCCTGAGCTACTTCTCCACCGGTGTAAGCCAGGAGCACCACGGCGTGTGCCAAAACGGGCAAGGGGAAGGCAGAGAGACTCTGCAGCTCTGGTCTCTGCTTGGCGGAGACGCAGCACGGCGGGTTTGGTTACAGCCTCGGGTGCTGTCGAAGGTGACGGAGAGTCTGAGCAGGTTCTGGGGTAGATGAGGGCCATCCGCTGCTTGGCTGGAGGAAGAGTATCGGAGCCTTATTCCAAGCGAAAGGTGTTGACCATGGCCCTGCACTGCCTCACCAAGACGTTGGGAGGAGCGCTGGGGCTGCGCAGGTGGCGGAGGCTCAGACAGAGTTTGCAGAATGACTTAAGAGACAAAATTTGTTTTCAGCTTCCCGTCCCGAGAACCACCGGACTCTCTCAGCACCCTGAAGGCCACGCAAGACACGAAGCCTGAAGGAGAAGCTGAAAGCCAAGACTCATCCTTTTGCTTGTCGCCCTCTCAGCCTTCAGAGATTGGGTACTTAAATGTAGCTTCGCCTGGAGACACCACAGCGTCGCAGCTGCAGGAGGAGAGTCGGAGCATCAGCTCTGAGAACTTCTAAACGCGGAAAAATATTTGTAAAAAATATTAGCTGGACTGCAAGGTTTTGGGCTCCTGTTGCCATGGGATGACAAGGACTGCAGGGGAAGAACTGCCACGTTGACTGGTGATTTCTGTGGTATGTTTCCGCTAAATTATTCAGCAACTTTTTTTTCAACTTACTCAACTGTAAACGAGTGTTTGTGTCATCCCAGATCCACCTGGGGGCCGCAATTTGTAGATAAACCCAGTAAAGTGGAAGAGGGGTGGGGTGAAGTGTGTCTTCACCTGAACCCTAATTCATTGTCCGGTCAAAAACTAGAAGTTTTGTAAATAAAACTGAAAGAAGTTCCCTTCTGTGCTTCCTGATCCCGACCCCTCCCTGCCATGTGCCCGCTTTTCTCCGTTCCACTCGGTCTGTGCATGTGAAGGGAGATGGAGCGGACGAGGGCAGTGTTACAGGAACATGCGTGGAGAAGAAAGGAGGGGACCTGAAGATCCAGAGGAGGAAAGAGAGCAGATCTCGAATGCATCCTGCCAGTGATGGTCTGTGAGGGTGCCTGGGTGGGAGTGGAAGGGATGGGATCCTGCGTAACGGGGGTGTAGGAGGGCATCTGTGTATGCCAAGATGGAAGCAGGAAGGATCAGTGTGAGCTGTGGGGAAGAGAAGGCATCTGAACACACGTGAGTGGGGATGGAAGAGAGCTGTGCCCCCTCGGGAGGACGTGGGATGAACAGGAATCGGAGTTGGCGTCAGAGGAACCAAGGAACTCTGAGTGCTCGGAGAAGGAAGGGGAGAGGTCCTCAAAAAGAATGAATCAGCCTCCAGGGTCTCTGAGTGCGCCAGGAGGGGGATGGAGGGGATGTGAACGGGCGCAGAGGGCCATGGTGGGGATAAGGGCGGTCCCCAAGGGGCAGAGAGCAGATCTCCCAAGGGAGGGAACAGAGGATCTGTCTCTGAGGAGAAGGAAGAGGATGTGAGCACACGTAGAATCATAGACTTGTGTTGGTTGGAAGAGACCTTTAAGGTCAAGTCCAACCGTTAACCCAGCAGTGCCAAGTCACCGCTACCCCGCGTCCCTCAGCACCGCGTCTGCCCGGCTTTTAAATCCCTCCAGGGATGGCGACTCCACCACTGCCCCGGGCAGCCTGTTCCGATGCTTGACGACCCTTTCAGTGAAGAAATTGTTCCCAATATCCATCCCAAACCTCCCCTGGCGCAACTTGAGGCCGCTTCCTCTTGTCCCCTCGCCTGTTCCTTGGGAGAAGAGCCCGACCCCCCCTGGCTACCCCCTCCTTTCAGGGAGCTGTAGAGAGCCAGAAGGTCTCCCCTCAGCCCCCTTTTCTCCAGGCTGAACACCCCCAGCTCCCTCAGCCGCTCCTCACCAGACTTGTGCTCCAGACCCCTCACCAGCTCCCTCGCCCTTCTCTGGACACGCTCCAGCCCCTCAGTGTCTCTTTTGTGGTGAGGGGCCCAAAAGTGGACACAGCCCTCGCGGTGGGGCCTCGCCAGTGCCGGGTAGAGGGGGACGGTCACTGCCCCACTGCTGCTGGCCACACTGTGTTGTATTTCCAGCGGACATCTGGGAAGTTGAAGTCCCCCAGGAGAACAAGCGGTTGCGATTGTGAGGCTTCTCCCAGCTGCTCATAGAGTATTTCGTCTGCCTCTTGATCCTGGTTGGGTGGTCTATAACAGACTCCCATCATGCTGTCAGCCTGGCTGGCCTTCCCCCTGGTTCTTGCCCATAAACGCTCGGCCCTGCCATCACCATCGTCAAGCTCAGGACAACCAAAACACTCCCGAACGCGCAGGGCCGCTCCGCCGCCTCTCCTTCCTGGCCTGTCCCTTCTGAGGAGTTTACAGCCATCCGTCAGTTGAGGTTTATTCAAAACCTACTTGGCTCCAACCGCGATTCCAAAACAAGTGTGGGGGTTTTTTTTCTTCTTAAATCTGCCACGCTCTTCTGTAGCCGTGCGGAGATCCAGTGTTAAAGATATTTGCCTGCAATTTGTCTTCTTGATCTCCATTCAGGTTACTGCTTATACTCGTCTCAAAACAATTACAAATGCCCTTTTCCCAAGGCACACGGTCCCCTGCAGCTACAGGTTCTCCGCTTGTCCTACGCTCCTGAAACTTAAATTATCTTTGGGATTTTTTTATTTTCAACTTGACTCTTTTTCACCCTTCAAGTCTCCTAATCTTGTTTCTCCAGAGGGTACTGGTTCGGCCCTCGGACTGTTACCTGCGGTTGCTCTTCCATGTGGGTGGCGATGAGGTGGCAACACGCAGCCCAAGGGTAATCAAAAGAGACTTTGGGGCCTTCGGAAGGTCAATAAGGGAATTTGGGGGGCAGGCGATCTTTTCTTCTCTTCCCCCAGCTATAGGCAGTGACTCTGAAAGAAGCAGACGTGCTCAGTCCGTCAATACGTGGCTCCGTGGCTGGTGTCACTGCCACAATTTTGGATTTTTTGACAACGGGATGGCCTACACGGCACCGGGCTTGTTGGCATCGGATGGGGTTCTTTCTGCAAGGGGGAAGAGGGTGTTTGCTCCTGCGCTGGGGGGGGCTCATTGACCGAGCTTTGAACTAGGCTTGTCGGGGGAGGGGGATATTATCGGGCTTGCTCGTGACAAGCCAATGGATGACACTCCAAGATCTGAGGGATGGGTCGCTAGCGAAGGCCCTCGACCTGTTGCTCTGGGACGTGCTGGGTGCGCTGCAGCACACTCAGAGTCTGATGGAGACAAGCCAGGGGCTCCTGAGGCAATAGGAACCAGGGAGTCACAGCTGAAACACCTCGAAGGAAGACCACCTGAAGAGCAGCAGGTAGGAAATTCAGCCGCTCCGGCCGGTGAGACAGCTTCATCGGGGCGCAGCTGAGGTGCCTCTATGCAAACACACGTAGCGTGGGGAACAAGCAGGAGCAGTTAGAGACGTGCGCAGGCCTCCAGGACTATGATCTCATTGGCATCATGGAGATGTGGTGGGATGGCTCCTATGACTGGAGCGTTGGAATGGATACAGGCTCTTCAGGAAGGACAGGCAGGGGAGACGAGGAGGGGATGTTGCCCTCTATGTCAGTGAGCAGCTGGAGTGCATGGAACTCCACCTGGGGATGGATGAAGAGCCAACGGACAGCTTATGGGTCAAGATTAAAGGGAATGCAGGGGCAGGTGATGTTACAGTGGGGGTCTGCTACAGGCCACCCGCCCAGAATGACGGAGCGGATGAGGCCCTCCATAGACAGGTAGGAGCAGCATCACGTTCACAGACCCTCATGGGGGACTTCAACCACCCCAATATCTGTTGGAGTGACAATGCAGCGGGGCACAAGAAATCCAGGAAGTTCTTGGAATGCGTCGATGACCACTTTTTTCTTCAAATGGTAGAGGAGCCAACAAGGAGAGGAACTATGCTGGACCTTGACCTTACCAACAAGGAGGGGCTGGTGGGGAATGTGAAGCTCAAGGGCAGCCTTGGCTGCAGTGACCGTGAGATGGTAGAGTTTAGGATCCTTAGGGCAGCGAGGAGGGTGTGCAGCAAACTCACAGCCCTGGGCTTCAGGAGAGCAGACTTTTCCCTGAAGAGGGATCCGCTGGGTAGGGTTCCATGGGCTAAAGCCCTGGAGGGAAGAGGGGCCCAAGGAAGCTGGAGAGAATTCGAGGGTCACCTCCGAGCTCAGGAGTGATGCATCCCAACAAAGAAGAAGTCGGGCAAAAATGCCAGGAGGCCGGCGTGGATGAACAAGGAGCTCCTGGACAAGCTCAAAAGCAAAAAGGAGGCCCACGGAGGGAGGAAGCAAGGACGGGTAGCCGGGGAGGAACACAAGGAAACTGTCCCATGGCCAGGAACCAGCTTAGGCGACGAGCTAAAGCCCGTGCACGCAGAGAGGTTCTGAGCACCCGGGCCCCTGCGCCCCGCCGGCTTCTGCCCCCAGCCCCAGCCAGCGCCATATGATGTCACTGAGCCATTCATGACATCAGCACTCACGTGCACTAAGCCTGGGGCGCTGGCGCAGGCCCTACCCACCGTACTTGGTGGTGCTGGTGGAGCTGGTGCCAGTTGGTGCTGGTGCTACCGCTGTTGCTGGTGGTACTGGTGGAGGTGCTGGTGGGGCTGGTGCTGCTGGCACTGCTGCTGGAGGTGGGACACCCTGGTCAGCGGGACACCTCCTGTCTCCCCACGGCTCCCCGTCCCACATTTCCCTGCGTCGGGGACGAGCCCAGGCGTGGGGGGCTGCTCTCGCCACCGCTCGGCTCCTGGCAGCTGCTTCGCAGCCCCGAGGAGAAGGCGGAGGCGGGCGGTGCGACAGCGCTGGGCTGCTTGGCCAGGTGGAGAGGAGCAGGGAAGGAGGTGGGCCGGGAGGAGCTGCAGCCGCGGAGTACTCCGAATTCCTCGGTGAGCTGTCTGCAGGAGGAGGTCGGGCAGGAGGAGCTGCCATCATGGAGTACTCTGCCTTCCTCCATGAGCTCTCTGCATACCTGGCGGATTTCACAAAGAAGTGTAAGTGCTGCCAGAGGGATGGCGGGGAACTCGCAGACACCTTCCCGGCGTGGATGGGAGGACGCCCTGGTGCAAAGCCTTCTCGTGACTTCCATGTCCCAGCTCGCCCCCTTTTCCAAATGGGGACCCAGGCAAGGAAGCAATGGGACAGGAACCCCTCAGGGAGCGGCGTGATCCTGTCAGAAGGGAGGGCTGGGAGATCGTGGTGGTCGGAAAGGGCTGAGACCGTCCCAGGAAGCCTGACTGCATGGGATGAGGAGTCCAAGCCAGGCACGGGTAGCACACGCCTGCGCAGATGGCATGCCTGGCTGGCAGGACGTGTCCCAGAGGGGCAGCCGCGAAGAGCTTCTTGGTCTTGTGCTTCCAGCGGCTCGTATCCAGCGCCTGCTACCCCGAGACTGTCTTTCTCCCGCCCAGATGAGTGGCCTTGGCGTCACGGGAGAAGCGAGGACAATGAGAGGGACCGCAGCAGGTGCCATGAGGTGAGCGAGACCCTTGGGCCGCACCTGAGCTCACGGCCGTCTCCTCCTGGGTTTGGCTTGAGGGCGTTTCCCAGCCCAGACACAGCCCTGGCGCAGAACTGCCTCGTGCTGCCCGCGCGGGGCTGGCCCGTGGGCACCCGCTGAAGAACAGGCTCCTGCTGTTCTCACGCAAGCTCCTGGTGCGGTGTGTTTACAGCGAGCTGCCAGCAGTGGAGGAGAGCCGGGCAGAGAAACGCAGGGGAGCGGAAGAGACGGAGCGTCGTGAAGTCAAGCTCCCTGCTCTGGACGTTCCGATGGGAGCAGAAGCGGTAGGTGGTACAGGTGGACGTAGTGATGGTGTCCCGTGTAGGAAGACATGGCTCTATGGAGAGGGTATCCTCAAAGGCACCCCCTACACGCCGGAGGTGGCCACGCCATCACTCCTCCTGGCTCTTCCTTTCCCTCTGGGCAGTGACTCCATCTGTTCACACCACACTTGGCTTCCAGGTGGACCCTCCTGGTTCCCCAGCTCCTGCCCCAGGGTCTCTGCCGGGGGCACTTCTCCTCCCGGCGGGTTTCCCACGTGAGCTGGGGGACTGCAGAGAAGCGCTGGCTGCTCTACTGCTCCCTCCCAGGAGAGAGGGGGGAGACCTGGGCTCAAACGGTCCTCTTCTTCCCACCCAGGTGAGGTGGCAGTCCCACGTAGCCCAGTTGCGTCACTCCGAATCGTCGCTGCACTTCCCCCCGCTCCAAAGCACCAGGCAGGAGAGCGCCAAAGGACAGCCAGGGCAGAAGGAAGCCATCTCCTGGGGCAAGGGAGATGGGGAGGAGATGTCTCACCGCCGTTCCCGGGCAGAGAAGGGCAAAACACCATCCCCTTGGCTGGAGACACCACAACTGGAGTAAGGCGGCCGATCTGCGGGCTCATGGACGCGATTTCCCCTGAGACAGGCGTGCCCGGGCTCACCCCCGATGGCTGGTGTCTTGGCAGCCCCAGCCCGGGCGCAGGGGCCAAGGCAGGCTGCGAGAGGGCATCTGTCCCTGCCCTTGCAGCATCCGGCCACCGCGAGGAAGGCAGGTCCTGATGAACCTGGAGCTCTACAGATCCCGCCAGGAGCAGTGGAGGAGGAACGTGGAGCTCAACAGGCTGCGGGCAATGGCCCCGAAGCAGTTCCTCTGGTAAATATCTCCGAGCACGGGAGGCATTTTTCTCCCTGTCTGTCCCAACAGCTGGATGGCAGGAGAGCGAGTGTCCTGAGGCTGCACCCCCGAGTCAGAGCGGCCTTCCAGCCCCAGGGAGATGCCCACCGGCAGGAGAGGAGCAGGTGGGGACAGGGCTGGGTTCCTCCGGGCTTTGGCTCTGCCCTTCCACCCCACAGAGACTGTCCCTCCTCTGCCCAGGCGTCCACCCCCAGACACCTCGCCCACTCCCAGGTCTCAGCCCCGCGCTGAGGGGCCTGGAACCCGTGGGGTGTCTCAGGGACCACAGGAGACTCCAGGACCTGGCCTGGTGGGTGGGAGCTCTCTGCCCTCCTCTCTGCACCTCCAGCTCAACAGCTTTTGGTGCTCTCCCTTAGTGTTGCGAAGAAGATGGAGGTCCACGACCCCAGAAAAAAGCCAGAGGCCGGCGCAGCAGGACGTGGGATGAGTGCACACTCTGGCCAGGTTGCACCACGCAGACCTACACCCCGGCACTGAGGAGCGAAGACCGAGGGGTCCAGCGAAGCCCCCAGGGTCGGAGGCGTTGGGGCCGAGCGAAGGCGTGTTGGTGCCGGAGCTCCCGCTCTTGCTGCCTCCTCTGCGGCAGCAGCGCCCTGAGCGGAGCAGGGCCTTTCCAAAGGCTGTGCTCCTCCCGGAGATGCCAAATAAAGATGATGGGGGCCTGCTCCCAGCCGCGGTCACCCACCCGTGCCTGGCAGGAGGTTCCATAGCAGGGCTTTGGAAAGGGCTTTGGAGAGTTCCCCATCCCGTGCACTGGTCCGTGCTGGTGCCAAAGCAACCTGCGTGCACAGTGCTGCCCATCCCCAGCTATGAGAATGAAGAACCGCCCACTGTAGGAGAAGATCAGGTTTGAGACCATCTGAGGAACCTGAAGGTACATAAGTCCATGGGACTTGATGAAATCCATCCACGGGTCCTGAGGCAGCTGCCAGATGAAGGTGCTAAGTCGCTTTCCATTATATTTGAAAAGCCGTGGCAGTCTGGTGAAGTTCCCCCTGACTGGAAAAGGGGAAACACAACCCCCATTTTCAAAAAGGGGAAAAACCAAAGACCCGGGGAACTACAGGTCGGTCAGTCTCACCTCTGTGCCTGGCAAGATCATGGAGCAGATCCTCCTGGAATCTCTGCTGAGGCACATGGAAAATAAGGAGGTGATTGGTGACAGCCAACATGGCTTCACCAAAGGCAAATCGTGCCTGAAAAATTTGGTGGCCTTCTACAACAGTGTTACAGTGTTGGTGGATAAGGGGAGAGCAATGTGTTGTTGACCTGGGCTTATGCTGGAGAGACACGGATTCGATGGATGGACCACTCGGTGGATAAGGAACTGGCTGGATGGCTGCACTCAAAGGGTTGAGGTCAACAGCTCGATGTCCACACGGAAACCAGTGATGAGTGGTGTTCCTCAGGGGTCAGTGCTGGGACCAGTGCTGTTTAACATCGTTGTTGGAGACATGGACAGTGGGATTGAGTGCACCCTCAGCACATTTGCTGATGACACCAAGCTGTGTGGCATGGTTGACATGCTGGAGGGAAGGGATGCCATCCAGAGGGACCTGGACAGGCTGGAGAGGTGGGTCTGTGCAAACGTCATTAAGTTCAACCAGGCCAAGTGCAAGGTCCCAAGCACAAATACAGGCTGGGTGGAGAATGGCCTGAGAGCAGCCCTGAGGAGAAGGACTCGGGGGTGCTGGTGGATGAGAAGCTCAACATGAGCCATCAATGTGCGCTGGCAGCCCAGAAAGCCAACCGCATCCGGGGCTGCGTCAAAAGAAGCGTGGCCAGCAGGGCGAGGGAGGGGATTCTGCCCCTCTGCTCTGTCTGGTGAGACCCCCCCTGGAGTACCGCGTCCAGCTGTGGAGCCCTCAGCACAAGAAGGACATGGACCTGTTGGAGCGGGGCCAGAGGAGGGCCATGAAGATGCTCAGAGGGCTGCAGCACCTCTCCTATGAAGACATGTTCTGTGTGTCCTGGTTCCAGCAGGGATCGGATTAATTTTCCCCAGGCTGTGGCAGGGACACAGGTGTTCCGTCCCAGGTGAGCCACGCCCAGTCCATAGCCGGCCGGGAGAGGGGTTGGAAGTTGGCTTGGGATCGGGCTGGAGCATCCCGGGTCCGGTTGGTGGGTGGTGGTACCGTAACTGTGTTTGTATACTCCTCTGCCCGTGGTGGTGTTTTCTGGTTCCCTTTGCTGTTCTGTTAAACTGCCCTTGTCTCAACCCATGAGTTTTGCATTTTTCTGCCGATTCTCCCCACGGTGGTGGGGGGGTCGAGAGAGCGGCCGCGTGGTTCTTTGCTGCCGTCTGAGGCTGAACCACGACCCCGTGGCAAGGCTTTGGAAAGGACGGGCAGTTCCCCATCCCATGCACTGGCCCGTGCTGGCACCAAAGCAACCTGTGTATGCGCAGTGTTGCGCGTCACCAGCACCCCTGGGGGGACCCTGCACGCTCCCTCAGCCCGCTCCTGCCCACGGTGGGGGCCGAGCAGCTCGGAGGGGAGGAGAGGAGATGTGGGGCAGCAGGAAGGGGAGAGGAGGGGAGGGCGGTGCCCAGCCAGGTGGACCAAGGGCATCTGCGCCCACGGGGATGGGAACTGCAGAGGGGATCTGAGCGTGCCGGGAGGGACAGAAGGGACTCTGGGCCTCCCCGGAGGGGAAGAGAGGGCACCCGAATGCCGTGGATGGGACTGAAGGGGCTGTGAATATGAAGTAAGGGGAACGCGGAGGCTCGGAGCCCGCAGCCGGGGTCACAGAGGAGACGTGAACGGAGACCGTGGGGAATGGAGGGGCTCTGAGAGCTCCCCGAGGGAATGAAGTGCACGGCTGTGCCCTCGGGGGGGAACCGAGGCTTTCTGAACACCGGCGGGGAAAGGCGAAGGATCTGGGCACTCATGGGGTGCACGCAGATCGCACTGGGGGACACTGAAAGGCACAGCTGGGGCCTGGGCTGCCCCAAAAGGCCCACTCGGGGCTCTGGGGATCACAAAAAGGCACACCCGGGGGTCTGGGCATGCAATGAGGCACGCCAAGGGTGTGGGGTACCCCCCGAGGAACACGACTGGCAAACTGCTAAAAACGGACAAGGAGAAAGCTGAGGTACTCGACAACTTTTTTTCCTCAGTCTTTACTGGCAATCTCTCCCCCACACCTCCTCAAACGGATGGACTGCAACACCTGGACGGGGGGAGCAAAGTCCCTCCTACCTTAAGAGGAATTCAGGTTCGTGACCACCTGAAGAATCTGAACATACTGAAGTCTACAGGACCTGACGAAATGCATCCCGGAGTCCTGAGGGAACTGCGTGATTCCCGAGAGGAGGGTAGAGACCTCCTGCCCACCAGGTCAGGTCCTGGAGTCTCCTGTGGTCCCTGAGACACCCCACGGGTTCCAGGCCCCTCAGCGCGGGGCTGAGACCTGGGAGCGGGCGAGGTGTCTGGGGGTGGACGCCCGGGCAGAGGAGGGACAGTCTCTGTGGGGTGGAAGGGCAGAGCCAAAGCCCGGAGGAACCCAGCCCTGTCCCCACCTGCCCCTCTCCTGCCGGTGGCCATGTGCCTTTCCTGATACCCCTGACAAGCTCGTCCCCGAGACACGGCTTTCGGGAAGCAGGAGGGCAGGCCCAGCCACAAGCACCGTGGGAAACCTCCCCAAGGCCACGGCTTTGACCCGGCTGCAAAGGAATTAGAGGGAGCGCTGAAATCGTGCCAAACATACATGGAGAAAAGCATTAGCCAGGATCACTGTCTCATCCACGTCTCGGAGCAGGTCTTTGTGAAGAACCTCATGACCGCTCTCCTACCTCGGGCACACCAGGGTGCCGAAAGTTCTTGAAGCAACGTCCCTGCCGTTGGTCAAAGCCCACACGATGACTTTCATGGTCACCTTTGTTACCAAAGACAGGCCTCTGCTTTGTTTATAACCATATGCTAACTAAAATGGTGTCTGTTTCTGACTAACCTTCTTACTGCGTGAGAAAATAGCTAATTACTAACCACCTTACTGCGTGAGAAAATAGTCACTGAGCTGATGACAGACAGTGATAATAAGGAGACAGCCAGAAGTAGCTACTCACCAAGGAGGGGATAACGAGAAGTAACCACTTCAAGGTTCTTTTATGTGTCAAGTATGGACTCCTATACCAGTTAGGACAGAGCTGGGGCTACTTCGAGGAACGTCCGTATCATCCTCAAGAAGTCGGTAAACTTACAGCAAACGTTTACTGTCCTGAGATGACTCAATACGTTAAAAGGATAACGTCAGGAAGGGTCTCCTTACCCAAACGACCACTGAGACACTCACGCTTGCGCGGAAGCGTTTGGCCAACGCACCAGAATTTGATCCGCATGTGTGCAAAAAGGCTATTCGGTCATCCTAATGAGTACGTAGGTCTAGGTGGAGTGATGGATTAGGCAGGCAGAATGATGAGAATATTTTGTGTATAAACAATGGGTGAAATGGAGGGAGCCGGCAGGGAGGGATGGCAGCATCCCGGCCCTGGAAATAAGGGGATTGCCTCTGGGAAGCATAAAGCCATCCCTGGAGCGATAACGGATACCCCCGGACACGGAAAATAACCCCAAATCCTCACAGGGCCGCTAAGGGAACGCCTTGAGTTCCGCCTCCCGCAGCCACTTCCGCTTCCGCCGCCACTTCCGCTGCCACTTACTTCCGCTTCCGGCAAAGGCGGCTGCAATGGCGGTGCTGGCGGCCAACCCCAACAACCCCGTGGTCTTCTTTGATGTCACCATTGGGGGGCAGGTGGGACAAAGCGCTACCGCAGCCCCCGTCCCCGACACCGCCCCCGGCCCCGGCAGGGGCCGGGGGCGGTGTCGGGGACGGCGGCTGCGGGGGAGCAGCGGGAGGGGCCTGTGGGGGGGCACTGAGGGGGGGCTTGTGGGGGGGCACTGAAGTGTGTGTGGGGGGAAACACCGGGAGGAGCCTGCGGCGGAGCACAGGGGACTAGGGTGGTGGTAGGGGAGCCCGGGGGGGACCTGTGGGGAAGGTCTGAAGGAGGGGGGAGTGGGGGGGGAGCAATGAGGGGGGTTTGTAGGGGAGCCCCGGGCCGGGGGCGGGGGGTTATGGGGTAGGGAAGCACTGCGGGGGGGCTTGCAGGGAAGCACTGAAGGCGGGGGGAGCACTGAAAGGGGAGGTGTTGGGGGAGGGAAGCGCCGGGTAGGGAGAAATGGGGGGTGGGAGAGCACCGGGGTGGGGCTTGCAGGGAAGCGCTGAAGAGTTGGGGGGGGACCAGCGGGAGGGCCCTGCGGCGGAGTACTGAAGAAGGGGGGCTGGTAGGGGAGCACCGAGGTGGGGTGTGGGGTGGGAGAGCACCGGGGGGGGGCTTGCAGGGGAGCACTGAAGAGGGGGAACATCAGGAGGGGGCTGCGGCGGAGCACTGAAGGGTGTGTGGGGGGGAGCACCCGGGGGACTTGCAGGGGAGCGCCGAAGGGCGTGTGTGGGGGGCGACACCGGGAGGGAGGTTCAGCAGAGCACTGAAAGGGGTTGGGAGAGCACTGGGGGGGGGGGGGGGCTTGCAGGGGAGCACTGAACGGGGGGAAACACTGTGTGGGGCCTGTGGTGGAGCACTGAAGGAGGAGGGGTACAGGGGGAGCACGGGGGAGTGGGAGAGCACTGGGGGGAGCTTGCAGGGAAGCACTGAAGGGTTGGGGGGGGAACACCGGGAGGGGCCTGCGGCAGAGCACTGAAGAAGGGGGGGTGGTGGTAGGGGAGCACCAGGGGGTGGTGTGGGGTAGGGGAACATCGGGGGGTGCTTGCAGGGAAGCACTGAAGGGCTGGGGGGGGGGAACACTGGGAGGGACCTGCGGAGGAGCACTGAAGGGGGTTGAGGCAGGGAGCACCGGGGGTACTTGCAGGGGAGCACTGAAGGGGGGTGGTGGTAGGGGAGCACCCAGGGATGCATGGAGCTGGGGAAGGGGGGGTCTTGCAGTGGTGCTCCAGGAGGGGTTTTGCAGGGATGGGGGGGCTTTGCAGGAGGTTGAGTTTGTGTGGGAGTGAGCTGGGGGTGGTGGGGCGTAGGGGAGCACCCAGGGGTGTACGGAGCTGGGGGAGGGGAGGTTTGCAGGGGTACTCAGGGAGGGGTGTAGCAGGGCTGGGGGTGGTTGCAGGAGGACGAATTTGGGTGGGAGTTGCCTGGGAGGGGAGGCTGGCGTGTGTGTGTTCTGGGCCTGGAGGGTTGATGTGGGCGCTGTCTCCCCCAGGAGGTCGGCCGCATGAAGATCGAGCTGTTTGCCGATGTTGTACCCAAAACGGCGGAGAACTTCAGGTAAGGAGCAGGCAGTGGTCCTGCAACGCGGCCTGGACCAGGGCTGTGAAGGCTTTACGGTGCAGGAATGTCTCTGATGGCAGAGTGACTGCCTGCCCCCCAGAACCGCTGCACCTGCTTTGCTCCACTCGCCGTTCCGAGGAAGATGTGACTCTGCCCCAGTCCACTGGGGCAGCCCGTCTGGCTGGAAGCTGAAGGACTCCAGTCCCTCTGTGGAGCTTCTGATACGCTCGGTGCATTTATCAAAGGCAGTACCTTAATGTCATGGTAGAGTTCTCTGCTGCTGGCTGAAGGATGTACCACTTGGACATTCCACTTCCATGGGAGAAACGGGTGTATCTTGTTCTCTGTGAAACGCGGTGCCTGCCCTACATTCAGTCTTTTAGAACCTCGGTGTTAAACGTCCGACCTCCTCAACTGCAGAACATTTTCAAATGGGAGTGGGGGGGAGTTATTGCTGGTTCCCGTTCCACTGGGCATAGCCCCGATGCAGGGAGGAAAGCCCTGCACAGCACTCGGTGCATATTTGCTGAATGCAGCCCTCCGTGTCCTCGGAGTTCAGGTGTGCCTCACACTCTGCTCTTTTTTGTTTTCCAGGCAGTTTTGTACGGGTGAATTCAGGTAAGTGGCTTATAGTGTCCTTTTAAGTAGCCTACTCAGAGAAACAAGGCTGGGTGAGTAGGAAGAAGGCTCACTTGGAAGTTTTTCTTACTATACCAATACAAAATGAAAGAGTTACAGAAGTCTGCTCTCATGAAATCGTGACAGGCTCGGTCAGCCATGGAGATGGCGGACTTTTCCTTTTTCGGCATGATTTTGTTCATGCTCAGGCTGCTCTAAAAAGCCCTGCCTGGAAATCCCACCTGCTCATGCTGCAAATTGCAGCAGGATCCATTAAGATGATGGGATGGGGGTTGTAGGGAACCGTGTCATTTAATGCGCAGAGCCCACTCGAGGTTTGCCTTGGCCTCTGATAGCACCAGCTGGGAGCCGGGTGAGTTGGATGGTTGTGTATCAAGGCAGCTACTAATGTATAAGGCAACCTTTGGGGGCTCTGGACTCCTGGGAGAGCTTTGTGTGGGGATATCCAGTAAGCTGCAATGATTTTCCTTTTTATTTCCTTCCAGGAAAGATGGTGTCCCTATAGGTTATAAAGGAAGCACTTTCCACAGGTAATTCTTCCGCGTTTGTTTAGGCATTTGAATCGCGGTCTGAGCTCGGTGTGGTTTTGAGACCTGCCTCAAAGGCATTAATTGTCTGGGAGGCATTTGTGGGTCATGGCCGATAGCGTCCCTCTGTGGGTTTGGGGGTGCTGCCCGATGTGTACGCTGGGGGCGCTGGGAGGGATCCCCCGTTCCTGCTGTGCCAGGTCAGAGATCATCGCCTGGCATCTGTCACCTAATCTCTATCCCTGGTCAAACAGCAACGGGTCCCAAATTACCTGATAGCAACCAGTCGTTAATATTTATTATTATAAATATTTATTATTAATATTTAATATTTATTCTAGAGTTTAGACTGTAGCATTCATAGAACCTGATAACTTTTGTCGTGCTGCAAGGCAGAACTTCTTTTTATCGCGTATTGAGCTTCTTTGGGCATTTTTCTACTGAGAACTAAGTATTGTTTTACTTCTTTAGGGTAATAAAGGATTTCATGATCCAAGGAGGTGACTTTGTAAACGTACGTACTTTTATACTCCTTTTATACTTTTCCTACCTGGTATAATATGCAACTGTTTCCAAGGGTTCGTGCTGGTTTATGGGGATCTGTTGGCTCTCTTTTGAGGTACCCAGTAGTAACCGGAGGTTTCCTCCCAGCGTTGCTGCCATCTTACTGCAACTGACTGTAATGTACTTGAAAACAAATCTGGAGTCTTCGGTGAACGTACCTTCTCCTTCCCAAAATATTTCCTCTCTAAAAAAGCATGGCAGCACAGCTAGAGGCTTTTCAAACTTGCAAAGATTTATTTTTTTTTTTCGCCCTGTTGTCCTTCCTCCTTCTCCTGTCCCCCCCCAAAACAAGAAACCCTGCGAATTCCTATCAGCTTTGTGCAGGGAGACCCTAAGTACAGAACCAAGCATCTAGAGCAAGAGGTAGTTTAAATCAAAATTAATTTTTTGTTCGTGAATTGTCTCAAAATAGAAAAGACTCGGTGCCCGCAGTGGTGGTCATGCGCTGACTTGGGGATAAGCAGAGTACGTGGGGACGGCTGGAGGACCACAGGGTCTCTTTGCTGTCCTAGGACCCAGTAAAACTATTTCATTTCTGGAAGTATTTCAAAAGATGAGGGGGGTGATAAAGCTTTTTTTTTAATCCAGAATTTCTAAAACTTGGTTGTATGAAAGTCACCGAGAGAACTGACTGCGCAGGGGGTGGCTCAGCCACACCAGACTTTTAGGTAGTCGCTAACTGTGATGCTGCTCAGATGTCCCGGTGGGCTTTATGGCTGCCACTGACGCTCAACAAGCACTGCAGGTTGCAGCGGTATTTGTCATTTATAAATTCCGTTTATTACAAAGCCACTTGGGGAGCAAGAACAGTCGCGCTGACCACTAAGGGAGGGTATATGTTCCTGCCTCAGAGCCGACAGTTGAAGTAAACCGCAGAGAGTAGGAGGAAAAGAAGCAAGGGCGAGGCAAGCAGAGCAACAGATGTGGCACTACACACGGTTTATTACTGGCATCTTATTTCCCTGTTAAGTTTGGCCTAATAAATAAAGTACATGTTAAGTAGGAAGGCAAGGGAGGGAGACAGGTTGCAGCAAGGCAGAAGAAATGGGGCTAAAGTGACACAGAGAAAATCAACATAGAAAGGGAAATTACTGGCAGGATAGTAAAATTAACTGACTGCGCCAGAGGTACCCGTTTGCGTTGCTTCTGCAGCTTTCCCTGCAGCCTTCCTCACTGCAGCGTCTTTGAGGCCGTTCTTTTGAAAGGTCCCTGCTCAGTCCTCTTGGGACTGTACAGGAGTGTCCCTGCAATGCTGGACCAAAGGGCAGGGTGGCCCTTCAGCAGCCCCGCGGGTTGTGTGTCTTACGCGAAGCACGTGTCAGGCTTCTGCGAAGTTATAAACTCCTGAGCAGTCAAAGCTTGCAGTCTGCAGCGGTTGTGGGCCGCGCTGCTTTAATGCAGAAGTGTCTTGAGATCTGAGTGGTAAGGCTTGTAGTAAGTACCAGATGTCTCAACTTGGTATAGAAAGTACAGCAAAACCCAGAAGCCTTGTATTTTAGAAACCGTCCTTGCTGAACAGAGAGATCACTTCCCTGTTTCCAGTAGTCACGGAAAATAAGGTGAAATAAGTAAGCGTTACCATCAGCCGACTTCCCACACAACCGCTTCTGCTTTCCTTGTCACACCAGCCCATGCTTCTACATCCCTCTCCCTTTTCCTGCCAAGTCCGGGTGGGTCCATACCAAGGAATCTTGTCTCCATCTCTCTCTGGGAGGCTTGGGCTTAGTCCTTACCATCTCCCTGGGTTTCTGCCAACGTATGGACGGCAAACGACGTTCTGTGTAGTTAGAAACCAGTCACTGTCTCTCTTCGGAAACAAAGCATGGAATGCGCTCGCTGCTGGTGTGTATAAATGGCAGTACAGCGTCCGTTCTAGGCTGAGCTTAACCCTGTCCTTTTGCTTGGGGATTTTAAATGTAATTTTTAAACGGAATCGTTGTGTAGGAATTGCTACAGAGCAAATGCTGTGGCTGACGGGGCGCCTCTCTCGTGCAGGGAGACGGCACTGGAGTAGCCAGTATATATAGGGGTCCTTTTGCGGATGAAAACTTCAAACTGAAACACTCTGCTCCTGGGCTGCTCTCTATGGTGAGTATAAAATAACGACATTATAAGACTAAAAAGCTTTTAGTACTTTCTCTGTGCCCTTTTCCTAAGCGTATATGGTTTTTGCCAAGCAACAGGAATCTCCACCATTGCACCCAAGGTCTGAAAGACCGGCTTTGTAACGGCTAGTCAGAAGGCTACTCGTGTTAATGCGCTGAGTAACGCGGGAGTCCTGATCCTGCAGCATCCTTTCTCTTTTACCTGCTGGAGTGCTGGGCAGGCTTTCTTTGACCAGCGCTCAGGGTAGCTCGATTCTTACAGTTTTCATACGGTGGCAAGTGGTGGGTTGTTTGTTTTTTGGTGTGTTTTTTTTTTTTTTTTTTTTTTCCCTTCCCTGGTCAGACACTGACCTCAACCAGGATGAAACAAAGAGATTTGGGAGTTCCAAAGCCGTAGCGGCGTTACCGTGGTATCTTTTATAACATATGCTTCCTGTTCGACGTTGTAGGAAAAACTGCAACTTTTGCACCTTGCCTGGTGGGAACAGTACACCGACTTTTGCAATAGAAAGCCAGCGCTTCAGCGTTCCCATCCACAGCTGCTGCTTCCCCAGCTCTTCCAGCTGCCCTGCCCTTAAAACCACTTGCTTTGGGCATTCGCCATTTGGATTAGTTATTCATCCAGCTCAAAACGTGGCCCAAAAAGAGGTGTCATGACACAGCTAGGCACCCAGTGGACCATAGGGAGGGAGAAGGGATCCCACGCTGGCACTGCCAGCCTTGTGTTAAAGTGGCCTGGCTCTGGAGTCGTTCTGCTGGGCCAAACCATGGTCCATCCCAGCTGGATCCTTCCAAAGCTGGCTAGCAATGAGTAAAGGATCCAATGTGACAGCTGCAAAACTTGCCCAGTTCATTTCTCAGCACAGAAATATGCTTTAGTACCTCCTCGTTGTCAGAAGAGCTTTGAAAAATTGAAATGGACTTCAGCATTACAGAGATGTTTTCTTAGCAGAGCGCAAATGCTCTGGGTGTTGCGCTTGGGCGTGAATTAAATTTCACATCTTTGTGACGCCATACCTGTGAACCCCGTGCCAGTACGATCGTTGCCTTTCTCATCCTGATCATCAGAACAGACATTTTTTATATTCTGAGGAAACCTTCCAAATAGCAGAAATCGGCTGCTTTTTTTTCGGCCCTGGATTCCTGGCTTTCAGTTTTCCCTGGGACAATACTGCAGCAGTAAGCACTCATGGCCAAAGATTTTTGCCTTTTTTCAGGAGCATGCTCCTGAGCCCGGATTTCAGCACAGTCTTGTGCTGAACGTGCTTTCGTATAACGAAAAGTTGGTGACGTGGGTCTTGTGCTCGCTGGCATGACCAGACCTGGCGGTGTGCCACGTCCCAGCCCGGGGACACTCTCCTGCAGGTGTATATTTTGCTTCCTTTGGTTTGTGTAGCGATAAGGTAATAATAAGCCGGGCTGCGTCTAGAGCGACAGCTCTTCCCTGTGATGAGATGCGCCTGCCTTCAGTTTGGGGAAGTCTTTCATGATACGCTTTCTGTATTTTGCCATTCTCAACCCCCAGGCAAACAGCGGTCCGAGTACCAACGGCTGCCAGTTTTTCATTACGTGCTCCAAATGTGACTGGTTGGATGGAAAACACGTTGTGTTTGGTGAGTACCTGCAGCGGGGGCCCGGCTTACCAGCTCACGGACACTCCCGGTGGCGCAGCTGCTAAAATAGCCGTGGACTGCTGCTAAAATAGCCGTGGACTGCTGCTTCTTCCCCCCTCGCCTGTGCTAGGGGAGGGATCTGTGCAGCCAGCACCTGAGGTGGATGGCTGTTGAAGTGAACCAGGTCTTTTCGCAGGTTAGCTTTAGATCAGTTCCTTGATCACGCTACGACATAAATCCTTGTGCCAGTGCAGAAGGGACAGATGGGTGAAGGGATGCCTTTCTTCTGCAGTCTCGGAGAGGACTGAGCTTTCAGTGGAGTTTTTAGCTACTTTAGATACTATGGGGAGACCTTATAATGGCCTCCCAGTAACTGATGGGGGCTTACAGGAGAGATGGGGAGGGACTTTTGATCAGGGAGTGTAGCGATAGGACGAGGGAGAATGGTTTTAAACTGAAAGAGGGGAGATTTAGATGAGATATTGGGAAGAAATTCTTTGCTGTGAGGGTGGTGAGCCCCTGGCCCAGGTTGCCCAGAGAAGCTGTGGCTGCCCCATCCCTGGAGGGCTTCAAGGCCAGGTTGGATGGGGCTTGGAGCAACCTGGGCTGGTGGGAGGTGTCCCTGCCGGGGGCAGGGGGTGGCACTGGGTGGGCTTTAAGGTCCCTTCCAACCCAAACCATTCTGTGATTCTATGATAGTGATTCTATGAAACCCCATCCGCGAACTTTTCCCACCTGCCGCTTGAGCTGTAGGATTTCAAGGCTGGCCTTTGAGCTGATCTCCTGCTGAATACTTCCTCTGATTCTTAAGTAACGCTGATATTGTTAATTGCTGGTTCTGCATCATTACAGAGGGTGTGTTGGTGGGTGGTTCATGCTGTCTTTTAGCGCAGCTAGTGGAGGCAGGTCTCAAAACCTGCACTTCTACACACGCCACCCCTGCGATGGGAAAATGCACTTAATCTGTTCAGAATGTGGAAAATGTTTAAAGGGGGATTGTTTCCTGTATCAGGTTAAAGATCAGTAATAAAAACCTGAAGTGCCCAATAGCTGTACGCTGCACGAGACTTTTCAGAAGGAACAAAAATGCACATACCTGTGATGGGGGGGGGAGCAAAGGTGAAAACCAGCCGCATTGAAGTGGGTACATTTTCTCATTCTAGGTAAAATTGTCGATGGGCTGTTGGTCATGAGAAAAATTGAAGTAAGTTGAATTTGCCTATTTCCCTATTTGCCTACGTCCACGTTGGAAAGTCACGTAGAGGATTAACAAGGGTTGTTCTATTCTCTCCTGCTGTCTGTTTACAGGATAACAGGGGAATATCAGGGTTGATAACTCGCATTATCGGATGTCATTGTTATAAAATAACAGGAAATCTGTTGAGGCAAAGGCTGTCATGTAGATTGACTTTAGAAATGCTGTGCTCTCGTGGCTGCTGGTTGGTCTTTGAGTGGGGATTGTGTTCTTGTGGCTTTATTTGCAATGCTTTGCATTTGTTCAGGAAGCTGAATTGAAAAGCTCTTCCATCAGCAACTCAGACAAGAGCGTAAAGCAGATCACTTCTGTGCCACTGCCTGGGATTATTCAGTGGGTGCTAAATCATCAGTTCTGCTGATCCATGATCAGCAAGTTCAACGAGAAAAATTAAACGGACCTTCTGAAGGGCTTCCAGGAGCTGGAGATAAATACGCCCAGGGGTGGTGGTTGCTACCGACGTTGTGACTGGGTGTCATGGCAGGATAACGAGTAGATTTAACAAATGGTGGCGTGTTCTTTGAGAGAGCCAACGCTACTTCGTGGCACGCGCGTGGGATAACGTGCGCAAGGGCCTCTGCCGCCAGAGGGTCCATAAAGTGGGACAAACATAGAGCTGACAACTGTTTCAACTGAGAAAAGGTCGCGTGTAATGAATGGTACAGCATGATGCGATCCGGGTGTTGGTAGCCCTCTTTGCCAGAAGCACCGGTGGAAGGGTTGTGCTGTGCCCGCTTTGTGCAGCGCGGCGGTGAGGGGAAATGAAAGGAAATAATTAAGAGACTCATGAAAGAGCAGCCGAGTCCAGCAGAACGAGACGTTCAGAAGGAGGGTTGCTTTGCGACTATCTCTTATTCGGATTCCCCTTCTGCACAAATGCAAGTTTGCTTTGCCTGTGTCGGCTGCAATTAGTAACATTAAAAGATTTAAGCCAGAGCAGCCTCAAGTGACATGACGCCTGCTGTATCTCATGAGGAGCTCTCCAGTTCTTGCTCTGTTCCTTCCCTCCCGTTGGAAGGATCGGGGTCTGGTCTGTATCCCAAACCTCTGCGCGCAGAGAGAGTTCACCCGCTCACGGCCGGCTCCGTTGCCAAAACGCTTCTCTGTTACTGGGAGCTGTGTCTGGATTTCCTGGTGCCTGATGTTGCATGGACACCTCTTAGCCAGTCTTCAAGTGCCCATCGCTCCCTGGATTTGCCGCACTTTTGTAACGTTTAATGTTCTGTATTTGTTTGTCCCCAGAATGTGCCTACGGGTCCGAATAACAAACCCAAGCTGCCAGTTGTGATCTCTCAGTGTGGGGAAATGTAAAGCAATGAAAGAAACGCGGTAAGTCTCGGTCTTCCCGGGCACCCATTGCAGTTGAACTCAGGGCTGCTCTGCTCCTTGCTTTTCTCTTGCCTTATTTTCCCATTCACTGGAGGCTGCAGAGCGCTGACTCAGCTCCGTGAAACGCCAGAAAATGCTTCTCTAACAGCGTTAGGTTTTTTGCCAGCTTAACTCTTTGAACTGGCTTCCCTCTGAGCTACACGAGCACCAATGGCGGCGCTTGAGGGATAAGAGTTTGCAGCTGCAGTCAAGGGGGAGAGGGGATGTGGGAGCTGTGCCGGGGATGGGGTTCGGCTGCCTTGAGACCTCGGCTTTAGAAACCAGTGGATGAAAGGGAACTGCGGCAGGAATCCAGCTGGAATACCCATCTGGGGGCGTGGGGGGCTTCACTTTGACCTGCAGGTTGGTGAACTCTCCTGTCCCTACGGAAAACAGAGCATCCCTGTGGGGGGCAGGCAGGGATCAAGAAGAGAAGAGGAGGAAGAGAGGACTTGAGCCTCCTCGCTCAGTACAGCCGTAGGACTGCCACCACTGAAGGGCCGAGGAATTATCATGTTACATAGTCTTACCTTAACTCAGAAAAATACTGCTGCTTTTTCCAGCATTTACTCTTATTTCAGGCTTCGTTTTGGTTAAACCAATAGGCTCAAGACAGAGCTCAGGCTAACGTACAGTATTCTGTTTCCATTTGTCCGCCCACTTCACCGTAAAAAAAAAAAAAACCCACAAGCATTTAAACAAATCTGTCTGGATTTCAATGTGTCAGGCTGCAGCTTGTCAAAAATCTGCTGTATTAGCCTTTTGGTTGCTGATTTCTTCAAATTTCAGCAGGCGGGCAGGCACTGACAAAAAGCAAATCCCCCCCAGTTGGTGACCTTCCATTAAACGATATCCAGAGACATCTGGAATTGCCCACGAAGACGCGTCCCCGCTTCCGTAATAAAGTCTTTCAGATCTGCAGCGCTTCAGGCTCTTGGGAGCTCCTCCTATTTGATGAAGTGACAAGAGGGAATGTGATGGTTCTCCCATTTCCCTGGTACTTCTGGTGGCATTTCTGGGCTTTTGAAGGTAGAGACAACCTTGTTACCAGGCTTTCTTGCAGGAGGGCAGAGCCGCGCTGATGGGTCAGGTCCCCTTTAGGGTTGTCCTCAGGCCCAGACTTGCTGATCGTTTCTTTTTTGGAGCAGATGATCTCCGGCCAATATCCAACTGGAGACTGGAAGCTTTTCATTTCTAGGTACGAGGCTGGTGCCACCTTGTTTATTTCCCAGCCAAGGTCTTAGGAACTGCCTTTCTGCACCCTGCTGCCTCTCAGCTGCCTGTAGACAAGAACGGCATTTGTCTCGCCCGACTTCAGACAGCTAAATCCGTTACTTGTCCAGATCCTTTAACATCAGCCAGGAGAAATGGGCGCTGTTGGGTTTAAGCCCAGAGGTAGGGGCAGATGCCAGGCGTGGAGACCCAGCAGGACTCCCGAGTTCTCTAGCTCAGGCTTGGCGTGAGGTAGCGCGTGCAGCAAGTAGCGCTCACTTGAAAATCGCTGTAGCAGCACCCAGTGTCACTGCACAGTCCTGCTTGGTGTAGGGTGAGTCGGGAATGGCTGTCCGGCATCGCGGACCTCTTTCTTCTTCCTTTCAGTGCTCCTTCACCAGTGGTTAGGCCTGTGCTGGCTCCACGCAGTTCCAGCTCCAGCCAGTTGTCCCACTGCCCCAGTCCTCTCTGCAGGCCAGATCCATGCTCTCGACATTCTCCTGAAATTATTTAATAATTGGCGCCTATCTTTTCTTTTTTTAACGTTTTGGAATGTAAATAAAGGATTTTGTTAAATATGCGTGCAGTGCACATCAGTTAACGTGCCTGGGGACAGATTCTTCTTCAGGTGAGAAGGGCTATAGCATCTTCAGCAGCGCGCGTTATCCCTGACTGGTTCAGCAGGGAACAATTCTGTGGTCCTGTGCCTGGTACTGGGGGGCGTTGCTGCTGGGCGTTTGCAAAATGGGAAAGAAGGGCGGAAAGGAGCGTGGCAGTGCCGTGCTCCACCAGCTCCTTACTCGGCAGGTAAATACGGCTGCCTGGAGAGAGGTTCTTGGCATCTTGGGAATCTCCAGAACCTTTCTACGCGCAGCCTTGTTGAAGCACAAGAAATCGGCACGGCGCGGAATTCCAGTAACGTGAGTTTGCTGGGCTCTGAGGCGAGTTACGTTGTAAAGGAGCGTTTGTAAAACCTCCCCTGGCACATCGCGGCGCTGGGCCGTGGGGCTGTTAACGTGCCGCGGGTGCTGCAAGGGCGTTGGAGCAGGGCTTTGGGCTGGGAGGCAGAGAATGATTAAGCTGCAGAAATAGAGATCAGGGCTCCTTATCCTGCATGGTCACAGAGAGCGCAGGTGAGGCTGCAGGTTGGTGGAAAAACTGACTTTCTTCTCCCAGCCTAGGGCTGCAAGCTCACCTGCCTGCTGGGGGGCAATAAACTACCCCTCGGGGGGGCTGGGCTGTGCAGGGTGAGGCTTCTCATGCGGTAGATTAAACGTAAAAGAGTTGGGACAAAGTCTGTTGTGTCGCGTGCAGGCGCTTCACCCCATCCGGGTGCGTCCCGTCGCTCCCCGGGCAGCAGGAGCGGGTTGTGTGGGGCTGGCTGGGGGAGGTGCAGCTGGTGTGTTACCCAGCGCTAGAGAGCGAGCGCTGACGGCCTGGAGGACGGATCCTGCAGGCTCTGGCTTTGGTCTGCTCTTTTATCTCGTGGCCGTTTAAAGTTCTTGAAGCAGGCTCTGGCTGTCAGGATTTCCAGGTCCCCGTTCGTGGGATCGCACAGCTGCTGAAGACGCTCGTGCTCATTTCTCTCCAGCCTGAGGCATCTCATCGTCTCGGACCTGCGGAACATCAGATGATGAAAGAAACCCAAGGCATCCCATCCCTGTCCTCTCCAGCCCCAAAAAGACTTTGCAGAGGGCTCTCTCCTGTGAGATGAGGGTTGAAGATTCCCAGTAGGGAGAGGAAAACTGGACCCGGATGACAGCTGCGAGACGGAGATGACCAAAAAGGGACAAACTCAGCTGCTGTCCTGCTCAGGAAATGTGTCCAGATGCTCCTTCCCTATGGGGTTTCGGCAGGAGCTTGGCTCCGGGCGGCCCGGGGGAGCTGTGCCTGCCAGCCGCAGTGCTGAGCTTTGCGGTTCCGGCTCCAGCTACCCAAATTCCCTGTACTTTTTCGCCAGGGAAACCAGCTTATCTCCGGGTCCAGGCTCAGCAACGCTTTCTCAGCCTGATGTATTGGTGTCACTGCGATCAGCTAGTCTCACTGCCCACGTAGCGGGGGTCACGGAGCTTCTCCAAATTAATTAACGGCGGCAAATCCCTTACAACCCCTTTGAAAGTTGTTCGAATGCCTAATTATATCCCATTACAGGTCCCTACTCGACACTGAATGTGCAGAGTTTCAGCTTTCCAGCTTATGTATCTTGCTGTTCCTTATCTGCTGGCTGAAAGTTTTCTCAGAGACCGTGGTTTTGGGTTTAATTCCCCTGGGATGAAGTCCCCCTTGAGTTACGTTGATTGCAGCCAGTCCTGAAAGCTCTTCCTGTGGGGCAGGTGATGGATCTTCTCTCTCTGAGCTCCAGCATCTTCATCCAGCTGTGGATACTGCAACTGGAGATGGCGTTTCTGATTGCCTCTGTATTCATCTGAGGATCAGATTAGCCTCTGGGCCCTGCAGTGTTACCCCCACCCCCCCCCACCCCCCCCCAAAAAAAAAAGACTGCCGTGTCATGAACTATGGTCTGTTCCATCACGTGGACCATGTTTTCTTCTGTAGGTGCATAGACCTGACGTCCTCACAGGCTTCATGACTGAAACGTGAAGTTTTCTGCCCAGTTTTCTCCCTCTAGGGTCTCTCACACAGTGGATTCCCTATTTGACATTATATTTTAAGGTTTATTTTTTCAATGGACTCACTGAGCATCATCCAGTTTCGAGATCATTCTAGTTTCTTTATCAAGGTCATAATCCTGATGCAGATCCCTTGCGGGATTGTATTATTGTTCTAAAGTCCTTTCCTTCATTAGCTGAGTTGGAGATCTCATGGAAGAGATATTTCCCCTTCTGCTCTGCTCTGGTGAGACCTCACCTGGAGCTCCCAACAGCAGAAGGACACGGAGCTGTTGGAGGGGGTCCAGAGGAGGTCCCGGAAATGCTGGGAGGGCTGGAGCCCCTCTGCTGTGGGGACAGGCTGAGAGAGCTGGGGGTGTTCAGCCTGGAGAAGAGAAGGCTCCGGGGAGACCTTCCAGCCCCTTCCAGTCCCTAAAGGGGCTCCAGGAAAGCTGGGGAGGGACTCTGGAGCAGGGAGGGGAGCCATGGGACGAGGGGGAAGGGTTTTAAATTGCAAGAGGGGAGATTTAGATGAGATATCGGGAAGAATTTTTTCACTCTGAGGGTGGTGAGCCCCTGGCCCGGGTTGCCCAGAGAAGCTGTGGCTGCCCCATCCCTGGAGGGGTTCAAGGCCAGGTTGGACGGGGCTTGGAGCAACCTGGGCTGGTGGGAGGTGTCCCTGCCCAGGGCAGGGGGTGGCGCTGGGAGGGCTTTAAAGGTCCCTTCCAACCCCAACCGTTCTGTGATACCAAGATAGCTTTACGCAGCCTCTGTTGGTAGTGGTGGTGGGTTCACCTCAGCCCCATCTAGCCCCTGACCTGGCCGTGGTGTAATGTGGGGAACTGGGTCCCTGGCTTCCGTTCTTCACGCTGGGATGGGGGAAATGGCGGTAATTTGTGGGGGATGCTGGAAGGGCTGATCCCAAGGGGGATTCATGTTGGTCGCAAAGATGGTGGAGCGATAGGTCGGCTCCCAGTGACCTTCTGGGTGGTTGCTGGTGACTTTTCCCTCCTCTTTCCCCGGTAGGTACCGCACAGCCAAGGGCAGGGCGGTGACTCTGTGGCCAACAACCACGTTTTCCAAGTGCCCAAGGAAAATAAGTTGGTGGAGGAGGACGCTGGGTTTCCCCTGCGCCTTCCCTCGGGGGAATCCAGCCGAGATCTTCTTGGGTCTCTCCGAGGCGCCGCAAGGTGAAGACGTAGGGGATGAAGAACCCAGCGGTGACGGCTTCCCGCCTGCCTGGGCGTGAAGGGTACGGGCGTTGCCCCGCGGCCCCCCCGGCTCCACCGGGAAGGGCGGGATGCTGAGGAAAAGCCTAGAGACCGGCCCGTTCAGAGCCCTCTGACCCGGGGCCCAACGAGGCGGCGGGTGCAATCAGCGGAGCGGCACCGGCGCGGGCGGTGGGACGGGAGCGGCCCGCCCACCATGGCCCGTCCCCGTCCCCTCCTCGCCTGGGGGACACGGGGCTGGGGCCTCCGCCGGGCCCGGCTGCCCCTTCTCCTGGGGGTGATTACACGGCATGTAATTAATCGTTTTAAGTAGCTCCGCCATGTCTCCCGGTCCCGCGTTTCCCGCCGTTAATTAACGCTCACAGGCTCCTCCTTTCTGATGATGGCTTTTCTTAACGGGAACACGTCTACCGGGGCCCGCCCGCCCGCAGCGTGGCTCTGCCCCGTGTCCTTAAACCGAGGGGAAACGCCGCCAGCGCAGCCGTTGGTCCGGGTCCCGGTAATAGCGGGTCGGGGGCGGCCGCTCGGCCAGGGTGAAGGGGACGGGAGGGACTGGGGGGGGCGCTATCGGGGCGGAGGGGGACGGGAGGGACCGGGCGGGTATCGGGGGCTGCCGGGGCGGGAGGCACCGGGCGCCGCCGCCGCTGCCGCCACATGGTCGCGCGCACTTCCCCGGTGGGGCCCGTTGGAGGCGGGAGCGGCGCCAGCGGCCAATCAGAGCGCGGGGGCGGGGATTCCGGGTAGGCCGGTAAGAAAAGCGAGCCTGGCAGCCGCGGGCGGAGCAGCCAATGGGCGTGCGTTCCTGGGGAAAAGCAGGTACCACCGCCAATAGGCGTTCGGCGAGGGGAGGTGGCCGGGAGGGGAAGAACCAATGGGCTCGCTGGCCGCTTAACGGACGGCCCGAACGGCTAATAGCGTCGCGCGCGGGCGGGGCGCGCGGGGTGGCTAGCCGGTACGGGCCGCCATTGTGGCCAGTTCGATCGGTATCGGGAGCGGAGAGCGGAGCTCAGCGAGCCCGGAGCAGGGAGCAGCCCCCCCACGGCCGGCCTCAGTCACCATCACACCGCGGGAGGCGGCGCAAACAGCCAGTCACCACCACCGTCCGCACCGAACAGCCGCCGCCATGAGCAGCGAGGCCGAGACCCAGCCGCCCGCCGCCCCCGTCCCCGCGGCGGCCCCCGCCGCCCCCGCCGACTCTAAGCCTAACGGCGGGACCGGGA
This sequence comes from Larus michahellis, assembly GCF_964199755.1. Lineage (NCBI taxonomy): Eukaryota > Metazoa > Chordata > Aves > Charadriiformes > Laridae > Larus > Larus michahellis. The sequence continues at coordinate 1,443,869 of NC_133911.1, read as the reverse complement.
ACGGGGGCAGCGGCCTGGCCTCGGCGGCGCCTCCCGCCGGCGGGGACAAGAAGGTCATCGGTGAGGGAACGGGGGGGGGGTTCGGCGGCGGTTGGGAAGCCCCGGCGGCGCGATTCCCCCCCCCCTCCGCTTCCCCCCGCGCCATGGCTGAGGGGCGGCGCGAGCCCCCCCTCAGTGAGGGGCGGCGCGCGCGCGGCCGTTGGGCGCTCCCCCCCCCTCCCCTCCCTCCCGCGCGCGCCGCCGGGCCCCGCGTGTCGGCGGGTGGGGGCGGGGCGGCTCAAAATGTCCGCCACGCGGGGGCCTTTGTGTGCGCCGCCCCGCCACGTGCCGCCTGACGCCCGCGCCTCTCTCTTCTCCCCCCCCCTCCACCTCCTCTTCGCCCCCCCACGCCCCAGCAACGAAGGTTTTGGGAACAGTGAAATGGTTCAACGTGAGGAACGGTTACGGCTTCATCAACAGGTGAGGGGGCGGCGCGGAGGGGGGGGAGGTGTGGGGGGGTGTCGGGCCGCGCAGACGTTGGACCCGAGTTCAAGTGCGCTCCTGGGCTACGCGTGCTGCCCGGAGCGGGGCTGGGGGAGGGGGCGGGGGGGCGCGTCTGCCTTCGCCACCTCTGTCACCCTGCTTGGTCAGCTTGCCAAGATGCGTCCTGCCCCCGCCAGCATCTCCTGCCCCCTCGGGTTTTGTCGGGTTGGCTTTTTGCGCTTGGGGCCCGCAACAGAGGCCGTGGACCTGTTGGAGTGGGGCCAGAGGAGGCCCAGGAGATGCTGGGAGGGCTGGAGCCCCTCTGCTGCGGGGACAGGCTGAGAGAGCTGGGGGGGTTCAGCCTGGAGAAGAGAAGGCTCCGGGGAGACCTTAGAGCCCCTTCCAGTCCCTAAAAGGCGCTCCAGGAAAGCTGGGGAGGGACTCTGGAGCAGGGAGGGGAGCCATGGGACGAGGGGGAATGGTTTTGAACTGCAAGAGGGGAGATTTACATGAGATACGAGGAAGGAATTCTTTGCTGTGAGGGCGGTGAGCCCCTGGCCCAGGTTGCCCAGAGGAGCTGTGGCTGCCCCATCCCTGGAGGGCTTCAAGGCCAGGTTGGCCGGGGCTTGGAGCAACCTGGGCTGGTGGGAGGTGTCCCTGCCGGGGGCAGGGGGTGCCACTGGGTGGGCTTTAAGGTCCCTTCTAACCCAAACCATTCTATGAATTTTGGCCTTGGTCTCAGTGAATTTATTTTCATGGTGATACTAATTACATTAAGATTATTTTTTTAATGATTGTTTAGGTTTTTGGCTTTCTTTTTCCTGTTAAGGGTATAAAAGTCTGCTGTGTGTTAGCACACACAAAATATTTGTTTAAACCCCTGCATGAGGTTCAGTCATGTCAATGCAAGCAGAGATGGCTTTGAGCACTTGGTAGTTAAAAGTATGCTCTCTTGAGGAAGCCCTGAATGTACAGGGTAATGATCAAAATTCAGATTTCTTTTATATTGCAAGACTGACATGTTTAAAGGGGTCTCAAGAAAAAAGTGCCTAGAAGATTCTTTTTATGACTAATCGATTTTAAAGAAAAATTCGAACACTTAAGAGTTGTGTAAATACTTAAAATAGGCATATCAGGGACGTTATCTGGTAGTGGAGGAGTCCTGGAATTGCTCGGCAAACCAGTTCTGGAAAAATGGTTCATCAGTTCGGGGGGGTCTCCCCGTGGGTTATTTTGCAGAGACCATATTCCAAAGAATTGTTCCCCTTAAACACCGTGTACCTCAAACCCACAGTTCCAGAATTTGACAGAAGACTTGGGAACTCTTCTTCAGGGAAGCAAGCCTAGATAGTGATGCTTTTATTGGGTCTTTTATTTAGGTTTGTTTTAAATATTGCATTTTTTTTAAACTGTCTGTTACCTTATGACCCAGTTGTTATTGTCTGCCAAGCTCCTTAATTGGTTTTGTGCCTGCGACTGTAAAAACTTGACTCTGAGTCTGCCCAGTTTGCATTCTTCATGTAGGTTTTAATGTGAAATGTCGTATAGTTGTCAGTGCTGTAAGCTTTAGCGTCTTTGGCTTTTGTAAACGCGTATAAACTCATAGGCCACAAACGCTACCTCTAGGGAAGGCTTTTTTCCTGTTTCCCTCAGTAGTGGAAATGCTCAGTGATGTGAGTCAAGCAAGGAAGCAACAGCAGCTAGTTAAGACATCCGAATGGCTTCCCCAGTCATTAATTTGGCAGCTGTTTAATCCCTGAGGTTGCCATTTTTAATGAGAAACCCAGCGTGATCTCGTGTTATCAAGAGATTAGAGCCGCAGCCTGAGAACGGGACTGGAGGACATTTCCTCAACTCTGGAATCTATCTGGCTTGTTGCAAGGGGAACTTTGCGGGAGCTGCTGCCCTTGCTTGTCTTTGCTTCAGCCACGTCTGCTTGCAGCTAAAATTAGCTTTGGAACTAAAATGTAGCTTTGATGTAGGTGCATGTTAACTTCAGGTATTCCGTGTGTTCTTTTAATGTTAAAAGTGCATTTCTGTTTTGAAATACTAGTTTGAATTCTGAGGATCTGTCAATTTCTCACAGTTGTCAAAATAGTAAATGAATGTGCAGGCCACTGACTTGGTCCTTTTACCATAATTGGAGCTGCACATCAATATCTGGCTTTGTGTTTAGTGCTCCGCCAGATTTAACAGTGGCTTTTTCTTAATCTGCATGCTTGTCTGATGCCTTTTTTTATTTTAGGTGTTGAGGGGAGAATCATCTGGTGCAAAAATAAGCTAAGGGGCTTGTTAGGCCTTCAGAATGGGGGTTTCTCTTGTACCATTTCAAGTGTTCTTTGAGAAAGTGACGGCTATGACTATTACACCATCCAAGTGGCAGTGCGCTCGCTGGAAAACACCATCAGGAATCACAGGGCAGGCACTGGGCTTCAAAATTGATCAGCAGATTTTTTTTAACTAACCATGTATACACCTTGAACTGTATCTGCGTAACTGAGCCGTTCCTTGATCTAAAACTCCAAAGTCCTCTTAAGTGGAAGTTGCATTTTCAAAAGGACTTTAAAAACAAGCATCCTGGTATGGTTGTCCAAAATCAGACTTGGGCAGGAGCAATGCACTTGGCAGAGCACAGATGATGAGCACTTCCTACCACCATTTTTCAGTTGAGAGTGAAGGAATGTGATACGTGTTTTTTATTTTTTTTTTTTTTTTTTAACTGAAAACCTGTTACTGGGCTCTCCTGAAGGTTTTCAGCTTTTGGAGCATCAGGTAAGAGATCTTGCATTGCGAAGATGAAAGTATTTAGGCTCAGGCTTTGCAAGGGCTTCTGGATGCTGCATCCTGGGGCCTTGGAGATAAGCTGCCTCACGGTGATGAGACTGGCTCTGCTTTGTTGCCTTTTGACTACCTTTTTCCAGTAACCTTTGAGGCTTGTAGGCATCAATTCCATGAGGGAACAAGGTGACTTATTTTTACTGGTGCTGACAAAATAGCCATAGCTTGGATTGAGTTTTTGAAAAAGTCTTAATTGTCATCCTCCTGTTTTAAAGGCAGTGGTGGGGAACACCTGGCTTTATCTTAAAAAAAAATAAAAAAACCCAACAAATTCTGGATTCTGTCTACTGTAGCTGTAAGCTCTCCAATTTTGAGCGCATTTTAACACAAGATTGCTTTACAATGTCTTTAACCAGTCATTCTAGGAAATAAAAGCTGCTTTGCTATTGATTCAAACCGTTCCACAGACTAATGAAACTAATACCGCAGCGAGGTTCAGTTGGTACGATGCGAGCTTGAATGTATGGCTGTAAGTTTGTTATGAGTGGTGGAAGTGGTATGGAGAGTGCTCAAACCAGCGCGGAACCTGTTTCGGCTGTGCCTCTTAATTGCAGAACAGAAACTTTTCTGGCTCGGTACCACGTTGTGGTTGTCCAGCCTCAGTGTGATAACTGGAAACTGTAGCATGGTCACGCTGAAGGATGCTTTTGGCTCCTTGTTGGTACAGACCTGAGTTGTTCTCTGTTTCTTGTGAGGAGAGAAACCCCAGCTCTTCCCTCTCTGTGCTCACAAATTCAGCTTGACTAACCATACTGCCTTCAGTAGACAGCTAGTGTTGTTACTCCTTAAGTGAAGGAAACATCGAGGCTGAGAGGATGTGTAACTCTGGAGAGATCTCGCAAGGCCTGAGTGGTGATATCATCACTTCAAGGATTGCGATAGCTGATCTCCCGCACAGAGCACTGCCAGAAATGATGGACTGGTCACTATCAGGTGTTTTTTCTGCTTCGATCATCTCCCTTGGTGGGATGTGAAGGATAGAGGGGAGAGCAGGAGGGAGGAAGAAGGCTTTCACATGTGACTTACTGGGCTCTGAACCTTGCATGGGCCACCTGATAGCCTCTTCACAGCAAGCAGGAAGCTAGTAGGGGACTAGTTGAGAGCAGGTTGAGGAGCAAGGCTGATGCTGGAAGCTAGTTAGTTGTCTTGACAGTTCCCTGTTTTGTACCCACCCCAGGCAACTGAATTTGTAAACTGGGCTAATTTAGTGTGTGTTTCATACATGAATTTCCATTTCCTGTTGTCTTGCAGGAATGACACCAAGGAAGATGTGTTTGTCCATCAGGTAAGACTTCCTTGAAACTGGAACAGGCTACCTCTGAAACTTGCTATGCGTGACCTATGTAAGTAAGGTAGAAGCTGTGAAAGAGCCTCACATTTTCCAAGAACTGTTACTTGAACACAAACAACTGTTTCTTGCTACTGGATTGCAGGTAGAGCCTGCTTGTAGCTGGGGGCTTTGCGTATCCCCATCTATCCGTTGTGAGGACATGAGATACGTGGGGTTGAGCATGCTGGTGTATGCTGTACAGTGGTGAAAATTGCGCTGTCTGCAAGTACACTCCGTTGACTTGGGGATAACTGTTTGAAGCCCAGTTGAGTTGCCTTGTGGATTCATATAGTCGTTAGTGAGCATATGGAAATAGGGTTAAATGAAAACCTTGCAGCAGGGAGAGAAATTAATTGGGCTGTAATAGGGGTGAAATGCCAGTGAAGAATTTCTTTCTAGGCAAAACTTTTGTAGTATTTATTGCTCCAGGCTTTCAATGAAAACCTGAAAACGTTTTAATAGGTACTTTTTCAATTAAACAGAGATGGTGCACTTAAATATAATTTGTGGGGAGCATGTAAACCTCTGGAAACTAGACCAGAGTGAGACTGCACACCACATCTGTGCCTTATTTCGTGGAGCAGGTTGGCCTTAACTTAGTCCTTCGTGTCTGACTCGTGACTCTCTGTGATCAGCTCTCTGGTTTTTTACCCTGTCTGTCATAGGATCTCTTGTTGTGAAGCAGCCCCCAGAGAGTTCGTAGTGGAGCATGGTTTACTTCTGACATTTAGGAGTCCATGGATTGTTCTTTTGTTTTGAGTTGGGGATATACTGCTGAAGTTGTAAACAAAGGGAGGAAAAAGTAACCCCTGGAAAGAGTTTTGACTTAAGTTTGATTTGCTAGCTTTCAGCTTCTTGCGTGAGCTATGTCTGAATTGCCTGCTATTAAAATGTAGAGGCATTTATTTATACAAGTTACTCTGTAATGGGCAGTGGAGAAAGGCCAAGTGACTCCACTGTGTTTCGGTGTACCAAGACAGGAATATATACCCTGAAGGAAAGCTTTCCGACTTCATTACTCGGTTTGCAAGTAGGGTAACCTGTAAGTGACCTTGACTTAATGTCAGATTTCAGGACTTGTCATGTAACTACTGTCTGTGTTTCTTAAAGCACAGTTTGGCAGCGATTTGTTTTAGTGTAATAATTTTCATGATAAAACAGTTTTAGGGGTCTAATCTGAAAGAAACCATCTTCTTTTATGAGTTGTAGCTGTGTGTGCTTTTCCCCATCCCTGTTATCAAGCTTGGCTCTCATAAAGAGCTGTTAGACTCAGCTACTGTTGTAATAAGGCTTTCTGTCTTTCCCTAAAGTCACTGCTTTATAGGCTGAGGCTTGTGGGCATGTTTTTCCAAAGATTTTGTTCCATTTTGGGTGAAAAATCCAGTCAAATTTTGTTGCCGGTACTTTTTATGAATTTGTTACTCTTGCATTACTGTTCAGTTAGTGTTTGATAAGCAGAATGTGGCTGAGAACGGCGCGTATTAACTCATCTGTCAGAAATCTAATCCACTGCTGAATAGCACGGAAAATTCAGTGTTTTCTGGTAATGTCATGTAACATGCAGATACGGATAGAAAGGCTTGTCTGGTGCTGGCACCTTGGAAGGGCTACTGCTTGGTGTATAATACACAGAGTAGATTTGTGATTAATTGGTAAATGCTGTGGCTGGAGCGATGGTATCGTAAGCATCAGAGAAGGAAATCTCTTCGTTTCTGGCCATTGATGTGTTTACGTAGCTTGGGACCTGCAGGCTACTGCATGGCTGCGGTGGTGTGGGGAGTGGTAGAGGGCTGGAAATCTGTGTGTGTGATTGGAAAGGCTTATATATTGGTTTATGTGCTTCAGAGGAATGTATATAAATACTATGGGTGTGTTTAATGCTGGTTCGTTCCCTGGTTAAGTGTACTATGGCCAGTGTGTATTGGTGTGGGGGGGAGGGGGTTGTTTGTTTTCAAACTGCTTTTTCAACTAGCAGGCAGCACATTGACAGACGGTTCCAGTCAATGGTAGAGCCGTTGCACATTTTCAATAGGCCAGAAGTACAGTAATACAGGTAAATTTTATGGCTTCCTGGATTTTCAGTGTTTTAATTGCTTTTTTGGGGAGTACAAGTGTTCCTCCTAAGATATTAAATTCTCAAATTCCTTAATGTTTCTTTTTAAAAAAAAAAGTCTTTAGTAGTATGCTAAGTAGTATTCTTATGCTGTGCCTGTAAATGTAATTCTGTGATGTTGTGTTGTTAGACTGCCATAAAGAAGAATAACCCCAGGAAGTACCTCCGCAGCGTAGGAGATGGAGAGACCGTGGAGTTTGATGTGGTTGAAGGAGAAAAGGTAAACATGTCTCTCGGGTGTTAGAGTATACAGGGAAAACTTGGTCTGCAGGCTTTGGTGTGGTGCCTGTGGTTTGAGTCAATGCCTGATGACATCCAAGGCGATGAATGGGTTTTCATTGCTTTACAATGTGGATGTAAATCGTTGCTCGGTACTAAATTATATTATGTTATCACTGATTTGATGTTGATTGTTTACCTAACGCTATCCCCACTCTTTAGGGTGCGGAGGCAGCTAATGTTACAGGTCCTGGTGGCGTTCCAGTGCAAGGCAGTAAATACGCAGCAGACCGTAACCATTACAGACGATATCCACGTCGTAGGGGTCCTCCACGCAACTACCAGCAAAACTACCAGAATAGTGAGAGTGGGGAAAAGAACGAAGGAGCAGAGAACATCCCAGAAGGTCAAGCCCAGCAACGCCGTCCCTATCGCAGGCGGCGGTACCCACCTTACTATATGCGTAGGCCCTACGGGCGTCGACCACAATATTCCAACCCTCCCGTGCAGGGAGAGATAGTGGAGGTAACGTTTGCTTAAAGCGTGATGGTAAACTGGCTTGATTGCTTTGGAGCAGGGTGATGGGGTGCAGCTTTTTTCCGCTTTTTGTAGATATCTAAGGTGTTTTTGGTAAGGTTTGGCAGTAAGGTGCAATATTGGAGACAGTGTTGATAAGCTGAAGGTCTTCCATTACAGCTTTTAAAAAACAAAGTGTGTTTGGATTTGTGTTAAGTTCCTATATGATTAACTGGTAGAAGCACAAATTCTAATAGCACGTATTCTTGTGCCCCAGGAGCGCTGCCCACCTTGTTGTACGCCTCGGACTTAACCTGACAGCTCTCGTTCAGCCGTCTTCCTCGTGGCGTGACGAGTTGGGCGTTAATAAGCTTTTTCATGTGGCTAAGGTGGTTTGTTGCCTAATGTCTTGCAGGGTGCTGACAGCCAGGGTGCAGGAGATCAAGGCAGACCAGTCAGGCAGAACATGTATCGAGGTTATAGACCACGATTTCGCAGGTATGCTGCAGATCAACTTGGTTTTTTTAACGTTGCCTTTTAGCAACAGAGACAGAACATGGCGATGGTCAGATGCTGCATTGTTAAAGCCTAGCTTGACTTTCAGGGGTCCTCCTCGTCAAAGACAGCCTAGAGAGGATGGGAACGAAGAAGATAAAGAGAACCAAGGGGATGAGACCCAAGGTCAGCAGCCACCTCAACGTCGGTACCGTCGTAACTTCAACTACCGACGCAGACGCCCAGAGAACCCTAAACCACAAGATGGCAAAGAGACGAAGACAGCCGAACCACCAGCTGAGAACACGTCCGCTCCCGAGGCCGAGCAGGGCGGGGCTGAGTAAATACCGGCTTACCATCTCTACCATCATCCGGGTGCGTGTCCGGGGGGTGCTCGGGGATATGATTTGATGACTGGCTTTTATTTTCTTTTGATGCTTTCCTTTAATTTCTGCCTTAAAAGGTTTTTGGACCATTCTTGCTCATGCGTGTTGTAACCAAACAGGCCGCACTTGTGAGCGTGGTCGCTAATGTCTGCAGAACCCAACTGTGAGGCTTCGCTGTGCAAGTGCTGATTAATTGGGAGGGCTCAGTGACGGGGCCTTAATTTTCATTGATGGAGTCAGGGTCTGGAATGCTGTAACTCTTAATCTTGGCTGTGCCCAGTAGCCCAGGCTTACGGCATCTTTGTCCACCCAGAAATCGTTCCAGCGGTGCTGCTATAGTGACTTGAAAGTAGCTGGAAGAAAGCGGTACTGGGACTTACTCAGTGCTGTGAGTGACTGAGCTTTTGTCGCTTGGTCCTGAAGGGACATTAAGACCTCTGGGCATCAATTTCTAGAAAGCTGGTGCAGAATATGCAGAAGAATCTTGGTAGCAGCTTTTTATCTAAACAAAGCGCTGTAAAAGCTGGTAGAGACGGTCCTTTTCATGGAGCACCCAGGGTGCCTGTGGCTGAAGGCGCAGGTGGGGCTCGCTGCTGGGCAGGGTTGTGGAAGGGTCGGTGTTAAAGTGTTGTTTTTGTTGCAGGGTACAACTGGCTGGGATTTGGCACTGTCTCCTGATGGGCAGTTTTGCTAATTTGGGAATATTTTCACTGCTAGGACTCATACTACTTGTTCTGCTTTTTTTTGGCACCTTCCCTCTCTGTTCTTCCTCTCTCCTTCTCTGTATTTCCCCCCTCACCAGCGTTCGTATCCCATTCCTATTGTGTCTCACTCATCGCTCCTTGCCTGGAGGACAGGCAAACGGAAAGACTCTCAGGCTCTGGCGGGAGCGATGGGGAACGGTCAGAGGAATGGGCTGAACAGGGAATGCAGGAGCTGGGCATGGAGAGTCGCTCGCTGTGGGCAGCAGCCGCAGACCTCATCCGGCTGTGAGAGCTCAGGGACTCGTTCCCTGAGGGTTGGGACACTGCTGGATTTGTCGTGCGGGTGAATTACTTAAATCTCTTCATGCCTTGCTGCAGTGCCGTCTGCGCGCTTGGTGCAAACCTTTGTTTTATCCTGGTGTTCATCTTAACAGTTTACACAAGCTGGCTGAATTCTTAATATTGTGGGCTTCGGAGAAACACCAAGATGACACTTGGTTGCTTTTTCTGTCAGTCGATAGTACTGGTGAATGTAAATTGTGGTTCCTGTGGTCTGGGCAGTGGCTTACTGAAGCCACGCTGCTCTGTCAGGCACAGGTAGAGATCTGCTCTACAGCCACCTCCTGAAGATCTCGAGTTGTCCTCATGCCTTCCAGGGCTCAGCTCGGGGTTTGCCCGCTGCGTTTTGCGGAGCCCGACCTGGCAGCTCTGCCGGGGGCCTGGCACAAAACGGAGGCCAGCGTGGGGAGAGGCGTAGATGGGGTTCCTTTGGGTTTAAATTCCTCTTTCTGGAGCACTTTGCGTTCGTATTGTCTGGAAGATGGTGGGTTTGGTCACTGGAAGTGGGCTGATGGAAGAGCTGTAGAGGTTTTTTTCTCTGTGTGTGAACGTTACCTCAGTGAGAACTTGTGAGTTGCCGGGGTCTCGGTGGACCAAACACCCGTGTAACCCTCCAACACCTGCCTGATCATGCCTTTTTTTTTTTTTTCTCTCTTTTTCAGTTTAGTCATCAAAGAAAAGACTTAAGAAATGAAGAAGAAAAGAAAATGAAATTCCAGCAATAAGAAATGAACAAAAGAATTGGAACTGAAGACCTTAAGTGCTTGCTTTTTGCTGTTGACCAGATTACTAGAACTATCTGCATTATCTATGCAGCATGGGGTTTTTATTATTTTTACCTAAAGAAGTCTCCTTTTGGAAACGATAAACACGTTTTTTAAAAGCCTGTTTTTTCTCAATATACCTTTAAAGGTTTTTAAATTGTTTCATATCTGGTCAAGTTGAGATTTTTAAGAACCTCATTTTTAATTTGTATGAAATATACACCTGATTTTTTCAAGTCAAACTGCAAGCATCTGTTAATAAAGGTCTTAAAGAATTACCTTGTGTGCTTGGTTGCTTTAAACCCATTTTGGGATGAAAGGGTTTGAGTTCAGTCTTCCTAAAATGTTTTTTGGAGGGGAAACGACCGGTTTATTTCTTCAGCATACAGGCTGTTGGGGTAAAATGCAAAAAAAAATGGAAGTAAAAAAGAGATTAGAAAGCGCCCGAGTCCCAGTGCAGGTTGTCGGGGCGGGGGGAGGCGGGAGGTGCTTGGTGTCAGCCTGGTGCACTCTTGACTTCTCACAGCCCAGGTGTGATGTCCGCGGCCCAGTCGCTGCTGCGTGGGAAGGGGAACTGGGGGGAAAACCAGGGAAAATGCTGGCTCCTGGCTGGGTTTTGGGATCCAGAGGCTCCAGCAGCAGCAGCAGCAGCGGCCGGGCTGGGCTGGGCTGTGACGCTCCGCTCTGCCCCTGGGGTGCCCAGGCCGCTGCTCAGGTGGTGACAGGCTGCTGCTGTCCCTGCGGTGATGGGACGCGCAGCCCGCTGTCACACCGGGGTGGGGGAGCTGCAGCGGCGAGAGCCGGGCGGGTGCTGGGGCAGCTCAGCCTCACCCAGCCCCGCAGCTCGCGGTGCCGTGCTCTAATAACACCCGTTATAAATTACCGCTAATGAGTGCGACCGCCGGGTTGTGCGGTGGCAGCTTCGGAGAGCTCTCCCTTCTCAGCACTAACGAGCTCTATGTCTGTGTCGTACGAATTCTTGCTCTCTTTAATTGTTTTCCTGCGTGCTCAAGTGCCAGCCCTTAAATGCATGGGGCTGTCGGGTTTTGCTCGCTAAATACCTTCCAACGGGATTCTGGCTGCCCCCGCTCTGGATGCGTGGGCTGCTGTCCCTCGGAGCACGGACACCCTGTGTCCGACAGCAAACGCTCAGTCCTGCCCTTCATTTCTGCCACACAGCTTTAGTGACTGGATTTCTCCTTTCTTTTTCTTTTTTTCAGGTCCCTGGGGTAAAATTAATAGCCTCTAAAACATACATTTTTTAGTAATTTAATAAATTAGTCTATGCTAATAATACCGGCGGAGCGGTGCCCGTGCTGCAGGACGCGGCAGTCGGACGGTGGTGGTTCTGCGTCGCACCCGAAGCTGCGATAAAGCCCCAGGTTTGCTGCTTTTCGCCTTTCTGCGAGATGAGAAATCGTGTCCCCGGCCTCCCTGGGGACGGGGGGCTGGGGGGGCCCCTCGCAGCCCCTCTGGGGTGGGGGTGGGGGTGCTGGCAGCCCGCCTGGGTTGCCGCAGCGCCGCTGCCCCTCTCCTCACACCGTTCACTTGCGGGGATTTGGAGCCCCGCGGCAGCATCTGCTCCGGTTGGGGGCTCGCGCCGCTGCCTGTCGGGATCGCAGAGCCCGGATCAGGGAGCTCTGCCCAACGTCCCCGTGCTGACCTTTGGGTGGGAAGCGAGGGGATAAGGACAAAACCAGCACTCAGCCTTCAGAGGGGGAGTCGGTGGCCCTTTGGGGGCCTGGTTCGTTTTTGTAACGGTTTGCAAGGGAAGGAGGATAATAATTCACTTGGAAAACAGAATCCCCTTTTCGTGTGGACTGAAAAACCCAACTTGCCCCATCCCTGGAGGGGTTCAAGGCCAGGTTGGACGGGGCTTGGAGCAACCTGGGCTGGCGGGAGGTGTCCCTGCCCAGGGCAGGGGGTGGCACTGGGTGGGCTTTAAGCTCCCCTCCAACCCAAACCATTCTGTGATTCTATGAACTTTGCAGGTGCAGCACCTCCAGTAGGCTTCAGACTGACTCACCTCCCGGTTCCTGGCGTGATAACAAGAAATGCTCCAGGCCACCAGCTTTACCCCGTTTTTTAAATGCAAACCCCGCGCTGCCACATTTCTAAGCGCAGGGCGGTTTCCAGCAGCAGGTGCCGGAGTGACCAGGGCCACCAGCCACGAGGAGTCAGTGTTGCTCCGTGCGGAAAAGGCTCTCCACTGAACTCCTCCGAAGCACCAGATGTGGAGGAGCTCCTTTCCCCACAGCGTCCCAACAGCTTCCCCAGGGGACTTGGGGGGCACCTTTTCTTAAAGCGACACTTTTCTGGGGTCTGTTTTCGTGAAAACTGACTGGAAGTGGGGGGAAAAAACACCCCTCTGTGGGTGACTTCTGCAGCACCCTGGCTTTTGCAGCAGCCACCGATGCCGCAGCTCGCGTGGACCCTGCAGTCAGAGCCGTAAAGCAATCGCAGAGACGCCCCCGGGGTAGGTGATGGTGCTTTAATTGGCGGGGGGAGAAGAGTGTCCCACGGTGGGGCCTGGTACAGGAGGTTCTTGCTGCCCGTCACACGCGGGAGTCCATGGCGTACATCTTGCTGGTGGCCGTTCGGCCCCAGGGCTGGGAAGGCCTCTGGGGTTGCCAACGGCTGCTGGTGTCTGCCAGGAAAGAGTTGGGGTGGGGTCACGGCTGGCAAATCAGGGGGCCTGGGGGGTGCCACAGCTTGGGGGGCACAGCGGGAGAAATGGACCCGGACAGCCAGCGCTGTGGGGTCGACTTCCACCTGGTGGCACCAGGCGTAAGGGCTGGAGATGATGCTGGTGAGGCATCACCTGCCCTGGTGGTGGGACTGCCAGGTTTCCACCGGCACGTCCTTGTGGCCACCGGCTCAGGCTTTGGCTGGTCGCAGTGATCCAGCACGGCCACTGCTTCGGGTAGACACCAACACACCTTCGCCAGGACCCTGAGGTCCCACAGGTGTGGATGAAGCATCTCTGCCCCCCGCCCCCTCCATGCCCTCGCAGGGGTTATGGGGTCCTCACTCAGCCCAGTCCTGCCTGGGGTGACCCCCCCTCCATGCCCTCGCGGGGCGCAGGCCAGACACCAAGGGGTTCCCTTGGTTTGGCTGGACCCTGCCAGGAGGTCCTGCACCCTCTGAGCTGCTCCTTCACCCCACGTACGTCCCTGCAGGGCAAAAAGCTACTGGAGGTGGGATGGGACAGACTGACCCGTGCAGGCGTAGAGGCAGCAGGTCAGCAGGACGGATGCCACGAGGCAGCCCATCGAGCCAGCCATCCCCAGCCAGCACGACCACCCGAAGTCGTAGTGGACTCCCAGGAATATGTTGTGCGACACCAGCATGGCCCTCTCCACGTAGACGTCCACCGCGTACCACACGGAGCCCACAAGTCCCAGGATGCCTAGGAGGAAGGGGGCTGGTTAAGAAAGAACCATACACCCCCCTGCCAAAGACCCCTCTGAGGGGGTGTCCCTAGCTCCCGGCATCCCACCCCTCTCCCCGGGGGACACGAGCTCCATCTGCCCCCGAGCTCTCCCAGACACGCACTCCCCACGCCAAGGATGACGCCAGCCCCGTAGCACATCTTCAGTTTGACACGAGGCTCTTCTTTGAGGAACTTGATGCAGTCGAGTCCAAGCAGCAACGTAGCCAAGGCCAGGCCAGCCAGGAGGTCTGCGGTGATCAGCAGGGTCCGGGTCACCACGATCTTCACTGGGCAGGGAAGGGGGGGGTGGGGCGGAAAAACGGGACACAGGAATGGTGAGAGGAACTGGTGTCACTACTCCAGATTTCTGCCTGTGTCCCTGCTGGAACCATCCAGCTCATCAGTTGGCACGTCCATAGGAGATGTCTACATTGGGACCCACCGACTCCCTGCCTGACGTGCCGTACCTCGGCAGGGTGCTCACCAGGCTCATCTGAAACCTTGCAACAGGACTGACTGGACCAGCTCAAGAACCCAAACAACTTGAGGTGCACCAACAGGGATGTGGGCACCTACTCAAGACTTTCTTGCACAGGCTTGGACAGAAGATGCTACTGTCCAGACTGTCTGGTTTTTTCCTCCAAGTTGCGTAGCTGGTGTTTTGAACGGCAAATGCCGACGTACCAGTGAGAAATAGGGGAGCTGGCAGGGTTCGCGTCACCAGCTGCGTGCACTGGGACTTCTCCCTGCAAAGCTTTTTCCCCAGAGCCGCACGACAGCCCCGCGTGGTCCACGCTGACTTCTTGTTCCCTTCCCCCCTGCCCGAATCTGTGTTGTCCCACGTCAAGTACCCCGCACAAGGGTTCTCCTGTGCAAGGCCTGATCTGCCTCTGCAGTCCCGGAGAAGTCTCCATACCACGTTATGACTATCCGTGAGCTGAGGACACAAGTCCTTGGCCGGTGGGAGATGGTCCTCACCCCTGCACGCGACACCAGTGGGGTTGCAAATCCCACCATGCGATGGGGGGGCAGGAGCTGTGCCTGGGGCTCTGTGTGCCAAAACCCCTTCCTTGCGAGGTGGCACATCTTCGTGGCCTTTCTCCTGCTTGGTGGCCCCGTGGCAGAGCTGGCTGAACCGTGGGTGGTTGCGCAGGCCGTGCTGATGCGGCAGGAGACCGAGAGCGGCCGTGGGCCTGCGTCGCTGACTGGCGAAGGTCAGCCCTTGCAAAGAGGATCATCTTCTCGAAAAGGGAAGAGGGGGAAACTCTTAGCCGTGAACTTAAAAAATGCCTCCAGGCCATGGCAGCTTACCTGGGTGGTCAGCCAAAATGGAGTCATACTGGTCACAGGTCCTGACCCCGTCCTGCATGTTGGTGACACACTCCCTCCAAAGCCCCCGGCATTTGTGACTTACCTGGAAGCAGGAGAAGCACATTCAAGCAAAAAGGACCAAAAAGCACCAAAAAGCTCCCCAGGGACATCCCGACCCAGCAAAGCAGAGCTTCAGGCTCTCACCACCACAGCGGGACACTTCCCAGTGACTCCCTACCCGTATCCTGTTCTGTCTCCTCCTTCTGCTCCAGCATTTCCTTATCTCTCTACTCTTCAGTGCTCCAACTCATGCAGAAAGCGGTGGGTTTGTACCACCATGTCCCCTTTCCGAGCTCGCGGAGACATGGTGGAACCCCACGGATGTCAGGGCACCCACCTTGCGCCCAGCTGCTAACCCTGAAGCTGGTTGCTCCGCTCACCTCCAAGCTGTCATCGGCGTTCACCATCCAGCAGTCGGTGCACGTGGCAAGGAGCAGGAAGAGGGTTGAGAGAAGAGCAAGACCGAACGCCGTCATCTGCAGGGCTGCGCTCATGGGGTCACCTGCAAGGGCACAGAGACATCCGCCACCTCTGCTCTGCCCGCGTCCCAGGTCCCTGATCCACCGAGGGCAAAGCGCCGCCTGGGCAGGGGGGGTCCTCTGGATCCCCATGAGTCATCTGGGGCCCGTCTCATGGTCCTCGGTGCTGCCAAGATGTTCTAATACCTTTAGCCAAGGTTGGGCTACCAGGTTGGCACGTGGCCATGGCCTTCAGAGATGTATTGACTTTGCAGTGGCGACATGGCTGTAGCGGGTTGCTCCCTAGATGTCCGCTCTTCCAAGTCTGAAGTCGGCAACCATCAGTACTTGCCCTTTGGGGATCAAGAGCACATGGAAACCGTTGTCAAACAACTGCTGTTGTCAAAGCCTGTGATCTGAGCATGTGTCTCCTGATAGCCCGAGGTTTTCTTGATGCCTTCATCCCCGCATCCATACGATTCCGGTGGGAAGATCACCTGCCTTTTCTTGCTTTTTTTTTCTTTTTTTTTTTTGGAAGAAAAGCAATGAAGTGTCGAAACATCCAGGCTGGAGGAGGAGCACGAGCAAGTGTCCCGTGGAGATGTCCTAATCTCAAGTGGCAAGTCCAGAGAAAGCATCTCCCATTTCGGAGGTGGATGGTGGCTGCTGGGGCTTGATGTGGGTCCCCTTGGGTGCTCCCGAGGCTTTCCGAAGGCCAGAGGGGATGGGACCGTCTGTTTTCCATCCTCGCCAGAGATGGCGGGACTTTGCAGAGAGGGGAGCTGTGCCCAAGGTGTACGGAGCAGAGAACATCGTATCTCCACAGCCTGGACACGAATCCCGCTTTGCTGTGTTTTGCAACCCAAGATGGTAAATATTTTAGTGCCTGAAGTTGCAACCGCTGCGACGGCTCTTTGGGCAGAGGGGTCCCCGTGAGTGGGTTAATTAACGAGACTGGGTGGGTTAATTATCACGGGACGACGGCTCTTCACCGCGGCAGAGTTTGTGACCTGCAGCCAGACGCTGCCCAGCCTGGCGTCCACGGGCCTCCCCGCGGGGCAGATGTGGGCGGGAGGGTCGCAGTCCCCGCGGCCGGCGCACGGCATCTCCCACCGCGTCCCGCCTGGCACGTCACTGGGAGCAGAGGTACCGCTCCCCCCACTCCCCCCGGCTCCTCCGGCAGTTCCACCAGCTGCACTCCGGGAGCGCGGGCCGTCCACGGGCAGCCTCTCAGCCCCCAGTTCACAATGCTGGGGTTTTTTTTAGTTTCCCAGGCTCCCTTCTGAGCTAAATCTCCATAACCTTAATGTTTTTCCACAAGACCCCGTCTGTTTTGGAGCCTTTGAAGAAAATCTGTTCAGCCATTTGAGTTATATGAGCAAGGAAAAACGAGGGAAGGGAAGAGGGAAGGGAAGGGAAGGGAAGGGAAGAGGGAAGGGATGGGAAGAGGGAAGGGAAGGGAAGGGAAGGGAAGGGAAGGGAAGGGAAGGGAAGAGGGAAGGGAAGGGAAGGGAAGAGGGAAGGGAGGAGGGAAGGGAAGGGAAGGGAAGGGAAGGGAAGGGAAGGGAAGGGAAGGGAAGGGAAGGGAAGGGAAGGGAAGGGAAGGGAAGGGAAAGGAAGGGAAGAGGGAAGGGATGGGAAGAGGGAAGGGAAGGGAAGGGAAGGGAAAGGAAAGGAAGGGAAGAGGGAAGGGATGGGAAGAGGGAAGGGAAGGGAAGGGAAGGGAAGGGAAGGGAAGGGAAGGGAAGGGAAGGGAAGGGAAGGGAAGAGGCAAAGGAAGGGAAGAGGGGAGGGAAGGGAAGGGAAAAGGGAAGGGGAGGGAAGGGAAGGGAAGGGAAGGGAAGGGAAGGGAAGGGAAGGGAAGGGAAGGGAAGGGAAGGGAAGGGAAGGGAAGGGAAGGGAAGGGAAGGAAGGAAGGGAAGGGAAGAGGGAAGGGGAGGGGAGGGGAGGGAAGGGAAGGGAAGGGAAGGGAAGGGAAGGGAAGGGAAGGGAAGGGAAGGGAAGGGAAGGGAAGGGAAGGGAAGGGAAGGGAAGGAAGGAAGGGAAGGGAAGAGGGAAGGGGAGGGGAGGGAAGGGAAGGGAAGAGGGAAGGGATGGGAAGAGGGAAGGGAAGGGAAGAGGGAAAGGAAGGGAAGGGAAGGGAAGGGAAGGGAAGGGAAGGGAAGGGAAGGGAAGGGAAGGGAAGGGAAGGGAAGGGAAGGGAAGGGAAGGGAAGGAAAGAGGAAGGGAAGGGAAGGGAAGGGAAGGGAAGGGAAGGGAAGGGAAGGGAAGGGAAGGGAAGGGAAGGGAAGGGAAGGGAAGGGAAGGGAAGGGAAGGGAAGGGAAGGGAAGGGAAGGGAAGGGAAGGGAAGGGAAGGGAGGAGGGAAGGGGGAAGGGAAGGGAAGGGGGAAGGGAAGGGGGAAGGGAAGGGAAGGGAAGGGAAGGGAAGGGAAGGGAAGGGAAGGGAAGGGAAGGGAAGGGAAGGGAAGGGAAGGGAAGGGAAGGGAAGAGAGAAGGGAAGGGAAGAGGGAAGGGAAGGGAGAAATCCAGCTCTGGACCCTGTTAGCAATAAAAAGGGGCTCGGGGGGAGCGTTACCTTCACCGCAGGCTCATCCTTGCTGGGATGGGACAACGGCAAAAGCTCTTTGTCGCCGATGGCTGGGGCTGGGGATGTGGGTCTTGAGGGCGGCCGGGATGTGATCCTGACACACCTGATGGAGTCGGGAAATGCAGCACCTGCCGGAGCCTCTGCCGGGCTATTTAAGGGTTTTCCAAGGGGCGTCGGGGGGGCCTTTGTGCTCCCCAGCGTGATGAGCATCCCTGCGGTTAGAACGGTCATAGGTTGGAAACGGAACCTCCCCAAAAAACACCACGTGGGGAAACCTGTGGGAACCCGCTGGGAACGCTCCCCAGGTGGGGGACTCTGTGTCCCGGGCGAATGTCCATTTTTTAATTAGACCTTTTAATTGCTGCCCAGGGGTGAGTGGCCTGAGACACGTTGGGTCCCCGGGACTGGTGCAGGAGAAGCAGAGGGGTGGAGGTGGCCGGAGAAAGGAGCTGGAACGCGAGGACGATAATTAAATCCCTTTGGCCAGGCCCGCAGCCAATAATTAAGACCCCCTTTTTTTTTTTTTTTTTTTTTTTTAATCCCCCCCCCCTCCCCCATTAAATGGAAAACAAGTGACAACCACCGCAGCGGCGATGGCTCGGGTGACGCGTCCCCTCAGCCCCCCGGTTCCATTTCCTGGGTTATGGAATAACCCATTTTCATGTTTCATCTGGGTTGTACGGGTTAGGAAAGGACCCCTGTGCCATTTTATGGGTTTCACGGGTCAGGAGACGCACTTGGGTTTTTTTTGGGTTTCCTTTGGTTCTGGTGGTTGGGGTGGGGGCTTTTTTTTTCCCCCCCCCCTCCAGACACTCCTCGGGAGCGCTGACCTGTGGGGATTTTGGCAACGCACCGGCGTCTCGGCAAATCCTCGAGCTTCGGCCCCGCGGAGGCACCCGCTCGCCCGACGTGTGCGATTGCCGGGGCTTTATTGCGGATTATCCTGTTTTCCCGGCGTTTTGGCCCGTGGCAAGTCCGACGCTTGGGCAGGGAGCGGTGAATTAATGCTGGAAACATCCAGGAGGGTTTGCGTGTTCCTTCCTTTTCCCACATCCGCAGCTCAGCAATTTGTGGCACTTAGACATCCACGATACAGGTAAAATTCCGGCGCGGCCCCAGGCAATACACACCTGCAGCTGCGTGCCCTGGGACGCCGATAAAATAGGTTTATTTTTATTTTCTGCTCATCTAAACGGTCAGTTTATTACACATCGAACTAACCCGCCTTGTCGATTCTCAGTCGAAACCTTCTGGAGGGTTCAAAAGATCCAGGCAGAGGGGCAGATCTACCGGTCGTTGAATAATTAAGATCATTTTTCGTAGTAAACGAAGGTGGAAATCGGCTCTTGTGTCTCACCGGGTCTGTAAAAACCCGTGTTAAAAAAAAAAGGGCACTGACGGGAGACCCAAACCTTCGTGTTTTAGCGCAGGTCGGTGCAGGGGAAACCGGCTACAGCTGGAAGGAAAAATAAAATATATAAATAAAATAAATAAAGACGTTTCTTCGATGGGACCATCTCGCAGAGGTGGAGGGGACTCTGTGGATGCTGTTGGGGCAGGCCAACGAATGACTATAAATGTCTAAAGATGATGAAGTGACTAAAAACGACTAAAAATGATTAAATGACTAAAAACGACTAAAACCGCCATCAAATAAAAATAACCAGGGCTCCGAGGCGTGAGGGAAGCGGCTCCGTGCGCCGACCGGCTGCAGGGCCCGGCCGAGGGCAGCGCTGCCGCGGAAACATCTTTGGCCTAAAAAATACCAAGGGGGGGGGGCTGAAACGGATTTTGTAATTTCTTTTTTTCTTTTTTTCTTTTTTTTTTAAGGAAAAAGGTGAATTTTTTTTCCCTACCCTCTTATTCCCACAGGATTTCGGCGCCGCAGCGATTTGGTGCGATTTGCTGCCATCTCGGCGGCGTCTGGGGGTTGGGGGGGGGGGGGGGGGGGGGGGCTCATTTTCCCTTTTCTCCCTTCGTTTCCGCCTGCTTAAAAATGAATATTCTTTCACAGGGTTTTGGATGCCACAGGAGCGACCAGAAACCTAAATATTGTCCATCATCCTGATTTTTATTAAATAAAAGACGTGTCTTGGAGGGGGGGGCGTGGGGGGGGAACCCCATGTTCTGGCCTGGATGCGATGGGGACGGAGGCAAATCCCACGTACCGCAGGGAGCCCGGCGTCCCGTTCCCATATTTTATCCCGCTTTGCCCTGTGCAAAACACACGAGGGATTGTCCGGAGGACAGTGGGGACCTTTATACCCCCGAACGTGTTATCGCCGCTCAGCTATTTTCCCACCCCACACATGCCCCCCGCCCCGCCCCGGCTTTGATGTGCTTCCAGCCTGGACGTCTGTCCCCAGGGAGCCCTCGGGTGACCCGTGGAGATGTCACGGGAGCCACCGAGGACCCTGAATCCCATTTTTTTGGAGGTGGGATGGGGGGGGTGTTTGCGGATCAGGTGCTGCCGGCAGGACAAGGATGCTGAGATGAGACGCTGGCTGTGGAAAAACCTGGATGGAGAGCATCACCTGCCCAAGGAAAACCAGGCACAGCACCACAGGGCGGGACGTCCTTCCCCTCCGCAAAAAAATCAGTTTAAATTAGCAAAGCGCCAAATTAGGCACAAGCCAGCTCTGAATTCACGGGAAACAGGAGAAAATAAGGGAGAGCCCAGCTTTGCGGGGCGTGCCGCCATCCAGAGAGACCTGGACAGGCTGGAGAGTTGGGCGGTGAGGAACCTCATGAAGTTCAGCCAGGGCAAGTGCAGGGTGCTGCACCTGGGGAGGAATAACCCCCCGCACCAGGACAGGTTGGGGGTGACCTGCTGGAGAGCAGCTCTGCAGAGAAAGATCTAGGAGTCCTGGTGGACACCAAGTTGACCATGAGCCAGCAATGGGCCCTTGTGGCCAAGAAGGCCAATGGCATCCTGGGGGTCATCAAGAAGAGCGTGGCCAGCAGGTGGAGAGAGGTCATCCTCCCCCTCTGCTCTGCCCTGGGGAGGCCACAGCTGGAGCGCTGGGTCCAGTTCTGGGCTCCCCGGTTCCAGAAGGATGGGGAACTGCTGGAGAGGGGACAGCAAAGGGCTACCAAGGTGCTGAGGGGACTGGAACCCCTCTCTGATGGAGAAAGGCCGAGGGATTTGGGTCTCTCCAGTCTGGAAAAAAGACGGCTGAGGGGGGACCTTATCAACGCTGATAAATACTGAAAGGGGGGGTGTCAGGAGGATGGGGCCAGGCTCTTCTCAGTGGTGCCCAGGGACAGGACAAGGGGTAACGGGCACAAACGTGACCATGGGAAGTTCCATCTCAACACGAGGAGGAACTTCTTTGCTGTGAGGGTGGCAGAGCCCTGGCACAGGCTGCCCAGAGAGGTGGGGGAGTCTCCGTCTCTGGAGACATCCCAACCCCGCCTGGACGCGTTCCTGTGCCACCTGCTGTGGGTGACCCTGCTCTGGCAGGGGGTGGGACGGGGTGATCTCCAGAGGTCCCTTCCCACCCCGGCCAGTCTGATTCTGTGATTCTGTGACGCTGGTGGCATTTCAGCCTCGGGAAGGGCCCTGCAGAGGGACCAAGGGCGGCTGCAAACGGGAGGTGCTGGGTGCAGTCCCTGCACGGGACATCTGGGGTCTTCCATGGGGTCAGCCTTAAAGGAAGCGATATTGAAGGCCACCTCCCTTCCTTCGAGAGCAAGACGTGGCGACAGCCGCGAGGTGTTTAGCGCCTGCCCAGGAGGGCGAGACCCACTCGGCCTGGGGGAACGTCACCTGGCGCCCGCTGCAGAAGGTGCTGGGAGGCAGCAAAGGGGGCACTCGCGGGAGAATTGCCCAGATTTGGCGGGGGGGGAGAGAACAAAGAGACGATTTCAGAAAGATGCCCGCGATGGGCCATGTTTTAATACCACCGAGCCGCAATTTTTAGTACAAACAACCGGCCGAAAAAAAGGCACTTAAAAACCCCGACCGGCCCCGCTCCCCCGGCCGTGCCACCCCCCCCCCATAGAAAAGTTAATGCGGTTTTATATTAAAAGAATAAAAACGTTCTTCTACGCCGCGCTGTGCTCTTGATATAAAAAAAAAACCGCCTTTTTGATTGATTTTTTTTTTTTTTTTTTAATAAAGCGGGAGTTTTCCTTTCCCCTCCTCACTGCAGTAGCTTTTGGTGTGTGTTTTTGGAGGGGGGACCCCCGTAAAGTTGGGGTTCGGCCAACCGAGCACCCGACGGGTGAAGACAGCCTATATGCGCTGCTCTCCCCTGGCGGGTGAAGAAGACATTTTTACAGGGGGTCTGCGATTTAAAAGAGAAAGAGGGCTGTTAGTCCCGCCTGAGGGAGAGAAATCGACACCCCCCCGCCACCCCCAACGCCAGGGCACAAAAATCGCTTTGCTTCCCCCTCCAGCACCGACCAGGGCCCAAAGCGGCGCGGGGGCGTAAAATAAAATAGAGGGAAATGAAATAAAATGGAAGGAAATGAAAGAAAGTAGAGGGGAATGAAGTAAGACCGAGGGAAATGAAATAAGATCGAGGGAAATGAAATAAAAGAGAGGGGAAAAAAAATAGAGTAAAAAAAAAAAACCAAAATAGAGCAAAATAAAATTTAAAAAAGAAATCAGCTACTTCAGCTAATCGGGATTAAAAACAAAAATGAAAATGATTAATAAAAACATACATAACCAAGCTCTTTGGATCGTTTCCTGCAGGTTAGCTGGCACAGCACACGCGAGACGGATGGATGGACGGACGGAGGGACGGAGGTAGGGGGTGGGTTTTGGGGGGGATTTACGGGTGAAATGGGCGCTGCGGCGTTTGCGGAGCGGTTAGTGGCGGCCGGGCCGAGGTTCGAGGCGGTGGAGACAATTAGAGCGTCGGCGGTCGAAGGCTTCACCGCCCGCTGCGGGGGGATGCTGTCGGGGGGGGGGGGGCTGGCGGAGGGGGGAGAGGGATTTGGACACAGCAGGGCGGCACCAAAATTCACGGGTCTGTCCACTGGCTCCCCGAAATAGCTGCGCTGGGCCCCAGAAACCAAAACAAACCCGGGCTTTGTGTTCCAAACCCCCTTTTTGCCCGGTTTGATTTGCCCAACGCCATTTATTCTTCGGCTTAACGAGGCCACATACTTGCGCCTGGTGGGAAATAAGGCCAAGGGCGGATTTGAGCTGGCGGAGCTCAGCTGGAGCACCAGCAGCCGGGCTCCAATGGAGAACGAATAATCATTAAAAAAAAAAAAATAAAAATTAAAAATAAATGGTGCTTTTGGGTAGCAATGAGGCAGGGGGGGGATGCCCGCGCCCCGAAAGCGTCCCTCTGCCCAAAGCCGGGCGCAGGGATGCTCCAGCCTTGGCTCTGCCGGAGGTTTTTCCTGGCTCTCCCGGCTTCATCCCGGGAAATCGAGCTCTGCCTTTGCTCCCGAGCACCGGGATGCGGGATGCAGAGGCCCGGGGCGGGGGCACGGACGGGGGGTGGTCACAGCACAAAGCGCCTCTGTGCAGCACACCCCCGCGGCACCGGCATTGCCCCGTCGCTCCGCAGCATCCGCGTGACGGTCCGGCCACCCACGACCCCGGCCACCCCGGGGGGGGGCCAACGTGCCTGGCCGGGGGGGGAGAGCTGGCAGTGATGGGTATGGGAGCTATGACCCCAAAAAACCCCTTATTTTAGAGGACGGTGCTGCAAATGGCGCTGAAACCTGGAAGATGACGAGGAGAAAGATCTCACAGGGCATCCAGGGACCAGGCGGGGTGGGAGCGCCGGGGTCTCGCCCGGTTTTTTGGGGGTGGGGGGGCAGCGCTGGGCGGCAGGAGGGCAGGGATAGGGGTCAGACGTACTCCCGAGCCGTGGAAGGCTGCGACTGCCGGTAGTACTGCTGTCCTCGCCGCTCCTTGGGGGGGCAGGAGCAGCACAGGAGGGACCCCCCCAGCACGGTGAGGCTGGCGGCCCCCCAGCCGATGAAGAGAGCCGAGCCGAATTCGTACCTGCAGTGACAGACAGGGTGGGGGGGGGAGCATCAGGGAAGGGGGGGGCAGAGAGGGCGGAGGCGCACCCCGAGGTGAGCACCCCAAGGGCACAAGGAGGCTCGAAGCCCCGACGAGGTGATGGGCAACGTCGAGGCAGATGTTGGTTCTTCTCCTCTTTGGGAATCCCCCTCTTTCACGTCGGCCCAGCTACGAATTTTCCCCGTGCTTTAATCCCGCCTTGGGCTGGAACTCCAGGAGAGCTCTCACTCTGTCCCAGCGCAAAGTCAGCGGTGGCGCCGGCTAAAACTTCAGCGTCGGGGCGACCTTCTGCAACTGGGCGGCTGCGGGGTGGCCCAGGTCCCATCCCCTGTGGGACGGCCCATCTGCCTACGGCCCCACGCGTTGCCAAAACCGGCCAGGGAAGGTTCTGTGGGAAGTGCAGGGACAAGCTGGGATTCGGATGAAGAGCATCCCCCGAGGCGGGCTCTTACCTGGCGTTGACGGGGACGGTGCTCTCTCTGAAGAACTCGTAGGTCACCTGCGTTGCGTACAAGGACACGGCGGCCAACGTGCACAGACCTGGGCGCGGAATCATAGAATGGTTGGGGTTGGAAGGGACCTTTAGGTCATCTGGTCCAACCCTCCTGCCATGAGCGGGGATAGCTTCAACTAGACACCAATGGTTGAACATCGGCAACACCCAGGCCCTCACCACACCAGCTCCTCACCCCTTCTTCCATCAAACAGCTTTTAAAAGGTGTTCGAGGTCGCCTACATGAGAGAGGTGCGAGGGCTGGAGCTGCCTTACCGGAGAGGATGAAGAGGACACCACCGGCAACAGCGATGCGGCTCTTGGTCACGGGATCCTCTTCACCGACTTTGGTGCATTTCATGCCCACCACGCTCACGATGATGCCGAAAAAGCCCAGGAGGAGAGAAATGACCATGAGAGCCCGGGAGGTCTGGATGTGAACTGCAAGGCGGGGGAAGGAGAGCCGCTCGCCAGCGCGCGCTTTCGGCCAGAGCCGGTCGGTCGCTGGGAGAGCAAGGTCACCCCGGCCCACGCTGGGGATGAACCTGTCCCTTAACCCTGTCCTCGCTGCGTGGCCCCATGTCACCCCCCTCCCCTGCACGGCCTGGGGGGGGTGATGTCAACTCAACTCCGGGCACCGCTCCCCGTGCCTTCCCCGACCTTCCTCCCCGCCACACTCATCCTCGCTGTGATTTCCTGGGCTGGGAAACGCCTCGCCCACGGCGGCACCGCAGTCCCCAGGTGCCCCAGGGGGGGCGATTCACAGCCCCGGGGGTTGCGATGTCCCCATGGGGCACTGTCGGTCCCCAAACGTGATGGGGGACCACGGGGACATCTCCTCCCTGGACATCAAACCCCCGGGGGCCTGGGAGGGGGGTCTCAGACCCACAAACAGGCTCGAGCCCATGGGGACAAGATGGGGCCAGACCCGGGGGGGGGAGGAAGGGAGGGGTGTGTTAGACCCACAGGGTGGCTCAGACCAGTGGGGGGACAAAGAGGGCTCAGAGCCTTTCGAGGGGGACTCAGGAGCATTAGAGGGGCTCAGCTTGCGGGGGTCAAACCCACAGAGGGGCTCAGACCCATATGGGGGGGGATCAAACCCACAGAGGGGCTCAGACCCATATGGAGTGGGGTGAAATCCACAGAGGGGCTCAGACCCATATTGGGGGGGGGGGTGAAACCCACGGCGGGGCTCAGATTCATATGGGGGAAGGGGGGGTTGTTAACCCCCTAAAGGGGCTCAGACCTATACGGGGGGTTAAAATCCACAAAGGGGCTCAGACCCATATGGGGGGGGATGAAACCCACGGAGGGGCCCAGATTCATACCGGGGGGGGGGAGGAGGGTGTCAAACCCCTAAAGGGGCTTGGACCCACATGGAGGGGTCAAACCCACAGAGGGGCTCAGACCCATATGGGGGGGGGGTCAAACCCACAGAGGGGCTCAGACCCATATGGGGGGGGTTAAAACCCACAAAGGGGCTCAGACGGGGGGGGGGAGGAGGGTGTCAAACCCCCTAAAGGGGCTTGGACCCACACGGAAGGGTGAGACCCACATGGAGGGGTCAAACCAACAGAGGGGCTCAGACCTGCGGGGGGGGAAGGCGGCAAGAGCAGCCCAGGGGGAGCTCAGCCCCACGGAGAGGGGGCTCCATCCCAGGGAAGGAAGCCGGACTCCCCCCCCCACAACCCCCGGTACCCACCGTCGAGGGAGAGGAGCGAGTCGTGGAGGCGGCACTGGACCTGCCCGGTGCTCTGGGCGGCGCAGCTCATCCACAGCCCTTCGTGGAGCCCCACGGCCGTGATGATGGCGTCCCCGGCGTACGAGCTCTGCCTCCACTGCGGCAGCACGGCGGCCGCCAGCGCCGCCACCCACCCGCCCAAGGCCGCCAGGTACCCGGCCAGCTCCCGAGCCCCGCCGCCCATCGCCGCGCCGCCGCCGCCGAACCGGCCACACCCGCCCCCGCCGCGCCCCCGACCGGCCCCGCCCCGGCCCCGCCCCGGCCACGCCCCGCCCCTTGGGTGGGGGGGTGCTCTGGGAGGAGGGAAAAGGCCATGGGTTGGGGGGGGGGGTCCTGAGGGGGAACGGGGGGGGGGGGGCTGTGGGGGATGCGGAGGGGGGTGTGAGGGTACTGGGGTGGGGGAAGTTTTGGGGCGAGGGGAGGGGGGGGATATGGGGCTGGAGGGAGGGGATTGGGGTCCCGAGTGGGAGATTTGGTGGGGGGGGAATTTGAGGCCGGGGGGGGGATTGGAGTCCTGAGTGGGAGATTTGGGGTGAGGGGGATTTGAGGCCGGGGGGGGGGGGATTGGGGTCCCAAGTGGGAGATTTGGGGCGAGGGGAGGGGGGAATATGGGGCTGGAGGGAGGGGATTGGGGTCCCGAGTGGGGGATTTGAGGCCGGGGGGGAGGGGATTGGGGTCCTGAGTGGGAGATTTGGGGCGAGGGGAAGGGGGATATGGGGCTGGAGGGAGGGAGGGGATTGGGGTCCCGAGTGGGAGATCTGGGGCGAGGGGAGGGGGGGATATGGGGCTGGAGGGAGGGGATTGGGGTCCTGAGTGGGAGATTTGGGGGAGGGGGGGATTTGAGGCCGGGGGGGGCGGGATTGGAGTCCTGAGTGGGAGATTTGGGACGAGGGGGATTTGAGGCCGGGGGGGGGGATTGGGGTCCCGAGTGGGAGATTTGGCGGGGGGAGAATTTGAGGCCGGGGGGAGGGGATTGGGGTCCCGAGTGGGAGATCTGAGGCGAGGGGAGGGGGGGATATGGGGCTGGAGGGAGGGGATTGGGGTCCCGAGTGGGAGATTTGAGGCCGGGGGGGGAATTGGAGTCCTGAGTGGGAGATTTAGGGTGAGGGGGATTTGAGGCCGGGGGGGGGGGATTGGGGTCCCGAGTGGGAGATTTGGGGCGAGGGGAGGGGGGAATATGGAGCTGGAGGGAGGGGATTGGGGTCCTGAGTGGGAGATTTGGGGGGGGGGGAGGGGATTGGAGTCCTGAGTGGGAGATATGGGGCTAGGGGAGGGGGGGATATGGGGCTGGAGGGAGGGAGGGGATTGGGGTCCTGAGTGGGAGATTTGGGCCCGGGGGTGGGGGAAATTGGGGTCAGGAGGGGGCGATTTTGGGCTGGAGGGAGGGGATTGGGGTCCTGAGTGGGAGATTTTGGGCCGGGAGGGGGGGAATTTGGGGCCAGAGGGAGGGGGATGGGGATTCTTGGGGGGGGGGGGGAGATTTGGGTCCCAAGTGGAAGATTTGGTTGGGGTTTGGGGGAGGGAATTTGGATACTGGGTGTGGAAATTGGGATCCTGGGGTGGGGGGATTTGGGGCCTGAGGAGGAGGGCTGCATCGGGGCGGGGGTGGGGGGGGAAGATTTGAGGCCTTGGGGGAGATTTGTGTTGGAGGGCGGTGGAGATTTGGGGCCCGGGGGGGAGATTTGGGTCTTGGGGATAGATTTAGGATCTGGGAGGGAGACTTGGGTCAGGGGAGGGAAAGAGGGGGATTTGGGCCGGAGGGAGAGAGATTTGGGTCTCAGTGGGGGGAGCTTTGGGGCACTAGGGGGTATCCGGGTCTTGGGGGAGATGGAGAACCCCCAAGAGTGGAGGGAGACGGGGAAAATGGGGGTCCCCAAGAGAGGCAGGACTGGGGGAGGTGAGCCCCCACCGCATCCGTGACCCCTTGCACCCCTGCCGGGGGCCAGGACCTCCCCCCCGTCTCCAGCCGCAGAGGTCCCGGGGGTGGCTCCAGGAATTCGGCATGGGTGCGGGGAACGGGGTCGTTGTCCCCCGCCGCCGCCAGGCCTGACCCTCGCCTCCCCGCGGGGCAATCCAGGCACGCCGCCGTGGCACCAACAAGAACCACCATTGACGGCAGCGTCCCCCCCCACCCCACGGTGTGTGTGGGAGGGGACGCGTGCCACCGCCCTGGTGACACCAAGAAAGTGGCAGCCCCGGGACCTGGCAATCGTTAACCGCCCCGGCCTCATCAGCAGTCTGCTCACGCGCGCGGCCGGACGGGGTCGGATGCTGGGATGGTGGGCAACCACCAGTAGGACCATCCATTCCTCCCGGAGAAACCATCCCCCGGGACCCCCCGCTCCCACCCCGATGCGGAACGGGACCTGCCCTACGCCCCCTCCAAATATTATGGGGGTGCCCGGCTCCGGTGGCGGGGGACAGGATTTATTTACTCACATTCCCCGGATGGTTATGGAAATGGCCGGGGCTGGACACCCGCGGGAACAATTTGATGTCCTGTTCGGGTCTGCCACGGTGCTCAATGTCCTTCTTGTTCAAGGACGGTTCCCTCCTCCCCAAAATCGTGGTCCCTGCCCACGCCGCAGGAGCGGGGTCCAGGGGATGCTCCGGAGCCGAGGCGGGAGTTGCATCGCCCCTGCCAAAAATCCTCCAGCGCCCGTGGCACCTCCCTCCACCCCAGAAGTCCCCCTTGTCCCCCCAAAAATGGGGGTGGCATGGCTGCAAGGAGGGAAGTGTCCCAACGCTGGACAACAGCCAAGGCGGCGGTGGGGGGGGCACACAGACGGCAGCCTCCAACCCCCACTCGGCAAGCGACAGCTTAGAAAAAAAACCCCACATTTATTCACCCATTTTCTGCAGAAGGCACTTAAATAGCCGCGGGTTCAGCCGAGCGGAAAGGCACGTGGCTGCTCCCGTGGCACGGGGTCCTCGCCCCTCACAGAGCATCCCTCCCTTGTCCCTTGTGTCACCCCCCCAAGAGTCTCTGTGATACCCCCAGGTCAGCTCTGCAGCGGGGTGCGGGGTGCCGCAGGGGTGGTGCAGAACATCCCCCAATCCCCCATCCCACATCGGCTGGGGGCGGGGGGGGGGTCCCCTCCGGCAGCCCCACAGCTGAAGCCACAATGTCGGTGTCACTGGTCCCAGCAGGGACGTCCTGATCCCCATGGCACATCAGAGCTCGTCCTTCCCCACCGCGACGGCAGCTGGTGGCTCCTGCTCCGTCTCCCGCAGCAAATCCCCCTCTTCCGTGCCAAAAAGCATCTTCACCAGATCATCCGCCTGCACACGCTCCTGTGGGGCAGACCCACGGGGATAAGCGTGGCCATTGTCCCTCTCCCCCCCCCCGAAATACCCACCCACTGCTGGGGAGGGAGCTCACCCGCTCGCTGTGTCGAGGGTCCAGGGTGAACCAGAGGGCGATGGCGCAGCGCTGGCCCTTGGTCACGGCTTTCACCCCGTGGGGGTTCTCCGAGCCGGAGGAGAAGCCCACGGCACGACCACACTGCGGCTGAACCTCCGCCTGCGAGGGACGGCAGACCCCGGTCAGGATGCGCTTGGTGGGTGACAGGGTTAGTTGGTCCCTCCCAACCCAAGCCCATCCCTTGTGGTGGGACAGGGGATGGGGCCAGCGGCAGGAGCTGGGTTTGGTGCTGCGCATGGATCCTCAAGGAGCCGAGCTACTTACGGTCTCGGTCTTGGCATCCAGCTCAGTGAAGTAGAACGCTCCTCCTTCGAAGTCTCCGTTGAGGTAGAGGATGGCACTAAAGGAAGCATGGGACAAGTGGAGGTGATGACCATCACCCCAGGCCACAGCTCCAGCAACTGGGAGCTCCCCCAACACCACGGCAGGAGCCAGAGGCAGGAGAGCCCAGTCTGGGTTTGTCCTCCTACCCTGCACCAAGCCATGGTGCCCTCAGGTGGGGAAGCTCTGGCTGATAAGACACCACTGGTACCTGTAATCCCGGAAGGTGTAGGCTGGAGGTTCCTTCACGCACACGAGAGCCTCCGCATTGAGGATGCAGTTGTCCACATGCACCTCATGGCTGTTATCACTCCGGCCTTCTTGCTTCTCTAGGGTGGAGAAAGACCTGGCACGTCACGACCCTTTCATCCCTGCAGGACCGGTGTCTGTCCCCAAGCACCATGTGCTTGGAGGTGACAAGAAAGTCACCTGTAGCCTAAAGCCCTTCCACTCGCTGGAGTGTGGACCATGAGAGGCCATTTGGATGGCAAAAGCCTCCGTTGACTTGTCCCATTGCACCTCCATGGTCCTCCAGACACAGCCTCTCCCAGCACCCAATCCCAAATGCCTCCGGGTGCTGAAATCCGTTATAGCATGAAGCCACCTGCCCCATTGGAGGCAACCAACAGAGCTGCTCATCTTCCCAAATCGGGCTGAGGGACAAGCTCCCCACACCTTCCCTTTGGGAAAAGGAGGAGGTTAGGGAGCAGCAAGGAGGTCTCAAAGGAAAGGTCCAAGACCAGACCACCCCAGCTGTTGGAGAGGACCCAGACAGGACAAGAGGCTGAAGGAGACTCGCTTCTGCTCGGGTTGTGCTCCTCCGAGGCCATGCTCACCATCGATGGCTGTGCGGCACACCAGGTGGGAGTAGGAGAAGTGGAGCGGGACCTCCAGGCGGAAGTAGGACTCCATCATGTGCCGCACCTTCTCCGTCACGTTGTAGTAGAGGTAGGCGCTCTGCAGGGGCACCTTGCCCTCCTGGCCCAGCTGTGGGGGACGGATGGGACACGGGCTCAGCCCTGGGCAGCTTGGGCAAGCACAGGCAGCTGCCTGCCTTCAAACCGTCCCCCTCCCTGGTCTCCACAGCCTGTTTCTCCCCCCTCCCCGCAGCCACCCTAACCTTGAGGGCCTTGAGGACGGTCACGCCGTAGAAGGTCTCGCTGGGGGTGTGAGGAGATGTCTTCCCACGATAGCCATCCCCGGCCGAGGCAGCCGCCTGCAAAACACAACTGGCATTACCAGCCTGACTCCTGAGCCGCAGGACGGGACCCTTCAGCATCCCCTGCCCCATCCCTCCCCGCTCCTCCCGTCCCCGCGCTCACGTTGGTCAGTCTCTGCAGCTCCCGGCACTCCTCAGCGGAAAGGACCCCATCCACCACGACGCGCTGGGAGCCATTCAGAGCCTTGGAGTTCATGGTGACACTGGCTCCTTCGTACACCAAGGGGCCACCTGTGGCACAAACGGGCTCAGGAGGACACAGGGGTGGGTGCCACCGACCCTGGGGGACAGGGCTGGGGGAGGCTGTGGTCCTGCCACCATCCACACGGAGGGATTGTGAGCTGGCAGCGGGGGACATGGAGGTCCCCATCCCACCTCCCCTCCCGGCCCTCCGCACCTTCTCGGATGAACTTGCTCATATCGGCAGACTCCTTAGCCTTCTCCTCCACCAGCGTCTCGATCTCCTTCATGAGGTTGCCGATCTCCTCTGAGATGCGTGCTGCTGTCTCCCGCTCCACCCTGGGCGCGTGGCAGCCATCAGCTCCACCGCCCCGCTGTCCCCGTGTCGGGAACAAGGGGCACCAGGACAAGGGCAGGACAAGTTGCCTCCAGGGGCCAGTGACAAAGCCAAGACTGGAGACAGTCACCTCAACGCAGCCCTCACCCCGAGCTGCTCAAGAGGACCAACCCATCCCCATCACCCCAAGCAGCTGCCCTCCAGCAGGCTCTTCCAGCCTCAACACTAAAACCCTCCCTGACAGCACCTCCATGGCCATGGCCTTTGGCCCAAACCTCATGGAGGAAGAGGGGTACGTCCCGTTGGTCCCCCCCGGTGGGTAGGCTTGGCCATCAGCCTGGGAGAGAACTCACTTTTGTTTCTCTCGCAGTCTTTTTGGTATCACCTCTTCGGGTGTCCATGTGTCCTGCAGCCAGAAGAACAACAACATCAGGAGCTGGATGACGATCTGTCCGGGACGCAGACCCCGCATCCCCTTTCCATCTGGCCACCATGTCCAGCCTGGTCCAGCACCACTCACCGGGTCCACGAAGGGGATGCCGAAGACGTCGTAGCTGAAGAAGAGCAGCTCCTTCTCCATCAGGCTTCGCTGGCGGTACGCCTGGATCTCCTGTGGCGAGGGGCAGAGGGACGGGGTGAGGGCATGGCACGACGGCTCTGGGAAGACACTGAGCGAGGGCAGGAGGGTGCAGGCTTTACATCATTCCTGCAGTCCTTGCTCCAGACCCACAGCCCTGGTTTCCCGGTCCCTCTGGCAGCCGGGAAACAAGTGGTTTTCCCCATCCTGCATGAACTTCCCTGTCCCGCGTGGACGAGGCCTGGGGAGAGGACAGGGGAGACAGAGGCACACGCGTGTCCCTCCTGCAGGAAGCTCTTTCAGAGCAGATTCCTTTCCCTGCTCCAGCTGATGTGGGGCAGAGACATCCAGCCCTGCCCACCACCTCCCGAGCATCTGGATCCAGCTCTTTTGAAGCCAAATTCTCTCCTTTTAAAGCAATTGCGCTTCGGTTGTGGAACTGCGTGGCAGAGGCGGGCTCAGGTCCTCCCAAAAAGTCTGTCCATCTGCCTCTCGCAGACCTCTCCCACAAGAGCCGGGCCATTTGTGCAAGCCATCAAGCCCTCACTTGGCCAAAGATATTTTCCCAGCGACGGTTTTCACTCTCTCAGCTATTTTCCAGCTTGTTGGGTCTCGCATCCATCCACTCCTCTCCACCTTGCCACCAAAGGGTGGCTGGACCAGAGCAGACCCATCCAGAACAGACCTCAAAACCTCTGCAAAGGTCCCCAAGGAGGGGAGAAGACGTCTCTGCTCACCTCTCGGGGTTGGATGGGTCCTGCCAGGTTTTCCCCCAGGACGGCGGTGTAATAGGCCAAATTCTGGTTCATCACCTCATCGTTTGGGAAGAAGAGCAAATAGGTTTTGGTGCATTCGATGGCTTTTTCGTAATTCCCATCTGCAAAGAGAAACGGGGCTGCTACCGGCACGTCCGAGAGCATCAGAGACAGAGCAAACACCGGTGTGGAGGAGGAACAAGAGAGAAAGTCATTGCTGTTCTCCAAAGGGTCTCCCAAGTAGGGCAGATACCCTGGAGCAAAGATTGCTCCTGCCACAAAGGCAAAATTAAGAGTCCGAGGCGCTCTCCTGCCTCCAGAAATCATCTCCCCAGAAATCCGGGCCGTTGCTCGGGTAGTTTTCTCGCTTGGAAAACATCTCGAAGCCTATTTCCAGACAGCAGGACCCAACCATTTCCAGGCTGACCTACAATTTTCTGAAGCACCCTGATCCACTTTCATCTACGGGTTTGCAGCCTTTCGGCCTTCTTGGACTTCGGTCTGTTTTTTTTTCCCCCCCTCCTTTTGGAGAGATTTGCATAGAAACAGTTTAGATTTTTCTAAGGAGGTGAATAAAAAACTAAATAAAATGGGGTTGATTTGCCCGGGTTGTAACTAACTGTTCTGGAGGGGGAGGGTGCCTCTGTGGTTTGGAGCAAGAGGTGGCCATGTGGCCGGAGACAAAAACAATGCTTCTCGAGGCCGTTATTTCACTTGGAAAGGGAAGCTGCCCGGGAACTGAGCATCTAAAGTGACATGACGGGCTCCTGCAACCCGGCACAGCGAGACCCAGCTCTTCTGTTCTGCATTTCAGGCTGGAGGAGCCGGGCTGCGTGAACCTCATGAAGATCAAGTGGAATGTCCTCCACCAGTATCAGTAAAGACTGGGGAACGGGTGGGTTTAGAGCATCCCTGGGCAGAAGGACTTGGAGATACTGGTGGATGAAAAACTGGACGTGAGCAGGCAACGTGCGCTCGCAGCCTAGCAAGCCAAGAGTATCCTTGGCTGCATCGCAAGAAGCGTGGCCGGCAGGCCGATGGAGGTGGTGCTTCCTCTTCTCTCATAGGATCCCACCCGGAGCACTGCGGCCAGCTCTGGGGTCCACAGCACAAGAAGAACGTGGACCTGTTAGAGCGGGTCCAGAAGAGGCCACAAAAACGGTCAGAGGGACGGAACACCTCTATGAAGCAGGGCTGAAAGGGTTGGGGTTGTTGAGCCCGGAGACAAGAAGGCCCCAGAGAGAACTTCTTGCAGCCTTTCCATACGTAAAGGGGGTTATAAGAAAGACGGGGACAACTTTTTTACCAAGGCTCGTAGTGACAGGACAAGGGGCAACAGTTTTAAACTGAAAGAGGGGAGGTTTAGGTTGTCCGTAAGGAGGAAATTTTTTCTGATGAGGGCGGTGAGACACTGGAACAGGTGACCTAAAGAAGCTGTGGATGCCCCATCATCGGAAGCGTTCAAGGTCAGGTTGGACCGGGCTTTGAGCGACCTCATCTTGTGCAAGATGTCCCTGCATCTTGGGTTGGACTAGCTGGTCTTTGAAGGTCCCTTCCCAACCCAACCTATTCTGTGAGTCTACGATTTCTACCCACGAAGAGCGCCATGTCCAGCGCCGATGGCCAACGGAGGACAAGGCATTGAGCTACTCACTGTTGTAGTAGGCAAACTGCAGGTAGTTGAAGTGCGAGGGCAGGAAATCCTCCACGGGCTTCTCCCGGCCAGGCTGCGAGGCCAGCTCCGTAACGCAGCCCTGCTTGCAGCTCAGCACCTGCATGTAGTGATCTGGTGGAGAAAAACCCCGTGTCACCGCACACGGTCAGCCAAGGGGTGGCGGACAGGACCTTCAGGGGTCTCCACTCCGACCTCCCGCTCCCAGAAGGGCTGTTGACAGCTTTTCAGTGGTGGAAACCCTCAAGGATGGTGGTTGCCCACCTCTGCGTGATTGGTGGTGGGGCTGTTGCCACACTCAGGATGGCCACCCTTAGCGTCCCACCCTTGCGTCCTGGTGCCCCTCTGATGGTCCCTCTCCTGTTTCTCCACATCCCTCTGGAATCTGGGGGATTCCTGGGCATCACCCCCAGTGCTAAGCACGGGCAAACACCTCCTGCCACTTACTGGCCACACTTCTCCTAGCGAAACTTAGGATAAGGTTTGCCCTCTTTGGGGACCCACCACCCCCCAGCTCTTTGGGGACCTCTTTGGGGACCACCACCCCCCCAGGATTGTCCCCAGCTCTTGAGACGGGACGCAGCACACGTGGCTCCCACCTGTGATGGCCTGGAAAAGGTCCGCATTGTACTCCAGGTAGTTGTAGCCCTCATAGTCGTAGGGTCCCTCGCAGAGCGCGCGGCACTCGGCATCCGCCACAAAATACTCCTCCAGCGCCTTCTCCAGGTGCAGGATGGCGGCGGCTGGCTGCTCCTCCGAGTAAAACCGGACACCGAGACGGAACTCGGTCTGTGGAGGGATGAGAAATGATGGGGGGGGTCTGTCGCTGTGACAGAGCACCCGGGGCGCCTTGTCCCCGCAGGGGGATGGATCCCCACGGGATGGAGATGGATCTCCAGCACCAAGGTGGCATCTCATGAGCTTGCCGAGCCAACAGCCGTGGTGTCACCTCCCAGCGGGGGGGATGCTTTGGGAGGGGCTGCCCAAGGCGGGGTAGGGGTGGGGGGGGTCTCACCAGGTGGGGTTTGGCCTCCAGGTCGGTGAAGTCGTCCTCGCGGACGCCCGCCATGGCTTGGTAGTACTCCAGGTTCTGCCTCATCTCCTGGTGCCCGGGGTTGGCCACGAAGAAGGTGTGCGCTGCCGCCGCCGCCTGCGCCGGCCGGTTCATCTGAGCGGGACGGGAGGGACGGGGTGAGACAGCGCCCGCCCCACGGCGCGGACTCCCCCCGGGGGCGCGGAGGGGACCCTGGTCCCCAGGACATCAGGGTGGCCGGGGGGTCCCGCAGCCGGGACGGAGGGCGGTGACGGGGGCGGCCCCGGCCGGCTCCGACGTGGCACTGCCGGGGGGGGGGCAGGGAGGGACGGGCAGGGCTCGGGGCCGCCGGCCGGCACCCCCCACCCCGCCGGGGCGGGCAGCCGGGCCCCTCCCCGGTCCCAGGACACCCCCCCCCGCTCCGGGATCGCCCCCGCCCGGTTCTCTCGGTCCCGTCCCACACTCAGCTCCCGGGATCCCTCCGGGCATCCCGCATCCCCCCGGCACCGGGACATCCCCCGTCCCTTCCCGGGGTCGCTGCCGGTCCCGCCGGCCCCGGACACCCCCCCTCCCCCCCCCCACCTCCCGCCGGTCCCGCTGCCGGTCCCGCACCTTGAAATAGGCGACCTGGA
Organism: Larus michahellis; assembly: GCF_964199755.1. Classification (NCBI taxonomy): domain Eukaryota; kingdom Metazoa; phylum Chordata; class Aves; order Charadriiformes; family Laridae; genus Larus; species Larus michahellis. The sequence goes on along the minus strand of NC_133911.1, from coordinate 1,407,474 downwards.
GGTAGTTGTAGGGGCTGCGCTTGCTGAACTCGCGGTCCAGCTCGTCGCCCAGCCGGTACCGGGATGGCGCGGCGGGCCCGCAGCCCCGCAGGCAGGCGGCGCGGCGGAGGAGCCCCCGGAAAAAGAGCAGGTCGCGGAGCACCGGTTCGGTCTGGGGCTCGGTGCCTTCCGCTGGTCCCGCCGTGGCGTTGGCGCAGCGCAGGCGGCACCGCACCAACCGGGAACGCACGGCCGCCCGGGCCCGTAGCGCCCGCTCCATCTGCAGCACCACGGCGGGCCAGTCGCCCCGCGAGTACGCCTCGGCGCCGGCGGCGAACAGAGCGTCCGGGGGCTGGGCCGGCAGCGGGGGGTCGGCCGGTACCGGCCCCGGTTCCGGCCCCGGTTCCGGTGCCATTCCCGTTCCCATTCCCGGTCCCGGTGCCGTGGCCGCCAGCAGCAGCAGCGGCAGCAGCGCGGGCAGCGCCATGGCCGAGCCCCGGGGCCGCGCGCGCCCCGCCGAGGCCCCGCCCCCAACCGGGCACCGGGGCTCATCACGCCCCGCCCCCTTCCGCCTCGCCCCGCCCCTTCCGCCTCGCCCCGCCCCGCCGGCCAATCAGCGCCCGCCGCCGCGCTCCTCCTTCGGCGGAAGCTCCGCCCCGTGGGCGGAAGGGGCGGGGCGCGGCGGGGCGGTGATGGCGGCGGCGGGTGGCGCGGAGCCCGGCGGCGGCGGCGGCGGCGCGGACCTGGCCCTGGTGGAGGGCAGTGTAGGCCGCGCCGCCCGCGTCGGGGACCCCGGGGACCTGGTGGCCCTGGCCCGGCAGGTGCAGCAGGTGAGGGCCGGGCCCCGGCGGCGGGACCGCGGAGGCCAGGCCGAGCGGAGCCAGGCCCGGGGCCGTGCGGGTACCCAGTTCCCGCTGCCTCCCGGCCGCCTCCAGGGCCTCCTCAGCCGGCGGCCGCCCCGGTGCCTCCTGGCACGTCCCGCTGCTTTCCGGTGTCCCCGGCGGTTTCCCAGTGTGCTCCGTGGACCGCGCTGCCTCCCACCATACCCCACTGCCCCCTCCCAGTATGCCAAAGTATTCTCCAGTATCTCCGTGTGCTTCCCAGGGCTTTCCAGTACCTTTCCGTGTTCCCCAGTGGGCCACACTGTGCCTCCAGTACCTCCCATTGCACCTCGGTGCCACCCGCTGTGCCTTGCTGCCCCCCAGTGACTCCCAGAACATCCCACCAAACTCCCAATTCATCCCAGTATGCCCTACTACCTCCCAGTATGTCCCACCGCCTTTAGTCCACCCCCGTGTGTCCAGGTGTGTCCTGCCACCCCCTTTCCCAGTCCATCCCAGCACCTCCCGATACGTCCTGTTTGCCCCTTCAGTGAATCGCAGTCCATCCCAGTCCCTCTCAGATGACCCCAGTTCCTCCCGATATGTCCCACTGCCCCTCCCAGTCCCTCTCAGCCCACCCCACTGCCTCCCCCAATATTCAGCTATCCCCCCCGGTGCCTCCTACTACCTTCCAGTGCTAAGTCCTAGCCCAGTATGTCCCCCAGAGCTTCTCAGTCCACGTAAGTGTCTCCCTGTAAGTCCTACTGCCTCCTCCCAGTGCATCCCCCTACCTCTCAGTCCCCCCCAGTGCCTCCCAGTATATCCTACTGCTCCCTTCCACTGCCACCCAGCATGGCCAGGCAGCCGCCGGTGCCAGGTCCCTGCTCCACAGCTGTCATCCCACTGCTGGGGGTGGCATGGTTGCCCTCCAGCCGCACACGGGGCAGCTCCTGAACCACCCACAGCCCCGCTGAAGCCTCGAGCGAGGCCACGACCAACATGGCAAGGCCCAAAGGGCTGCGGCTCGTCCCTGTCCTGACCAAACCCCGTTCTTCCTCGCAGGCGGACGACTTCATCCGAGCGAATGCCTGCAATAAACTGACCGTCATCGCTGAGCAGATCCGGTACTTGCAGGAGCAGGCTCGGAAGGTGAGGCCACGTCCGCGGGCTGGGCAGGAGGCTGGTTGCCTTGCGCTTGCGAGGGGAGGGAGATCGGGGTCTGTCTTAACTGCCAGACGATGGGGAAGAGCTGTGGCCTGGATGTGAATCATGGCCAGGCGCCAAGTAGAGAAGATTCAGTGGGAAGATAACGAGGGTTTATTGTCTGGTATCAGCTGGGGACGGGAGTGGGGGGATGCTTTCAGTGCTTTCAGTCCTCTGCACACCAGGGAGGACTTCTGTTAAGGCAGAGGAGCGAGGGCGGCCAGTCAAAACCAGCTCGGGTGTCAGGGAGGACAGAGAGATGACTCTGGTTTTGGGACAGACAACTCCTGTCGTCGTAGCGTGTGCATTGTGCTCCCGGGAGGGCTCGGTGCAGTGGAGTGATGACGTGGATCTGAGCCCCTGGGAGAAGATGAGCTGTTACCTAACGACGGGCTTGGCTTTCCAGTTTGTCCCAGTTCATTTGCTAGAGCAGGTGGCCCCAGCAGCAAGCCCAGTGGGACTCAGCTGTCCTCTTCAATTCAGGCTTCACCCTTGGGGGTGAAATCTCGGAGCCGGAGTGGGAAAGGATCTGCCAGTCACTGCGACTGGCCCGCTGCCATCAAGACCACTACGTCACATAATCGTTAACTGGTGGAGCCGGAGCTGTGGAGCAGTCAGCTGGTGGAGCCAGGGTGATGAATTCCCCTTTGTCTGCTGTCCCTTCCCCGAGGGACCGCAGCAGGGAAGCCCCCAGGGTTCAACATCTGTGTATGGAGACAAGGAACGAGTCCAGCGTGTGGTGGGGTCAGGCACAGAGGGGAACCTGGGGCTGTGGTGAAGAGGTCCTAGATTCTTGGAGGTATCTCCAGCTCCGTGGAGGGGTGCAGGAGCTCTGAGGTCCATCTAACAGGGGAAACTTGGAAAAAACTTTATCTCCTTGGAAAACATCTCCTTCCTGGGCAAGTAAAGGTCTGCCACGTGAAGCCTGAGGGGGATGAGGCCTCGCGAGCGATGTGTCCAAGTGTCTTGGCCTCTGGCTGAGAGGCAAGACCGTGCTGTCATTTTATTTCAAGCGTGGATATTTTAAATTTGATTTTCAGGTCTTGGATGAAGCTAACAGAGATGCTGATCTGCACCACGTGGCCTGCAACCTTGTGAAGAAGCCAGGAAACATTTACTACATGTACAGGCGGGAGAGCGGACAGCGATACTTCTCTATCCTCTCTCCTAAGGTGGGTGGTGACGGCCCCTGAAGAAGCAGGGAGGGAAAAAAAATCCAAGTTTCTGGTGCTTGGGCACTTCTAGACCTCAGAGAAAAGTACCACCTTGATGGGGACATTTGTAGGCCCTTGCTCAATTGGCGTTTGTCCTTGGTCGGGGTTACCCTGCTGGTGTAAGAGACAAATTATGAAGTTCTCTTGGACCTTGGTAGGTGGTGGACAAGAAGACCTTCGGCGCATGGACCTGAATTCTGCCTTTTGGTCCCTGCAGTTCTTTCTCTGGAACTGCAAACATGCCCTGGGCCTTCCCTGTGCGGTGTGGCTGTCTGGCAGTACGGTCTTCTCAGGGGCTTCAGTCCGGGGAGTGAGATTGTCTGCAGCTTGGTAGGGGTGGCCTTGGAGGCTCCTCCTTCCAGGCCACCCATTTTCTTACGTGCAGGGTGAGGGCTTCAGAGCAGAACATCCAGCAGGTAGAGGAGCTCTGTGCAGGTCTGGGAGAGCTTAAATCCCCAAACCTCCCTGTGTCAGCACCACCGTAGCTTGACCTGGTCTTAGACTTGGGGTAGTTGAGCCTATTTTTAGGTTAGAAAATGGGATGGTCACGTAGCTGGGACTCCTTCAAAGGTGGTCGGTCATCCAGGATGGACAGAGGTTGGGCTGGGGGACAGCACAGCCCAGCTCCGAGGGAAACAGAGCGGTGATAGGATTCTCTCCTTTCTCCTCCAGGAATGGGGGACCTGTCCCCACGAATTTCTTGGTGCCTATAAGCTCCAGCACGACATGTCCTGGACTCCGTTTGAGGACATTGAGAGACGAGATGCTGAAATAAACATCCTGGATAAGCTGCTGAGCCGGCAGGCAGCGCTGCCACCGTGTACCGAGCCCAACTTCCAGGGCCTGACCAAGTGACACGAGTGACCGGACGGGACCCCCTGCGCAGAGTCCTGCATGAGGACACACAGTGCCTGCGTGATGCCAAAGGCAGGGCAAGGAAAGAGACCAAAACCTAAAAATGCTGATGCCGCCAGTACTTGCTCTGTGCTTTAATGAGACTAATTCTCCATTCAGTCTTACTGGATTTTCTAGTAATTGAGTAATTTATTTCTTTGACTTATGCCAAGCTGTAGCGAGGGGCAGATAATACCAGGTGGAATCAATTCCAAGAGAGCTTGGGGCAAAAAGCAAAAATGCTTGGGGCAGATGTGATAATGCTATAAAACATGTCCTACCTGTCCGGCTCTGGTGTACCTCATTGTGACTACCTGCGGCTGGTGATGATTTCTGGGCTGGATTTTGCTGCTCGTTAAAATGCCCGTGTTTAGGAAGCTCCGTGGCCTGGGAGGAGTGGTGGAAACCCCGCGCAGAAGGGTCTCTTGTGACCGGAGTCTCTGTCCCCACTGGTCTGAACCCATGAATCTGTCACACGGGGTGACCCGGAGCTCTCTTCTCTGAGAGGAGCATCCTCAGCAGTGCCATGCAGGCTTCAGGTGCTCTTCAAAAGGTTGGGTGTTTCACAGTCCTCGTGTGTTCCCCGTGGCTTCAAGTGGGTTGAGCTGCTGGGGTGAGGCAGGAACATGCAGGGATGCTGAATGCCTCTGTGCCGGGGCAGTGGAGAAAATAAATCAATCTTGGTCTCAAATGCACCTCCGAGACAGGCCCTGTGTCCTGTCTGCATGGCAAGGATCCCTTTGGCTTTACCAGGGAGACTGGGTGGCGTGTGGGACTGGTAGGACATCTCCAGCCTCTCTTTTTCCACCAAGAGCTGGGGAGAGGCAAAGATCAGAACTGCTGAGGAGTTGTCCTCCCTCTGCCCAGCCACCCAGGGCTCCTCCAGGAGCTCGCCTGCTCTGCCAGGAGCTGAGGTGGGAATGTACTGCTGGAGAAGGAGATGTCCAGGTTGGATCCCGGCATGTAACGTTAGATCTGGTTGGATCCTCCCATGACTTGTTCACCCCCCCAGGATGATGAGGTAGTGACTTTATGTGCTGCTCACGGCGTTGCACGTCCACGCTGGCCTCAGCCTCCTCTTCCTCCTTCGCTGGCGGCGTGTGAAGGTTGGGGACCATTTGTGGAAGGGGCATTCTGACCCTGGGGTCTGGGCCCCCCAAGGCTGGAGCTGGTGCTTCTTGGTGGAGCCCCAACCCCAGGTGCACTTGCGGTTGCGCTCTGCCGAGAAGCACCAGCTCCACCCACATTGCAGTTGGGTTCTCCTCACTTCTGAGGTGGTGGTGGTGCAAGAGTGGTGTCCTCGGCACCAAGTGACCTTCCCAGGCGTTGCCCCATCTCTCCTTAACCACTGCTGAGGAAGACACCGCTGCCTTCAGCTCCGCTGGGTGATGCCCAACTCAATTCGGGGCTAAGTCTATGCATCAGGCTTGCATCGGTTCATGCATACGCTCCCAAAATAATCTCTTTACCTCCTCTAAACTTCCTTGTTCCCTTTCTAGCATTGATTTGTTCACCTTACACCGAGTGCCCAGAGTGTCCTGCTCCTCCCGGTCCCCCCCTGAAGCTGGGAGGGGTTTGGATGCCCCACCAGTGTCCTGTAAAGGAGGATGCTGCAGCACTGTGTTCTCCCACGTCACCCGTGACTTATGCATCTCCATCTCGATGTCTGAACCTGCTGCTTCAGGTGAGGTGCTGCAGTGACTCTGCCAAGGGGAGGGACAACCTCTTTGCACCCCCAAGAGACCCCTGGGGACCAGCGCCACCACTGGGGCTGGCCATCGCTGCAGTTTATTCCCCCTTTGGCAGGGCACGGCGTCTCCTCCAGCCTCCTGTCCCCAGTCTTCTGGTCCCCACACACCCAGCACAACCCTGGGAGTTGCCTTGAGAGGTGCTCAGGGCTGCTGGCGGCACCGATTCCCCGTGGGAAGAGCCGTTCCCTGCTAGGATCGCAGAGGGGTGGGAGGTTTGAGGCAGCTCCCCAGCAGCCCAGGGTCGTTTTGTCCTGGATTTTCTTCTCCCAGCTCAGCCCCGTCCCGGCATGGTTGAGCCTCTGGTTGGCAGAAGCCCCATCCTTGGAGTCAACGTGGGACATTCCAAGCACCTTTTCCCAGCTCCCTCACTTGGAGCACAAGGGCAGATTAAAAGCAATGTATTATTATTATTATTATTAGACCAGGGTATAATTAATTCCTTATCGAGTCACAAGTGTCTAATTTGATGGTTTTTTTCCCCTGCTTGTTTCATCGCCCCAGGTCTTATTTTACTGCCTGTTATTAAATCTTAACTTCGAAGGGAGAAAGTTAATTACTGCATGGGCTTTGCCATGGTGCTAATTACAGAGACATCAGCAATCTTCACATGCGTTGATTTATCCTCCTCTGGGAAGAGGGGATTCCTGCCCCAGTTTTATCTCTGTTTCCCATCATTAAAATCAGTACAACGACACGCGGAGGGGATCGGGGTGACGTCCGTAGGGCTTTGAAGCTTGTGATTTCATGCGCTGGCCTTTGGTGGGGTTTCAGACGAGCTTTCCTACGTCTCCACCCTGACCCTCTGTACCCTGTAACTCCCCAGTGTCCTGCGGTTCCTCTGGGGGCTGGCCTGTCTTTTTCTTGGATTCGCCACAAAAAAGCAAAACCACTACGGCCCTAACTTTGTATGAAAATCCACAGAAGGTACCAAGAGGCAAGACATGGAGATGGCGGGCTCACGCTCGCTGCTCTCTGTGCTGCAGGAAGCAGGGATGTGCGGGGAGGTGATGCTGGGAAGGGGGTACCGTTCCCCCAGACCAGCTTGCCCAGCGTTGCCGTCTCAGCTGGTTTTGGATCTAATTAAACTCAAAGAGCTGAGGTGACGTCAGAAATACTGGAAGGTGCTGCTGCGGAGCCGAGCAACTCATCCCGTGGGAAACGGGCAAGGATGGAGCCGGTGGGAGGAAGACGAGCTGGAACCTCCTGCTGCGCTTGCAGCCGGGATGAGTTTCTGGAGAACGGAGGAGATGGGGCTTGGTGGAGGATTCCCCGAGTCCCTTGAGGGTCATGATCTCATCCGCTCAGCTCAGCCTCTACTGAGCCATCATCCAAAAATCAGCTGGGAAGAGCCAGCAGGACGCGGTGCTGGAGGGCAGAGGTTGTCCGCAGATGAGGTATGGACCATGTCTCGCTCCTACATCTTTTCCAAGCCTTTCCTTTAGGTTTCCTCTGCTTTGCTTAGAGGAACTACCACGGAGGGAAGGAGGCAGAATTACATACTGCTCCAGGTGCGGTAGGTAACGCGTTTCCTGAATAAAAATGAGCCGTCTCCTGCAAGACTTCGTTTCCATTCACAGAATCGCAGACTGGCAGGGTGGGAAGGGACCTCTGGAGATCACCCCGTCCCACCCCCTGCCAGAGCAGGGTCACCCAGAGCAGGTGGCACAGGAACGCCTCCAGGCGGGGTTGGAATGTCTCCAGAGACGGAGACTCCCCCACCTCTCTGGGCAGCCTGTGCCAGGGCTCTGCCACCCTCACAGCAAAGAAGTTCCTCCTCGTGCTGAGGTGGAACTTCCCATGGTCACGTTTGTGCCCGTTACCCCTTGTCCTGTCGCTGGGCACCACTGAGAAGAGCCTGGCCCCATCCTCCTGACACCCCCCCTTTCAGTATTTATCAGCGTTGATAAGGTCCCCCCTCAGCCGTCTTTTTTCCAGACTGAAGAGACCCAAATCCCTCAGCCTTTCTCCATCAGAGAGGGGTTCCAGTCCCCTCAGCACCTTGGTGGCCCTTTGCTGTCCCCTCTCCAGCAGTTCCCCGTCCTTCTGGAACCGGGAAGCCCAGAACTGGACCCAGCGCTCCAGCTGTGGCCTCCCCAGGGCAGAGCAGAGGGGGAGGATGACCTCCCTCCACCTGCTGGCCACGCTCTTCTTGATGCCCCCCAGGATGCCATTGGCCTTCTTAGCCACAAGGGCCCATTGCTGGCTCATGGGCATCCTGTTTTTGAAAATACTCCTCTCCCTTTTGTGAGCGCTCAGGGCGGCAGTGAATCTGGTCTGATGGCAACAGCTCGCTCCAAAATCCCCCCCCAATATTTGCAGGAGAAGACAGAGCTGTGGTTCTGAGGCCAGCGGGGTTGGGCAGAGTGGTTCTTGCTCCCTCTTTGGACGTGCAGATAACCCGGGGCTTGTTCCAAAGGGCCGGCAGAAAGATGCTCTCAACGTCTGACCCGCTCCGGGTGCTCCCAGGGCCGATGTTTGCCCACTGCTGGGGCTGCTGGCCCGGGGGCCGGCGGGTCTCCCTGCCTTTTAAAAATCAAATTAACTCTAAACAAGTTTTCTCTTCCAGGCCAGATTTTGGCTCCTGCTTTTCAAACTGGCAGCGCCCAGGAGATTTTCTGCCTCTGCTCTTTTTCCCGAAGGGCAGTTTTGATTTTATTTGGGGGGTTTGGGTGTAGCCCCCCCCCGCGGGGGGGTCTCCCAGCCAGGAATCTCCCAACAAGAGCAGCCACGGCTCTTTGGCCCCTTATATTTCAGCTGCGGGCAGGGAGGAAAAAAGAAAGAAATAAAAAAGGAAAAAACGGAGGGAATTTGGAAACAGCGACGCAGGGATGTATGCGCACCCTGCGGGGGGAGACGTTGTGCCCCCCCCCGTGCCCCTGCAGCCCCCGGGGTGCAGGCAGGGCGGTGCAGGGTCCCGCATCCCCCGGGGTGGGGGGGTCTCACCGCCCCCGGCGCAGGCAGGGCGGTGCGGGGTGGGGGTCCCGCAGCCCCCGGGGCGCAGGCAGGGCGGTGCCGGTGCGGGTTCCCGCCGCCCCCGGTGCAGGTAGGGCGGTGTCGGTAAAGGGTAGGGGGTCCCGCACCCCCCGGGGTGTAAGTGCGGGGTGGGAGTTCCGCCGCCCCCGCTCCAGGCAAGGGTGTGCCGGTGCGGGGGCCCGCCTCCCCCGGTGCAGGCAGGGCGGTGCCGGTGCGGGGTCCCGCCGCCGGGTGCGGTGCCCGCTTGTCACGGGGGCTGCGGCGGGCACGGCCCCGGGGCTCTCCCCGGCCGCTCGGGGCTCCCGGGGCTTCGCCCCCTCCCTCGGTGTTCCACCCCCCGCTCCCGGTGCCGGGCCCCGCCCTGCAGGCGGTGGCGCGCGCCCCCTGCCGGCCCCGCCCCGCCCCTCGGCCCCGCCCCGCCCGGCGTCCGCTGCGCGGTGACGTCAGCGGCGGCGTGCCCCTGTGCCCGAGCCGAGGAGACCCCGCAGCCGCTGCCAACGCCCGGCGGAGACTCTGAGGTGAGCGGCCGCGCCGGGGCGGGCACGGAACCGCCGCCGCGACCACCCGCGCCCTTCTCCCCGCACGCCGCCGCCCCCCCCCCCCACCGGCCTTGCCGCGCCGCAGCCGCTCTCCCGGGGCCCGCGGTGCGTGTGCGGGGCCTCCCCGGGCGGCCGCCGGTGGGGCGCGGCGGGGCCCTTCCCGGCGCTGCGGGGCGGGGGGGTGGGGGGTGCGGGCTGGCGCGGAGCCCCCTCCCCGCTGCCGGTTGTTGGGGGAGGGGGGGCTCGGCCTTCGCGGGGCCGCGTCTGCCGGGGGCGGCGGTGCCGGGCCACCGCCTCCTCCCCTCCCCCGCTTCCTGGCGCGGCGGGCGGGGGCCGGACCCTCGGAGCGGCGGCAGGAAGCGCTCCGCTGCCGGGCTGGGGGCGTCGGCCGCGGCGGGGGCCCGGGCCTCGCTCCCCGCCGGGGCTGGCTGGGCCTGACCTGGCTCCCCGCCCCGCGGAGCGGCCTGGCCGCGCTGGGGGGCGGCGGGCGGTCACCCGCGGCGGGGTGAGGGGTGTGTGGGGGGCTGCGGGCTGGGCTCGCTGTCGCTGCCCGGCCGGGGCACCGTGGCCGCTCTGCGCCGCCGCGGGCGCTGTGGAAGGCTTGGCCGGAGCTGTATGCGCTGCAAGAAGCCATCTCCCACACGAGAAGGGGTTGGGGGGTGCGGCTTGGCTTTCGCCTGCCGAGGTGCAGGTCTCTGCTCCCTCGAAGGCCGTCCTTACCAGTGCCAACGACGGCGCTGGTTTTGGCTGGGGTAGGAGCCAGGGCTACCTCGAGGCTTGGTGTTGACATATGTTTCTCCTTTTAAACTTCATCAGGGTGCGTATACTGCAGCAGCATGTCGCCTAGCTGTGTTTTAAAGGTTTGTTTTAGTGGTCTGGACTTCATTAGTGTTTTTTCCTATAAGCGGGTAGAGCTTGCAGCTGATGGCAACAACAGGAGACGCTCGTATGGCCGGGTAGCTGCAAGCATAACAACTGGCGTTGTGAAACCTGTGCTTAATGAAGAATTGCAAAATGGTCAGAATTCCTGCTGCCCTGTCTGTGTGGGTACTGCAACCGGTGGAGCCAGAGCGGCTTCGCTGCCCTCCTCTGACAGGGCCTTTGCGAGGAGGCCATGTTAGATGACAACTGAGCAGGCAGGAGTAGTTCGGTCTGGCCATCTGTGATTGTCTTTGTCTCGTGTTCATCTGTGTTTCTTCTAGGAAGGGAGGTGCTAGCTGTCTTTATTCAAAGTGCCCCAAACATCCTTTTTTTTTTTTTGGGGTATTTAAAACCTGGATCAAGCTCCTCATACTGCTAATTGCAGTAACTCAGTAAAGCTCTTCAAGCTTTCCCTTTCAGTTAGCAAAAGGGTCTTATGCAAAACCAACTTTAGATAGAAAGCCTTTGTATTCAGCTAGCTATACGTGGAGAATCCGTTGTTCTGCTTTGGGAACTGTTCCTTCTTGTTAGTGTAGGATTATGGGGAAGGCGGTATAGGCAGATGTATTTCTGAAACAGGTCTTAGGGCACACGTAAGGCTGGCATCAGTATATTGCTAACTGTGGAAATGATTCTGTGTTTAAACTGTTCACTCGTATGCCTCGGTAACAATGAGGAAAAGCATTTTTAAATCTTGGCAAGGAATAAAAACTACTGTGATGCAAGATAAAACATGTTTGCAGTTTGGTAACGTGTTCTAGGCAGAAATTTTAATCATTAGATTTGCATACTTTGAACTTGGTTATTCATGACCTGCAACTGGTGCTCGCAGCTCATTACATGTCCTGCTTGGGGTTATTTGTTTGCCTGGAACTGATGCCTGTTTTGTGAAGCTTATTGGGTTTTCATTGTTAAATAGAAATGTTCTGGAAGTCCTGGAGTGTCTGGAGTATCTAAAATGGAATCCGTAGAGCTTCTACTAAAAGAACAATAGTAAACAGAAACATCTGAAACTCCAAGGGATTTCCCTGATGAGTGTGCAGCTGTGCTTTCCTTGCTTTCCTGCAAAGCCTGTGAAGGGCTGATGTGAAGAGCAGCCTGAATTTGACTGCTAATCCTGATGTAAAAGTTCCTTCTGGTTAAAATGCTGCTTTGGTACTGAAATAAATTTCCAAGTCGTATGAGCACAGACAGCTGGACATCTTAATTAAAATCTTTTCAACAGCTATCTGTTGCCCTGTGAGCTTCACAGTCAATACAGCATATTGATACAGCTGGCTTCCAACTCGAGAACTTGTAGAATATATGAATGTGCATCATTGCAGCTGAGGTGTATGTAATCTGCTTTACGCTAATGTGAGTGCTCACAGCTTTTAAAAATCATCTATGGGCTTGTGCGTTTTAGCCCTCTCCTTCCTCTGCCTGCCTTTTTGTGGTCAGATGAGCTTTCATGCTGTCATTAGCCTCGATCGTATGAATTTCAGTGATCTGAGTTCTAGAGTAATAGTCTGTAAGGGGGAATTGTAGGGGGATGTCATTATCCTCACTCTTGAGGCTCCAGTTCCCGAGGAAAGAACACCACCTTTTTTTTCATAGAAGGTGAAGGTGCTGTCAAATTGAATGGAAGTGAAATCGGTTTCTGGTACTCTGAGTAGCACAAGAAAGTCCCTTTAACCACTTACACTTAGTGTGTTGCAGAGTTCTGCCTTGGCTCCTGTCACCCCATTATGCTAAATGCGGCTGAAAAAGCCCACTAATTTTAGTAGTTAATATGTGACAAATAAAACAACGTAGTGACTAGCTAAGTTTTTATGCTGAAGCTTTAAAGAAATTTGAAGCATCTTTACGTTTCTGGAGCCTATCATCACTTAGTTACGTGGCTTCCTTCAAGCCCTGTTTAATATAGCTTACACCGTACTGCATACACATGCATACCATAAGGGTATCCATCGGAAAGGATTACCCCTGGAAGTGGCAGGTAAAACCCTTTCACCAGAGTGTCTCCTCGGGCACAAAATTCTCCGTATGGCCTTCCATATGCAGTGGTTAGCTGCCTCTTGCAGCCCCTGCTGCGTCTTTATGATGGTCTGCAGGTAAATGCCTGAGATAAACGACAAAAATGGCATTAAGGCGAGATATTCCCAGCTTCTGGGGGTGGATTGTTGTTGGGTGGAAGAACTGGGTTTGTTTATCCAGTCCTGGGTGTGCAGTAAACTGAAAATAATGAATATGAGAAGCAGAGTTTCAATGCTGCTGGCATGAAATTGATCTTTGCAGTCTTCCCTTTGAGTTTCAGTTAGTGACTTCTGTTTTAAAGAGTTTTAAAACTTCAAAATACCGTTTGGCCTATTTTCTCATCGGTGAAGGAGTTGCCCTTTTCTTGATGTATCGACTTTTCTTCTAAACAAGGGACATTTTACAAAGACAAAACAAAGGGTTAGTTTTGCAAAAGCTTTTAAAAACCGTAGTTCTATTTTAAGCTCTTGCGCTGCTAATTCACCCCATTACTTTTGAATGTTACGGCATAATTCCCAGCAGGAGAGTTGTTCCATGCGCTGTTCTCTTGTCTCTTGAAAAACCGAAACAAAACCTTTTTGAATACAGCAATGGAGGGGCTTCCTCTGAGCCTTTCTGCCTGGCGGTGCTGTGCAGATACCGCCCTCATCTGCGCTCAGACTTCCGTGCCTGTGGTCCCATGGTGTGGTATCAGTGTGTATTTTCGAAGCGTAGACCAAACTACGTCAGGGTGAAGGTTTTTACCAAGCGAATACAGTGTCGGAGCAAACCTTAGGCTGAGCAGAGGAGTGGGGACTAGTCGAGGCCCGGAGGCAGACTACAGCGGGACAGGATTGCTGTCACTGGCGGTGCCAGACTCACAGCCATAGCTACGGCTGCCAGAATTGTCTTGGTTTGTAACAAGCTGTTTTGAATTGCTCAGCTCTTCTCAAGTTGAAAGATGCTGTGCTGTGTTTTTGGCCAATGATGAGTGTTCTGTTTGGGGGAGGAGCGGGGGGGAATGACAAAAATGTTCCTGCAGCTTTGGGTGTAAGGAAAGAGGGCATCTGCCCCTCCATCAACTGGTGTAGCTGTTTGCCTTGGGCCAGCGGTGGCTGGCAAACAGCTGAATGCCAAAGGGCTTGTTGTGGGAAGGCTGCGTCCTGGGCTTGGATGTGACGGTGGCCATGCTCTGGTTGTGGTTCACCTCGATGCGTTTGAACAGTTAACTTGAGTTTAGTGACTTATTTTTGTTTTTAGTGCTTGTGTTGCCGAGCTAAAGGCTTGGTTCCGCTCAGAAGGATCCTCCTCTTCCATGTCCTGCGGTGGGGGCTGTTACTTTTTCTTGAGCATCTTCTGCATTTACCTACTGCTGAGAAACTGCCAGTTGCCCAACAGGCACTGGGTCCTGCTGCCTCGGCCCAGGTGTTGCGGGTGGCCTGTCCTCTGCCGCGCGAGGGAGGGGGGCTCCAGCTGCTCTGGTCGCTTCCTCCGCTTAGGTGAGTGTGGGGCCACCTCTCCCGCTTCAGTTATTTTCTGAACTTCCCAGCTACTTCCTTAGTTTTAAAAGAAATGGCAAGGTGGCTCAGTGGCTTGGAAAAGTTGAAAGTTGCTCTTGCAATGTTTTTTTTTTTTTTTTTTTAACAAAGCTTTATCTCTTTAGTCCTCAGACGGTATGTTGCTGCTCGGCCTGAGCTATGTCCCCCGAACACGCTGCATCCTCAAGGCTGTGTGCACGGAGCACCCGCAACTGTCCCCTTCCCTGCGCGTAACAGGAATGAGGAGAGATCTGCCGCAACTGATGCGCATGCAGGGTGCTTCCCATTATGCAAAAATGTGCCTCAAAATAGAGGAAGTTCTGCCAGTGCCTGTTTTAGAACGTAGCTGACCGTTGGTATGGGGAGAGAAACAGCGAGGCTAGTGCGCACCATGATTTGTTAGTGTGCAAGAACAGGAGTATAGGTACAGCTCGTATTTTTACATATTAACAGTATGAAACTAAGCTAATAAAGATATTTTTTTTTAATGTGGTATTAAAATACTGAACAGGATTTTGTTACACGGTAGGGTAAACCAGCTTCCTGTAGAATATGAAAGTGAAGAGTAATAATGTAAGATTAAAATGCCTTTGACCAAAAAGGACTTAATGTAAGCCCACGTACTTCCCAGTGTTTGATCTGAGGCAGGTTTTCCTGGTGCTGAGGGCTGGTTTTGACAGTGTAATCTTAACCAGAGTGATAACAGAGAAAACGACGCTTTTGCTCTTTCCTGTCGAATTCGGTAAAGTTAAGGTGGCAGTTTTGAGCCGTGCCATTGCCGAGATGGTCAGTGCCAGTGCTACGGCGGGTGGGCACATGTAGGCACGGCTGCACCACGCTGGAGCTGCCGTGGCAGCAGAGAGCCCACTGGGTCACTCTCTGTCTGGGCAGGCTGCATGGGCAGCTTTCTTGTTTCGAACTTCAGACTAAAATGGGATGACATGGCTTTCCCCTTCTTTTTTTTGAAGTTACAGAACTTGAAGCACGTTGGTAGTTTAGGTTCAGGCTTTTAAAATTCCCCCACCCAGTGCCTTCACTTCCTATCTTGTGCATGTCTCTGCTTCACCAGTTTGTTGTGAGGAGACTTTACGAAGATGTACAAAGTGGCTGTCAATCCTTACTTACATCATCAGAAAAAGAAAGTTATGTTAAGTGTAGAAAATACCAGTTGATCTCAGAAAACTGCGTTTTGAGAAGAGATCTCTTGGTTCTTCCTTGGTAATTCCTAGTAACTTGGCTAGAAACGGGTGCTTCAAAACCACAGAGGCATTGGGATACGCAAGCTGTGCTGCGGGGCAGACCTTGGGATGCTCCAAGACCCCAGACGCATACTTAACCTCAAACAGGCGTTCCCATAACGGTAGCAAATTCGGTGGGTTTCAAGAACAACATCAGCCTGAGAGCTCAGCTAGGTCTGTCATGGTGCTGGTCCAGCTCCGTCGGTGATGGTGATCCTGTATCTGGCTTTTGTGGGCCTAAATGTTGCCCATTCTTGTGTCCAGTGCCAGGGTGAGACTGTGGGTGCGGGCAGGCGTACGAGCTGGAGTGTGCTCTGCTGCTGTGGGTCTCTTCAGCTTCACATTGAGACCTGCCGCAGATCTGGATCTGTACCCGGAATTCTTGTGTTCCTCTTGACACCAACTTGTAGCATAACTGAGGGTTGTTTTTTTTTTTTTGGCCGTATGTCTGCTAATTAGACGCCTTCCATATAAACCAAAAAGGAACGCTGTTTTTTGGAGATAGTTCTCCCTTGTGGAGTGCAAATTCTGAGATGGGATTTAAAGGGTTGCCTGACTTGCTAGCAGAAGTTAAAAAAAAACAACCAAACAAAAAAAAAAACCCAGCACAAACCCCAAACCCCCAAACAACCAGTGCTTAAAAAGAAGGATATCTTTTTCAAGACCCTGAACTGATTACGATACAAGACTGTTTCTTCAGTGGTTTCTTCTGCTTTTTGCAAGCTTTGCCTTGGACTTCATGATTTCCCTTCTTCTGAGGCAGTGCAACGCCTGTGCTGGTTTATAGCTTGACAGCTTTTTTTTTTTTTTTAAGCTCTGTTTAAGAAGTTAAATACCTGGGCCTTAAGCTCAGTTTGGAAGCTTCGGGAGCACGTGCATTTCTGTTTCTCGCTTGTGTGCCCGCAGCAGTCTGAGCTGCGGGCAGGGCAGGCAGGTGAGCTTGGGCACCAGGCGGTTTAGAGCGTGATACGTACTTTCGAATTTCTTTTACTGCGTTACTAGTATAGAAGTGGCACATGTGTGTAGTTCTGGGGTGAGATCTCCCCGAGGAAGATTCCTAGCAGGCTGAAAGGGGGGTTTTGGGCTGGGGGATTTAGGTAACATCCGTAAATGGCTGCTGTACACCTGCAGAGGAGAACACTGGCCGCGGTAACGCCGCTCTTGAAACCAGTTTTGCCCTCTGTGCCAGGGAGTCTTCCCGGGGTTCAGCTCTTAATCAGAGAGCAGCTGCTGTTGGTGGTTTGCATCACAGGTCTGCGACAACACCAGTGTAGCAAGAGGTCCAAGGTCTTTTAGCTCTGCTGTTGACAGCTGAACCCGTGCGGTCTCTTTGTTAGTGGTTTGTGATCTTCACAGAGAACCAGTGCGTTGCGCGCAGTGATCTTTGCGATGAAGGGTTCGCCGTGCCAGGTCTGTACCGCAAGTGTTCAATTAGTGCTTTCCCCATATAATACTGGTAGGCATCTGGTGGGGAAACAGGGTGGCTTGGGTTGTAGTAGCTGATTGTCTCTCTCTGGTGCCCCTGGTTCGGGAGACTTGCCAATTTGAAAAGCAAAAGTGTTAGTTTATAGTAGGGCTGGAGGACGTGGCAGAGGGCAAGTACCTTGAAACGGTAGGGCGAGGGTGCCTTGAAATGACTGTGATTAGTCTAGGAACAAATTATCAAATACAAACAAATACTTTATTTAGAAACGTGGGGTTTTTTATAAGGTAAAAAATGGAAGTAGTGTGGAAGGGTAAAAGTGGTTAACAGACATCAGCATGCCTAAGTGTCTTCCTTTCATTGTGGACTCCCGAGTGCTTTGAGCTCACAGGAGTTAGATGAATAACCTTTTTACTGTACAATTGCATTGTTCGGGAGGGGAAAAAAAAATAATTAATGGTCTTAGTCTTCAGAAATAGCTCTGTTTTCTTGTAACATGTAGCAGGCTTCCAAACAGGATCTGGGAGCTGCGAGGAGCTGGTTAAGCTGCGACTGGTGAGTTAATGGTGTGTGCGCTAAAGAGCATCATGAAATGGTTCTTGGTCATCAGGCGGCGGCTGCTCGCGGGGAGCTGCCTCCAGCCGGTACCTGTGATGAAATGGCAGCAGTTTCAGTCCTGCCTGAAAGAGGAAGCCGCGGTGCTGCTGAGGCTCGGCAGGAAACCGGTGCAGGATGTGTGGACAGATTTGACAGCTCGGTTTCCTTTGGCGAGGAGAACGTACGCGTTCTGACCTGAAAACAGACTTCAGCAGCTTAAAAATAAAAGGAATCTTAGCAAGCTTGGAGGCTTGTGGTTTCTGCATCGAATTGCTTGTGGAGACTGAAGGCAAGATCATGCACATTCTTACCTCTTGGTTTAGGAGAGAACGCTGATTGTGTACAAAGAGCCACAAAATTTCACTTAATTCTTCACAGTCCGTAGTTCCCGTTGCTGCTAGAATATATTGCAACTACTGTGCATTAAAACTAAGGGGCTCCCATAGTAACACCACGTTTCATGTGCTTGCCATTAAACTGGGAAAAGTAGGCTTGTACAAGAGGGGCCGCAGTGTCAGGGTGCGTTTGGGACAGCGTTTCTTGCAACTTGTGCTATGTAAGGGGGAACTTGCCATAGGCACCGTGGATTTCTTCGGCCTTTTGTGATCTCTCAGGGTCTTTTGGAGCATGCACAGGCCTGTACGAAGAAAGTGCCTAATTCCAAACTTGCCTTTGCACTAGGGAGGATTAACCTATCTACACAGCGTCCCGCTGGAGACTTTAATTAAACTTTTCATTGCAGCACTTGCATCTCTGTTACCACTTTTTTGGGATTAATCCTCAATGCAGATCAGCTGTCTGTCATAAAAATGTAACTGGGCTTTAAAGGAAAATTCTGTAAAATGGACCTGTTGAGTCTGGAATAGGGTTGTCTGATGAATTTGACAAAGTTTACGAGGCTTTGTAATCCACAGTTGCCAGGATAACGTTGAGCTCTGTGAAAGCCTGCGGGTGTGATCGCATGCTGAACAGGTTAAAATCCAACAAATATTAGAAATATGATCAGTTTAACATGTACTTTGCTGAAGCACTGGAGTTTTTTGTTACAATACAGAGAGGTTTGAGAAATTAAATCAATTCAGTGTTGTTGTTTTTTTTTTTTAAGATGTCTTTAGATCTTGTTGAACAGAAGTGACTTGCATTACATTCCTAGTCTTTATCAGCTCCCCTGTCTGGGCTTGGCCGGGTGGCTCACGATTACATGCCTCAAAACTCACTCACTGCACTCAAACTGGGATGACTTCAGCGCTTTCCAGTCTGTTTTAATTCCCTCAGATATTTAAAACTACTCGGAGTGTTTCCTAGTCCTGCTGGGTGGTGTGTGTGTAGGCTTCCTTTTATTAGGCTACTTTTTTTGGGGAGCAGCCCCAAACCCCTTGTAACTTCTTTGCTTCTCCCTCCTTTGGCGCTGTGCGGTAGGGATGAGTTATTCCCTAGCTGTATCTCCTATTGGACTAGATCACTTTGAAACCACGAGTCAATGAGGTATCTGTCTTTAAAGCTTTCCCTACGGAAGAGTAGGTCGCAGGATGGTGCATGGGAGCTCCCTAAAAATGAGCTTGTTTTCCGCTGTGTTCTCTGGACTTCTTAGAAATGGAAAACAGAAGGTAGCTCATCCTGCTAATCTAGAAAGCCCGATAATCCAAGTAAAATAATTTATTCACCAACACTTTTCCACTGGTAAGACTTTTGAGACCTATGCTTAAGACTCTAAATCTGTTTAAAACTTAGGCTTTCTTATGTCAGTATTTAAAGATAAAGTTACATATCCATTAAGGGGAAAAAAAATGGTGAGGGGATCCTTTTACCTAAAAATGTGCTGGAATGCAGTTTGGTCCTGTGAAGATGTAATCCCGAAGCGTCTCATGGGCTGGGGGGTGGCAGTTAAACAACTGTGTGAGAGAAATGGTAGTCACTTGGTACATAGACAATGTCTGGGGGGGGCAGTTCAGTGTTTTCCATGGTATATTTTGTTAATGTCTTCCTTTTGGTTTTGTTTTTTTTTTTTTTTTCCTAACCAACACCCAGCCCTGCTCAGGCTTTTCCAGGTCACCTGTTGTGCCGTTCAGGTTCTGCTTTATGCTTCGGAGTGAGGCGTCGGGTTATTTGCACTCTGTTTTGTTCCGCTTGCCCGAAAGCTTGAAGGCTCGGGTCAGCCGGTGGGAAAAGGCGGTGTGTGGGGTGAGTTCAGAGCCTTTCCCTCCCGCCCCCATCCAGCGTAGGGTGGTACGCGTTTGGATCGGTGATGCGGACCATACCAGCCCTGGGAATTCAAGTGAATTTGAGGTGCAGGCTGAGAGTAAGCAGTGCTTTTATGGGAAATACTCTTAACTTGAACTGCTGGTGTTCTCCGCTGTGCACTGTGAGACTCAGAAGTGAGTGTTGTGGCAGTAACGCTGCCTGCGTGCGAGGCGTGTGTGGCCAGCCTGTGCTCTGTCTCTGAGCCCGTCCCAGAGCTTGTGCGGGGCTTGGCTGGGTCTGAGGACAGGGAAGAAGCGGAGGTTTGCAGTGACTCGCGTACTGCACCGATGGGCTTTCTCGTACTGGGCTTTCCTTTTGTTGCTTGCTTGATGCTTGCTGGAGTAATGAGTTTTGAAGAGTAACACTAAACACGTCTCCTTTTTTTTTTTTTAAAGGCATATGCGAGCTTTTCTTGTACGAGTGAATATACAGAATTTTAAGGTTTGTAGTTGATCATGGATTGGTATGCTGCAAAAAAGCATAGGAAGCACTTCAGAGCCTGGATTTTTCCTCTCCTGTGCTTTCTGGGTTCTGGAAAGGCTGTCTTGAAGCAGATATGTAACCTGCAAATTATGAGTAAACAAGGAAATACGAATAATTGGGGCAAGAGGGTAGAAGAGGAGGTAGAGCAGGAAGGGAGAGGAGGAACAGAGAATGGAGGAGGAGGAGGTGTGCGGCAGGGGGAGGGCAGGGTGGAAGGGAGACTGGGTTTCTCAAAGAGGTGGCCCCAGTGCTGTGGAGCTGGAGGTGGGTGTGCTCCTCCTCTTGTGATACCGCGTGGGGTGAGCAAGGGCAGCCGGAGCAGAGATCTCCTGAATTCCGCCCGCCATTGGAAAAGCTGGGAAGCCCAATGTTTTGTACGAAATCGATGAACTCTGAAAGGAATTCGTGAAGGCTGCTACCTGTGCTGTGCAGGCACACAGCTGTGTGGCTGTGTTTGGGGAAATCCCAAACCAAAAGGCCGGTGATGGTGCCTTATGGCGTGGAGGAGGCTGGCACGCTGGCGAGGCGTGCTGGAAAGTTAGGCTGGTTTTAGTTGGGGTGTGCTTGAGTTGGTGAGCTAGGTCTGATACCTGTTTTGATGTGTTTTCCTCTTAGAATCTACTTAACAAGGGACTCATCCCTTTCCACCTTTGTTTTAAACATGAAGGCTTTCTTAATTTGGGACTGAGCTGCTCAGTTCCATTGACTGCTTTCTTTCTGGTGACTCTTTTTTTTTTTTTTTTATTCTAAAATGCGGCTTTTTTTTCTTTGATCAGTGCCACCAGCATGGCAGGGCAGAACTACGTGAGCACCTTTAGCAGTCGACACAATATCTCAACAAACGGATGAGCTGACCTGAACACAGAAAATGTCTTTTGAAATGCAAACGATTGCTTCGTCCTTCTGAGTAAACGTGCATTTGCTTCAGGGCCAAATTTCAGAACTTTTTATGGTATTAATGAAGGGCCTGTTGGTACGGCTTCGCTGTGGATGCTGCTGATCATCCTGTCTGAAACTGAAGCGTGCTGCACAAATCAACAGATTTTTACTATTTTGATGTTGAAACATGGCACCAAGTAGAGGCCTGGTGATAACGCCTGATGCCTATGCGAATCATAGAATCATAGGGTTGGAAGGGACCTCTGGAGATCATCTAGTCCAACCCCCCTGCCAGAGCAGGGTCACCTAGAGCAGGTTACACAGGAACATGTCCAGGTGGGTTTTGAATGCCTCCAGAGACGGAGACTCCACCACCTCTCTGGGCAGCCTGTTCCAGTGCTCTGCCACCCTCAGAGTAAAGAAGTTCCTCCTCATGTTTAGGTGGAACTTCCTATGCTCAAGTTTGTGCCCATTGCCTCTTGTCCTGTCCCCGGGCACCACTGAGAAGAGCCTGGCCCCATCCTCCTGACACCCCCCCTTTCAGTATTTATAAGTGTTGATAAGGTCACCCCTCAGCCGTCTTTTTTCCAGACTGAAGAGACCCAAATCCCTCAGCCTTTCCTCATAAGAGAGGTGTTCCAGTCCCCTAATCATCTTTGTAGCCCTCTGCTGCACCCTTTCCAGCAGTTCCCTGTCCCTCTTGAACTGGGGAGCCCAGAACTGGACACAGTACTCCAGCTGTGGCCTCCCCAGGGCAGAGTAGAGGGGGAGGATGACCTCCCTCCACCTGCTGGCCACGCTCTTCTTGATGACCCCCAGGATGCCATTGGCCTTCTTGGCCACAAGGGCACATTGCTGACTCATGGTCATCCTGTTGTCCCCCAGGACTCCCAGGTCTCTTTCCACAGAGCTGCTCTCCAGCAGGTCAGCACCCAACCTGTCCTGGTGCATGGGGTTGTTCCTCCCCAGGTGCAGCACCCTACACTTGCCCTTGTTGAACTTCATAAGGTTTCTCTCTGCCCAGATCTCCAACATCCTGCGTATGTTGAACGCAGATGTACAGGTAGCAGTGTTGTGAGTGCCTGATGCACCAGATGCCGGCTGATGTCCTGCTCTG
Source organism: Larus michahellis (assembly GCF_964199755.1). Classification (NCBI taxonomy): domain Eukaryota; kingdom Metazoa; phylum Chordata; class Aves; order Charadriiformes; family Laridae; genus Larus; species Larus michahellis. The sequence goes on along the minus strand of NC_133911.1, from coordinate 1,385,668 downwards.
AGGCTTTGCTGCCATTTCCTAAAATTGCCTGCTGTGGGTCTCTCTGTGGCTTGCGGGAATGGTGGTGATTAGTATTCCCCGACAAGTACCGGTTTTCGGACCTTTTGAGGGTGTTTGTTATGAAGTTAACTGGCTCCGTCTAAATAGTTGAGCGTTCCTGCAGCATCCGAAGAAGAGACAGTGGTGTAAGGCTTGTTTTGAGTTCCTAGCAAGTAGCTTTCCTTGCAAGCGTAACAGTGGGATGTGCAGTATCAAATCGTGTTGTTAGCCGTGACCAGAACACTCAAAAACCTGGAACTGCGTCGTATTTCTTCCAGATGGCTCTGAGAAGTGAAATCCCCAGGAGGCGCTCAAATGCATGGTTCAGTAGGGATCAATTCAAATTCTTTTTTTTTTTTAATGCAGTTACCCAGAACTGAGAGCCCTGGCAACATCCTTGCTTGGCTAAAGCATTGCCACCGTTCTGAGGGTAAATTTGCTGCCGTGGATGTCTCTCCTTGTGCTCTGCTCCCTGCCCGCCCCCCCGGCAGGGGGTAACTCGGTTTGCGAGTCTTTGTCGCTATAAATAAAAGTACTTCCAATAACATGGAAATGCTGGAAGTCAGTGGGAGCTTTGCTGCTGGGCTTGCTGGGGTCAGGATTTCACACCTGTATGTGAATGAATGGCCAGAAGCCTGGTACTTTTCTAATTAAAGTAATATATTAATGAAGGGCATCTGTGTCTGGCACTGGAGGTAGCTAAATAATGTTTGGAAGAGGTATTGATGGCAAATATTGATTTAGTTTGTGTGCTAAAGTCTGTGCTGGGACGGCGTTGAAGTAGCTGGGTGCATCGTGGTTTTGTAATGCCCGGAGAGTAATACGATTCCTTGGGAACCCGATGCCCCGCTGAGCTGCTCCCTGCTGTCAGCCTTCAATGTGGGGATAAAGGTGCACGTTAAGTAGTGACTTTAACCAAAAGACTGTAGAACTGTACTTGGGCTTTAAAAAAAAAAAAAAAAAACCAAAACCAAAAAAACCCCACAACAGAACAAAAAGAAATGGCGGGGAGAAGGAATTAATCATGTTTGCTTCTGTCTGTACTGGCTAACTCGTATCCCGTAAACTAGTTTCAAAGCTCGTGCTGCTGTGTTTCCTGCTGAGCTGCCTTTAGTGAAGTCTCTCCAGAGGGAGAGGATCTCTTGGGAGGCACGTATGTTACTTAGCAGTCAGCAAGACCCAAGCTTACGCTTTTGGCTTTCTAAGGCTGGATGTGTCCTTGCATTAAAAACAGCCCGGGAAGGCCTTAAGACCTTTTTTTTATTTCTCACTTCTAGGTTACTAGGAAAAAAAATCATGCTAAGTTTGCCTAGTCCGTCCTCGCAATATAGAAAAGTGACCATGTCGTAGGTGGTGTTGGCAGTTGTATGTGGTGGGAGGAGGGGTCTGGCTGTAGGGAGGAGGTATTTGCATTTATGAAAATAAGCAGCTTCCTATCTTGGGGGTGTGATGGAGAGAATGGATCCACCGCCTGATGTAGGAATGTCTATTTCCAGATCCCATATGTGCTGTTAGTGGTTTGGGCTCCAGTCGAAGCTCATCAGTGACATGGACTGCTATCTAGTGAGAATGAGAAACATCTAAAAATATGTATCTTTTTTTTTTTTTCTTCTAGGTTCTCGTTGGAGTTGATATCCTAGTAGACTTCAGCTATGCAGACGATCAAGTGTGTAGTTGTGGGTGATGGTGCTGTTGGTAAAACCTGTCTCCTAATTTCTTACACAACAAATAAATTCCCATCGGAATATGTACCAACGGTAAGTGCGAGAAGGGCTCCAGTTGTCCTTTGGGCATGGTGGGGTAGGGCAGCATGAGTTTCCTTCCTAACTAACCTTTGTGGAGTGCACGCCTTAATACTTGTTCTTCCAGCCTGCTTTCCTGTTGGAGACTAACTAGTACAGCCCAGAAAAGGAATGATCGGTGTGTTCGGGACACTACTGCTACCCGTCTCTCACGTTACCTGGTGGCGCTGGGGTGCCTTTCCTGTCTCGGGGCAGTTCCTGCTGCTTGACTGCTTTGCAGAATCTAAGCTTCTGGTTGCTGATGGCCACCGGCAGAATTCTGTGAACAAGATTATTTGCAGTTGTTAGGATTGCGAAGTGGAGAGCAAGGAGCAGGAAGACCCGCTTTCCAGCTTGTGCTCTCAGTTCTTGCCACGTCTTCATTTTTAGGGAAAGCAGTATTTTATGTTGCTAGAGCAGTCAGTGACTACACCGAACGCTTTCTGATGCTCCTTTCTGCTTTGCAGCTCTGAAGCACCCCGAGGTTGTGCGGTGAACTATGGAGTGTGGCTAGTTATTTCTCGCGTGCTTAGCTGAAGCCGTCTTTGAATCTAGACTGCCCAGTCTCATTCATTTGTACTTCCAAACACTTGCCACCTTTGTGTGTAGTCCTTGATTACTTCTAAGTAACCTGTTGGAGTCTTACAGGCTCAGTTTTCTGAGATACTGAATCCCTTGGCTTATCTAAAGATCAAGTGGGGAGCAGTTTGCCTACAAGCCACATGCGCGTTATCTTTTTAATAGAAAAGTGTTTTTTTTTTCTTGTTAATGTTGCGTATGAAGATGAGTTTGCTGACACTGAGGTGGTTTGGTTTTTTAGGGAGGTTGCTGCAAGAGCCTTTAACACCTGGATGCTCTTTTGATCACTTTTCTCTGTTGTGGACCTGAAAAGGCCATCTACGCATGTAGAAATGGAAGAGTTTAGCCAGATACCCCAAGCAAATTTGAATCTGGAAATGCATTGCCAAGAGGCTGAATGCCTGTGGTGGAAGGGTCAATGATCTTTTCTGTTATGATGAAGCGAGTTATAAGAAGAGCCGGCTCCTCTGAGATGCAGGGTAGCTCCTGCCTCTTTCAGAACAGCTACTTTTTTACAAAAACGTCCGCTCTTTGTGAAAAAGAAGTTGCAGTGAACTTCATTGCCTCTTTTTGAGGTGTTGGTTTTGTACGCTATCCAAAGATCTTCAGCTTACCAAATTTGGGGTTTGTTAAGAATAGGACAGACTCCCACAGAACAAAAATGTTTGTGTTTAGTTATAGATCTGTAACTAAAGATGAAGGGAATTCCCAAACCTGAGAGCATTCAGGGTGGATGCAGTGACCGCTGTTAGGAACCTGAGGGTTGTGCTGGAGACGTGGAGACCTAAGTTCATCTCGCGGACATCCTCTCATTATGGACTGGGAGGGAAGAAGCAGCGTTTGAAACGGCGTTTGCCACTCTCGAGTTTTTGAGAGTGGTGTTAAGTATCCTGCCGGGATGCTTGTAGGACAACCACATCCCGTGGTGGATCTGTGCGAGCCTGCTTGCCCTATTTAAGCTATTCTCTATGGTCAAGAGGAAATGAGAGAGGTCAGGGAGTTCAGGCAGCGAGCGCTTCTATACTTATCCCTAGTGAAATGACCCTTAATTATGTTGAAAGAGGTTATAATCTGAAAATGTTTATTTGGAAAGCTTGCAGGTTTGTCTGCTGTCCTGCAGATGGTAGTACTGTCTATAAATCCCTGCTAACAAGCAATGTGGGGAAAAACTACTCAATGAAACAAGTTACTTGCCAGTGAAGTGTGCTTAAGGTGTGCTGAGGCTTATTTATAGTGCCTTTTAAAACTGTCCCGTGTTTCTGGAATAATATTTACCTCTGAACCTCATGGCTGGAGGAACTCGCTGTTCTGGGGATATCACAGGCCTATTCCTAGTTCTGTGGATGGCCTGGAGGCATATTTCATACTCTGCAAACTGGTAAGTAACCCCTGATATTTCGGCTAATGCTTCGAGTAATAAATGGGCAAAAAAATATAATAGAGGGCACCGTTCCCAAAATGAAAGCAGCCTGTCTTGAGAGTCGACAAGCTTTAATGTTCCCAGAGTGTTTGTGTCTGACTAAGGACCCTAAGGTAAGGTGGGTAGGGCTCAAACTGCTTAATAAAAATGTTTAAGCAGGAAAAAAAACAACCTGGAGATGACTTTCTGATTTATGAGAACCGGGTAGATCCTGGTGTTAGCTCCAGGCCAGCGTAGTGACAAACACCAGGAATCCAGCTGCAGCAGCTACCGCGGAGCATCGCACCGGGACGCTTAACACTGCTCTCAAACTTGAGAAGGGTAAAACTCAGTTTCAAAAGCTACTTCTTCCCTGCTGGTCCATAATGAGAGGATCATCCTGGTATTGCACCTGGTTTGTCACCTGTGTGTTTTTGATGTCATTGCCATTCTCAAAAAAGGCGGCAAGGGGCCTGTCCGTGGAGGAGGCGCTGGCAGCATCTGGAGCGGCAGATCAGGAGCTTATCCGGCCGCGGTGATGGGCTGTGCGGCACTGGCAGGAATTGAAACTTCTGGTTGGGCTAACTGTTGCTCTGGTTTTAGCCTGTTTGGCACAACTGAGGATGTCATCGTCTGTGGATTATGCTATGAGACAGTAGTTGCCAGGTTTGCCTGAAGGCTCCTTAGAGCTGAACCCATGACTTTTTCGATAGTGGCTGTTAAAAAAAATAAAAAAGTAAAGACCCCATTTTGCAGATACAGAGCTTAAGCCCACAAAAAAAAAAAAAAACAGTGAGGGAAAATGGTTGCTAATCCCCTTAAAGGGCAGCCACAAGGAGTATTATTGACTTGCTGTTCATTGGGCAAAAAGGAGGGGGTGTCTTTGGGGGATTAAGCTGCCAACCATCTTCTGACATCTGAAGGAGCAAATGCTCTGACCTTCAGCGTAGAGCTTTGCAGTGTCTCGTTCTGTACCTAGCAACCAGATGAGTTTTCATCCTGACCGGTCCTTTGGAGTCTTGAAGCTGTGGCATATTGGAACATGCTCTGTGAAATGCTTTCCGTCCTTCTCCAGCCTGAAGCTCTCGTTTGTGGCTGGCCGCTTTCTGAGGTGGTCGGTAAGGCAAACCGAGTGCAGTGTGTAAAGGACTGGGCTGCAGGTAATGGAGATGTGTTGAAATCTCTTGCAGTACTTCAAAATCTTGAATGCTAATGCAAAATAGCACGAGGGGTGACTTCTTCTAGCTGATATTTCTGGGGCTGTGCAGCACACTGTGACCATAGCTGCTTTCTCAGTCACTGTTGAGTTATGAAAAGTGGAAAAAGTTAGTGTGGTGTCAGGTATTGCTTTAACCAGGGCAGTTGGGCGGAAAGGAGAAGGAGCTGAACTCCTGGGAGTTCAGCTTTGAGGTGCTGTTGTGCTGGTCTTACCGTAGAGTCATTTAGGTTGGAAAAGACCCTTGGGATCATCGAGTTCAACCATCAACTCCACTCTACAAAGTTCTCCCCTACACCACATCCCCCAACACCACATCTAAACGACTCGTAAACACATTCAGGGATGGTGACTCCACCACCTCCCTGGGCAGCCTATTCCAGTGTCTGACCACTCTTTCTGGGAAGAATTTTTTTCCTAATGTCCAGCCTAAACCTACCCAACCTTATCTCAGTTTTTAGTGGGATTTTCTCAAGGACCTAAGCTCTTACTAAAGCCCTGTTAACAGATGCATGTGACTGCTTATTTCTCCACGTCCCTCCCTCCTCACCTCCATGGAAAGCTTTTGAGATGACTGCTGGCCTCCTTAATGCTGTGGTTTACTTCAGCTGTGGGAGCTGCTCAGACTTCAGTTTTGTGTTGAAGCAGAGCTTCCCTATTCCTAGGCGAGACCTCGACCGTCTCCGAGTAACCCTGCAGCACAGGGTGCAGGGACAGGTTGTTGGGCTTTTTTCAGTGGAAGGGATTCTTTGCCAAAGGCACTTTCTGAAATACTGCCTGTTGCGGTTCTGAAGATAAAGTGGTTATTGAAATTAAGGATACTGACCTCAGACAGTATATTCCTTAATGCTGAGTGTGTGGGTGTTGAAGGAGGAGGCTTTGGGTAGGTCCTCGGGCTCAGCTGTGTTGTAAACAAGTTAGTGGGGGAAGCGTTTTTGGTAGTGTTGGCTGCGCCATGTGGCAGGTCTGCCCTTGAGGCCAGGACTGTTGTGCCAGGTGCTGTTCAGAGGCAATATAACTTGGGTCTTCTGGGGCTGGGTTTTCCATTGAGATTGTGAGTGAATTTGGCAGAGTGATTTCGACAAACTCTATTGCTTCCTCCAAAGGTGGAGGAAAAGTTCCTGTTGAAGGGATGGACTCTGGATTGAATTCCGTAGGTGATCAGAAAGATGAACTTCAGCGAACTTGGTCCTGGGAGAAGAAGCCCCGTAGTTCTGTGCCTCGAAGGGCAGGGCCAAAGTTTATCAGTTCTCTCTTTGTGGGACCGTGTTTACTGTGTCAGGCCAAGTGTGAAGGTTGACATTTCTGTGGCGATGGGGGAAACCTCTGCAGTTACAGGCAAGAGCTGTTGCAGGTGTTTTGCTCAGTGGCTTTTACCCTCTTCTGTGCAGCGGTGTACCCGGTGTGCCTGTGCTTGAGAGACCTCATGGAAACAGCTCTTGCATCCCTGTTCCAAATTGAATTGTCCCGTTAACAGCCTTAACGGTAATAGCATTGTAAGCCTAATGGCTTCTCTTATCCTGTGCGGATGACTCTGGTACAAATCATCAGGGGTGGTCTGGCAAGGTGAGTCGGACATGATTTAAAGATGGCTTATTCACATCCTCTTAAATGTGCTTCTCTTTTTTTTCTTTTTTTTTTTTCTTTACCAGGTTTTTGATAACTATGCTGTAACGGTGATGATTGGAGGAGAGCCTTACACCCTAGGCCTCTTTGATACCGCAGGTGAGAAATCAAGTGCTCGTGTCATTGTAACCGCCCGAGATTTAGTTGGGGTGATATTGAACATGAAGACATGCAGTTGGTTCTTTTTTTTTTTTTTCTCTTTTAAGAAAGAGAAAAAGCTTTCTTGACCCTTCTTTCTTCTTTCCTGACCTTTGGGTCACTAAATGGAGTTTATTTAAAAACAAACCCACCCCAAAACCAAACCAAACCAAGAAAACTTTACACTTCCTTTAGAGCTTTTTTATTTTGTGACACCAGATGACAAGTTTCACACTTTCACCTCTAGTCTAGGGGATACCTGAAAGATAAGGGGGTTCTGTGTTTTTAAGCAAAATTAAAGGAGAAAATTGTGTTGAATAAAATATGTGGATTGTGTGTGGTTTTTATTTAGTAAATAGCCTATTTTTTGACCAAACCTCAAGACAGAATGACTAACATTAGAACATCTGAGATGTGCGTGTGGCATGTGCCTTGTTCTTAACGTGGCTGAAATCAGGATGTTTGAGAGAGTTTATGAAACTCCACACCTGTGTTTTTTTTTTTTAAATAAAAAAATATATCTGCGGGCTTCTTTTGTTTATGGTTATTAGAGTGTTATCTCAGGTTCTGGCTGGAGAAATGTACAGTGATTAAACAGCTACACACATGGCTTTGCATATGCGAATATTTAGCAAGAAAGGGTAGAAGCTGGTTCAACTGCTCGTTACCCAGTCCCCAACTTGTGCTAGTGCCAAAGTGGTGCGGCAGCACCAGGTGTGGTGAACTCTCCTTCAGGAGAGTCCTTCCAGAGAGCTTAGGTGGTGAGCTGTTGCCTAAAATTGTCTTGCTGGAACTTAATCTGACTGTTTCCAGATGTATTCTTACAGATGCGTCATTAGCGGCTTACTTGATTAATGAAATGATCTTACACTTCCAATTAAACCCTGTAGCTTCAATTAGCTCTTCCCATTCTTCACCTCAGTGTGATTTGGGTGTTAGTTATTGCAGACTCCCTAGTTCATGGGTAAGGAGCTGGGCAAAGAGGCCCCTTCCCAAGGGTTGTGTAGGCTGCTGTGGGACCGGTGCTTAGCTGGGTATCAGCTGTAGCCTCCTGGGCCCCGCGCGGGCAGAAACTGTGTGAGGTCCTTCTCTGCCCGGTTTCCTTTGGGTTCAGGCCTCCGTGAACTGTTGCACCTCTAGATCCGCGCATCCACGTACTGTCTGTCAACAGGAGTGCGCTAATCCAGCCGGGAATTCTGAAAACTTACCAAGCGGCTTTAGTGCACGGAGGTGACTTTACGCACTCGTGGATATAAAGACTTTCCTTTCAGAGCTGGGCTGCTGAAATGGGAGGCTTTTCTTCTTTAAAGGTCACCTGCGTTTTTGCGTTGAGCGGTGCGTTTTTGCGTTGAGCGGTGCGTTTTTGCGTTGAGCGGTGCGTTTTTGCGTTGAGCGGTGCGTTTTTGCGTTGAGCGGTGCGTTTTTGCGTTGAGCGGTGCGTTTTTGCGTTGAGCGGTGCGTTTTTGCGTTGAGCGGTGCGTTTTTGCGTTGAGCGGTGCGTTTTTGCGTTGAGCGCATTACGATTTAAGGAGCCAGCACATGCTGCAGAACTTAACGATGGATAAAACCCATATTACAGTAAAATTAAAAAAAAGTCTTTGTTTTGAACTTGTACTATGAAGATAAAGCTTTTTAGAGTAGGTCTGTTACAGTCACAAGGTATTGTGGTCAGTGCTTAGCTCCTCTGTGTCCAGCCAAGCATGATGGCTGTAACAAGCTGTTTAGACCTCCGTCTTCAAACAGATGTTCTTCTACTAAGATCTCCCAGGTGTTGAGTCATCGCCTTCAAGATCTCAAAGGTCTGTGTCCTGTATGAATGGCGAGAGAGCATCAGTTGAAATCCGAGGCATTTGGAACAAGTGTTCCCGCTCTGGTTGCCAGCAAGTACAGCAGCTCCTCTAGTGCCAGGTTTGCTTTCTAAAAACCGAGCGCAACTGAATGGAGCAGGAGGAGGCTCAAGAATGAGCTGAGGCAGAGTGTGGGGCTGGGGGGTCAGTGCTGATGGTGGCCTGCAGGGACTGCCCGCTCTCCTGCGGACCCAAAGGGAAGAGCCTGGCTTCCTCTGAAGCACGGCCCGTGCCGGGGCTTTGGTGCGTTTTTAGGGGAATGTTGCTGGAAGGCCTCAACACATTGACCTGTACCGGCAGCCTTCTCCTCTCGCTGCTTGGAGGACGCTTCACTAAGTGTTTGCAAGCACAGGTCAGAACGGTCTAGTGAACAAAACCGTTCTGGTTTTTTTTCTCTCCAAACTGCAGTGTTTTTGCAGAGTAAAGAAATTTGATGGCATAATACTTGTAATGAATGGACTAGGTGCAGAAGATCTCCTCTATAACCAGATCTGTGGTCTGCAACTTTTTGTTGTAATTGCAGAAAGTGTTACACAGTCTGAGGGCGTTTGATCTAAACCTGTATTAAGAGTGTACTCCCAGCAGAATTCCCAGCTCTCCTGTGACTTCAAGCAGCTCGTTGTTACACAGCAACTGAGTGAGTTCTGTATTTGAAAACCAGAGTCTTCAAATGTTTGGGTTCAGGGCACGTGTATTTGCTGAGGAGTTAGGATTAATCACAATCATGCTGTTGTGCTGGAGCATGCATTCGAACTCCCTGTGAAGGGCGGTGTTTCATTATCTGGTTCTAATACTGTGTTAATTTGCTCCTCTTCTAGGTCAGGAAGACTATGATAGATTACGACCCCTCAGCTATCCACAGACAGATGTATTTCTGGTCTGTTTTTCAGTGGTGTCTCCTTCTTCATTTGAAAATGTGAAAGAAAAGGTTGGTCAAACTCTGCTTGAAAAGGGGGCTGCTGCAGTGATTTTTGGAAATAGGTCAGGAATTATCTTGGCTGGTTAGTAACAAATACTGTGTCTTCTCTGTCTTCAGTGGGTACCTGAAATTACTCACCACTGTCCAAAGACTCCTTTCCTGCTTGTTGGGACCCAGATTGATCTAAGAGATGATCCCTCAACAATTGAGAAACTTGCCAAGAACAAGCAGAAGCCCATAACTCCAGAGACGGCTGAAAAACTGGCCCGGGACCTGAAGGCTGTCAAATACGTGGAATGCTCTGCGCTTACGCAGGTGAGAGTTGGTCTTTGACCATTTTTGCTTGCTTATATTCCAGACTTTTTTCCAGTTATGGGGAAAACCAGCTCCGTATGGATGTGAAAGGGTTTAAGTTCTGTTTCTGCTGTTGCCCCAGCGGCTTTGTCCTGTTGTTCTAAAGCGCAAGGAGTTGGCAGTGGTACAAAGAAAATCAGCCTGTGAAGATTAGGCGTAGTGTAGAGGGGTGATGGAGGAGGATGCGCTCGCTGTGTTTGCTTTTGTGCTGGAGGAAAACAGCTACTGAAGACTGAAAGGTGTGTTATGGGCAGTAAACGGGTTAGGACGCAGCATGCAGCTCACTACTGAAGAGAGCAGGCAAAGAAAAAAAAATTGCTTGGAAAAAATCAGTTCTGGTACTTGTAAGACTAGGAGCCTTCATACTTGGAGAGCTGCTTTCTCTTCCTGTGCCGTCGGTGGTGAGCTACGTTTCCTGTGTCCGCCTTGAGATGGAAGTTCTGTTGAAACAGAAAATAACAGTGGAGTTGTTAAGACATAAACGTGGTGATGTTGTGCGACTTAACTTGCGAACAGGAGTTAAAAGCCAACTCAAATAGCTGATTTGAGGCCAGCAAACCTGATTATCCTTTCCCTTTAAATTAGGAATGCTAGGGTGGGGTGGATGGGAGCCATCGGCTGGCTAGCTGGCTTGTTGCCTTGACTTTGTATGCCCTGGGAACGTAATTTTGCATGCCTGCTCTTGCAGAATTGACTACAACTCTTCAGCAATTTCCTTAATGCTACTCTAAAGAATTTGTCCATGTCTGATGTGCATGGAACGAGGGGCGCACAGTATCAAGTCCCTCGCTCTCTTCAGTTTTGTTGCGCATTCATCTCTGTCTTGAGCACAAAACTTTATTGCTAAACTTCACGAAGCCTGACGTTCTGCTTACTTGCACCTTTTGCCCAGATTGCATGTTGACTCTTCCATTTGGGATCCTGAGACTATTTTATTTTTTTTTTTTTTTGTAACAAAGCTTTGCCTGAGTGTTTGCTGAGAAGGAAGAAGCTTTTGAAATTGTGCCGGGCGCCAGTGGTGTGGTGGCGAGGCACACGGCAGTTCAGCCTGGGAATCCCTGATCAAAAGGTGCTCTTGGCTGTGCTTCCTTACTGCCCACGTGCAAGCTCAGGGTTATTTGTGCTTGAGCTAATTCTTAGATCCATTCAGTCCTGAAATACCACTTACGATGGTGTCTGGCCCATCTTGAATTCTGCTGCTACCTGGGCTGTAGAACCTGCTAGCTGGATAAACACATACCGGGACTTTTTGTCCTGTATTGCTCACCGAGACCCTTTCCTCTGTAGCTTTAAACTCGCCTTGCTTAGTCTGCTCAAATTGCATGGAAGCACTTAGAATTACCAGGGTAAGAGTTGATATGATTAAAAAATTCTAGTGTTTATCCATTCTTTTTATTTCCAGATAGACTAAACTGTATCTGTTGCAGAGAACAGCTTTATGCACTTGGAGGCTCAGCCTGAATTTCTTGCAGAGCATTAGTGCTTGTTGCACCCGTTGATGGTGTCAGGAATCAAGAGTAAATGTGGGCGGAAGGTTCAGAAGCCTCCTCGCCTGGAAGACTAGTCGGTTTGCATCTGCTCTATTCTTCATTTATTGTCAGACCCACAAAACACCTCTTCCTCAGCCAGTAACAGCTGCCAAGCAGAAGTGTAGATCTCTCTGAAGGGTTGTGTGAAGCTCCCAGCAGTGATCTGGCTGCTAAACGCGGAGGTCGGCTGCCTTTCCTGGCCAGGAGGGTGGTTTTCCTGCCCGCAAGGCGGTGTTGTACTAGCTGGTTTCAACTGAAGCTAGACGCAGCTGGGGTGGTTCAGGCTCTCTTTACCTTGGCTTCGGTCTGCGCAGTTCACTTCAGCAGTCCAGCCTGGGGTTTTTTTCCCCTTCCCAAGTAATTTACAAATGACTTTGGCACCACAGTAGCAAGTAATCATAAAATCATGGAGCCAGAGTATGTCTCTCTTTTTTTTTTTTTTTTTTTTTTTTTGTCTTGGGAGGAAGAATTTTCTTGTCTGTGTGGAAGAATCGATGTTCTGAAAGTACTCGGGTGAGCCGTAAGAGGCTGAGTTTCTGAATCTTTTCTGCAAAGCCAGAATATCTCCTTCTCCCCGAGTTGGGATGGCTCTGCAGGACTGAGGAGTCGGTTCCATCCCCCCGTTCTTCAGGTTGTGGAATCTGTTTGTGTGATGAAGGCACTTTCGATGTCTGTCTTCAACTTTTCTCTTCGAAATAGTACCTAATAGCACTGTAAAAAGTAGGTGGCACTTTTCTGTTGGGAAAAGGTGACGGACAAACAGATTACAACTAAAATGGTTGTTGTTTCTTCTACATTTAGGAGTTAAATGTCTGAGCGGCTTTTCTGAAGCTCAGTGCTAGTACCCGACCCAGGGGGGAACTTGGGATTCTGTTCCTTTCCCTCTGATATTGGGTTGACAGTTTTGACACTGATTTATGAAGTGTCTTAAAGTGTCCGTGAATGGAGGGGGTAAAGGGAGCCCGAGCTCAACCCGCTCCCCAGTGCAGCAGAGGAGCCACGTTACTTTAACCGGAGCGTGGAGGTGGCATCGAACACCGTTCCCTTCCTGTGGTTACTCTTGTACCATCCAGGCTCTTAACCCCAGTGCCATTTTCACAACAATTTTGTCCCTGTCCATTTTTTTTTTCCCCCTCTTCCCTTATCCCAATTTTCTTTTTTGCTAAGTCCTTCAAAAAGAATCTCAAATTCTGTTCTCTTAAATTAATTTCTCCTGTGCAATGGGAAAACAAAAGAGGAGTCCCGGAGCAGGAGAATTAAGGAAGCGTGTTTTTTTGACTCTTGCCCTGCCCGGGTTCTTAATCTATCTAACAGTACGTAATTGAGTTTACACTACAGTCTTGTTCTTGCAGAGAAAGAAAACCTAATTAGTGCTCAGACTTCGCATAGGCATTATTTATCTGAAGCCTGTAGCTCTTTTGTCAGCCTGGGTTGCAACTCATTACAAAAAAAAAAAAAATAATAATAAATGTACAGAATGATTTTTACATGGTAATTTCCTTGACTTCTGTGCTTTCGAGTATAATCTTGCATGTAACATGATGGACTTAAATGCTTCCAGATGGAATTGCCTTTGCGTTCTCTCACGTGTGTGCTTCGGTAAAACAAAGATTAAAGACCTTCTAAAGGGGATATATCCAGTCTAACCTGTGAGGGCGAAACGAGTTACATTTGAATGATTTAAAAATAAAAACCTTAATTTTGCAAGGACTACTAATTGTTTACAGGAAGTAATTTAAGCTTTTTTTCTTCCTCTGTCTGTGGCTGGGATAAAGCAGTTCTGAATTTCTGAAGGTCATGCTCACGACAGTAGATTTAGGCGAGTCCAGTTAGCACAAACCGAGCCAGGTTTCAGCGCTGGTGGCCCTGCGGAGCTCGGCCGCCTGGCGCGGGAGCGGTGACACCCTCAGTGTCCTGCCGTGCCCGCAGCCAGCGCAGCGCATGCTTCCTGCCCGCTCTCACCCCCGCAGGCTCCTTGCAGCTCCCTGACTGCTCCTCCGGTGTTGGATCGCAGTTATTCCAATCCTAACGCTGTTTCTGTCCTCCCGTGACGTGAGTGGTTATACTTGCTTTGGGAACTGAACTGAATAACTGAAATCACCGTTTCCGTGCTGGCTCTCGATGTGCAAATAGCAGCACTGGTAAGGTATCGCATCGCTTCTTAAAAGACCGATAGCTGATGTCTGAAGATGACGGTGGCTTATCAGGGAGGTCCTGCTTCCATCCCAGAGCTGTTTTCCCCGCCGTCTGGAGATGTTCAGTTATTCAGGGGCTGAATTCACGAAGCGGAGGAGTGGTTTGAAGCCTTTGCTCTGCACTGGCTGCCGCCGGGCTAGCTGGGAGCAGCGAGTCCGTGCACCCGACGTGCTTGCCAATCCACAGTGGGTGACTAAAAAAGGTTTACCTGCCCTTTGGCATCCCTGTGGTGGGGCAAGCTGCTCTCTGCTGTGTTTATTCCCCTGTAAACTCCCTAAGTGTATATTCAGAAACCACCATCTTTTGTGTGGCCGCTCCCACCCCCACGTTCCTGCCACTTGCCGCTGTGTGTGTGCCGCCGCCCTTCTGGGCGTTCATTTTGTCTAACTTGGTCTGTCCCACGTTCTGTCTGTCTGTGGCATTGACTTCCGGGTCATCTGAAAGAGATTTCCTCCTGGGATCTACTTTGTTTTTTTTGCAAAGTAAATCTGTTTACTGCCTCTGTGAATTCAGCCCGGTCTATCCTGAATGCTCTTTGTATCTGCTTGTTTTTCTCTAATCCTCTAACCTGGCTGCTGTTTTTTCTCCTCCCCTCTGTCTTGTAGAGAGGTCTGAAGAATGTGTTTGATGAGGCTATCCTAGCTGCCCTCGAGCCTCCGGAAACTCAGCCCAAAAGGAAGTGCTGTATATTCTAAACTTTCTCCTTCCCCTCTTGCTGCTGCTTCCTCTGTCCCACTACTGTAGAAACCTGGTTAAAAAACAAAACAAAACAAACAAAACCGAATAAAACCACCTTGATTGAAAGCTGTTGCGTCTGCTTACCATCTCAGAGCAACCTCTGTATTAGCTCTTGGACTGAAAACGATACTTAAGGTCTTTAGTAAAACGTTGTGACCGTGGAACATGAACTGGACTCGCTTAACTCTCTGCTGCTTGGGTTGCCAGATGTGGGTAGCTTTATAATTCAGGCCGTTGGGGGAAAGGATTTGGCTACATCATTATTTAAAGAAAGATCAAAAGAATGAGACGTGATGTTTGATCTTCCTGAATCCAACTGGAAGAAACAATACCGTGGTGTGTTTTTTTTTTTCAATTTCTCCTTGTGACTCTTGTTAACTGTATTTGCATGACAAAAGTACATGAAACGGTGATCTGCAAGTTACGCTGTAATGTGAAGGGTTTTCTGGTTCTCCTTTGTGCAGTGAGATGTTTTTCTGTTGCCGTTGCTTTGGCTGTCTGTGCTGTAGTGGAGTATTTGTCGGTCCTTGGGGGGAAGGAAATATCAATGTACTTGCTACTGCTTTATGAACTGTTAAAATTCTTGCTTTCACTAACGTGGTAGACCTCTTCATTTCAATAATAGATCCTTAAAGCCTGTTACTGTAAGATGTAAAGCTGCTTCTTACTCTCATGCTTCTGATTTTCATTGTTTTAAGGAGAAAACATCAATTGTAGCTTGTCTTTAAATTTTGGAATTAAAAATTGCGGTTGTTTGTATAAATGACTGATGAAGCTTTATTCCGATTTGCACCTCCTGGCTTCAGTTTAACACTTAACGCAACGTACAGTCCCCGCTTCGTACTCCTCCCATCTTGACTTCTCTGCTCCCCTGCACAGCTTCTGGGCTCTACCTGGCTGCTTCTAACCCTCGGGTGGTCGGGGCCGGCAGCCTGACCAGAGCGTGTACCGGACCCGTGTATCGTTGCATGCTTGCCTTGTCTCCCCTCCTCCTGCCACACGGGTGTCTGCACTGCGCGCTCCAGATCGAGCTCTTCCATTTGAATGCGGCACTTTCTGCTTTGTCATTAGCATGTGAACCGTGTGAGTAGCCAACTAATCGTAAAAATTGCCTTAAGGAAACGACTTTGGTACGTGCGTGTTGCTTCTTGTGAAGTATACTGGTCTAGTCTCAAAGGATTCGCGTTCCTGTTCAGAAAATCCGATGCTGTGCTAAGGAACTGCGAACCGTGGCACCGCAGCTTGGACCTGAGCAAAAGGAGACTCTGGGAGTCGTAGAGACAAACAAACCTCCGTTCGTCGTTAGAGGGGTTTGTCTGCCACGTGGCTTTCTGTGGTTTTGTTTGTGTGAAAACTCAAAAATGAGACTGCCCCTTTCTCTCTTTGCCCCTTTTCAGAAAGGCCTAAAGAATGTATTTGACGAAGCGATATTGGCTGCCCTGGAGCCTCCGGAGCCGAAGAAGACTCGCAGGTGTGTGCTGCTATGAACGTCCCTCCAGAGCCCCTTCTGCAAAGCTGGTGTTTGATGTCATACTAAAAAGCAATGTTTAAATCAAACTAAAGATACAAATTTTAAAATTTGTTTTCGCAATAATGACAAATGCCCTGCACTCCCATCTCCCCCACACGATCCCTGTGTGAGATGAGAATGTTAGTGTTTATTCCCCAGTGCCCCCTCAATTCAGTTAAACTAGTTAATTTTGAGTAATTATGTATTATCAGAAAACACTGATCAGTACTAGTTTTTTATTTTGTTTACTATTTCTAATTTTTTTTTTGTTGTTTAAAATCCAGGCATGCTTGTGATGACTTTTTCTGTAACAGACTAATTCTAGGCTGTTTTACTGAAGCCTTGTCCCTTACGCCAGTCTGGCGAGACTTGGTTCTGGTTTCGAGAACTTCTGGGGCTGTTCTGCAGCCAGCCAGCAGCCTGGGTGTGAGCAGACTTTAGTTCTAAAGACAAATACAGGAAAGTAAAATGTCCCAAGCTGGTGCTCCTCTAAGGAGGAGTGTAGAAAATGTATCTGCATCTCCTCTGAAGTTGCCTTGTATCTCTTCCCCTGGCTTTCCACTGTGCAGGTCATAATTTTCTACCCCATCCTCTAAGTTATGAAGCCTTAGGAATAGGAGAATCCCCTCTGGATGCACCATCAGACTTGAAACTAGCTTGCCGGTCTCGTCCTTAATATTTGACATGATAAGCTTTTGTCACGTGATGAAGAGATAACTGCACCTTTTAAAGCATGCCCAGCTGATTCAGTTGGCTTTTAACAAATCCATCTTCTGCCAATCCTTAATTAATAGAGAAACACTTAGGATGACCAGCGCGCACGCTGCTGTTTGGACGCTCTGAAAGGACCTGGCCTATGTTAAGACGAGTTTTGGAGCTGGCCCTGGTGGTGCATCTCTTCCTGGCTGGCTTGGCATCCGTCAGGGAGGGGCGGAAAGACAGACCTGTGTCAGTAGGAGGGAACTGCAGGGAGGGGGTTCTAGCGTTTAGTTTGGCACCATGTAGGGACCAGTCGAGGGAATCCCCTTTTTCTGCATTTTGCCGTAAGTAATCTTGAACCGTAAGATGGGCTCCAGCATGCTGAGGATTGTGTGCAGGGTCTTTACATGGACTGACTGCAGCGTTGGAGGGTTTTTACCAAAAATATATTTTGGCTTGCAAATTCAAAGTGGATTTTTTTTTTTTTTAAGACTTAGGGAATCTTCTCCATCTTCCAAAATTCCAATTTCTTGTAGACTCATTAGTGTTGAACGGATGCTTTTTCATGTCTAAGTTCTTTGTATATGCATTCTTTTCAGATGTATTAAACATAAAGTATCTTCACAAGCCTGCCTGAGGGTAGTTATTTCTCTTGCCTTTCTCTTGAGCGTGAAGAACTTGTAAAACACAGCTTTTATCCCTTGCAAGCCCGCTCTCCTCCTTGCAAGTTAGTTCGGGTCTTTCCTTAACGCTTAATCCCGTCAGTTCGTGTCTTCCCTCATCTCTGCTGCTGGCCTCGGCTCTGTCAAGGCTGCTCCCATCTTTGATGCAGAGTCTTTGCTCTCATACCCAGCTCTGAAGAGAGGGCGCGGTGGTCCTTAACGAAGGCAATACTGCTGGTTGTGCATGTTCCCGAACGTTAACAGTTGGCTTTTGGGGCTTATTGGACTCTTGCACCTCTTCTGTCTTTGGGGAAGTCTCCTGTTGTTCCCTGTTCGTGGGCAGATAGCAAAAACTCGGAGGGGACAAATGACATCGTACCTGTCTCCCTCCCCAAAACGCACAGGATGTACTACACCTTTTTGTTAATTCTCCAAAGAAGCGGTGAAGTCTTACACTGTGGATGCATAATTTGTATTAATTATTAAAGCACACTTCAAGAGCCTCATTAAAGGTCACTTTTATTTTCAGAAGCTGACTTGGGGGTACTGTAATCCAAAAGCCTGGTGGAGAATGTGCATGTTTTCGTAGCGATCAGTGCTGCCGCTCAACTTTGCGGTTCAGTTTTTCATTGCCGTCTTCTGTGGGGAGGCTGGGCTGTAGGTCTGAGGCTCCCGGTTGCAAGTACTGCTGGTACTCATGGTGCTGGGTGCCAGCTGGGCATTGATGGCCACTCTGTGTGCGTACGGCGGACTGACACGGGCTTCTGCACCTCCTAATAGCTAAAGCCAATTCCTGTGTCCAAAGCTAGCAGCAAGACTGGTGACCAAGGGATCGCGTGTGTGAAATTAGGCAGGAAACGGCCTCGGAAGTGGAGGGAGAAGCCCTCAGAGCTTGTGCTTCACGTAGCAGGGTTACCCAGTCGAGCTTTTTCTGTCCTGGATGCATCCTTACATGGGGGTTACCTATAGCTATCTGGTCCCTCTGCGTACATTTTCTGGCAGTGACCTGTGCCAGTCCTTTTATGCAGGTCCATTTGGCTAGGCAATAAAGTCTGTTCTGTTAAATTGATGCCATGAAGTTAAATTTGGCTCCGGAGGGGATCCCGCAGGAGCTGGATGATGGAAAAACATCCTTTTCAGAGAGCAGCGCCGCTTCCTTCCTCTCTGTGTTGCTTTGCGGAAGTCCATCTGATCGCTGCATGACTCTGCTAGGACATAGCTGTCCCAGTCCAGAGAGGGGACGAGATGCTGGAGTTGGTTGAACAAGCTCAAACAGCTGAGCTCAGGGGCTTTTTCAGGCCTTGCCTTTTTTCCTCTGGAGCTCAGCAGCGGCGTCTCTCTCGAGCTGCCTGTGTGAGATGTGCTCTGCGTTGCCAGGTTATACGAGCTTCTCGTAAGAGCGCCTTGGTGACTCTCTTCCCTCCCTGTGCTAAGGCATGGCAGAAAGGGGCAAAAGCAGGCAACCCCAGCTCTTTCTTCACCTTCTGGGACTGCGGCTTTCAGCTAGCAGGTTTGAAAGCGAAGGTCTTGGAGGCAGGTGGGAATACTTGGCACTTCCCTTGGCACTAGTGTGGCAAGGTAGTATGCCGCATGAATCATAGAGTCATAGGGTTGGAAGGGCCCTCTGGAGATCACCCCGTCCAACCCCTTGCCAGAGCAGGGTCACCCAGAGCAGGTTACGCAGGAACGCGTCCAGGCGGGTTTGGAATGTCTCCAGAACACTGAGCTGGGATTGCTTCATGTTACCGTTTTTACAATTTTTTACTCGCCTGTCTGAAGGTGCCCCGGCAGCTCGGTGTTGTCTTCCTTCTCACCTGTGAGGATTCTTGAGGTGTAGCAGCTCACTATCGCAAACAGTGCGTGAGGTCTGGGCTGGCTGCTCGACCAACTGCTACGTGTGCCCGTAATGTCTCTTGTAAAGGGCCAGCAATCTCTGGTGGGAAGGCATCTGAGAATCCTAGTAAAATTGCTCCAAGGACCGAAGGCTGCATGGAAACCGAAGAGCAGTTCCCTGTTTTAGTAGCTGGGACGCACAGGACTCTCAATGAGATCTTTTGGTTATTCGTGTAACTCTTCTGTCAAACTTCTCCTGCACAAGCGCTAGGTTAGTGACGTCTGGTTTTCAGTTGGGTCTCATGTGAACCTCTGGTTCCTAGTACTAAGTCGGTTTTGCTTAAAGGTAGGTAGTGAGCGGAGCTCTTGCTTCTCTTGGCTACTCCAAACAAGTGCCTCTGTGTCTTTATCACCTTCTTGATGTCTCCGAAGCAGTGACCGTCCCCTTTCCCTGCCTCAGCTGCGTGTTCCCACGCCATCCTTCGCATTAGCTCCGTTAAGCTACACAAGGAGACGATTACATTCACTAATTGCACGGAAGTGTAACATCTTGCAGGATACTTTCCTGCTGAACTAGTGGACTCTGCTGCCTGTTTTTCGTGGTCAAGCCGATGCCAAAATGACTGTAAGGGAGGAGGTAGGAGAGCAGATCTGGTGTAGAGGGTTAGGGAGGAGGTGGGAGCATGCACACAGTCTGACCAGTTCGGCTGTATTGGGTAAACGCCTGCATGCCGTGGTGACAAATAGCATGAATCAGTTTGTTTTCCCACTGTGCTTGTTGTCAACAGAGTTGAAATATGGAAATGAAGGAGTATCAGCTAAATAGGCAAGTACTTAATGTGGAGAAAAGCGCTGCCTTCCTTGGAAGGGCCATACTTGCATCAGAAATGCAAAACCAGAGGTTGGACTCCAGGGTTGATAACTGGTGGGAAGAGCGCTCCAGGGCAGCAGTTGCTTTCCCACACCCTTGTGCTCGGTCCCTCCTTTACTGGTTTATTTAAGAGGTGGAAACTTCCCCCTGTGTATAAACTGACCTGAGTAACGCTGCTGTTCGTGTAGCTCCTGGTGCAGGCATGGTCTCCGCGTGGCCGCTGTAACTCAGACTGGTGCTGAGGTTATGTTAACCTGGTGGCTGTTTTTTTTCTCCTCGAGCTTCTCTGTGCTGTGCCATCAGGAGCACCTTGGAGGACGTGAGCTTTTCCTTGCTCTCCCTTGTCTGCTTCCCTGTGTCGGGAGAAATGGTGCTGCTGAACAACACGGTCGTCTTTTCCTAAGCGCTTGGGAGCTGAGCGAGACAGGCTGAGCTCTGCAGCTTGCCCAGGAGGGAGTGCGTTTGCTCAGCCGTATTCTTTACCCCTCTCCTTCCCAGTAATGGGCTAGTTCTTGCCGTCAGCGCTGCGCATCATGCTTGTGTAGGTGTGGCCCTTATTAAAACAAGGGTAGGGTATCTTGTAAGGAAAGATGAGCACATCTGATAAGGCCTCTGAGAGAAGAGCTTTTTCGAGCAACTGCATCTTCACCAGCACCACTGAGTCACCCAGGCTCCTTCGCCGTTTGTTCCGCGGTATTGCCCAAACTGTGGTACGCCACCGGGCAGACGCTGCCCCTTGCCCGAAAGGCTTTTGGAGCAGCGCGCTGTCTCATCCGACCCGGGATGGTCCTCTCCATTCTTTGCTGCCTCTGCTTGGGTTATGTCTGTCCGCTCTTCCTTTCTTAGGGGGCTCCCAGAAGGGCGATTTGCCGAGGTGCAGCTACTTTCTTGTTAGGTCAGACTGATGGGCAACTCTCCACGTTACCTGTACTCGACGTGCTCCGTTCCGCAGCCCAGAGTGGTTTTGGAGCGTGCTAGCTGGATTTGTATTAGGTAAAACTTAAATGGGATATTGTCCTGCGAGCAGCTGGGGTCTCTGGGACCCGGCTGGAGTGAGCTTGCAGGGCCCCTGGCAAGCGGGCTGTGTTGCTGTTGGGTATGGTTTCGCTTGGCAGATCTGCTCCTGCCGTCTCTGCCGTTTGCTGCAGTAGACACAGCTAAAAACGGACTGATGATTTTGGCCTTTCCCCAAGAGGCAGCAGTGTCCTCTGTTACTTGGCCACCATCTAGGTCTTATTTTGCAGCTGGTAGCAGCTGCCTCCTTTTAAAAACAGACTTGGAGGGGGATTTGCGAGAGCTGTTGTGTCAGCACTGCCCCCGACCCGGCCTTCCTGTTGCCTTAACTTACACCAACCGCTCTCCCTGTGCAGCCATTTTTATGTGGGGTGCTTCTGGGGTCCTGTGCTGGGGAGGTGCTGCTGCTCGGCTTCCCCTGCCTGCCCATCCTCTGCTTCCTCTGAGAAACGTTCCTCGCCGTTGCTCTCCTCAAGCCCTGGTCTCCTGTCCAAGGACTGCGAGTCACCGTTTGGCTGCCTGGAGACCTTCCTGCTAGTGAGCAGTAAGACAAATGGAGAAGATCACACGTGAAAGTGGAAAGTACTGCTTCAAAAACTGTAAAGAAGAATCCTAAAGTAATCGCTAAGAATAAATTAATTCTAGGCCCCCGCTCCTGGCAGTGTATTTCTGCTGGTTTTGTTACCTTAGTCCCAGTGGTGATCTGTTCCTTTCACGAGCTGAATCAGTTCCTGAAACCCAGCCTCGGAAAAAAGAAACCAGGAGCAGGGAGCTGTTGGTTGGCTGGGACTCTCCTGTGAACTCCTGCCCTAAAGGACTTGTGCAGGATTGTGCAAGAGACCAGTAGCCGGGCACGGGCTTGAGCTGAGCGCGAGGTTATCTCGGCTGGAGATGCTGCTGCCCCGTCAGAAACGCACAGGCAAGTCCTGGACCTCCTCCCTCTTCTTCCCTCGTAAGCTGGTGCCAACCACCCAACTCCTCTATAGTGAGGTGAAAAAATATCATTTATCGCGGGCTTAGACCAGGATGAAAAGCCTGGATAAAAAAAGACATCGGCTTTAGCCCAGGCAGAGAGGCCTGGATGAGGGGCAGGGGAATGAAACTCCCGATGCGCAGCAGGGCTCCTCTCTGCTTTTGAGGACTCTCTTGGGTATAGATTTTATATTTTTTTTTTTTTTTTTTTTTAGACAGAGCCGGATGCTGCTGCCCTCTGTCTGCCTCTCACTTTGTTGGAGGTTGAGAGCGAGTACCAAAGGTGGTGTACTCGATCACCCCCTGATCTAGTGGTCCCTGGAAGCTAGCAAAGTATTTTCCTTACCCCAAGGATCTCTTGGGCCTGAATTGTCAAAGTCAGCGTCACTACTGAGGCCTGAGTCAGCACAGACCCTCTGTGATGTGTGCTGGCACCCCTGGGACTGCTTTGCCACAGGAAGAGGGATTCTCTGAGCCATTAACGCTCATCTCGTCACACCTGAAGCCCATCTAGAAGAGCAGAGAGTTTGTGGTGGGGTGTCTCCTGAGTTACTGTGGGGCAGTAGCTGGGCAAGCAGGTCTCGGTGCTCGGAAATGGAATATTTAACGTGGCCAAGCCCATAAATGGTTACGTTTCAAGCTGCCCTCTGGTGGTTTCACACAGAAGGACTGAGATGAAAAATCCATCTGCGTTATTGACGTCAGCTGCTCGTAAGAGCCTCCGCAGCAAATTGGACTGAGTGCTCTCCCCACCACACCCCGGGAGCTTCCGGAGCTGGGCAACGCTCGGGGCGGGAGCCGGCAGGGTGGGACACGGGGGCTGGACTCCAGCAGCTCTCCGGGCCTCCTGGATGGCCTGTGGCGGTGCCTGGGTCGTGTCTGCTGCTAATAAAGCCTGATGAGGCACTAAATGAATCGGCTGTGAGGGTCACGCAGCTTGGTATCGCATGGGAGGTGACTGGATGCTTCAGGCTGAGGTTTCGGGGGTCTGAAGCAGGAGAACGCCAGCTAAAGGCATTACAGCAGCTTCTTCACGGGCTCTCTGATGAAAGATGGGCTCGAGCTCTGAAGCACAGGTTTACAATCACCTTTAATCCCTTGCCATCGGTATTTGTGCTGGGATAAACTGTATGAACAGTAAATATCTAGTTCGTTTTATGTCTCAAGGTCCTGACTTTTAGGCTTTATGCATGTGTGAAAATACCTCCTTCTGTTAGCTTCAAATTTCCCGCTTTGCCTTGGTTTTGAAGAATTCAGGACCCTGCTGAGGGGTGCGTAGCACATGCGGGATGTGCTTGTTCCTCCCGCGCCTCTACTTAACGGCGCTTCTCAGGCCAGAGAAGTGTCTGTGTGAAAGATGCGGTTGTGTGCGAGCAAAAAGCCTAAACCCCACAGCACAAGGGCCGTTCTGGTCCCCTCTGTGCAGTCACTGGGGCCACCGCTGGGAGTCGGTGCAGGTTTGTGTGGCTCGTTCCTGCCGGGCTGACCCCAGATACGTCTGCCTGGTGTTTGATGGGCTCGTATTTCCCTGGCGGCAGCGAGCTGTATGAAAACTCAGGCCACCTGCAGGTACCCTGCTGACGTCTCGGCAAACGCTGCTGCTGAGAAGTCCAGCTCCTCTCTTCCCTGAGTAAACGTGGTTTCTGCACGAGTCCGGCACGCCGATGACCTGCCAGCGCTCAACATGAGAGAGGACATCATCGTCTCTTACTTTGGGAGTGCTGATGCTCACCAAAGCGTGCCTGCGATTGCGTGGGCAGGGGAGAGGATTCTTCCTGCTCGCACAGAGGGAAGGGTTGTGTTATCCGACACGCAGCCCTGGAAAGGCGGATGGATAGTAAGCAGAGCGCTGCTTGTGTCTTCCTCGAATTTAGCATGGGCTGTAGGGCCTAGGGTGCTCTCCCTCGCGTGGATGCGACCTCCCTGTGCTCCCAGTGACGTGGTTATGCAGAGGGAGCTTACCCAGGGGAAACTCAGCTCTTCGCCTCTCCTGAATGATTTGGGACCATCGGATAGGCGAGGAGGTTCCCTTGCCAAGAGCTGCGGCAGCAGTGGAGCAGGTAGGTATCTTGCCCCTCTTCCTTCATGGTGCTCTGCTGGTTTGAAGGAGTTTCTCTTCCCCTTCCCATCAAGTGGGAGCCTTCAAAAAGTCCTGCGCCCCTGCTCCGTGGCTGGTTCTGGTTTGGGTCATTCGTTTCGCAAATCTCCTCCCTCCCATCTCTCACAATTTGGCATCC
Source organism: Larus michahellis (assembly GCF_964199755.1). Taxonomy (NCBI): domain Eukaryota; kingdom Metazoa; phylum Chordata; class Aves; order Charadriiformes; family Laridae; genus Larus; species Larus michahellis. The sequence goes on along the minus strand of NC_133911.1, from coordinate 1,361,509 downwards.
AAGGGGAAGCTGAGGTGCCAGCACGGTGCCGCGTGCTTCCCGGAGCTCTCGGCAGGCTGGTCTGCTGCTTCTTGATGGTTTCCGAGCTGTTTTCCTAGCTGTCTTTCACTTGCCTCTCCCAATTCTGGGCTGTTACCTTCCTTACATCCAAGGGTTGGTGTAGGGCGAGAAGCAATTCCTTCTAGATGCAAGCGGGGGCCCAGAGCAGGGCTAACGCCGGCAAAACAAGGAGCACCAAATGGTGGTTGGAAGCGAAGCTCGCAATGAGCGCCTTCGTGCATGAGTTGAGAAGCGATGTCTTCCAAGCGAGGTAAGTGACTGCTTTGCTCCTCGAGGAGCGTTTCATCCTTCCATCAGCCTGCCCTGCGTGGGCTCTGCGCGTGCAGCGGAGGTGCTGGGCGTAGAGGGGATGCTTGAACGTACGCGGGAGCCGGCAGCGTGTGGGAGCCTTGCCCTGTAAATACGCTCTGGCTTCTTTTTTCCTCCTGCGTCTGACTTGGGCACCGTTTTTAGAAACTGCTGATGCATCGTCCCGGCAGCCAAGAGGCTGTTGCTGGTTTCCTGGGAGGAGATGGGAGGGCCGAGACGCGAGGGCCGGCTCTCCGGTGCGCTTCTGCGCGGGAGGGGAAGATCCGGCGGGGTCCAAGCAGCGCGGCTGCAGAGGAAAAGCCGCTCCGCTTTCTGAAAAGCAGAAGCGGGAGGAGGCGGAAGGGCTGGCAGACGGGAGGGGGGGCTGCCATACACCTGCGTGGTTACTGCTCTGTGTTTTTTATCCAAAGTTTGGTTTTAAGAGGCGTTGGCTGGCCCACCCCATCGTCTTCCCAAGCGGTGGCAGTGCGCAGGGGGCTGTTGAGGTTGCCACCGGCAGCAGGGGATACTTGGCAGCGCCCAGGAGGTGGCTGTGGCAGATCCCTGGAGGCGTTCAGCCCTGCTTGGGAGCTGGAGGCCGCTGTGCCCGCGAGGGGTGAGCTAACGAGTATTGATCCTGGTAGGAATTTGTCCTGGCCTTGGGTCCGATCCTGGTGGAGGACGGCCTCTGCCCAGCTCTCCAGTGCACCTGCATCGCTCTGCCATGTGGGCCGGACACTCGGTGGCTCCCGTAGAGTAAATCAGCGATACCGTGGGCATAACCCATGGGACGTCGCAGTAAATCAGCGATACCGTGGGCATAACCCATGGGACGTCGCAGTGAATCGGCGATACCGTGGGCATAACCCACGGGGCGTTGCAGGCTTTGCTCGCTGGTGGGATTTGGCTGTGGGTAGCTCTGAAGCTTGTCCTGTGTTGCGTTGCCTCCCTGCAGTCTAACTCACCAGAGCACGTAGCAGCAACCGCAGCTTTCCGGCACCCAAAGGTCTGGCTCTGAAGCACAAGAAAAAGCCTTTTCTGTGACGCTGCCTTTCTCCGCTCGTTTTCCGTGTCAGGAGCGGGGCTCCAGGGTAAACCAGGCAGGGATCATTTGCTGCAGACGAGGTCTTTACAAGGGCTGGGGGACACCCGTGGTGATTTTTGACCTGAGGGCAAAGAAATGAGCCCACCAGCCTCTTCTGAGGATGGCCAGCTGCACGTTTATGTCGGGCGGGTAAAGCCGGGCTGCTGCGCTGGCTCTGCCGGTGGTACCCAAGCTCGGTGAAAGCTGTGAGCGTTCCTGACGCTGGTGGGAGATGGGGGGTGAGATTTCCCAGCAGCCGCGTGGCTTTTGCTGGGCACAGAGAGCATCTATGGGGCAAACTGGCGTCTCTTGGGAGCTCTGCCCCGCCGGCGCAGGGTGAGGCAAGGCCAGCCCCGTTGTTGCCTGGGGACTGGGAAGCGTTGCCTTCCCTGCGCGGGCAGGGATCCAGCCTTTGCCCCCTTGTCGGGCTCACGCGTTTGTCCTCTGACAGATGGGCATCCTTATTGCTGCCCCTGGAGGCAGCAGGGTGTGGGGTGTTTTTTTTTTTTTATTTCCTTTGAATTCATAAAAAGAAAAAGGGGGAAAAAAAAAAAAAACGAAGAAAAATAAGTCTCTTATGACAAACCAGGGCCAGCCGTCCCAAGAGGTGCTTATGAACCTGGCACTGACTGATCTTTAAAGCCCTGTTAAAATAAACCTTGAAATGTTTTGCGCAATATATTTTTCTTCCCTTACTTGACAAATACTGATCACCCTGATTTGGTATGTGCTCGAATAACAAAGACGGTGATTTGTCACCTACGTGCAGTGGGGGAGCGCGCGGGGACGGAGTCGGCTGCAAGAAATAATCTGGAATTTCTCACTGCTGCTCGGCGCGTGGGTCGTTACGGCCCGAGCGGCTGACCTCGCCGGGGTGTCCCCATCCACCACCGCGCTGTCCCCTTCTGCTGTGTTCCTGGTGGCCTTCCCTGAGATCAAATCCAGCGTCTGGGATGGAGGTTCTCCGTTTTCCCGCTTGCTGGTGTTCCTGTCGCGTGCAGGGCGGCTGCGGCGCTGTCGCCGGAGCTGTGGGTGAAGCTGGAGGGGACTCGGGGCAGCGGAGCCGAGGGAGGTGGTACAGGCCTGGCCTCTGGCGCGAGTGGATCCTGCGGGGATAGACCCCGGGGGTGTTGTATCTGGGTTCGTTACAGGGCTGCAGGGGTGGACGAGGTCCCCCCTTCTTCTCTGTTGGGTGCTTATCGCCTGCTCCTTGGTTGGCAAACCTTCGGGGACCTGAAAGGAGCAGTTTAGGAGCAGCCCGGTGTTTCCAAAGCGGGTGTCACTGCTCCAGTTAATCCCAAGTGAGCCCTGCGCTGGGGGCTGAAGGAGAGGAGGGAAAGCTGGAAAGCTTCTGCTGATTTGCCTCTGCCTTTCCTTCTCCCGCTGGCAGTCTCCCATGCCTTGCTCCCCCGCGTGTCTTCCCAGTATCCTCTGACCCTGTTCCTCTTCTCGGTTGTGCCTCTAACCCCTTCCACCTGTCTCATATCCTCTGCAATTGCTCCCTTTGCATCTCTCCCTCCCTCCGCACCTTCCTTCTCTCTTCTCCCCCACGCCCCCCATTTTGCCTTCTGTCCTTTGAAGCTGCCTCTCCGTCGGTCCCCGCATCCCCTGAGGGGGAACCTGTTTATGGAGCAGCCTGGAGAGATGCTGGCAGGTCACGTCAGGAGATGGGCCGGGCAGCAGATCCCGTGGGCTCAAGCCTCCTCGAGGGCATCTCGGTGTGCCCGGGGATGCCAGCAGTTGGGTACTTGGTTCCTTGGGGGGGTGTCACACATCGTTGAAGCCGTCGGGAGGGTGGAAACGTGCTGCCGAAGCTGGGCTGGGCTCGCTGCAGCTCCCGGGCAGCGTGGGGAGAGGCGGCTGCTGTCTCTGCCGTACGGCGAGGCTTGGAAACCCCGCTTTTGGTGGGGGGGAAGCGGCACCAGCTCTTCAGAGCTTTCCCGGGGGCCGAGAGCTGGGCCTGTTGTGTGGGTTTTTACAAAACGCGACACTCTCGTAGAGCCTTTTCCAAGAGGCGAAGCAAAAGTGATTAGCGTTATGTTTGCTCAACCTTAACTACAGCTGAACAAACTTTGTTTTTCCTCCTTAGGATTTATTATTCGGGTGAAAATTAAAACAGTTTACTTGTTAGTGCCATTACATAGGATCATGTGTTTTTCTTTCTTTCTGTTTTATGTCCCCTTTTCTTTATGATCCTAAAGACGCTCCAGTGGGCTATGGGGCAGCAGGGCTACGTGGGTCCGTGCAGCCCAAAAGATTTTCAATTGAGCTGGCAGCCAAGTTGGCTGGGAGCACGGTGGAAATGTTAAGCCCCTTTCCCTTGAAACCGCTGATTTTAAAAAACGAAAATATTATTCCTAAAAATACTGGTTAGCCGCTTCTGCGAACGGGCGAAGCAGATGTAACGCAGGCGGCATCCTCGCTTTCCTGAGAATTGGCCACCTTAGCCGTCCTGGGGTGGATATTCTGGCTCCTACCGTGTAGGAACAGACCCGTGCCCCGATGGGTGTTGTCTTGTCCCCGATGGGTGTTGTCCCTGATGGATGTTGCGTCCGGAGCTGGGGACTCATCAGCAGGATGCTTTGCAAGGTCCCGGTCCACCCTCCTGCCTTGACTCCATTGCAGAGCAGCAGCGGGCGGGACGGACGCTCACCAGCCGGCCCTTTTTTGCCCAAATCACCCAGATTTTGTCCCTGTCCTGGGACCTGGCAGGGCTTTGCGCTGCGGGGCAGCAGCTCCCTGCAGGCTTTCCCAAGCCCACTAGATGGCAAACACGTAAAAGCTTTGCTGCTCCGCTCCTGGCCGGAGTCAGGCCCTGTTTGCAGTGCCAAGGAGTGGGATGGAGATATTATTATTATTATTATTTTTTTATTTTTTTTCTCTTTTCGCCGGGGGCCGTCTGCACCAGCAGCCACCGGCTGTAGGTCTAGTGCAATCATTTACATTTCCAGCTCCTTTGTATAACATCAATACTGGAGAGTGTACAAACTGCTGAGCTGTTTACAGCTGCGCCGGGGCTCCGCCATCAACAGAGCGCGGCCGAATTCGCAGCGTCCAGCTGGGCCCCGACGGCTGCCGGACTGCGGAGAGCAGCCCAGGCTCTGTTGGTTTTGGCTTCCTCCGGATGAACCCGGCCCTGGTTTAGAGAGGATCAGGAGGAAGAGGAGAGAGGCCGAGGGGGTTTCGTGGGGGAGTTTGTTTCCACTGCCGGGCTGTGCTCAGCAGCCTGGGTTGCCCTGCCGTCTCCCTGGCTTCGGAGCGAGCTCATCCGGAGCTGTGTCCCCGTGGGGGAGTTTCTGCGCGGGGACGGGACTCTCCTCTCAGCGCACAAAGCGCTGAGCCCCTCGCGCGTACCCTGATCTGGGCTTGTAGGAGCCTCTACCAGCCGCAACGCTGCCCAGACGCCCCATCCCTCTTTGCAGATGTCCCTTCTGTCCCCTGGTGTCTCAGCCCTGGTGGACCTGGGGTGGTTTGGCCTCTTTGGTGAACGACATTGCAAAGGTGGACGGGACGAACCTGTCCCAGGGAGGACACTGCCACCAGACTGATGCCTCTCCCCAGCTTTGGCTTCTGGAGCTTTTCATGTTCTGTCATAACGGGAAAATGCTCCTCAGGTTTGCGGGCTGGGGCTTTGCTTTTGAGGGTTCGGCGAAACAGTGGGAGCATCTTCTGTGTCTTGAGAGCGAGGAAACTGGAATCTGCCGGGCTGACGCGTCCCGTGTCTCATGGAAGAGCTTCTACCAGCTCCAAATGTTGCCCAGGGAACTGGGGACATGGCTGCCCTCGCAGCAGAGCAGGAGGCTTTTTCGAGATGCCCGAGGAATTCAGGCGCTCGATGCATGCAGGTACGGAGGTGCCCAAAGAGCTGCCTCTGAAAATCCCTCCAGACTTTCACCTGTGTCGTGAGGGGCTGAAACACCTTTGAAAATCTGGCCGTGGCGTCTGGCCAGAGCTCGGCCGCGGTGCCTAGAAAGCAGGATCGCTTTTGAAGACGGGACTGTGTTGCTCGAGGGGGCTTTTGGAAATGTGAGCTTTGACCCCGTGCCCCGATCAAGCCCGTCCCGTTCCCCAGCCCTGTCTGGAGACACCGTGGGATGATTCGCCCTGGGGCTGTCTGGTCAGCCCGAGGTGGGCGTTCAGCTGCACTCCTAACCCTGGGAGGAACGGGGAAGGGGCTGGGCCCTGCGATGTGCCCACAGCGGGACCTGCCCGGCGTGCCTGCATTGCCCTTCGGCGCTGAACTTGGCTGTGAATGCAGGAGAACCTTTAGTGTGGTGCTGTGGGCATCTGCTTTTTGCTCTGCTCCTTCCTCGGATCCCTGCGGCGGGGTCCCGGCCCCGGTGTGTGGTGCAGGATTTGCCTGGTCAGGGAGAAGCAACCGGAGTCTGATTCCTGCCTCCGCTTCCCGCATTTTAAGTGTCTGCCCCTTGCTCTGCTCCCTTCTGCTTTCATTCTGGCTCGGCTCTGGCCTGGCTCCGGCGTGGGTTAATCTGTCAAAACTGTTTTTAACAAACCCACCCAGACAATGAGCAATCTCAGATCTCTGCCTCCTCTCTCCTCCTGCCACCCGACGGGCAATTTGGGTTGGAAAACAATAGTCCTGGTCTAACAGACCTGATTTCATTCTCTGGGGAGATTGCAGGTTTTGGTTGCTAAAGATAACTGAGTTGACGTGGTAGGCTCCAGCTCGGCAAAAGGTTCAATTGACTGTCGTGGTGTTTAAAAATTAGCACGGCGCACTGCGAAATGAGCATGCTGCTCGCCCCACCTGCTGCTCCTGGCCTGCCTAGAGGGAGCAGGGGACGTGGCGATGGACGTCCCCGCCGTGTGGCTGGGCTGCTGGCGGCTTAGCTTGGGCTTTGGCCACCCTTGCTAAGGCGCGGAGCCTCGGGCACCACCTCAAAGACGGTGGTGGGATGGGAGGGGGGATGGAGCACCCTCCATCTCTGCCCCGGGGAGCTCCAAGGCGACGGCGGTCTCTGAAATCGCTTTTGAGCCCCCCAGCGATGCCATGGCGGTGGCCGGAGGTGATGCTCGGCACCCGTTCCCAGCTCTCCGTCTGGGGAAGGGCTTGTGCGTCCTTCCCCACCGTGGAAGCGTGGAGGCGTGTTGCCGCCACGGCGGTGCTCCGAGCGGCTGAAATCCTGCGGTACCCAGGCCCGTTGGAGGCGCAGGTGAGCCTGGCTCCCGCCTTGCCTTGCCCGGCAGGAATTGCAGCCCAAGACTTGCTCCGGGCTTGCTCCGCGCAGGCGGCGTGAGCGAAGCCAGGTTTCCCTTCCTCGCCTGCCCCCTGCCTTCGAGGGGTGAGATCTAATCGCGTGCAGATAACGAAGCCCAAGAGCTGCAGCCGTGTTATTCCCCGTCTGCGCCAGATGCGTTTTATTACTGCCTTGGGTGGAGTTAGCAGAATGTCAGGCCGGAGGGAGCAGAGTGCACCCTGTGGGTCCTGTCGGGGCTGGAGTTGTAGGGGAGGCTCCGTCTGCTGCGTGTTCCTCGCCAGACCCTCTTCTCTCCGAGTGCCTTACCCCCAGAGCACCCCAGGAAAGCTAGGGGGGACCAAGGCTCCTTCCTGGGTACCCGAGCAATCCCGCAGCTTTCCATGGGTGGTGTCTGTATCCAAAGACCAACACTGGGACCTGGAGTCTTGGAGAATGAGGATGAGTAAAGGGGGAACACGGAAACAAACCACGCTGGAGGAGCTTCTGCTGGTTCTCTTGACCCATGGGAGCCTCTGGGGACCGGGCCCCTGCTTTAGGAAGGTCTGCGTCACTATATTTTCGTTTCTGGGAGCAGCTCAGAGAACCAGGGCTCTGATATGCAGCTGGGTCTGTCAGTCTTTTGACACTGTCCCGTCCAAAAAGCCCCTGAACCTGCTAGCTTTGCTTGCCAGCTCTGGCTCCTTGCCCGCTTCCCTCCCGGAGGGTGGTTGGAAGGCACAGACATGGGCAGAAGGAGCACTGACATCTGTTGTGATGGCTCTGCAGTGACAAAAAGGATCATTTTGGTCATCCCGGGTGCTGTCGGAGCTTGAAGGACCAGAGACCCACGCCGCAGCCAAGACCAGAGGCTGAGACCTGGCTGCGCGTCGGCTGGATGGCTGCGCATCGGCATCTCGGAAGGGCTGGACGGGAAGGTCTCCTGGTTTGGGGAGCTGCTGGCAGCTGGGGAGCCAAGACAAAATGGAAGCATTGGTTTAGCCAAGCTCTCCTGAGCCTTGGCAGTGGTTGCAGCGGGTCCCTGGTTTCAAGGGACGTCAGGGGGTGGCAATACATGTCGTGTGTCCTCCGTGCGGCTGTGGCGGCAGTCTGCGCGGCGGCGCCGCTGGGCTGGAGTTTGCGGGGCAGCCTCTTCATTCCTGGCTTTTGGAGGTTGGTTCCCCCGTGGCCCTGGCTCTTGTCCCTGCAGACCTTGCGTAGGTAGAGTGGAGATCTGGTGGGTAGATGTCCTAGGAGTTTTCCTGCCTCCACGACATTCCCGAACTGAGACAGCACTGACGTGGTGTCCGTATAGCCTGTCTCAGGGCATGCTTCACGTTTCGTGGCTTCTTTCCTCCTCCCTGCCTGCTCTGGGGATGAAACCCCGGGGACGTGGCAGCAGCCCAGCCGCTGGGTACACCGGAGCAGTGGGATACGCTGCGGAGACGCGGAGCAGCGGGCCAAGCCCTACTGCCTTGGGGTAAGCGCCCAAGAACAGCCTGGCCCTGGCAGGTACCGCCGGCTGCTCTCCCGCCCTGCCAAAACGCGCGTCCCTCCACCCCATCCATCCGCCAGCCTCCGCCCCGGCCCCCTCGCGTTTTCCTCTCCTCGGGCTTTGCGGATCCATTCAGGGACTGGAAGCTGCTAGGCACACGCAGGCCTGGTGGAAAGGAGCCCAAGGGCTGGGCAGAGGTGGAAAAGGGGCTGCTTTGTGCCGCGGGGCCTCCCCGGCCCGCTGGCAGCCCCCCAGGCCCTCCGCCTCCTGCCGCTCCCCCCCCGACTCCTGGCAGCCCCCAGGCCCTTGGCTTCCTTGGGGCGCTTGCACGAGGCATCGCTCGCTGAACGTCCCTCTCCCGCCCTGCCGTGGGCTCCGGCCCCGGGATGCCTGGCCGGGATCACAGGACAGCTTAAGGGTTTAAACAGATAGGAGGCTTAATAGCTTGACCCCGGGACCTCTCCATCGCCCGCTTGGGGCAGCGGCTGTGATTTTGCAGCGCGTGTGGGAACGTGTCCAGAGCCAGGCATGGCTCCACCGGGGTGGATCTCCGGCCACGCGTTGCGCGGGGGGCTGGACGGACCAGGGGCTGGACAAATGTCTGCTCGCAGCAGAGAACCCGGCACCCGCGGGGCAAAGGCTGGTTTGCGCCCTGTGGCTCTCGGAGATGGGGGTCCCCCCGTCCCAGCCTGACTCCCGCAGGGGGATGCGCTGGGTCACGGGGCTGGCTGGGGAGTACGGGCAGGGTGGGCAACCAAGCCCCTGCCTGTCCGAGTGTACTGGAAGGGACCCTGCGGAGGCAGGGCTTGTCCTGTGGGGTGTGGGATGGATGTGGGGCTGAAGCTTGGTGAGGCAGCTCTCGTCTCCTCTCGCAGGTGTCCCCCAGCATGACCCCGGCCGTGTCCTGGCAGGGATGATGGGTGGGGTAAATACAGCCCCAACTACAGGAGCGGTGAATGTTGAGGAGGAGCTGCCACACCGGGGTCACAGCCTCTGATGCCACCTGGCATCGCCGGTACATGCTGATCCCAGGCGAGACACGGTGCTCAGCGCTGCCATAACCCCGCCGGCTGCTCTCCCGCACCACTCCCGACACGTTTCCCTGCGTGCTGGCTCCCACGGCTGCTCGGCTGCTGCCCCGGGGCTGTCTCGGCGTGCTTGCACAAGGCGGGCAGCCCTGACCTGCTCGGGGCTGCGTGGGTGGCATCCTGGCCTGGCAACGGCAGCCTGGTGCCCTGTGCCAAAGGGCTCCGAGCAAAGCTGGCGCGCCCAGGGGCAGGATTTGCTGCCATGTCCCCTCCTGTCTTCCGCCGACAGTGGGTTTGTCTCCTGGAGAGCAGCCGGGGTCCCTTCGTTGTCACGAAACGTGTCCTGCATTCTCTCCTTGGAGAGATGGGGCCTGATTTTTAACTCCGCAAACCCGTTGTGCCCAAAATCACAGCACCCCTCAGAAAAGCCTTGGCAACCCTGCTTGCGCTGCAGCATCGTGGAGTTCGAACGGGAGCAGGAGTCCTTAGGTGAGTCCCAAAACGCTGCCAGGGGGCTGTCGCTAAGCCCGGGAACATCCCTGGCTCCAGAAGGGACTGAGCGATCCCTGCGGTGACCTGCATCCCAGTGGTGCCCGAGCTGAGCAGCAGGGACCAGCGCTGGGGCGAGGGGGCCCGGCAGCATTTCCCCCCCCCGCCGCCCCTTCCCCAAGTTGTTATTTCAGCTGCTGGAGCCTCGGCGGGGCTGACAAACACCCCGCAGGTGCTGTTTGCAAGTACCTTCTCCCCGAAAAACCCCCGGCTCGGGACTCCCTCGCCGCCCACCCCCAGACCTCGCACCTCTCCCCCCGCCCCGTCCCCGTTCCCCCCGGGACAAGCTCCACATACACGAATCCTTGTTGCCTGCCTCCGTCCTGACCCGAGCTGTTAACAGAGGCCGCTTTTCTGCCGGCTGCGGAGCCGGCGGCAGCGCGCACGGCCCCGGCCACCAAGCTCCAGCCCTCCAGGGCCGCCTCTTAACCTGGAGAAGCGGCGGGTTATTTGTGTTGCTCTTGGCAGGGACGCCCTGGCCCTCCGAAACGGAGGTGAATGCGCGCGGAGGTGTGGGGCGCGGGCCAGCGCGCCCTGTTTGTGTTGGACCCGCCACGCGGGGAATTAGTTCAACTCGGCTGCTAATTGCTTCTGAAGTGCGGGGCTCTGTCAAACGGACGCGAACGCGTGACGGGGACGGCGAGCACAGCCGGGGAGGAAAAACCGGCCCCGTGCTACTCCCAAGGCTCTGGAGACCTCGCTGTCTCCCCTCTCCCGGCTGTATCAGGCCCATTTAACCTGCGGGGAGCGGAGGATTTTCGGCTGCGACCCAGTTGCTTGGGAGCCCTGGGACTGAGATGCGACGCTCTGCTTTTAGCGGAGAATGAGCAACCCTCTTCCCTGCCCCACGTCGTCACTCCTGGGCTGGAGAAGGGGACACTGGTAGGGAAGAGTCTTTCCCTGCCCCGAATCCCCATACTGAGCCCTGCTGGCTCTCCCTGCCCTGTCTCCAGCCTGGTTGGTGGGACGGGTGGCTGGAAAGGAGGATTTTGCCCCACAGAAGGGCTTCCCCCTGGCTGAAGCATGGGCTGACCCCCTCCATCCCTGTCCCTTCGCTGTACCTGGTCCGGCCGTAGCTTTGGGGCTGGGGGTGCTGGTGCAAAGGTCCAGTTCCCTCACCTCGATAAGAGTCCAGCCGAGGGCAGGCAGGTGAGGAGAGGCCTTGAAAGCACCACCCTGCGTGTTGTACAGAGCGTTTCTGGGACCTCCAGCCGTGCCAGCGCCGAAGCCCTGGGTGCAGGTGATGGGGTGCTGAGCCTTTCCCTTTGCAGCATCATTCAGCATTGTTCCCCTCCGAGTTGGTCAAACTCTCCCCTGTTCCCTGTGGCGTCAGCTGTCCCTCCGTGGTGGGATGGGGAGATGTCCCTTCCCAGAGCTGGGTGGGATCTAGGGCAGGAGGAGGGGCTGCCAGATGCTGTCCTGGCCTTGGGAAGAGGCCGCCAACCCTACCACCGTCTGTCATGCAGCCATGACCATGCTGTTGACCCATGGCACCCCCAGGACGATGTGCAGGGAGAGGGCTCTAGGCCGGGTCAAGGACAGACAGCCCCAGGCAGGCTAAGGTCCCCGGGGTGGACATGGTCCACTGGTCCTTACCGAGGGGACATGGTCCCCCACTCCTCATCCCTCTGAGATTTAGCACTGACTGTTGCTCTGAGCCTCCGCGGGCTAAAACCAGGCCGCCCGTCCAGCGCCTGCATCCCCGCTGGATGCTGAGCACTGCCCCGCTCGCCGCACCGCTGGCCTCCATCCTGCGGCCCTGCCTGTGCCCTCTCCCACCCCTCGCGCCTCCCCTCCCTCCCCCCTGCTTTCATTTAGTAATTGTCCTGTAAAAGCCCAAGCGCCCATTGTCCAAACCGGGATTAAGCACCATCTGTGCAAACTTTGAGGCCATTTTCAGCAACTGGGAGGAAACCCTGGGATGACTCAGAGGCACATTTCGACACAGATCAGCTGTGACCCCGGGCTGAGCGGGTGGATCTCTGTGGAGCAGCCCTGTTAACCCAGGCACCTCCCAGCAGCCTTCTGAGGCTCGTGGCAAGGGGAGGCAGCAGCAGTTTTCGGAGGGCTGCGGGATCCCCCCTGAACTGTGAGGTGTTTCCAATGTCAGAGCTTTGGCCCGTCTGGTGGCTCCTGAGTTCTGGTTTTGCGTGGTGCTGGGGGGAAGGGGATGCAATGTGTCGGCTCCCCGGTGGAGCACTGAGGCCAGAAGGTCAGTCTGCATTAGCGAGGGGCCCCCGAAGACCCTTGTGTTTTGGCTGTTTTCCCCCAAAACGATGTCTGAAGGATGGTGAAGGTGGCCCTGGAGGAGGCCTGGAGGTGACAGTAAGAGCTGCATCCACTGGTGAATACCAGGAGATGCTTTCGTGTAGGAGCAAGAAAGTTGTGCCCCAAGTAGCTTCTCTGCATGACCACCTCACCCGCCCCGGGGGTGACGTGTTCCCGTAGCCCATCTGGACTGGGGTGACACCCAAACTGAGGACGCGGTGGTGGCGAGGCACACGGGAGGCCAAAGAGGCTGCTGGCCACCGTGGCCCAGCGGTGGGGAGCACTTGGCCAAGCTGGGATTTTCAGCAGGACTCAGCGTGGGTCCGTCTGTCGCAGGCAAAGAGGGAGATGTTCGGTGCTGGTCTCCTTCCTAGCACACCTGGGCGGCTGCCGTGGGCTCTGACCTGTGCCGAGACCGTGGGCACGGTGGCTGCCCTGCGAAAGCTCTGCCTTCCCAAACTCCCCCCAAAACCCGCTTTGGTCCAGTGTCCTGAAGGAGGAAGTTTGGGGAAGGCCAACAGATTTTAAGGCAATTAAAGTTGGGAAGGTTGAGGGGATCAGACGTTTGGAGGGATGGAGATTTAGCCGATGCCATGATTACAGGAGGATCTGCGTCCTGAGGAGGGCAGGCACAGCTAAGCCCGAGGAGCTGCGGGATGCGAGTGATGAGTGAAGTGCTCCTGATTTTTGCTCGTAGGGGGAAAAAGAGTTTTCTAGCTTGCAACTTTTCCCCTCTGCCCTATGTTTTTGTTGTCCCCCCAGCTCCACCGTGGCTTGTTTCTGGCTCGCCAGGAGGCTGCTGACGTGCAAGAGGTGATGCTGGAGCAACTCTGAGCTCAGCAAGGATGAGGCAGGGCTGGACTTTGCGTGGTGGCGGTGATATGGAAGGAGCACCAGGAAAATACTCCTCATTCGGGAGCGTTTTGCTCGGCTCCTGCTCATGTCCACATCCATGGCCTTGGGGTGGGAAATGGGTGTGAGACGTCTCAGCTCCCAGCTTGGTTGGGGGCATCATGTTTGTATCTAAATCTGGTATCCTCTGCCCAGCTCGGGGTCTTCAGACCCTGAGAGGTGACGGCTGGGGCAGGAAATAAGTAGCCCTGAACAAGGAGCTGTGGTTAAGACAGCTTTACACCCCAAGTCCGGCCTGGCCAGGTACAATAACCCTAGAAGTTGGTGAAATTATTAGGTAGAGCTTAAGTCAAATGATCTGAAGACAGTGCTAAGGCAGGTGAGATTTTGCTTGGCTTACCGCACAAAACAGAGAAGAAAAGGAGAGGAAGGAATTGCCCCTGTGAAAGTCTCGGCTGGTTCAATTTCCAGTGACAGTCAAAGAGTTAAAGTGATACGTTGGGAGTTACGAGTGTTTATCTAAAAGAAAAGTGGCAGGTGAAAGGGATAAAATAACACAGTTTGTAAAGCAATGCAATATGTTTGAATTATCCCAGGATCAGAGCTGGAATTTAGAAGGTAATATTGGATAGAAAGAAATGGGAGATGGAGACAGAAATAGGATGGGGAAAAAACAGCTTGAGGTGGCCTCCCCATTGGTTGCTACAGAGGGGAAAAAAGGGGTTGGCATTATGAAAAGCATTGTGAATTTGTTTATTAGAGGGGATTTTTATTGGACTTTCGGAATTAAGCTCAGGGCCTCTGCTCTGTTGGGACGTGGAACGGACCCTCCCGAGCTGGGTTTGGCTGGACAAACACGTGCAGAGTCTGTTACTGTGCCCGGGAACACCCCTGGAAATGGCCCTTGTGCTCGGATGACCTGCGAAACACCCAGTGCCATCCCTGACCCAGGGCTGGGATCCTTCCCTTCCTCCTCGGGTGCGCTGGGCTGCGGGTGCTCAGCCCCATGGCAGAATTGGGTTCCCCCAAATCTCCGATGGGCCGAGCGCTTTCTACGGCCGCGACAAAACAACTGTTCTCCACCTGCCCAACCGAGAACCTTCTGCCGCTCTTCCTCCGTAGCGTTGAGGTGCCTTCTTCATGGGGAAGCACGCAGACAGGTGGGTCCTGGCACCATGGGAAGATGCAAGGATGCAGCTGGGAAACTGCTGTGCTAAGGGGGCTTGGGCACCTCCAAAGGGCGGCTCTTAAATCTGTGGCACAGCCGTGCAGGAAGATTTCAGGTAGATTGGTCCCACTGCCCTCACTCTTAACTGGCTTTTACGACCTCGGCTTCAGCTGCTCTCCAGGCACCATCCTCACTAGTCCAGAGCTCGGCTTCTCCTGGGCTGTTTGCCCGGTTCTGGGAAGTTTCCAGCTCGTGCTGGCTGAGAAACGCAGAGAAGGCTTGGGGAAGTCGCAGCACCTCCACCGCTGCTCTGCCCTGAGCCTTCACGGAATCACAGAATGGTAGGGTTGGAAGGACCCTCTGGAGATCACTCAGTCCAGCCCCCTGCCAGAGCAGGGTCACCCACAGCAGGTGGCACAGGAACGCCTCCAGGCGGGGTTGGAATGTCTCCAGAGACGGAGACTCCCCCACCTCTCTGGGCAGCCTGTGCCAGGGCTCTGCCACCCTCACAGCAAAGAAGTTCCTCCTCGTGTTGAGATGGAACTTCCCATGGTCACGTTTGTGCCCGTTACCCCTTGTCCTGTCGCTGGGCACCACTGAGAAGAGCCTGGCCCCATCCTCCTGACACCCCCCCTTTCAGTATTTATCAGCGTTGATAAGGTCCCCCCTCAGCCGTCTTTTTTCCAGACTGAAGAGACCCAAATCCCTCAGCCTTTCTTCATCAGAGAGGGGTTCCAGTCCCCGCAGCACCTTGGTAGCCCTTTGCTGTCCCCTCTCCAGCAGTTCCCCGTCCTTCTGGAACCGGGGAGCCCAGAACTGGACCCAGCGCTCCAGCTGTGGCCTCCCCAGGACAGAGCAGAGGGGGAGGATGACCTCCCTCCACCTGCTGGCCACGCTCTTCTTGATGCACCCCAGCTCCCCCGCTCCAAAATCTCCATTTGCTACCTCAGCCGCATCACTGTCCTGACCTCTGCTCCTCTAGATGGTATGTTGTCACCTCCAGCGTCTTCACCTACTAAAGCCTGTAGGTTGGCAGCTCTCTCACGGCCATGGCATTGGAATGTCCTCTCCCCTTGCACGACTGTCCTTTCTTATCAGGGCTTCTGTGCCTTTGACACTCACCAAGGAGACCAGGGTTGTGTTCAGATCTCGGCGTGGTTTGCGGGTACGACAATAAACACCAGCCTTCTCTAACCAAGAGGAGGTAAAAGGAAAAAGCGCCAGAGCGGAGTGTCATTGAGGCATCGATTCCTGAATCTGCAGGCGACCCGGAGCAAGAACGCCGAGGTGTACCGTCATCCCGGCGTGATTCTGCGTCAGCCTGACTGTTCCTAGCTGCGGCACCTGGAAAACTGAGATGGCAAAGTGACTTTATTGAGAAAAAAAGACACGAAGGACTGATTTATTTTGCATCTAATTCAGCTCTGAGGCTCTCCCAGATGTTCCGGGTTTCTTGGTGGAAATGAAACGGCTGCGGATTTTCCAGCTGGCCGCAGCAAGCAGAGCACTTACACCGGGCCAAGTCCCCAGTGAGCGATCTGCAGGGCTTCCACTGCTGCTGTTTCTCTTTGGCTGTTCTGCCTTTCCCCACGTTCATCTCTACGTTTGTTTCGCTTAACAGCATCCTGGGGGTCCTGTCTCTCCCACTCTCCCCATCACGGTCCCAGTCCCCTTGAGAGAGGGCATCTTCCTGCTGAGCCGTGGGTTGTGTGTTTTCTTCTTTCCTTGGCCCACTCGGTCACTCGTTCGTCCTGCTTTCCATCCAGACCTGGTGTCTGTCTTCTCTCTGCCGCGATGAAGCAGCGAAGATGCGGTACCGTCGCGCCAGCTTCCACGCATGCGAGAGGCCGCCCTGGAGCTGCAAGGTGTCTTCTGCCATGCTCATTCCCCGCTTGCCTTTATTACCGCGGATCTGGTGAGGTCTGCCGATGGGCTTGGAACAAGCCTCCCTTTTGCTCCACAACAAAGCAAGCCAGGGGGAAGGAAGCCTGGCTCATTGCTAATAAAGCAAAAGTTGAAGGGCTGGAGTTCGCCTGCCTCTGACTTTCCAGAGAGAGAACTTTGCTCTAGAATAGAAAGAAAAGTTGAGGTTTTGCGGCTGTAAATTACCTGCGTTGTCAGGTGCTGAGTCTCTTGGGTTTCTTTTGGTGGAAACCATAGATAAGAGGGAAGATGCAGCAGCACGTTTGGTGTCCTACATCCTTTCTGGGCCACGGCAATTTTTCTGAAGGTTCCTTGACATGTGGCGGGAGCAGATTGTGCATCTCTTGTTTTGGACCAGCAAAGCAGTGCTTGTACATGCATGTAGTTGCAATCGTCTTGCAGGCCAGAAGATGGGAACTGGAGATGCTGACGGCTTCTCAGGTTGTGGCATGAGGAAGAAGTCACCATTCTTTTGAGCTCCTGCTTGCTGAGCAGTTGTCCTCTTCTGGCAAAGGGTGCATGTGCCTCTCTGAGACCACCTTGTGGGCAACTGGGGATGATAAGGCAGGTGAGAGAGGTGACCAGCCGTGATGGTCTGGTTCCTGGTCTGTACACCAGTAGTCACTTGCGAAGGGAGATTATCTAACTGGTGGTTGCCTGCTTTGCAACCCTGCTTGATAGCTTTCCTTTGGAAAGGGCTGGAGGCAGTGGTGAGACCTTGTCGTGGACTGAGTTTGGCTGCTACCATGCTCGGGGGGGCTGTGACATCTGAAAAGGCAGGCCATTGCCATTGGGGTCTGGAGACCAGGTCATATGAGGAGAGGCTGAGGGAGCTGGGCATGTTTAGCTTGGAGAAGAGGAGGCTGAGGGGAGACCTCATTGACCTCTACAACTCCCTGAAAGGAGGGTGGAGAGAGGTGGGTGTTGGCCTCTTCTCCCAGGTGAATAATGACAGGACCAGAGGAAATGGGCTGAAGCTGCGGCAGGGGAGGTTTAGGTTAGATATCAGGAAGAATGACTTTACTGAAAGAGCGCTCAGGCACTGGAACAGCCTGCCCAGGGAGGGGGTTGAGTCACCATCCCTCAAGGTGTTTAAGAAACGTCTAGATGTGACGCTTCAGGGCATGCTCTAGTGGCAGAGATTGTAGGTTGTTTGGTTGGACTCAATGATCTCAAAGGTCCCTTCCAACCATGAAGATTCTATAATTCTATGATTGCATTTTCCCACCCCTTCTCAGTATGGCTGGCTGTAATAGCTCTAAAGGCCATCTAGTCCCACCCCCTGCAGTCAGCAGGGACATCTTCAACTAGATCGGGTTGCTCAGAGCCTCATCCAGCCTGGCCTTGAATGTCTCCAGGGATGGGGCCTCCACCACCTCTCTGGGCAACCTGGGCCAGTGTCTCACCACCCTCAGTGTAAAGAACTTCTTCCTAATGTCTCACCTAAACCTGCCCTGCTCTAGTTTAAACCATTGCCCCTCGTCCCATGGCTCCATGGCCTTGCAAACAGCCCCTCCCCAGCTTTCCTGGAGCCCCTTCAGGGACTGGAAGGGGCTCTAAGGTCTCCTCGGAGCCTTCTCTTCTCCAGGCTGAACCCCCCCAAACTCTCTCAGCCTGTCCTCCCAGCAGAGGGGCTCCAGCCCTTGGATCACCTTTGTGGCCTCCTCTGGCCCCACTCCAACAGGTCCATGTCCTTCTTGTGCTGAGGGCTCCAGAGCTGGACACAGTACTCCAGGTGGGGTCTCACCAGCGCAGAGTAGAGGGGCAGAATCCCCTCTCTGGATCTGCTGGCCAGGTATTTCTGTGCTGTCTTGGTCCTGCTTCGCGTGGCCGCGACTATGGGAGCAGAGCTGCGATAGTGCAACAACTGTCCTAGATCAGAGCCAGAGGGACAAGTGGGCTCAACAACCTCAACGAGGTTGGGTGGGTTTTTTGCACTGCTGGGCAACCGATTCTAATTGAGGCTTGCCATTTGTGCTTTCGCTTGTGGCTGGTGGAGATCTGGAAGGAGAGGACCCCTGATGTATGATTTAGCTGCTTTGCACCAAGTGTCTGGCGTTGAGGCGCTGCCCAGGGCAGGTTGGGGATCTGCAGTGGTATGGAGACTCACCCAGCCAACGTGCCTTGCTCCCGCGCTCGAGGAAATATTAACGGTGAGATTTGGGATGGGGGAAGAATGTCTTGCCATGGCAGGAGGCCAGCCGAGGGGAGCGCGTGGCTCCTGAGGTCCCAGCACACAGGCACAAGGACGGCGCTTGTGTGCAACCACATCTCTGGGACCCCCGAGGAGAGGCTCCACGGCCGCGGAAACATCTTGGACATAACTGCGAGGGACGAGGAGGGGAGCGCCTGGTGCGGGCGCCGCTCAAGGGCCAGATGTTGGCATGGTCCAGCCTAAATGCCGGGATGCGGGGCCTGATCCTCAGCCTGGCTCCTGCCCCTGCCTCCCCCTCCGCCTGCACCGGGGGTTACAATCCAGTCTAAGGCAGGTTGCACAATTTATTTTCCTGTACTTAAAGCAGGATTTTGGCAGTCAGGGTCGGGAGGCCTCTCTGAGGAGCGCTGGCTGGACGCCCTCCCGCCGTCACGGGATCACGCTGCTGTCAAAGGCTCTGCTCCGCCGGGCGTCCTTCGGCGTGGCCTTCTGCCCCGGCTTCGGGGCTGATGGAGGCAGCGCCCGGGCGGCCAAGAGACCGCTGACATCTTCAGCGAGTGTAGGTGGGAGCAGCGGTCACCCCAGCTGGGTGCTCGTATGCCAGGCTGAGGTGAGACCCATCATTTCCACTTCCCATGTTCCTGGCAGTCATCAGGAGGGCTCATCCTCTTGTGCCCGTGCGGAGAGACACCACCCCATCCTTAAAGCATCTTTTCTCAGAGGTCCTAGGCTCTTGTTTCCTCCTGTCTCCATCACCTGGCCCTACAGCCAGCTGGTAAAGGCACGGGGATAAAGGGAGAGCAGGAGATACAGGAAAGTGCGGTCACGGCGGCAGGAATATGCAGTAGGAATTGCTGTCGCGTTCGCCGATGGTGTAAGGGAGGGAAAGGACGTGAGCGCTCACTCGTGCTCTGCCTGAGCGCAATTAATGCCATCCATGGTGATTTAATTGCTTTGCGAGGAGAGCGGTGGGTGAGGCTGAGCGTGCCCGGGGAGGCAGGATGAGGTAGTTGGGAGCGATGAAAGTGTTCGTGGCCAGTAAAGGGCACGAGGGTGATGTGGCCGAAACAGCTGGAGAGAAAGAGGAGCTCGGCCTACGCGCTTGGCCGCGTTGGGCACAGACTGGAGGGTGGGGAGGTGGCAAACGCGAAGCCCAGAGCATGGAGTAGCTAAGGTCGAAGGTACGTGACACGTGGGGTGTGTTTTTCTGGGAGAAAAGGTGAAAAAAAAAGGAGGAGCAGAAGATGGTGGTGAAGTTGGGAGTTTGAGGAATGGGAAAAAAATCATGGAGTTCCCCATCCACTGGAGCAGGGTGGGGAGGACTTGGAGGGGACGTCCTGTTTCTGCACGATGATCTCGAGTTGGCAGTGGGACATCCAGGAAGGTTTACGAGCGGGAGAGGCTGGGTGGAGACGTCGGCCTGCAAGTTCTCGGAGGAGAGATGAGCTCACCAGGGAGAGGGTGCCGAGGGGTCCGAGGAGGAGGACCCGGTGCCGAGCCTGCGGGGCTGGCACGGGAAGGAGCGTGTGGAGGGATGCGGCGGTGGGGAGAGGGTTAGTGGGATGTTCTCGGATGCAGGGGGGATGTAGGGGACAGGCGGAGCGGGTGGGGGGCACTGGAGGAGGAGGACATGAACGTCTTGCTCTGTCTGCGGTCGCAGAGAAGCTGGCATCGCCCCGTACCTTATTTCAGCAGGGGATGAAGCACATCGTGGTTTCACTGCCATTCTGGGAGGTGGTGTGGGGGGGTTGGAGACGGTCCCTCTGAAGCTGAAGCTGGAGTGGAGAGGGGAAGGGATGGAGCTGGGAGGCTGTGGGCTGGGATCCACCATGGGAAGAGCGGAGCCGTTTGAAGGAAGCGTTTTTGGGAGGCTTGGGACTCGTTTTCTCCCATCCTGCCATCCTATTTCTGCAACAACGGATAAATTTAAAAAGATAGCCCTCAACCCCTGCCACCCACGGAGTAAGTGAGAGAAGCCGTTGCTTTTACCGTGGACCCTGTGGGAGGGTGAGCTCGGAGGGCACAATGATGGAGAGCTGCAACTAAAGAAAGAGAAGGCAGAGCATCAGTGCGGTCCGACGCAGCAGCAGCCCCTGCTGAAGCGAGCAGCTCCAGACCATAGGGAACGGCATGGGAAGGATGCAGCTGAGCGGCCCAGGCTGGTGGAAGGACAAGGGACAAGTGACATGCACCGGCTGGGGGCAGCTTGGAACGTGCCGGGCACGTGGCACGGCGTCCCCTCCGAATCCAGCACCCCACGGCGCAGGGATGGAGGCTGGAGGGGCAGGTCCCTGACTCTGCGTCTGCAGGCGCTTCTCGCCCCCTCCCAGCCCAAACGCACCTCGGGGCCACCGGCAAGGCGTTCCCAGCAGCGCGCGCGCGCGGCGGCCGTGGGCCGGGGCAGGGGCGGGAGAGCACTGTTGTGAGCAGATGAATATCAGCGCCCTCTCGACAGGAGGAAGTCGCAGGCTTTCTGAAATCTAAGATAAGTGGCCTCTTAAGCCAGCGGTGTGTCAAGTGGTTAAGGCAGAAGATTAGCGAGCGAGCTCTCCTTCCACTGGTGGGGATGCAGGGATGCAGCCCGTGGTCCAAACACCCGCGTCTCCCGAGAAGATACGGGAGGAGGGACGAGGACAGCCTTAGTGTCCCCTTTACGCTGTCAAGAGGCACCATGTGGGCACCTCTCCTCCTAGCCGTGGGCTCTTGGGAGGAGACCAACAACCATCAGGTGCTTGCGGCACGTGCTGGGTTTACGTTGGAGCCGGATTGCTAGGAGAAGAGAACCCCGTTGGCTCATTCAGCACAAACTCATTATTTAATAGACAAAGTAAATATGAAAAAAAGACATTACCCCACACCCCGCCTCCTCGGCCCGGCTCTGGTGCTGAAATCCAGTTATGAGAAGAGCCGGAGCGCTGCGGAGCCGGGGTATCTCCGGGTGACATTTACAGGGCTCAGCTTTCATCGCAGCTTGAAAAAATCCCGTGCGCGGAGATTATCTCCACGCTCATCTGGATTGTCTTGTTCGGCTTTGGCCCTCATCCTAGATGGACAGTGAGTGGAAAACTTGGCCAGTGGCCTGAGGTCTGTGGCCTCCTTGGCATGAGCTGGGAAGAGGAGGAACAGCCTCCAAGGTACTTGAGAACTCGCAGCCTTGGGGGGGGCTAAAGAGATGGAGCTGGGGCCGGGGGGGGAAGCTTAGATTGCCCCCCGAGGATTTAATACTGCAGCCTCGGCCAACCCAGCCGTTGAGAGAGGCCATCCCTGCTCTGCGCTGCTCCGGTGGGGAGATCTCTGCTCTGCGTTGAAGTGGATCAACCCATGGTGGCTCCACCTCGGGGTCTCCCCTGGGTGTCACCCCCCCCTCCCCGGCCACCTGGCACCCCTTGCTGAAGGTTTTTCGGACCTGGGGCCGGGCGGGCAGGAGGGAGGCAGCCGGGCGGGCGTTGGGGGGGGATGCCTGGGCGCAAACCTCCCTCGCCCTGGGCTGCTCCGAGGCAGTTGTCAGCAGCCGGACGGTGTCTGGAGACCTTCCAGCGACCACAGACTCTCCCCCGGCCCATCACTGCCACGGCCCAGACGGGATTCCACGTGTGTCTGTGCCTTCCCCCCAACCTTTCCCCTCTCAAGATGAAGCAAGGAAGGAAAGACCGCGGATTTGCGAGGGCCCCCTCCTCCAGCCCAGAGGGTGACGGTCACAGCTCCGGCCTTTTCTGGACCACGAAGGGAGCTCCCAGCTTGCGCGGGGTTGGGGGGGGGCTCCCCGTTGCGCCGCGGGGCCGCGTTCCTCTTGGCTCGAGGTGCCGTTTCGAGGTTTTTCCTCCGCTCCCCTTTTGCCTCTCGACTCGCAGACAAGTGGGTGAGGAGAGAGGAACGGGTTTGCTTTCCACCTCCCCTCGCAGTGCCCCTCTGCTTATTAGTTCTCCAAATATTTCGTCCTGCAGCCCGGCCGCGAGGGCTCCGCGCTAACCCGATGGCGGGCGGAGGGGAAGCGGGAGCGGGCGGGACGGCGCGTTATCCTCGTGGCATCGCTCCAGGCCGGCCCGCGGGGAGAGAGACGGGGCGGCTGGGGCCCTGCCGCGCGGAATCCCGGTGGCCGGGGCGCGCCTGGCAGCATCCCTCGGGCTCAGCCCTCCTCGCCTGCTGCCCGAGGGTAAGGGCAGAGCAGGAGCGTTGCCTTTCCCCCCCCCCACAGCAGCATCTTTCCCCCACCCCCGGTAATTGCTCCACTTTACAATTCGGCTTTTCTCAGCAGCCAACGGGATGGGGACTGTCCCCAGAGCCCACGGCGGGTGTGGAGAACCGGCATGCGGAGGAGGGAGAGATCTGGTTGTGGGATGCTGGTGAGCAAGGCGGGGGCGATTATGGGACAGAGGAAAAGAAATCCCTTGGGATTTCCTCCCGTCAGCTCCCAGCTCCATTCAGAGCCATTGGGGGTACCGTGGCCTCCCTGGACCCGCTTCACAGTCTCCCGTTGAACAAGATGCCGGAGCAGCGAAGGGGGAAGGGGGTTTGCATGAGGAAGGGGGAGCATGGTGGGAGCATTGTGTCCTCCGACCGCTCTGGGCAGCCACTGAGGAGCTTCTGTAAATCAGAGTGGCCACTGGAGCTGCTCCAAAATCCACCCGGTGCCCAGGAGCATGGCACAACAAGGGGACGCAAGAGTGTCCCGTGTCCCCTTCATATACTAATGGGCTTTCCCTGCCTTGAGCTTAACTCCTGGGGACGTTGCCACCCCGTCGCCACCTGCCCGTCCTCTGCGCCGCACCTGGCTGCACGCGCTGGCCGTGCTCCATCACCTCCCGCGGCTCGGCCAAGCCCAGCCGTGCTCTGGGATGCTCAGCGTGTGCCTTAAACAAACGCAATTGCGATAGAAGATACCGAGTGCCTGACGCTAGCCTCGGCTTAAACACCTCCTGTTTGCAGCGCTCCGGCGTCGGCAGGAGCTCATGGCTGAGAGCAGCCACCACGCAGGTCCCCAGCCGGCCGCCAGAGGAGACACGTCCCTGCTGGCATGGGACACTGCGGGGCTCTGGCTTCGGCAATAAATAAAGCAAGCAAACAAAAGAAAAAAACCAAAAAAGGCAACAATGATCAATTTTTTTTTAAAACTTTAAATATTTTTTTTTTTTCTTTAAAATCTGTTTTTCCTCTGGGGCTCTGTCTCTGTAAAGAGCTGTGCTCTCTCTGCAGCGGCTGGGTTACGTCCTCAGTCCCGGCCGTGGGGCAAGGGAGAAGCAGGGTCAGTTAGAGAGGGGACGGATGGGCGCTCCCCTCCCTGCATCACCGGCACGTGTGGATTTCCACCACCCGATGGCAGGGTTTGCACTTGACGGAGCAGCACCAGTGGAATTTGCAGCTGCACCTTTCCACAACCTCCACTTCGTCCGTATGAAAGCCCCGGCCGCAGCACATCAGCTCGCAGCCGTCGATAGCCTTGGAGGTCTTGTTGCACTGCCGGCCGCTGGTGCCCAGCACCCCGTTCTTGAGGTCGTGGTCGCAGAAGTCGGGGCTGGAGTCCAGGTAGACGAGGTCCTCGTCCGTGTGCGGCTTGAACTGGGAGTTTTTGGGCACCAGCACTTTGGTGGATCCGATCTCGCTCTGCTCGACCTCGGTGGCGCCGTCGAATTTCTCCTTCAGGACGTTGCCCACTTTGCGGAAGGGGGGCATGGCTTTCCAGCACGTCTTGAACTCGCAGGAGCCTGACACGCCGTGACACTTGCACTCCACGCGCATGTTGTTGAGGATCGCCTGGAGGAACAGACGCAAGGGATGAGCTGGGACCGTGAGCGCGGGACGGACACAGCGAGGAGGGTGCAACACAGGGGCCGCGGAAGGGTTGGCTGTGCAGGGAGCAGTGATGACGTACGGGAGCGGATGGGGGTGAAACGAAGCCAAAAAGGCTCAAGCAATGGCCGCAGAGCCCAGCTGGGATGCTGCAGGGCTGCACCCCCTGCCCAGGATTCCCCCTCACCGTTACCTTCCTCCCTGCCTCGTTGTTGTGGAGGTTCATTAACGCTCTGTTGGAAGAAGCCCCTTTGCTCCTCTCGCGGACGTCAACGAAGGACTGCGAGAAGGCCACGCCGTAGGCGATGTTATCGGAGCAGCCCGACCACTGGAAACCTAAGGCAGAGAGCACGGATGAGATGGGGGACAGCCAGCCGGCCTTGCTCGTCCTCTCCAGCCCTGCTCTCGCAAAAATACATCTGACTCTTCCCCCCCCTCTTCTCTCCTGCTACCCACTAGGCTGCGCTGCCTAGGGGACTGGGGAGGCTGGGGACTGTGGCCGTGGTGGGGGGGATGATGGACAAGATTCTTTCCCTGCCCCATGGATGATGCTCCCAGATGCCTTTTGGAGGGACTCACATGAACTAACAGGAGTTGTTTCTTTTTTTTTTTTTAAAAAAAGCTTTTCCCTCCTTTCTGGATGGCTCCAGGGTGGGCGTTTCCATGCTTGGCCCATTTTTGCCTCCCCGCTGAGCCGTTCCCTGCCCCCCGCCCCCCGGCCCCTGGTGCGTGCTCACCCTGCGGGCTGCCCCCCTGCACCGTGCGGTCGCATCCACACTTGTCCAGCTCGCCGCTGCTGCAGGCGCGGGTCACTGCGAAGGCCACCCCTGCCGAAGAGATGGCATAGACGAACGCTGCCTCCCGCGTCCCTGAAACAGCACAAACCATGGTGGGAAACGTGGCACGTGAGAGGGCTTTCTGGAGGGTGCGCGGCCAGGTGGCCCCTGGTGGGCTGTTGCGCCTGTCCCTGCTCCTCTTTCCTCCTAACTGGGTCCAGTTCTGGGCTCCCCGGTTCCAGAAGGACGGGGAACTGCTGGAGAGGGGACAGCAAAGGGCTACCAAGGTGCTGAGGGGACTGGAACCCCTCTCTGATGGAGAAAGGCTGAGGGAGTTGGGTCTCTCCAGTCTGGAAAAAAGACGGCTGAGGGGGGACCTTATCAACGCTGATAAATACTGAAAGGGGGGGTGTCAGGAGGATGGGGCCAGGCTCTTCTCAGTGGTGCCCAGGGACAGGACAAGGGGTAACGGGCACAAACGTGACCATGGGAAGTTCCATCTCAACACGAGGAGGAACTTCTTTGCTGTGAGGGTGGCAGAGCCCTGGCACAGGCTGCCCAGAGAGGTGGGGGAGTCTCCGTCTCTGGAGACATCCCAACCCCGCCTGGAGGCGTTCCTGTGCCACCTGCTGTGGGTGACCCTGCTCTGGCAGGGGGTGGGACGGGGTGATCTCCAGAGGTCCCTTCGGACCCTATGATTCTATGATTCTAACGCTGGTGTTGCACATAAACCCCCTTGAAAAGCTGGTCTGGAGACCGGCTCTCGGCAAAACACGCTCTGCAGGGCTATCAAGTCAAACCCTTTGCTCCGTCCCTTCCTCCCAAGGTGGGGTCCCTCACGCAGGATGCGCATCCTCCCCGCTCCCGGGGATGTTGTTTGCTTGGTGCCAAGCCTGGACCGGTCTCAGCAGAGACCCCTCGGTGCTGGGAGACCGGCTGCGGTAGGGAGAGCCCTGTCTTGCAAGAGTGAAGGAGCTGGGAGCTGCCCCATGAGGTTAAAAACACGAATGCAATGGGCAAATGATAACCCGGCGGTGGGGGAGATGCAAAGGCTGCGTTGCCAGCGTGGGGAGAGCTCTCCAGAGAGACTTTCTCGCCTGGTGCTTGCAGGGCGCCTCTGCCGTGAAATCCCTCCTGCATCCAAAATAGTCGGCTGCTTTCCACATCCAGGAACATCCCCTGCCCCTGCAGATCCTCGCCATCCTCTCACGTGGGGGTCCCGTAGCTCCCAGCCCCTCCCAAATTACCCCGCAAAACCCCACTCCGCTCCCAAAGCTCCTTGCAAAACTCGGCTGGTCCCCAGGGTGCAGCCCCTTCCCAGCTTTCGCGTCTGCCTATGCGGTGCCGCACGGTTGGGAAGCGCTCGTTTGGGAAGTCAGGGGACATCCCTGGGCACGAACACCCAGGGCGGCGCGGCCAGGGACCAGCTCTTGCAACACCCAAATCCCCCCCACCCTCCGAGGCCGGCTGAGGACACAGCCCCTCTGTCCCCGAGCGAGGAGGGCTGGCATTCGGGGTAGTCCCATGGCAGGGGCAGAGGGGGGGGATGGCTCGCGAGCAGACGTCACCCTGGCTTGCCGGTCGGACAGAGGGCAGCTACTTTGGTGGCCCAGCCGTAATCTGGCCCGGGCGGCAGCGGCTGGGGAGCACCCAGCCAGCGCGGGGACTGAACCGCCTCCAAGTTAATCGAGGTTAATAGTAGGATCGTGTTGGTCGGTTTGTGCTGTGGCTGCCTAAAAAGAGACGACTTTTAGTTTCTGGTATTTCTGGTATTTCCAGTCCCTGAACCTTCACAAGAAGGGATCTTCACCCCTGTGTTGAGGGGAGGGAAGTCAAACAAGGAGCCGGGGCAAGGGGGGGGGGACGCGTAGGATTTGGTCTATGGAAAGTGAGATGGTGCACCAGAGATGGCAGTGGCACCCGAGGGGAGGCAAGGGCCGCTTCGGTGGTCTCCAGGGGTTGCAGAGGGACTTTCCCCTCTGTCTCCGCACCCCGATGCTCTGGGTCCTTGCTTGGTTCGGTCACAGCCCCGTTCTCGCGGGCCGCCTGCCTGCAGCTGGGATCCGAGGGGCTGGGGGGCTGCCCTGGCCGTAAATCCCCCCTGAAGGCTGGCAGCTGGGTGGTGGCGGGTGATGATGCTCTCCTTGGAGGGTCCAGCCGCCGTGTGTTTTACTCGCCTCGGGCGGCAGAGGGCTGTCCTCCTCCCAAGGTCTCGCCCGCAGACGGCTCGGCTGGAGAGTGTCGCGCCAGTCTGGCAGCGGTCACCGCTTCGGCGCTGCCCGGAGAAGAGACCGAATACATCCAGCATCCCGCTGCAGCCGCGGGCTTGGAGGGGCAGAGATTAGACCGCAGGGTGACTTTAAGGCCCTGCTCGAATTCGGCGTCTCCTTGTAAAAGGTGCAGAGCTCACCAGCTCAGCCGGGCTGGTGCCTCCAGGCGATGGGCACCCGCTGCGTGAGAAAAAGGCTTGGCAGAGGAATCGCCCAGCAGCGGAGGAACCTCAGGGGTCTGGGTGTGCTGCCCCAACGCAGTCAGAAGAGCCCTGCTGCAACGCCTGTCAGCCCCAAGGTCCAACACTGGGCTGTTCCCTGCTTTCCCCAGCTGCTGGCTCAGGGGCAAGCAGGGAAAACCCAGCCGCAGCCCCCCCCGCCTGCTGCTGTAGCCATTCCCCCCGCGCCGCAGCACCCCAGGCACGTCTCCTCCCGGCTCACCTTGCGTTACCACCTTGCCGAAGACAGGCAGGGTGTCCAGAGTGGAGCAGTTCCAGCGGCGGTTGCGGAACTGGTACTGGCACTCCTCGATGGCCAGCTGGGCTCCGCGCCGCACCGAGTCCATCACCTCCAGGTTCCTCTTGCACATCTGCACCTGGCGCTGGATCAAGCCCTTCAGCTTCTCGCAGGTCTCCTCCTCGGAGATGCTCCCCACTGAAGACAGCTTCGCCAGGTACCTGCCGCGACAGCCAGCACAGCTGGTTAGGAGACGAGGGTTGGGGGAGCACGAACCCGCCTTCAGCTGGGACGCCCTGCACCGCAGCAAGCGAGGAGACCCGGCCTCTCATCCCCTCCGCAGCCGAGACCTGGTGCCCGTCTGGGGTCACCTTAAACGTGCCACTGCGGTGGCTCCACAGGATGCGTTTTTGGCCGGCAGGGAGCAAGCCCAAGCAAAACAACCATCCCTCTGCAGCCCGGTCCCCCGTCTCTTGGGGAGCCCGGCTGCTGGCTCCCCTTTGCCTCTGTTGCCTGCAAGCAAGATATTTTCGGCGTTGTCTGAATGTGCCCGGTCAGGTCTCCTGAGTACCGGCACATCCAAGTGCTACTAGGAAAAGCCAGAGGTCTCCTGAAGTCAGCCAAAACAAGCAGGACAGGCGCTCGGCTGCCAGCTCCAGCTGCCACACGGCTCCCACAGCGTGGCTGTGTGCTCATCACCGACAAACATCGCCCTCCAAACCACTTCCCTCCTGGAGCCTGCTTTTAGCTGCCCCGGCCCTCAGCAGGCAAGGATGGCCTCTGGGAGCTGCCAGCTTTCCTGTCGCTTGGGCTTCAAGCCGGGCTTGAAGTGGGGAGGACAGTCAGGAGCCTGCCGTGGGCAAAACCGCACACGCTGGGCACCTCCTCCACCAGCCCGGCTTGTGACCATGGCCATGAGGTCTTTGCTGACCTGGAAAAGCCTGGCCCTGCGTGGAGGTGACCACGTGCTCCGCTTTCCATCGCCCCATCCTCAGCAGGAGGAGTCGCAGAGCTGCTCTTGGGTGGGAAAAGGGAGCTGCCCCGTTTGGGGCGAGCACCCTGCAAGCTCTTGGCATCTCCCCACGGGGCACACGGGCACGACGGTCCGTCCTGCACATCCCAACCCACCGAGACCGGCATTCGTGTGCACTTGCCCGTTTCCCAGGTCCCTCCTCCTGCCCCGGCCTCAGAGGGGTTTTAAGATAGACCCGCGTAGCTCGGTCAGGCTGTTGGATCATCCCAGACCCTCTCTCCGGGCCCGTGCTTGCGCACGCCCGGCTGAGACGCCCTCCTTCCCGCGGCTGCTGGCACCCGCTTTAAGTGACGCTGCCACCCGTTGGAGCCCCCTCCTGCTGCGGAGTGGGGACATCATCCCCCGCATTGGACGGGCGAAACTCAGGCTTGCACCCGCCGACCATGCCGAGCTGTAACGTCCTCGGGAGCCGCCAGCGTCGGCTCACGTTGCTGCCTCGCCCGCACCAAGAGATGCGAGTGGCCGAGCGAAGGCTTTTTTGGAAACCTCATTCCTTGACTCTGCATTTCCCAGCCCTACAGAGCCTGTGGGTTTTTTTTTTTGTTTGCTTGTTTTTTTTTTTTTTTTTTTTTTTCCTCCTCCCAAGTTGCAACATCCTGCTAAGTATTTTTCCTTTGAAGCCCTGCTCGCCTCCGAGAAGTGACTGTGCAAAAGTGGCTCCTGCTCCCTGCCTGTTCCCATGTGTCCCAGGAGCCGGATCTGCTGACTTCAGCCACAAAATCAAGTTGTCACAGCCTCTTCCTCCCATTAGCCCTGCCAGTCTGCCCCAGGAGGAGAGAACAGGATTTTCTCTTCTGTGCATCAGCAGAATTATTCACCAGCTTGGTTTCACGCTTACGACTGGGGGGCCGTGGGAGACGGTGAGAAAGCCGGCTTGGCTTGCAGCGTCCGTGGGGAGTCTGCGTGGCTGGCTGTCAAAAGCATTCAGCTTTCCTTGTGCGTGGAGATCACTTGATGCAATGCCTCTCAGACAGCGGGAAGTGGCAGGCTGCCGTGCTTTCCGAGCCAAGTTCTTTTCTAGCCTTTATACCAGCAAAGCATCTTTGCCCCAGGCTTTCTGCTCCTCCAAGGGCACAGCCCCGTTTGCAGAGGACCGGCCGCCCGGCTCCCTGGTGGGCTTGCCTTGGGACCCCCAGCGCGGCCAAACCCAGGGCTGTCACCTTTCTGCCGGACCCCACACCGCGTGTGAGTGTCCCCGCTCCCCGTTCTGCAGTTGGGGACACGGGATGTGACACTTGCTGCTCCCGCATCTCGCTGCGCTCGGCTGACGCGGGATGAAGGCAGCGGAACTCCCTCGGGAGCCTGGAGGGTGTTGGATGCTGAGCAAACCCAGCGTGACCGCGACAGCCCCGTCCCCTCCCGGGCCCAGCCGTGGTTTCAGTTTGAGCGTGGAGAAGCTGATGCACAGCCGAGCAGTGAGATTCGTCCCGAGGCACCGCGGGTCGGTTGATCAGTTTGGAGCCTGGAAGCCAGAAAAAAACAGATTCTGCCTCCAGTACTAACCCCTCGTGCTGATTTGGCTTTTCCCCCCTCCTGCAACGTTTATCGTAGCAGGGAACCAGCTCCTGCGAAGCACCACGGCCGGTCCTGCCCGCGGGTCGGTGCCTGGTGCGACTGCAGGCACCTTGGCAAGAGAGAGCCGTCCATTAACATCAGCTCCGCTCAGGATGGCGGGTATCGTCTCCTTTTTTAATACATTTCCCAGCTCGGTGGGTTTCTCCAGGCCATGGGGAGCTATAAATTCAAAGCACACACGAAGAAAACCATGACAAGAGCCTTTCAAGCCTTTCCAAGTAGATGCGCCTGATAAGATGCCTCCCCAACACGCATTTAATGCTGTTCGGGATGATAAAACGAAGGCCGAGGATGCTTCAAAGATAGGTACAGCTCTCCAAGAACAGGTCTAGTAATTTGTTTTGCCAGGCAGGCAGATGAGATGAAGCTATCCAGAACGGTGCTCTGGCCTCTCTCCCCCGTGACAGGCCCTCTCTGTGCCCTCCTCAACCCATGTGTGTCTGCCCCTCCTTGGGGTTGGAGGCAACGATGCCTAAAATGCCGTGGCCCCATCGGACTTCCGGCATACCACCGGTCTCCTACGTCCCACGAGTACCATCACTGCTTTCCAACAGGGGCTTTTTTTTTTGTCGGGGGCGGGAGACTGCCATCCTGGGGACTGGTCCAGGAGGGATCCAGAGGTTGAGTCAAGGATGCAAGGAAGGATCTTTGTGGGAAGGCTTTGAGGCTTTCATGTGGCATCTCTCCACAGCACATTCAGAGGCACCGAGGAGGACCAGCTCACCTCTTTTCCCCTCTCTGGGTGAAAACTCTCTGTCTTCTCACCTCTCTGCGGCAGCTGAAGGGCGAGATAAGAGCTGGGAAACGTGCTCTGCCCTCACCAGCACTCAAAGATGCTTCCACCCCACTACTCTGAGTGTTTCTCAGGGCTGGGGAGCCCAAGCAAGGTACCAAACCCATCCGCAGCATCCCACGGTCACCATGGAAACCCGGCTCTGGCACTGCGCCTGGTCCTTAACGAGGACCTTGATCCAAACTTCATTTTCCTGGTCTGAGATGGTAGAAACCAGACAAAGCCTTCGTCTACCTCCACCCACAGCAAGACCGGCACAACAGGAGGAAACCCAACAGTTCCTGCCCTCCGCGAGTTCTCGGTGCAGATCTCCATCCTGATACCGCATCCCGATTGCTGGGCAGAGCTCTAGGTTATGACTTAATCTCACGCGCAGCCTCAAAACAGCCCTGCTTGTGGAAAAAAAAAACCAACCCAAGTAATGGCATATTTTCTTCCTTTTCCAAGATTGGGCAAAGAGTGTTTCACGGGGTGAGCTCCTGCCCCAGCCATTTGTTCAAGTTTTGTCTTCTTGCTTCATCACGGCATTTATGTTTCTTTTCTCCTGCCTTTAAGACCGGACGACTCACTCGCAGAACAAGCTCCCTTTTAATAAAACTCACCGATTTAACACAAAACTGATGGAAAGCCCCTTTTTTTTTTTTTTTTTTTCCATCCACAGTACAGAGATCGAGATTGAAGCCCCGTAATTTAAGCAGCTGCAGTTGATCCACCCTGCGAGATGGTTTCCTTAAACCTCAAACCCAGGGGAGCTTTGAAAAGGCCAGCAGGGGGGGAAAGCCCCTACTTAAATAAAAATGACGACAATAATTTCAGGAGGAAGGATAATTGGTGGAATGACAAGAAGATGTTGGAAGAGCCACAGCGGTTGGCAGAGAGAGACAGAAGGAGACGGGAGGGGATTCCTTGCCATGGGACGGTGCGGAAATTTGTCAAATTCTCAATAGAGGTCGGGGAAGATGTAGCAGGTGTCTTGGAGAAAGCAGAAATCTCTGGTGTTTTTTTTTTTTTTTTTTATTTAAACAAAGGAGTTCTAAGTGTGAGAACTCTTCGCATTGTCTCGTATGGGGAACATTTTCCTGAAGGTGGTAACAGTCGGACCCAGGCCAGTGGTATCACTGGTGTATCACCCAGAGACGCCGAGGAGCCAGATGAGCTTAGAGGCTTCACCACATCCAGCAAACACCCGACCTGCCTGGGATACAAAAGGCTTGTTCAAGTCTTGAGCTGCAGAGATGCTTCAGCCCCGCTCCTCTCTGAGGAGCGGCCCCTGCAAACATCCCCCCCTGCTCACGGAACGGCAAAGTCAGCCTGGATCAGCCGCGCGTCTCTGTGCCCCTTTTGGCTGGACGTATGGTCAGAGGATTGGGACTGCCTTGTGCAGAGGGGTTTCCTCTGAGGAAGAAGAAAAGGCTCGTTTAGGATGCAAAAAACAAAAGTGTATGGAGATGGACAGAGAGCTGTATGAAGAGAGAGGTATGGACCAGGCACCGCAAGGAGCCAGCCAGCGGCTGTGGAGAATCACAGAATGGTTTGGGTTGGAAGGGACCTTAAAGATCATCTAGTTCCAAACCCCCTGCCATGGGCAGGGACACCTCCCGCTAGACCAGGCTGCTCAAAGCCCCATCTAGCAAGAAGGGGAGAAGAGAATGGGATCATTTCTTCCTTGTTGCTTCCCAGCAGAGAGAAGGCATGGGGACTGCCAGGTCAAAGGATGCCCTAGGTGGGCACATCCTTTCTCCTGGTGTCCTAACACACCCCCTGCACCAACATGGCTGAGCTCGTAGGTGTCACGCACCTCCTCGGCATGGTTCAGAGGGTCTGCCAACTTGGGCGTGTTTCTGGCAGGATCTGCTGGAGACCTGCAACCTGCGAGGTTGCCCTAACCCAGCTGATGGCCCTGCAGCAGGACACGCCAATGTAGAGGTTGCCCAGAGAGGTGGTGGAGGCCCCATCCCTGGAGACATTCAAGGCCAGGCTGGATGAGGTGATGCAGGGTGAGCAACCTGATCTAGTTGAAGATGTCCCTGCTGACTGCAGGGGGGTGGGACTAGATGGCCTTTAGAGGTCCCTTCCAACCCAACACATTCTGTGATTCTATGTCCCTCCCAGAGGCTGGGCACCCTCCTCCCGGGATTAGGTATGGTGCCTTTCTAGCCCTTCTAGGTGTAAACCATGATGTACAAAGACCTCACCTGAGAGCACGTCTGGTTTCTTCCCTGGAAGAAGAGCAGCTTAGTCCTTACTGTCACAGTTACTGCACATTTCATCTCTTGGCTGAAACCGTGCTTTTCACACCCTAATCTCCACCTCCAGCTAACAGCTGCCCAAACAGTTTCCCGGGAGGAGGCATTGCCAAGCTGACCGTTACCTGCCCACAGACCCGAGCGTGCAGCTCCACCACCTGAGCTCAAAGGTGAGCCCACAGCTCAAAAACCTGTCCTCCCCACACCTTGGGCCCTGCACCTAACACCACGTGCGCCTAGCAAACACCCGTCTACCCCTGCACCGACCACGGGTGGTGGCCTGCCTCCCTCATCACCAGTCCCTGGGGACAGTGAGATGGCCCGGCTGCTGGTCCTGAGCCAGGGATGCTTCCTGAGCATCCAGGGGCAACATATCCACTTTGCGATGGAGAAGACCGGGATGGAAGCTGGGAAGACTGTAAGAGCAGCATCCACTCTGGAAATCCACTTTGGATGTGTAGGAGACGCTGCATCTTCCTCTGCAAGCCAGCAGAAGCTGCTCCTGGGCTCCAGTACAACAGCAATGCCTTGTTGCAAGAGGAGGCAAGTGCAGGCCGCGGGGCTGAGCTCTGGGGGAATTCCCCTTGTGCAGCGCTTCGGGCTAGACCTGGTCGGAAAAATGCTGATGGGCTTTTTTTAGTTTTGATCAGAACTTGCAAATAACGTGGCAAGAGAAGCCTTCTGCAGGGTTAGTTTGATCTCGCCCAACTCGCAACAGGCCCCAGGCTGCTCTCCATCGGCCAGGAGACTCGATTGATTTTTTTTTCCCTGAGTAATTTTGTGAAAGCACAACACTGGCTCCAGTCCCACTGAGCCAGCCCAATCCCGCACGCCACCTTCCCAGCGGCATGGCAGCAGCTCCTGGAGAGCCTGGGGGATGCTGTCGGGGGTCACCCACAGGCACAGGGGACAGACGAGCATGGGGATGGAGCCAAACAAAGGTTACCCGCACTTTGTGCCCAGGGCAAGTTCTGCCGTGCCAGCAGCCTTGGATGACTGAGATTGCTGCGGATGCACGAGGCTTTCAGCTTTACGAAAAAAAAGAAATAATCACCAAGTATCGTAAGAGCCAGCCATGGTTGCACTCATAAGGAAATACGCAAGAACCTCCTGGAAACTGTTAACGTCCAGGATTGCTCAGCAATTTCATCATTTTAAGAAAGCCCAAATAAATGGCTCTAATGCATTTCTCTCT
Source organism: Larus michahellis (assembly GCF_964199755.1). Taxonomy (NCBI): domain Eukaryota; kingdom Metazoa; phylum Chordata; class Aves; order Charadriiformes; family Laridae; genus Larus; species Larus michahellis. The sequence goes on along the minus strand of NC_133911.1, from coordinate 1,327,313 downwards.
ATCCGCAAGGATGAATTAATTGAGGGGACGGTAGCTCTCAGCAGAGTAACATAAACATTTTTTTTTTTTGCTGCAATGCAAAAGTCCAGTTCTGACTCATGGAGTCGTAGCCAACCATTGCAAAAAACAAAAAAGAAAATAAAAAAAAAATAATCTGCTTCTTGCTGTTGCTTGTCCTTGGAGCTGATCCGGTTCTGCACAGCCTGGGGTGCAGGGTGGTTTGCTCTCACTCATGTCCATCCTCCCTGGAATAAGGCTCTGCTGCTGGAGACCGGGGCGCAGTTTTATTTGAGGCTTCCTTGGGAAGAAAAAAAAAAAAAAACAGAAATGCCCGGCACCGCCGAGGAGGCAGAGCACGGATCCCTCCTACGCCCGGGCGAACGCAGCCCTGAAATCTTCCTGCCAGACGGGACCCGGGCCCAGAGACGAGCCGAGCTGGATGGAAGCCCAGCGCCGAGGCTGGCAGAGGTCTCTTGCCTCTGCGGGATGCAACCCTTAAAGCCGATTTGCTTTCATCGCTGAGCTAAAATCGGCCGGTCTTGTCAAAAGCGGCAAAGACATAAATAAATAAATAAACAAAAATAAGTAAGTATTTCCAATGGAAGCTGCTGGTTTCACTCTGTCCCCCGTCCCTTGGGGAATGGGTGTCACTGGTTGCAAGCACCCTGGAGGGTCCCCAGAGCGACGCGAAGGAGCCCTGGGCACCCTGGGAGCCGCTCCTCCAGCCCACAGCGGCGCTCGAAGCACGGGACATCCTCCATCAAAGCCGAGGGGTGCAGCCCAGCATCCCGGCTGCCGGAGCAGACGTGACTTGGGGAACCTTCTCGACGCTGCCCTCGCCCCCCAGGATGAGGGACGCGGGGAGGGGAGCGGGGCTCTGCCCCGGAGTAGCTGCACCTGCCGGATCGGCGGCATCCGCCGGGAAAAGGCTGGACCGGTTCCTCGCCAGGTGGGAAATGGGAGGGTCGCAACGACAATGCGAAGAATCTCGTACAGAATCTCGCTGCCAAAGCTGGGGAGACTCGCTTTAAAAAAAAAAAAAACCCAAAAAACCAAAACCAAACATCGAGTCTGGTTTAAAAACAGAGGGATGGAAGCGCGGGACCCAGGCGTGCTTCATCTCCCGAATCCTCTACGTTGCACAATGACCTAAACCAGCACAAAATGAGCATTCAGGCTGCTCTTGCAACATCCCGGCTGCAGAGCTGGCGGCGCTGAGCGCGGGGAATCGGGCCCCGCGTTCGCAAAGCACCTGGTGATGTTCAGATGAAAGGCGGCCGGAGAAACCCGAACTCCTTTTATCCCTCCCTCTCCTGCCCTCAAAAGTGGTTACTCTTCGAGGGCAGCCGCTTGGCCAAGCTTGTGTTTGGACACTTGCGAGGTCTTCAAGCTTTCCCCGAGTGCCCAAATTCAGGGTTTTTTTTTTTTTTAGAGGGTTTAAAAGCCCATCTGTGCTCCTGGCCCTTTAAGCCAAGTCTCAAGCCCAGACGGAAGTTTTAAACCCCTGGAAATAAGGGGTAGACGGAGCTCCTGGTGGCACACCCTGCTCCGCAGCGGCACAACCGCATCTCGGACTACCCAGCGGACGCATGGCGAGCCTCCTCCAAAGCCAGTTTTAGCTGCAAGAGAACGGAGGGAGGCTGTAACGATTCCCAGAGCTTGATAACCAGGGGTCTGGCCCGTAAAGGACCCCTGCCCTGTTGTAGTCGATGCTTTCCAGGCACTGGGAATTGACTTTCATCGTTCAAACCACCCGAAAAGCTGCGGGTCACGGCAGCCCCGATGCCGTGTGCGGTTAGTGGTGGTGGGGGGCTTCGCATCCACACCCCTCTTTGCACGTTTTCTAGTTCACCTCTTGGGGCGGACTTCCCTCCCTCCCAAATAGATAAATAAATGAATAAACGAATAACTAAACGCCTGCTCGCCCCTTACCTCCCACCGAACCCGGAGCCCGGCGCTCCCGTGCCGGCTGCGGAGAGGTGCTGGTTGGGCTGAAACCCTCTACAGAAACACCCCCAGCACCGGGATGGTTTTGGACCACTGAGAGAACGCGCTTCCAAATTCAACCGCGTCCCTGCGCGTGCAGGTTCAAGAGCCGGGTGGAGTCTGTGAAGTGCGAGTTGCTTTGGAAAGTAACTAACTCGGCTGTTTGCCCTGTGTAAAGGACACCCCGGGACTCCTCCAGAGATAAAGCAGAAGCCGGAGGGACCTTCCTGTGCACGACCAGCGCCAGATCTAAAAGGCAGTAACTGCAGCCCTTCGTTTAACTTTACAACTCCGTGCCTGAAGAGGCAGGAGGAAAAGCTTTAAAAGTCTCCGAGCCTCCAAAGGCAGGAGGAAGAGCAAGCCCGAGGCTTTCACGAGGAGGGGGAACAGAGCATCTCTTCAGATTCGGAGAACAGAGGTTTTTCTGGATAGGCAGCAAGCCAAGCAGCGACTCCCAACGCTCAGACACTGAGAAAACACACCTGAGGTTTGCTTCCCAACCGGAGAGAAAGTAGTTTGGTCTGTTTAATGAAAAGATTTGGCGGAGCCCCTTCCAGCTCAACGGTCGTTGTCGCGGAGCGATCCCTCCGAGAGACACCTACGCCGTCTCCCTTTCCCGTGGGATGGGCTGGCTCAGGGGACACCATTTGCCTGGCCAAAACGAGCCCTTCCCCAAAAAGCCAGGCTTACAGAAACCCTTCAGCTCAAGTGTTGCAAGCGGCGTCGCTCCGAAGTGCTGGGGGAACGCGAGTCCGGACAGGTCGAAAGAAGCTTTAGAAGTCGGGGGGGGGGGGGGGGGGGAAGGAAAAAAAAAAAAAAGTAAAAAAAAAAAAGTCACAACCGAGCTTAATCACTAATCCAGCAGGTTTCTGGAAAAGCAAACTTCACCGCGCGCTGCCACCCAGCGCACACACCTATGTGCAGAAATATGCGCCCGGCGAGGCTGGGTCCGGCCCCGCAGTGCTGGGCGCGGGCTGGCAGCGGCTCCGTGACAAAGCAGAGCTCGCCGGAGCCCACACGCGTGAGGCTTCGCGAAGACGTACGAGGCACACTCATTCCTCGAATATCTGATAACTCCTGGGATCCTTCTAACTCTGTTTATTGCCTCCGGCAGCCTTTGTTTCTGATGTGAGAAGATAAACAATGGGAATTGTCTTAATCCTAAAGGCAAAGAATAAAAAGCACCGGAGCGGGGGACGATCCTTTTATCACGATACATTTGCAACATCAAAAAAAGCTGACACCCCCCCCCCCCTTTCCTTTCAAAGGCGCTGAAATGGATCTGCTTTTCCTCCCCTGTTGGCAGGAATGAACCCTCCGCCCGAGCCCCCCGCGCCCACCCCTCGCTTCGCCCGCACGGACGGCTGCACACAGCCCTCCCCGTCCATTGCGGAGAACCACCCCTCCGCCTCGGCTTCCCAAACGCCATCCCAGCCGCCCGCGGCGCTGGGGACCGGGGGGTCCCACCTCTGCCCACCCACACCGGGCAGCTTGTCGCGCTCGCTCGTGAAATCCCCCTGTGCCAAGGCACTTCCCCGTGCGCGTCCCCGGGGCAGCCGAGGCTGCTCCTCTCTGGGGAGCTGCCATCATCCCACAGGGCTTCCTCAGCAGGACCTTCTCCCTGCAGGAAAAAACACTCCCACAGTTCCCAATATACCTTCGCCAGAAGCGTGACAGCTTAAGGGACCACCTTGATAGCTGCTATGATCCACCCACCACTTGCCGGAGACGCGTGGCGCGCAAGTCGCTCCATCTGGCAAAGGAGGAGGGGAGGAGGACGAAGTGCTAACGCATCCCGGGAAGCTACCGATGGGCGAGCACCCTTTCCCCACAGGCAGGAATGCCGCTGACCTGGCGCTTTCCCCGGTCGTAGGGAGCATCCTCCAAAACCCAACCACGTCCCACAGCCTCCAGCGAGCCAAATCTGGAGGCAGGAGAGATGGGAGCCGCATCCAGAGGGCTCCTCGCGCGGGGAATGTGCTTGTGGGACCGTGCCCGCCTGGGCGCAGGTGTCAGGAGAGGCACAAGCCAGTCGGGATCTTTCATGCCAACAGCCCCAGGGGTACCTGCCCTTGCCGATGGAGACCCAGGGAGGTGGGATGGAGATGGCCCACGTTCCCAGCCCGAGAGCGGGTCTGCTGGGTGTATGCACTGGGAACTAATTAGTTCACCGCAGCCAGCGACACGGGGAGCAGGGGAAGCACCATCTCCCACCAGAGAAGATTAATTAGGAGGAACTGGCGTCTTTATTCCAAGTTAGGTGGGAAGGTGCTGTTGGGCTCCATCCCTCTGCCCTGGGGCGGGGGGGGGTCTCCCCAGAAGACAGTCCCACCGTCTTGGCAAACACGCAGGAATTTTCCAGAACGATTTCCGCCCCTGTTTACCTTACACATTATTTCAGTGTTTGTTCAGCGGGTTCCTGATGTCACCAGGCTCCTCCGCAGCACGCAGCAAGCCCCCCGCCACCCGTCCGCCCACCGGGAACTGGGGGGTCCGAGGCACGGGCCGCCCTGCCCGCCGCAAATCCCCGAGGCCGGCGCGCTCGGCCGCCCCAGCCCTGCCAAATCCTCCCCTGGACCGCTGGCCATCGCCCGGCACCTCGCCAGACCCCCCGGGGCCTGCTCTGACCCCGCGCCCCGACCTCCGTCCTCCCCCGGATTCATAACTTAAGGACAAAAAAAAGGGGGCTTCGATACCCAGCCCCTGCCCAGCCAGCCGCGATCACACACGGGACACGGGGAGCTCGGCGTGGGGGGGGTGGGTGGGCAGCCCTTGCAGCCCACCTGCCCGGGGATGCAGGCTGTGACCCCACCGCTCGGGGGGGGGGGGGGGTCAGCGGGGACGGCGGGTACCCGGCGCGGTGGCGACGGGAGGTTGATGCCCCGCCGGGTACCGGCCAGCATCGGTGCGGGGTGTCGATCCCCGGCGGCACCTGCTCCGCCGCCGCCGCTCCCCGGGGGGGGTACCAACAAGTGGCGGCGGAGGTTCCCCCCCACCGCCCCCACCAGCTCCGCTTCCCCTCCCCTAACTCGCCCCGCGGCTACTCACAGCCAGTTGCTGGCGTTGGCCGAGAAGGTGGCGAGGATGATGAGCAGCAAGGAGCGCAGGAAATACTCCGGGCTCATCCTGGAGGGCAGGCAGGGATAGAGCCAGCGGAGCCGCCGCCGGAGCAGGCAGCCAGGCAGCCAGCCCCCACCCCGGCCCCGGCCCCGGCCCTCCCCTCCCGGGGCAGCCGCCGCCGCAGGTGGGCGCCGGGCAGGAGCGGCGGCGGCGGCGGCGGCGGGCGCTGCCCGGTGGATGCGCCCGCGGCGGCCGCCGAGCCCGACTGTCAGCTCGGCCGGCCCATCCCGGGATGGAGCGGCGGGCCGGGGGCGGGCCGGGGGCGGGGGCAGCCCCTGGGGCCGCCCCGGCTCCGCCGCTGCTTGGGCGGGATCCGCCGCCGGGGACACCCCCGGGGGCGGGACGGCGGCGGGGAGGGCACCCGGGGGGCTCCGCCGGCGCCTCCTGCCCCGATGAACCACAACCCCCCCCCCACCCCCGGCATCGCCCTCCGCGCCCCCCCCGCGATGGGTTCGGTGGGCGCGGGGGGGACCCCCCGCGCCCACCGAACCCATCGCGGGGGGGGCGCGGAGGGCGATGCGGGAGAGGGTTCGCTTCTCCCTGGAGGTGCAGGGAGAGATGGGGGCATCCCGAAGAGGGGAGAGGATTGTCCTTTTGTTTTTGTTTTTTGGGGTTTTTTTTTTGTTCGTTTGTTTGTTTCTTTCTTTCTTTCTCTCGTATTTGATGCTTTTTTAGGGTAATTCCCGCCGGGCTGCGGGGAAAAGCGGAGCCCTCAAGGATGGGGCACGGGCTGCCCCGGGGCGGGGGGGGGGGTGTCCGAATTGCTGGCAGCAGCCGAGGCACTGCCCACACCTCCTTCCCCACGGAGGCAGGGCTTTCCCAGGGCCCAGTTTTCGGAGGGTTCAACGCAAAATGCCAGATTTTGGCAGTTGAAAATTCAACAAACAAGGGGGGAGGTCTGGGGGGTGTGTGGGGGTGTGTGTGTGTGTTTCTACCAGGAGGGGATAACCTGTGGAGCCGGTGGCAGGGATGAGGTTGCAAACCCTCTTGGTACCTCCGCAGGGATGCCCCCGTGGAGAGCATCCCGCCGCAGCGCCCCGGTGATGGGCTCTGGACTGTGCGCGGGGAAGGTGATGCCTGACCAAGTTATCGAGGCTTAAATCCACCTCTGAAGGTGTCCAGAAAGGTCAACTCTTGGGAATCCCGGGAGCCACTAGCAGCGTGGCTTGTCCAGCCTGGAGGCCAAGAGGTGCAGTGGGGATCCCCATCGCCTCCCCCATCCACCATGCCTCCGTCTATCCCCCGCAGTCCACGTGAGCATAAATGACTTAATTTAAAGCCAGGAGTGACACGAGATGGCTGCTTGCTGTGAAATCCAAGATCCCAGGCAGCCAACAACCGTGCTCCAGATCTTCTCCTGACAGTGTTATTAGTTAGGTCCATTACTAAAACCTCTTGCTACCATCTCTAAAATCTTGCCAAGCTGGTTTGGAGCTATTCAAAATTCCCTTTGTCTTTTCAACTCCATTTTCCTGCTCTCGGTGTAGCCGGGACACACTTATTCAAAGCACGGCAACTTGCACTGGGCTGCACACATGCCTGTCTAAGTGTATTACACCTACTTTAAAATCTCCGCATTAGTTCCCTGTCAAAGCGAGGATTTAATTTCAAAGCGCTTTGACTTATATTCCAGCTCCTGACAGGCGGCAGCCCACCCTCACCTAGTCATTCATCTGGCTTTCACGTCCTTGCTGATTATCCCGGTTGAAAGCGGGATGCTGGCTGCTTTGCCGGTGAATCGGAGGTTGTTGCTGTGAGCCCCGACTGGGTAATTCAGTGCAACTGGAGCTGATTAATCTGGCTCATCGCTCGAGACAAAGCCGTGGCCTTCCTCTGGCTTCTAATCGCGCTGGGTGTTGAGTGAAGTCGTCAGGAAGGCAAGAGCTAATTGAAAGGCTAAGGGGAATGAGAGGTTAGAGGGCCATGGCTGGGCTGGCCAGAGCCACGTGGATCCATGGGAATATCATATTTTTGGGCTTCAGATGCGTTATTCCTCCCTCAAGGAGAAACACCAGAGAGCTTGACAGAAGCCCGAGGGGTGGGCACGGTCCCAGATGTCTGCGTGGGTCGCCGGGGTGCCCTGGCTGGTGTGGACACCTGCAGGTTGAGGAGCATCCCTGGCAGAGATGCTCCTGGTGCCGGGGCAGGCGGAGCTGCCGGCAGGCTCAGGGCACCCTGCGGCTCTTGTCGGGGCAGCCGTGATGGCAGGATGGCGCGGTGAATGCCTGACTCGGGCTGGAAGACCTCTGTGAGATGCCGCAGCGTGATTTCCCAGGGCCCTTCGTACAGCCCCGCGCGGCTCTGGGTGATGTGAGGTGCCGCTCTGCCCTAAGATGTTCCCTCCCAGCATCGTTTCGCTGGCCCTGCATTAAGTGCAGGTTGGGTGGGTCAAGGGGGTGTTTGGGAAGGCAGATCCCGGGTCACTGCTCCTCACCCTGCCGGCAGCAGCGGGGGTTGCCGGCCGCTTGCCCCCAGCACCCCTGGAGATTATTCCCCCTGTGTCTGCTTTTTCCTTCCTCCCACTTCCCACCTTCTGCCTGCAACACACCTTCCTTGATGCCTCTCCTGGCCTGGGCGAGGACTTGAAGAGCGTGTCCACCTGCCTCTGCGGCAGGTTCAGGCCTCTGTCTTCAGCGTAGCAGGTAGAGCGGAGCGGAACATGCCGACTTACCCAGCAGGAAGGGAGGTCTATGCAGAAGGCGTGAACGCCGGGCCATTCGCAGCAGTCGCAGCGTGGGATCACGTCCACGTGTTGGGGTGTCCACGGGCTGATGGGTGGGAGCCCCATGCTGGAGGGAAGGCAGATGCAGACACATCTGGAGTGAGTCACTCCGAAGGGAAGTGCAGCGTGAGCCGCCTGCGGAGATGATAACAGCGCAGCAGGGCAGGACGGGTGTTTACGTTACAGCCTCTGCGGTGGAGGAGATGATGAGTGTGAACGGACAGAACGTGGAAATGGGCACTCACCAGGAGAGGGAGGTCCCTTGGCCTTGTCAAAGATGCCCACGAAACACTGCTCAGTTGTTACCTGCAGACGAGACGCTTTCTGCGAGCCGGCCTCGTGTCCGGAAGATGCCAGGTTGCGGTAAAGACTTCAGAGCGCAGCTGCTTTGGAAGAGAGGAAGGCTCGGATCCAGGAGAGCATTTAAGGAGGTACCAGATCTCCTGGCCTGGTGCACGGCTGCAGAGCATCCTGCACAGCGCGGCCCCTCCTTCGCCCCCCTCTCAGTCTCTTGTCACCCTGGTGTGGCTTGGGGCTCAGCGCCTGCCGATGACCCCCGCGGTCCAGGGCGTCGCTCTTCGTTACTGCCCATGTGTTCCTTTAACGAACATCAAAACCCTATTAGATAAGAAGGCTCTCTTTGATGTGTAAATATTTCGGCGGATGGGAAGAGGAATAAAATGCACCTGAGGAGCGTTTCGTAGGCCTGCCCAGGTGCCTCTCTGTTCGAAGGCTGCAGGGAAATTGGCATTGCCGTATCAGAGGCGAGGAAAAGGTCCTGGCGGTGCTGGTAGGATGGGGGTTTCCAACTCCGAGACCAACCTGAGAGCACAGAGCTTGCAAAGATCCATGCAAAGCGTAGCCAGACTCTGGGTTTCAGTGATGTAAACAGGGCTACACCGAAGAATAAGTGCGGGCAGGTAGCACTCTTGCTCAATCCCTGGATCTGAGCAGTGCTATTAGTCATAGAGGTTGTGGGAGATATTTTACGCGTTCTTTTTGACTTTCTGATGCCCCTGGGGCTTACCAAATGGGATTGAAAGTGGGGTAGTCTGCAGTCTGGACGGTGGTCTCGGCCGCGCGATGCGTCGAAGAGCTGCGAGAAAGAGGGGGGCAAAACTCAGGGGTGAATCTGAGGCTGTGGGGGTTGAGGCTGAATAGAAAAAAAAATCTGTTTTGAACTTAATGGAACATAAATATCGGACACTTAGCAACAGTACATGTATTAATCCCGTCCTAGAGAAAGGAGAAGCTGTTCTGAGAGCCTCCATACCAGAAAACACAGGACAATTGTACTCCTTTATAGAAACCTGTGGTTTTTCTGATGAAATTTATTTCAAACTATCCAAACATTTCAGAGCGGCGCTGATGACTGCTCAGAGAAGGTGCTGTATGGGAGCGCAGTTCACAAACAGAAGCAGCTTTGCAAGGATGAAAATTGCTCTGACAAAAGAACTGTGTCCGGGGCATTATAAACAGAAAGCGAGCGGTTGCTGTAACCCGTGCTCACCTGGTCGACCAAACACAACTCGATGGTCACTAGAAAATCAAGACGGTCCTTTTTCAGCTGCAACAGGAAGCCTTCAGCTCCGTGTGGGCTGCGGAGCACTTCAGCACGCGTGCTTGGGGACCTGCATTTATTTGCCGGAGTCTTCAGAGACCACAGGCTCAGACTCTCAGTCCGACCAAATCTGCCGTGCCATCCCCCCGAAACCCGGCGCCGAGGCTGGAAAAATTCACTCCTCTGAGTTTATTGTCAAATAGGGCATTGGAAAAAAAAAAACCAAACCCAAAACCAAAAAAGCGGAGTGGCTTGGGATTTAAGGCCTTTGCTTTTGGATGTTGTCTCCGAAAGCGCCATGAAAGTTTCTCTGGGAAAAATGAGCGTCTGTGGCAAATCTGTGGGTGATGTCCATGCGGTAACTTTAAAACATGGCTGAATATGGTGAATGCTTTCGAACCATACCATTGCAGAAAGAGCCAAGTTTTCCACCAGCCAAATACATCCTTTTTCGCGGGGCTGTGAATGAATTGTCCCCTGGCTCGTACTATCTTCAAAGGAGATTCTATCCCGATTCCAGGCTCCGGGGTTTAAAATATATCACAACTGACTTCTACCGCTCACCCGGGTGCCGTCCAAACCAAACAGATCGTAGCACTGCTGAAACAAATCTTGATCCAGGTGCCGGACAAGGGGTCGTAAACGGCGATGCACGTGCAGCGAGCCAGCGCCGGAGCGACAGCCAGCTACTGCAACCTTTGCCCTACTCACCCTGCCCAGGGAGAAAACGAGATTGCAGGCTGGCCAGATACATAACACCCCGACCGACTCCTCTCCAGTGCTTATTACACCTCCAGGCATTCAGGAGCACTGAGACTGCACCCCCTGTCGCGGGAGCTTGGCGGGGGAGCCACGCTTAGCTGAGCAGGGTGGGAGGAGGGATGGTGGCCACCAGGACTACAAAGGGTCTTCCAGGCTGGGGATGGCCAGGGACGGACACCTCTGACCGTGCGTGGCTTGTGGTGAAGTTGTCTTCGCACTGCAGGTGAGACCTGCTCCTGCAGCGGGTGGCGTGATCAAGGCCAAGGCGCTCGCCTCAAGCGATGTCCACGTCTCTCTTTCCGCGTGTGATTGTTTTCAAAGGAGGTTGTGGGGACGTGTCTTGCTCCAGCTCTCTCCTGGCACCGCCCAACCTGTTAGTGCTCTTGCTGGTGTGGTTTTGGCCCAGCCAACCTGCAGCCCAACAGGCCATGGCCAGGCAAAGTTCAAGGCAGGTTTTGTCCCAAGGAATGGCAGCCTTATTTTGGGCTTAGCTACGTGGTCCCTAGCAGGTCCATACCGCTTAACCCTCTGTGCCACCAGTCCCTGGCCTGTTTTGCTGAGGCATGCAGACGTAGCCTGTTGGGGATACAAACCCAGAGGTGGGAAGGAAGAGAAGAAAATCAAGGAAAAGAGAGACGCTGATTGGGATATTGGGTCTACTGACGGTGAATAAAATACTGCTGGAGAAAATCCTCTAAATCTCAGGCAGCAAAAAACCTGCGAACTAGAGCCTGGAAAGATCCTCCAAGATTCCTCCTGGGACAAGGGCAAACAGAGACAAGTGAGCTTGTCTGTGCTGGTGGAGAAGTCCAGCACCAAAGTCCTCTGCCACATCTCGCCCAAGGTGTCTGCCTTCTCCATGCATAAATTTCCCCCTCTTTTCTTCATCAAATAGGCAGGCTGTGGATCTGCCTTGGCAAAGCTCTTTGAAGGCCATATGGAGTATCAGTAAGGAACTGAGGGTTTTTTTCTGGTTTTGACTATCAAACAAACGACAGGAGAGTGGCCTTACAGCAGAGCATGGCTACATTTGGAGGACATCAACGTATCTTCCCCTTCCCTGAGCGGGGAATGGTTTAAATGAGGACAGCATTTCCCCTCCACACCCATCTCCAGGAGGTCCCAATTTTTGTGCTGAACCGTCTCTTCTAGTGGCTTAATGTACAATCTGCATCCACAAAGTGGAGGAAACAGGAACCTGAGGTCTTCTGGAGCGCTGGTCCTTCGCTTGGTGGGGCCTCTCAGGCGCACACGGAGCAGAGCGTTGGCTGTGGCTTTACAACTTCTTCATGCTGGTGGCTGATGAAGGCGCATGGAGAGGGCTTTGTCTCCTGGTTGGGAGGAAGATGCACGGCTGGGCTTTGGGAGGTAACCAAGGGACAGGTTCCTGCACTCAGGCCAACTTTGAGTCCACTGCTTTGCCAAAATGCAATCGGTGATTGAATCTGATTCCCCGTTTCTCCTGAAAACATCAGGAATGCCGCTCGCAGAGCAGTGTTGGGCTGTCTGGGACTCTTCAACCTAATTTTCTCTTGTAGCGGGAAACTTCTTATTTTAAGTAATGTTCTTTTTTTCAGAAATGACTAATTAAACAACAGAACAGGAAATGTCAGAGACAGTAAAATCCCCTCAGCTGTCCAGCGCATTTCTACGTAAATATGGTGGTAAAATGATGAAAACAAAACTTTTTGGAGACGAAAGCGAGCGAGAAACCTGGTGACGCAGCAGCGAAAAATCTATACTTTGTTATAATAAAGTGAAACCACTGTGTTTATCCTGTGTCTTGGAGGATTTGGCGCAATTATTCTTAGGAAGGGAGGGAAGCCACATAGAAATCAGAATAGTCCAGATTTTTGCTAAAATATTTGTACAAATCAGGTTATTCAACTACAGCGAAGAACTTCTTTGGGGCTGTTGCTTCAGAAATTATCCTGCAAAACTGGAAGGACCGTAAATGCTTGGCTTTAATAGCTTGCTACGTACAATGCAAACCTAATCAGTGAAGCTTGAAACGTCTGTGGCAGGGAGGAAAGGCAGAGTTTTATGGCTCTACGGCGGTGTACAGAAGACTGGACAAAAAAAGCCACCTAACGCACGCGGAGGAAGGCAGCCGCGGGTCTCCCGTCTGCTAAAAGCCACGTTGTGGTCAGAGACCACGGGGCGAGTTTCCCACGCCGACACGGGCTGCCTTTTGCCCTGGGTGGGCTGTGAAGGCTGGGAGGAGCCGTGGCACGGGACCCCCCGTGCACCCAACCTCCCCCGGGGTGTTCGGCAGCCTCCTCCCCCCCGGCCCCCACCCAGGCTGCCCAGGGACCCAGCTGTGGGGCAGGGACCCAGCAGAAACCATCCCAGTAATCTGGGGAAGAATTAGGGTCGCACTGTCTAACTTTCGGTTTTGCCTCCAGCGAAGGCTAAAAATGTTCCACATCACTTAGAGGTGTCAGGTTATTTAGCCGTAGGCTGGGAACGGCCCTCAGAACATCTCGGTTACACATTACCCTGAATATCTCAGCAAATTACTTGCAGCTAATTGAAATAAAGGAAACGCAGTGGCTCGGTTTACCCCATGAACTGTATATAGCAACGCAACCACTGCATTTCGCATTGATCATAAATCAGGATTTATTATCCCACCTGGCAAATATTGACTTCATTTTTTTTTTTTTTTTTTTTCTCGGTCAGTACTTCCTTCTCACGTCAATATAGCAGTGTTCATCCCAACTAAAGTCAATAGTTTCTTATTAACATTTCAGCTGTAGAAGTGCAGAGCCTCTGAATCATCTTAGACATTCCCCAGAATCCCAAAACCTCTGGTCAGTGGTTTTCAACCTGCTTCGGTTTGCTGAGTCCGAAAAATTTTCCTGTGGCAATGCAGCCCCTTCTAAAGCAACTTAACTGTACTGATAACAGGCTCCAGGTTGATGAGTTACTTTCTGTGGACCCCGCATAAGTAGGGATTTGCGGATCAGAGGTTCAAAAGTGCAGATCCAAGAGATACATGGGAGACAGTCAATCAGTTAGACGTGAATTGTTTCGCATATTGAATTTAGAGGGGCTCCTGAGTCATGGGGCAGAAAACATCCTAACAGAAGTCACCAAGAATGGGACTGCTCAGGCGAGTAATGGCTGTGGGTCCTTGCGTATGTTTGACCTACGAATAGGCATATATATATATGTATAAAATATATATATATTTTGCTCTGCGAATTCAGCTTGAAGTCAGGAAAATGTTGCATGGGTCAGGGGATGGGAAATCCGTCCCGCACTGGCAGTGCTGCCTCCATCGCCTCTCCCCTGTTCATGGGAGCGCTCCTGGGGACAACGCGGTGGCTGCGGCATGGGGAGCCCGGCCAGCTGAGTCTGCGGCACTGGGATTTCCCCAGAGCAGAACAAAGAGATAGGTCGTAAATACCACAGAGCCAGGGAAACGGGGGAAATGCAGAGGGGCTCAGACACAGGAAATTTGGGGAGGAGACAGGATCAGAAAGGCACATGTTCACCGTCTCACTCAGGTTAGTGGGAAAGAATGGAATGGCCGGAGGAAAGAGAGGGGAAACTCCACATGTTTGGAGGACAAGCCATGGGCAGGTGGAAGGAGCCAGGACACCTTGGAGAAGGCTAAAGCCAGTGGAGAGGAGATTAAAAATGATTGTGTTGTCCGTGTACCTGTGTTGCTTGTACTCAGTAACCAGGTAGTGATGGATAGTGGAGCAACATCTTGTCTCCCCGATGAGAGCTGCATCTCCAGAGTAACTCCTGGGGGGTTTCTGGGCAAAGGCCAGAGAAGGGATGGCCGTTGGTGGGGGTGAGGAGGAGCTGAGCACTGTTTCTAGGGCTGCTAGACCCAACGTCCTCTCCCATCGAAGGGGTAGCACTTGGACTTTGCGCCCTGGACACATGAAGAGCACTGTGGGCTACCAGGATCACAGTGTCCAAGCCATAGGGTGGGCCACTGAGTGCCACGATGCAGGAGCTCTACCAGGATGGCGTTGGTGAGGCAGACACAGAAGAACCGTGCTCTGGGGCTACCTATCAGGAACACACTAACAGAGGTGCTCTTGAGTCACAGCTGATGAGGAAGAGGTGTCAGGAGCAGGAAGCACAGCACAGAAACCCAGCAGTGGAGATGCGGGACTTCCCACATCACTCCTGGGTGTCTGGGTAAGCAGTGCCTCAGAGAAGAGGGATGTTACAGGTACAGGAGCTCCTTAACACAGATATTTTCTGAGGCAGATGCTCAGCATCAAGGGAAATGTCCTAGGTCAAGACCATCCAGGCAGTAAGCAACCTGGAGAATGAAGCTAAGAGGTTGGCCACGTTCCTTATCCCAAGGGTTTCTTCAGTGTCCTCTAACTTTGGACCCCAGAGGGTTCCTTCCCCCCATGGGACCCTGTTCCTCCTCTGGGTAGAGAGAAATAGCAGAACCCATGGGGGGAAGGAAGGCTTTGGGGATGCTGAGGTTTCGGGTGGGGATGCCATGCTCAGATGTGTAACACACTGCAGTGGTCTCTGAAACACCTGAGAGCCTGGAGGTCATCGTTGGCCTGCTGGACCCCTTTGAGATCCTCAGACAGGTCCTTTGCTGTGATTTGCAGGATGCATCATCCCGCAGAGGACAGATACCCAGCACACTGTGGGGAGATCACGCACGGCAGTCCACCACAAAGGGCTCAACACATCTTCCTCAAGTGAAATCACCTGAAAATGGGTGTCAGCTGTAAGATAATCAGCCAGGGGCCCTTCTCAATCTATCTAGAAATGCTGGCCTCTCCAGCGGGCGTTCACCCCACCTCTCCCTGGCGGGTTGTTCTTGCGGAGCCTGTATCAATGCTTGGCAAAGCTGTAGAGAAGCCCATGTAAGTTCTCAAGACTGGACTTTTTTTTTTTTGGATGAGGTGAATTCATCCCTGGCAGCCCATGTGAGGAGGACTCAAAAGTTAAATTTGTGACCCGCTTGCTGATTTGAGGCATTTTCCCTGGGTGTCTCTGAAGGGGAAATTACAGAAGAAAGTCAGGCTACCCAGGCCCACAGAGCTGCCATCACAGATGCCAGAATTCATAAGTGCAGTCGTGGGTGACTCAAGGGTCTCAAAGGACTCCCAGTTGTAAATGCTGACATTGATATATGGGTCATCTTCCACCCCAGAAACACTGTACAAAGTGACAGGCTTCATACAGCCCCAAAACGTTGCATGATTCAGGAAATACCTTGGTGTATGTCTGGCATCGAGGGAAAGCCAAAGGGAAGATGTTTAACCATCTCTCTGGCTTTCTACCAAGCTGAGATGAGCAGTACAGAGTGGCCAGTGTGCATGGACTCAGGCCTGCTGAAATGAGTAGAAAAATACACAAAAGTTTTCATTTTTATTTTTTTTTTTCCTTCCCAAAGTGCATTTTTTGGGTGTATTTCTTCATTTTTCAGGTTACTGATTTCTTTTGCTTGGGGAAATTCCTAGTTTTCAAGAAAACTGGGAAATATTTAGAGCACTGATTTCCAAGCAGTTCCTCTCCAGAGGTGCAGGAGATGATGGCGAGAGCCTCACAGTGAACGCTGGCAGAGCCTACGGCACTCACAGCATCCCTTTCAGCGGACACTCGGATGCTAAGTGTTCAAGGGCGCCTAGTTTGGGGACCACGATTTAGAAAGAAATTGAAACACACTTTGGTCAAATGCACTTTTAAGGATCTGACCCCGTCCCAGGGTGCTCAGCAGATCCCCATGGTCTCCCGTCGTCTCTTAGAGCTCTTACGGTCACCCGCTTTCGAGCTGTTTCAAACTGAAGAGCGGGTCTGTCCTCCCACAACGCTGATTCAACATGGCTCTGCTCTCTTGAGCAAACCAAGGCACTTTGCATGGCTTACCCTAACAGCATATATGGAAACACGAAGCTGTGAAACAATTATGGTTGCTTAAGAGAATCAGCCAGCCAAACAAACACTAAATGCTTAGGAGAGCGAGAGGAGCTACATCCCATGGTGCACACACAGCTAACAGGGAGCCTGACCTGCTGTGTTTTTCAGGACGGAATACAATCTTCGGCCATAAATGCAGCAAGGAAACAAATTTCGATCCTGCCCTGTGGTGATACTATGGATGGGGGAGACATGAAACCAGAACCGCTGAGGAAGTCCAAGTTAACAGTGATGCAGAGTGCAGACCCTAGTTGTGGCGAGGAGGCATCTTGCTAGCTTTGCAGCCTGGATGGCCGTAATTCATCTCTTCATCAGCAGGCAGCAGCTGCCAGAAGTGAATTCCACTTAATCCTCCCAGCCCTCTCAGAAAAACCCCCCTTTATATGAGGCAGGGGAGCCGTTACAAACCCTGGTACCCGTGACTGGCTGTAACATTGTCCTGCTTGGCCAAGCCATCCTCTAGTCCTTCCTAGTCCAGCTGCTGGAGAGGTCTGGGGGACTGGGAATGTCCTGCTCGGCTTGATGGACCAGCCTTTCCCTACAGGAAAACCTTGCACTGCCATGGCCGATGGAGGGTGGTGCTTGATACGGAGCAGCAGCAGCACTTTTTCTTGGAGGTCCTCTTTGTGCGTGACAGGTCTGACCATGCTGCCACCCGGCACAGGGCCACCGAGGAATCATGGACGAGTGAATTCGTGGTGACCACGCCAAGGGTGAGCGCATCCAGCTCATTGCAGTGGCCAAGGAGCGTGCTGGCTGGGACACGCCACTAGAGGGGGACACAGCCACGTGTAACGGGACGTGGCCACCGGCCACGAGCGTGGACCTGTGGGGCAGACTCAGTGGCCCAGTGACCGGGTGGCCAGTGTGAGCTATTGCTGTCTCGAACCTTCTGGACCTCCATTGCTCGTGGTGCTTACAGCCAGCTCATACCCAGCCACAGGAAGGCAACGCACATGTAAAATTCTCTGGCCCACTGGTTGATGGTGAAGCCAATGGCTATGGTGTGGGATGGGGTGGGCTTTGCTCTTTACTCTTCCCGCTCGCCATTGGTATGACTCTGGAGGTTGGCTGGCATTTTCCAGGTCTGAAAATCCTGGAAGTCCTGCATTGGGTCTGCTCAGTGTGTGGAGTGGGCATATGGCATGGTGGGACGTGACCTGTGGGGAAGACTCAAAAAGGACTCAAAGGAAAGGAAGAGTTTCAAGAGTTTTCCACTTTGTCTTTCCCTTTACTGTGGCATCTCTTGAAAAAGAGATCACTAATTTAGGGTAACCAGGCTGTGTGTGTGTCTGTTGTCGTGACCTGCACCATCCAACTCTTTCCTTACAGACCTTTTCTTGGGGACTCTGAGCTGCAGTGACTTCTAACGGTACAGCTGGTTTGATCTTGCATATACACCTAAGTTGAGACCTGAAGGTGGGGCAGGGTTTAAGAGGAACCTAAAGGAGGATGGGATGTGATTCTTACTAAATTGTAGTGGGATCAATGCTTAATTCTTCAGACAACTTTGAAAGGTACAATTTTGTGGATCAAATTCCTCCAAAAAGGGTTATACCTGGGCATGAATGATGCTGCTGATCTGTTCATCTGGAAGCGAGGAAACTGCATGGCTGCAGGGTCCGTCTGCTGAGTAAAGCCAGAGGTGGGCTTGGTGAGCAGGGTTGGTTTAGATGAGACATTAGGAAGAAGTTCTTTACACTGAGGGTGGTGAGACACTGGCCCAGGTTGCCCAGAGAGGTGGTGGAGGCCCCATCCCTGGAGACATTCAAGACCAGGCTGGATGAGGCTCTGAGCAACCTGATCTAGTTGAAGATGTCCCTGCTGACTGCAGGGGGGTGGGACTAAACGGCCTTTAGAGGTCCCTTCCGACCCAACTCATTCTGTGATTCTATGAGGTGTGATGCCCAGGGATAGTTACGCAGTGGGGAGAGGACCATGGTCTTCAGAGAGGAATGTAGGGTCCAGCCAAGGCATTTGATGCCTCAGGTGCATTTCACATGCTCGTTCAGCACAGGTGATGTCTGAGGATGGGGCGAGGAGGAGTGTCCCTCCTGGCTACTTGTGAATGTCAGTGGGGCACACGTGGCTTGGGTGACCTCCCATTGTACACCAGCAGTATGGACATGGGTGGTCTGGGTGGATGTGGGACTTGAAGAGCACGCGTGTGTTTGTGTGGGATCAACTGACTCCATGGCATGTCTCCAGCGGTGGCATTTCATGTGGCGTATCTAGCCCCGTGCACCACCTGTCTCACCCTCAGCAGACCACATAAAAGGTCTGATGAAGGTGCCTGATATCAAATTGAACAACTGTCTGCAAGTGAGGGGCGATGGTTGGGCATCCCGGTACCTGCGGGTGCGTGTAAATGTGCAGAAACTCAGCAGAGCCGTCTAAGGGAAGGTCAAAGTCTCTGCATCAAAATCTCTCCTGGTTATGTTTTTCTCTGGACAAAACTGAGGCTGTTAGCAGAAGGGGTGGCCCGCACAGTCTGATTGACAGCTCATGATTTTGTCAAAACCATGCAAACCCCCGTATTTTCCTTAAATGTTTTTCAGTCAGCCATAGAAGTTTTGTTTTCCATCTGAAGGCAAAAATGACTTAAAATTCAAATTAGAGTAAATGAATTTAAACTGGTGGCTTGCAATTCCCAGCAGATAATAAGAAGTGAAATTACTTTACATTGTGTTAGCTAATTTGCTGAATCTTATAGTCATTTCTCCTACTCCAGTGGTAGGTATTTTATTTACTAGATTTATTGCTAACTGAAACCCTCCATAGCAGTGAAATTACTTAGGATTTCTTTAGTATAAATTATTATGAATTTCTGCAATTGATTGCACAATGAATAGCTCTTTCTATCACTCCAGAGAAATGTAGGGATGGGATTTCATGCCGTTAATTTTTATGGGAGTTCAATGTCAGGGCTCCTCAGGGAGCTTTGAAAATCACAGCCCTTAATTTTTAATTTTCAGTCCTTATAAACAATGCTATTTATTTGGGTGTGCCTGCGAGCTGAGGGCCAGTCAAACATCGGTTCTTAGTAGGCTCTGCCAAACGCTGGATCCTTCTGAGTTTATTATTTTAATCTGTAGTTACAGGGGAAGAGCTGAGCCTGGATGCACAACCCGATCCTGTGCTGTCCTTGCCCTGGTTCCTCACCCTGCCTGGCTCCTTTCAATGCATTTGGCCACGGACCCACGCCTGGACCTATATAAGGGCTCGGAGATGTGACAACTAAGAGGCAAAAGGGTAGTTTTGGGAGGGGAATTTGCTCCTGTTAGGCCAAGTCTGGGCACCCGGGCACCTACAGCAACTGCAGGGGCTCGGAGGAGCTGAACTGGCTTTGGAGGAGTCTGTGGCCATGGTGGTCCCTGGGAGGGTCCAAGCTCACTAGCAGATGCTGCATCGGGCTGATCCCCAGGACCTGGGAGCCGCTAAGAAAATCAGTAGGGAAACATCTCTCTGGCTGTCCCAGAGAGGGGGTAGGAGGCAGGAGAAGCTGGGGAAAGTCTCCCTGCAGTGTTTGGTCCTGTGGAGTTTGTGCGGGTTTAGTCATTGTCATCTGCAGCCAAGATCAGAGCTGGCACCCCATGCCTGAAAAATACCTGTAGCTTTGGAATTGGGAACCCATACTGTGATCTTCACCTTTCTCAAGAAAAATGGCATTAAATCCCATGTTTCGCCTCAGGGGACAGGCATCCGCCCAGAAGTGTCTTGAGCGGCTCCCACTGCAATGACCTTATTGCCCTGACTCACATCTTCCTGGCCCAGCTTCTCCTCTCACTCCCTGCCTGCGATACCCGCCTGCTGGCAGGGTGCTGGGGGCCCTGCGGCTGCCGGCACCTCCCTCTGCAGTCCCGGGTGATGGGACCCATTACACAGCCCGGCACCACCTTTGCCGCGCTGCCGTCCGTCAGCTGAGGAGCAAATCCACCCCATGCCGTTGCTTGCAGCCAACCCAGCAGCTCTCATCCTTTGCAGAAGGTCTGCGGCTCTGGCCAAACCCAGAGGTGTTTGTGCCCACCTGAGTAGTGGCCATGGGTTAAATTCTATTGAAAAGATTGGGAAGGTCACAAAAAAAAAAAAAAAAAAGGCTGGGTGAAAACCAGCGTCATCCTATGTCCATCAAAAGCAAAGCCCAGGGATGCGAGTTGTCTCCTCTCCGTTGTCTGCAGCCTGTGGTTCACCACTCCATCTGCTGTGCCAAGAGGACAATTTGCAGTACCCCTGGTTTGGCTGGAGAAGGAGTAATGGGGTTCCTCATCCCACTCAGAGCCAACCCTGGGTAATGGGGGGAACTGGGCAATTGCAAGGAGGGGCTGGAAACCAGCATCTGAGGCTGGGAGGCAGTGGAATGTGGGGACGCGGTCTTTGGCCAGTCCTTCTGCCCTCTGGAAAGGGGCATGTTGCTCCGGGACTTTGGATAGTGATGAGGGACCAGGACTTTGGAGAACTCTGTGGCTTTCTTGCAACAACGGGGAATGGGGGAAAGAGCTTGGAAGGGAGGAGAGGCACTTGCCCCAACAAGGGAAGCTCACTTGACTTGGAGGCAGCGTCCTCGTTGATCCTGGTGGCCCATCCGTTGATGGTGGTCCATTAGCTCATACCTGGCCGTGGCATGCAACACTGAGGTCTGCTAGGCTGGGCTGACGAGGTCCAGGACCCAAGGGAGGCTTTAAGGGCCGGGCAACCCTGAGCATCTCCCATCACCGTGCACCCCTCCGTGCACAGGGGTCTCAGGTGGGAGACTCTTCGGTGACCCCTTACTGCCAGGTGAGCCCTTGTTTGCGCAGTTGCCCGGTGGATGAGATGTATTTATAGCTGTTGTTAAATCATAGCCGTGCAGCTGAGGGACTGGGCCGCTTCCAAGGACTGCTCACGCCGATCTGGCGGGGGATGGAGGCAGGTTACATATTTACACATTAGTTTAAAATGTGGATTCTTTCCCCTGGGGGCCCAGAATGGCTCATAGGCAGCTGCTCCAGCCATCAGCTCAGCTCGTATTTATTTGTGTTTTTCAAACATTTAGTCAGTATTTACACAATAGACGCAATATTAGTAATATCTGCAATAATTTATATGATACCAAATGGGATTTCTCACGGCCAATGGGCTGCCTGGGGACTTGGCCCCTGCTCCCTGTTAAAAGCTCGAAAAAGTACAAATTAACAAGCCGTAAAATAACGTCTTCATAAAAGAACAGTGGAAAAAAGGCCAGATCCTGGGAGGCGCTGAGTGATCGTGACAACCCTGAGGGCTGCCGGGGATGGAGGGTGCTCAACACCTGTGCAAATCGGGGCTCAGCTGCCCTGCGAGGAGGAGGAAGGTTTTTTACGTGTCTCTCCCAGCGTGGGCATCGGCATTCCCCTGTGCCATAGCGGGAGATGGAGCAGACCTATGAGTGGTACTGGTGGCAGCAGGGGACTCTTCTTGCCCTCCAGGCAGTGGCCAGGGACCACACGCCACCACAGTGGAAGGCCACTGGCTTCCCCACCTCCCACTTCCGCAGGTGCTCATGGTGAGAGGAGGGAGCTAAGCTTTGGGGCAGGGGTGGACCAGGGGCATGTGCCAGGAGCACTGGTTCCCAGGAGGGAAACCAGCACACATCCATCATCTCCATGTGGACCCTGCTTCCACCCTGGTCCTCTGGGCATGGTGGTGCTGCAGGGACCACCAAAGTGACCAACGCACCTCAGGGGCACATTTCCCTGCGAGATAAACTAAAATAAGAATGTATGGGGAACACCTTAATGTGGGCCAATCTTTTCCCATCTTTATTGTGAAAAGCAAGACATGGAAGCATTGCAGGGAGGGGGCTGGGGTTTGGGCTTGCTTTCAGTTTATCTGTGAGCTTTTGGGTCATCCGTGAGAAAAAGCTACTTTGCCAAACCCCGATGTTGTGCCTCAACTTAACGTCAGACCTCCATTCTGTTTCCTGGGTATGTTCATCCTCGGAAAAGTGGTTTCCCAGCCTGTATTTTCTCTAGCATGCGCTTTCCTCTGCCAGGGTGCCCCTTCGCCGAGCATCCTTCCCTGCGCCCCCAGCAGCTGCATGCCACCGTGATCCAAGGGGCTCTATGCAAGCAGCTCTTGCAGGCTCCCATGTCTTCATGCGACGTTGCAAAGCCCTGGCGTATCTCTCTTGCTTCACTGGAGCCCCTGCAAAGTCCCCGACCTGCGCTAGCTGCAGATCAGGGCGTGGGATACGGGGCAATAAGGGCATCCTGTGTTCTCCGATGCTGCTGGTGCCACTGCCTCAGGGGCTGCCCCCAGCACCTGGTGCCCCGCAGCCAGCGACGTTAGACCAAAGGCTACTTTCCTCTGCTCTAATTCTCCTAGCGTTGGATCCGCCTTCCCCTGAGCACCCTGGGGAGAGCTCAGCCCCAGTTCTTTCATGTCCCGTGCGCTGCAGCCCCCGCAGTGATCACACACCGCTGCTCACGGGCTGCTGGGGGGCTCTGGGGAGGGTTAGAGAAATAAGCCTTTGGCATCCAGGCTGCTTTCTTTTCCCTTTGCATCTCCCCTCCCACCCTCTCCCGATGCCAGGGAATGTGGCCATTTCATCTGTGTCATCCACAGCCATTCTGGCCATCACAGCCCACCCCATGGACGTCACCCCGTGCTGGTTCGAGGGCTTCTCCTCCTCCTCCTCCTCCATCTCCTGCTTCTGCCTTTTGGCCAGGGGTATGAATCGCCTGGCAGTGCCAGTGGCACGGGTCAGGGTGATGGTGGCTTGAGATGATGGCGTGTGGAGATGATGGCAAACATTTTGGGGATGCAGGGTGGGGTCTTGCAGCATAACGTAACTGCAGGGCACACGGTCCAGGGGGGCCGGGAGCGTGAGGAGGCGTGTGCTGTATTTCAAGCAGCTCCACACTGTCTCTGCCTCTGCAGCCACTTGCCATATTCAAACCAGATGCAATATCCGCTTGTCAGCAGCGTAGCGTGCATGGGGGGATTTCATTCATATGTTTTGGACCTATCCCAAGCCAAACAAATGATGGAAAGGCGCAATTAACCCAATCTCAAATCTAATCCGCTCTGAGTGCCTCTCTGTCCTGAGCTCTGCCTGCTCCACATGGTGGTGACTTGCCTCCAGATACGTGTGAGGAGATGTTGGACCTTTGGCCAATACAGGAAATGACAGGAGTTGGAAATGGGGGGCTGGTGATGGTGCTGGTGTAGGCTGAACCGAAAGCGAAGGTCACACACTTGTGTGGCAGCAGCCTTGCACCAGCATATGGATGGGGAAGGTACGACACATGGCTGAGATCATGAGTGGGAAGGGACCAGGTCGCACACACCACCATCTCCAAGACCACGGTGATGGCTGTGGGACACGAGAGTAGGGGCAGAGAGGTGATCTACAGAGAGCAGGAGGTCCGAGGTCTTTGGTGAGCTGTGGCAGGTCCAAGGTGATCACAAGAGGCCCTGGATGGTCTCGTGTGGACACCCCAGCCCCGTTCACCAGGTATGTTGCCATGGCTAAAGTGGAAGAGAAACATGCCTGTTTGCACCAACCACTCTGCTTTGTTCAGGGCTGACTCCACAGAGCCATCAGATGTCCCCAAGACTGAGCTGTCCCTCTGAACAATTTCTGGCCCGGTCGCACCAGTTCCCCCTTTCACATTCCTCTTGCTGTGAGACACTTGGGTCTTCTATCTCTGCCAGCCCCCCGCAGAAGCACCCATCCAAAAATGGCTTTTGGCAGATTCATAGGCTCTGCTTTCTCTTCAGTGTGGTGTCCTTCCTGCAGGAGAGAGGAAAAGCTCTTGTAAACCTCTTCCATGGCCCTCCTGACATGGGATGTCTTCTAAATGCAATCTCTCTTCCCAGTTTTCCTGCTTTCTACCTCTCTGTTTAGGATTAGCTGAGCGGGCTTTGAGCTCTGAGTCAGTCCATCTGACTCACATGAGTTATCCCGGGGGATGCACAGGGGCCTCTTGGGAGAGCTTCCCTGTGGAGAGGCACTCCATGAAGAAGCTGGCTGTGGTGCTGTGGAGGAAGCCCAGTGGAAACACCGCCGGGTGCACCACTGGCTTCCTCCCAACCTCAGAGGTTCTTTCTCTGTCTTGGGTGCACTCCATGCCTTGGGGAAACACTGTCTTTGCTCAGGTCCTAGGCAGGATTTGGGATTTGCAGATGGGAAGGGGGACTTGGCATTCTGATGGGTTGGGCTTGCCAGCTCAGAAATGGCTCAAATCTTGCAGCACAGAGTCTCCAAGATGCTGATGGAGCTCAGGGAACCTCCTACCCTGGTGCAGGGCTGTCCTGTGTGACAGGGACCTGCTCATGATAGGAAAGCACATCATGGTGGACGTGAGATAGGAAAGTGCCTTGCTAGGAAATGGACCCAGGAAGCTCAGTGATCCATCACCCATCCTGATTCCGTCTTCACCAACCGCTTGCCTCCTGCAGGGTCGGCATGCACATGTCCCACCCCTTCTGCCTACACCTGCAATGACAAATCTCCATCTTTTCCTGCAGGCCATCTTCAGCTGCCTCCATCCCACATGTCCCTGTTCTCCTGCCTCCCTTGTCCAGCACAGGTTGCTTCTGCTCGAGTACCTCACCTTTCCCACTGCCATTGCCCCGCTTGCTCTCTCTCCCACCCACAAGGAGTGACCTTGCTCTGCAGCCATGAGCTCTGCTCTCCTTTTCCAGCTTCTTGCAATGCTGGCAGCTCCAAGGAAGAGCAGGACAGTCCAGCTCATGTCAGCCTTGCTTTCTGACAGGGTTTGCCTGTCAGCTTAGCAAGTTTTTTGGGCTGGATTTCTCTGTCTGAATCTCTTTACGGCTCATTTCACTACATCTGTCGGGATGCCTGGCGACTGAACAGGCATTGTGGCCCAATTATGGCAGCCAGCAAGGCCACATGGCCCTCTGAATGTCCTATGGCTGTTTTCCTGTGTTAATGGTGCTACTCCAGCACAGACACTCTTTGCCTGAGCTGCCCCATGCAGGGGTGCCTTGGGCTGGTGCTAGGGACATGCCTGGCCCTTGTCACAAGCCCCAGTGATGTTAAAGATACTGCTTTCTCCCTGGGGGCTCACCAATCCAAATGCAGATCAGAAATGTGGGAGACTAGCTCCAAGCCCCTCCAGCACCCTGCCCTTAGATCCTCTCCCTGGGTAGAGGCTGGGCTCTAGTGGGCAAGAACCTTCATGGGACCTCCATTGAGGACTGGGTGACGAGCTGTATCCATGTGGCATCTTCCCTTCTTGTGGGGCCCCTAACACTTACAGCTGCTCTCCAGGACCCTCTATGGGTCCTGAACCCCTTGATGTGAAGCCTCAATGTGCAGGAATGAACCTTTAGAAATACAGTGTCCAAGACTTCTTCTGGATCTGAAGTCCACAGCAAAGACCAGTGCCAGGCCACCTTCCTGGGCTGACTGGGGACTGTTACGACAGAATCACAGGGGGCTGGGGGTTTATCCAGACCAGGCTCACTGGTGTGGGTCATAACTAGTACGAAACTGGATGAGTTTCTCTGATTGTCCCTCTGCTGGTGCTCTGGGCAATGGTAGCAAGAAGGTAGATGTACTTGGGATTGGGATGTGCAGACAGCAGACCAACGGTCAAACAATCCTGCATCCCAGGTAAAATGTAGTTATGATCCTTTGTGAGCCTGCCTCCCTGCTGCTTGCATTTTGTTACACCAGCTGCCAGCCCTGTGGAGCGAGTCTTCAACTTTGCATCCCTGGAGGTGTTCAAGGCCAGGTTGGACGGGGCTTGGAGCAGCCTGGTCTGGTGGGAGGTGTCCCTGCCCAGGGCAGGAGGGTGGAACTAGGTGGTCTTTAAGGTCTCGTCTAACTCAGATCATTCTGTGATTCTAACCTGTGTCTGGTGCACGTGGCCACATCTGCCTGAACCTGCAGGCATCTCGGACAGGGGACTGGGTATCACCCATCACTTCTTCTCCGCTGCCAAATCCAGGGAGCCACGCAGAGCCGAGTAGGGCCCTGCAGAGGGGATGCCACAGCTTGGCACCCCACAAAGGCCAGGGGGTCTGCTGGCTCAGGTGAGCGGGGCTCTGGCAAGGGGAATGCAGTGCAGCTTCCCTCTGCCAGGTGGAGCAGAGCCCATGTGAGGAGGGAGCCAAAGGCAGCAGGGAGTTTGCAACCAGGAAAGTGGCTCTCACATGAGTTTGCAAAGTGCTCACGGGTCAGGACCTGGCAAGTCACAAGTCTGGCTTTGAAAACGAGATGAAAGTAAAGCATGCACACTGCGCGCTCCGTAGATGCCATCTGCAAGCGGCATGCTACAAGAAAGTCTTTACAGATGAGGATGAAGAGGAAGAATGCAGCTTTTCTTCATTGATCCCCTAACTCCAGCAGCTGGGGCTTGAAGGAAACAGCAAGTCCTGCAAAATGTGTGCTGAGAGCTGCCCAGACCAGTGTCCTTGCAAGCCTGGTCTCTTGCTGCACTGCTGGGCACTGCCTGGCCCATCCAGACTATGACCTCTGGGCATGGCCATGGCTGTTGGGTCCCACATGGGGCAGCGCTTTGATGATGGAGCTTCCTCTTGTGTTTGAACTGGTGGGAAGGTACTGGGTAGGATTTCCATGCTAGAAAAGGCATTGGGCACTGCAGGGCCTCTCCACCAGGAGCATGTGGCTCAACACTTGCACGCAGGCGTGAGGATGGGATGGCTTCAACCGTAGTGGGGTTTGGAGTCCTTTGCCAGTGCTGATCCTCAGAAATCCCCTTCTCCCGGTGCAGTCGGAGACCATCTCCACTGGAGACCATCTCATCAGACAGACAGGGACGCGGGGCCATCTCGCTGTCAAACTCCATCTAGTGGCATGTCTGGGCTTCAGCATGGGTGGACCATCTCTATCCCAGCCACTCCACAGCCTGGACACTTGGAGCAACCAGCTGGTTCTGTCCTTGGCCACAGAAACCACAACACCAGTGGATTACTCCCTGCTCCTCCTCCCCATTCCCAGGCTGTCTTGCCGTGTGCTGGGCAGTTTTGGAAGAGCATTTTGTAGCAGCGATCTGTTTATGAACAAGGTAAACAGCTGATGCAGCGGGGGTGTTTGCAGCGAAGGCTTTGCTTCATCATCCAGCGGGGAGAGCCAGCGAAAAAGCAAGTTGGGATTTGGCCGTTTTGATGGGTCAGTCCAGCTGGCAAGTTGTGTGCATTTGTCCCTTCCAGGGGTTACAGATGTGTGCTGGACACTGTGGGAATGGGATTTTATAACAGTAATTAGTTTATTCCTGAGGTAAGCAGTATAAATAGGAGAAAAATTTGTTTCCTGTTCCAATGCAAATAACCAACTGGCAGCCAGTTGGATAAGGGCCATTGAATATCAAAAGCCGAACAGGGGACTGTGTCAGCTCTATATCCCCTTCTGGCTTATTTGCATGCTGGTTGGTAGAGGAATGTTTCTCTTTAGGTTACTAAATTTACTAGCTTACTGTATTTTTTTAGCTTGGGGCTGGTTATTTGAGTGGCCACTGGCCAACTGGCTGCCTACTGTTTATTTGAATGGCTGGTGGCCAGCATTTGTCACTGGTCCTCCGAGCATCCCAAACCCAATCGACGTTATCGACCCAGGAGAATGTCCGCCTTCTCAGCTGGGCTGACCCCGTGTCAGCAGCAGAGCGCTGCATCGTGTCCCGACAGGCTTCTCCTCCACCAGCCATGAGCCTCTTGCTGCTTTTTCTCTTGGAACGACCGTGTGTTTTCTTTCTGCCTTTCTTGCTGGCTTTTAGTTTTCCCTACAGTGGCATAAGCCTCAGCTAGAAAGAACTCCTGCTCCACAGAGCGGCTGTTCTCTGCTGGGTGATGCTTTCTAATAACGCTTTGGCCTGTCTCTGCACCAGGGGTGTGAGGTCCCTCCTCTTGCTCCAATAAATGTTGCATCTGTGTTTTTCCCAGGCTTCCTTCGTGTCCAGTCCCAGACTTGTACGGGATCCCCACCCTCTGCACACCCTGGTTGGAGCAGAGCGGGACCCTGCTTGGCTTTGGGTGCTGTCTCTCTCACCACGATGTCCAGCCGGGGCAAAGCTTCACTCCTCCTTTGGAGGAGAAGCAGGTGGTTGTCGTCCCATTGACGTCCAACCAAACCAGAGGTCCCTTGTCTGGCTATTGACGTTGGATTAGTAGAATGGTGCTCCACTCCCTCCTCACCAAGACCTGCAGCAAAGACAGGCTTTATTTTCCCTCCTATGCTAGAATGACATGGACATTTTTCTGGGACTTTCTTGACCATCTTGCAAGCCACTGGATTTTTCACCTCCCACTTTCCTATGAGAGGATGCAGCAAGATTTTCGGAAGCCTTGACAATGATTGTTTCCTCAAGCTTCTGCCATCTCCCTCCAGTTTCCCTTCCACTGCACCTCCTCATCTGCTCTCCTACTTTCTTGACAGCTTCCTTTTTCAGCTTTGCAAGGACAAGCAACTCTTTGCAGTGGGGCAAAATACCAGCCCACCTTCATCCTACTCCCTCCGTAGTCACAGTCTTGTGTGCTTGAGGTCTCCCCCTTCTCCATCCCTATATGTCCCTGCTAAGCATGTCCAGCTGGAACTCATTTGATGGTAGCAACTGGATGAATCTCCCTGGCTTTTCATCTCATTAAAGTGGGATCACTGTGTAGGACCAGCCCCCTTCTTCATGCAGATCCTTGGCCCATGAGGGCAGCGCTAAACGTCATGTTCTTCCTGTGGCTAGTGACAATGACGTTTCATGGGAGCCTTCCCCCAGCCTGTGGCCAGGTCCGTACGTTCCTCCATTTGCCTGGAGAAACTCCACCCACTTACATGTAGGTCACTCAGTGTTTCCCACAATGAAAGACTCAGCGTTGAGTGCTTCACAACTCTGCCAACTCTCATAACTGAGGCTGGAGTTGTCTCCCAGGCTGCTGTTTGGGGTTTGTTTTGCTAGAGAAAGTGGGAAATCTGGTAAAAATGGTCTGTCAAAATAAGGCCAGTAGGAATGCACTGTGGGACCCAGGTTAGGAAGAGGCTTGGTGCCTCTGGGTGTGGAAAGTTTGGTGGAGGAACAGTGTGGTGTTGGGAAGCTCTTCTTCATCACCCTCTTGAATGTTTCCCATGCCTGGCCAAAGGCCATCTTTTCCATCTGGCTTGCCTTGGAGACGGATACGGTGTGCGAGACGTGACCTCAGCCTCCAGTCTGGACAGCACTTCCTTGGGGACCTGGCAGGGGACAGGGTCATTGTGGTTCAATGCGAGTGGTTCTCCATAGCCCAGAGGGACTGAGGTTGGTGCAGGCCACTGCACAGATGCCAACAGTCCTTATTTACCAGGCTGAGCTCCCTGGGATCTTGAGAGGGATTAACAGCAATCCCTTTGACTTGCATGGGGACCGTCATAAAATGTTCTTCATGCGCCTGTGGAAGAGCTGTGTGCTGCTAAATGTAGCCTCCCTTTTCCTGCCTTGCACATGCGCTGTGAGAGGCACATGCTCCCATGGTGGCTGGTGGCACCGAAGATGCATGGGATAATCCCTGTGTTCCCAGGGTCCCCGCAGACACAGCAGGGAATTGCTCCGGTGGCACGAGCTGCCAAACCCCATGTTCATGAGGGTATTTGGGTGTGTTGCGACATCTAAGTCCCCTTGTGAGGCTGAGCCCACATCTCTAGCTGCTCTGGAGTGAAATTAAGAGATGTCTTCATGCTAAAATGCTTCAGGAGAGGCTGTTTGAGTCAGCCTTAGAGGAGCCTTTCCTTGCAGCAATGGCAAACCCCAGACCTTGCAGGCTTGCAGCGCGAAGAGGGAGGAGACATGGGCTCAGGCCCGTTCACGGCTGTGGTCAGCGAGGCAGCAGATCCCTGTCAGCACAGCCCATAGCAGAGCACTTCACTATTTTCCTTGCTCTCTTGTTCCTACACACATTTCTGGTGCTGGGTGGCACCACATGGACTCCCGCTCCAGCATCTCCCAGCAGATGGTGAGTCGGCCGGGCTCCGGCTGCCAAGGAGGGGATGAGGGCAGGGCCCCTTTGCCCGTCCCTTCCCCGCCGTCACTGTGCGACTCCCATGACAGATGAGTCCCCTGCCCTCCCAGCCCTCTCCTAGGACATGGGCTGGCAGCGCTCCCTTTTTCTGAGCTCAGCCTGGCTGGGTGCTGCTGGAGAGTCCTCCAGGGACTGGGAGGAAATTTTGTACCAGCCCATCTGGGATGGGAGGTAGAAACCCAGCCATGAGGTTCCTGCAGGGGCTAAGAGCATCTCTGCCATTGCGGGCTGAGCTGCATGTCCCTGGAGAGCCCCAGGCCCACCTTCACCTTTCCAGGACCCCAAGGCTCCATGCCAGGTCAGAGAGAGGATGGCTGGGTGTGCTTACACCTCATGGAGGACCTGGGGATGGTCATGGTCCATGGGCCAACCCAGGGCTGTCTCTGGTGAGTGCCTTGGCCCCAGCGTCAGAGGTGGTCTGGGCTCGGCATGGGCTAGCCGCTCCTCTTTGTGTCCAGCCGCCACCACGGGTGCGAGCTCAATGAAATGCCTCCTCGCCATCCTCTCATTGAGGAGAGCCCCCCGCCGAGCCGCCTGGTGAATGAGGAGCTGCCACCACCAGCCCAGCGGCTGCAGGAGGCGAGATTTCATCTCCTCGCCCTTAATTCCTCCATCCCGCTCTGCCAAATCCAGCCTCCATCCCGCCTGCTGCTGGCTGACTCTCCGGCGCATTCACAGCCCGCCATACAAACCCGCTTGGGATTGTTTTGAATTTAAAATCCTATTAGTCTTAAATTAATTGCCTTTTCTTGCGGAGCAGCGGGTTGGAACTGGTGGGCCTGGCTTGTAATTATTAACTGGGGAAAGGCTTGCAGGGAGAAAAGCTGCTTCTCTCCTGCTGGGTTGTGCTCTATAGGCGCAGCCCTTCTGTCCTGCTTTCTTCTTCGGCTTTTATTAACCAGCTCATCCCCTTTCGCCGATCACCCTTTTATCTGGGAAGGGATGGGGAAGCTTTGAACCTTGGAATTAAATTCTCCTCAGAGCCATGACGAAGGGGCAAGTTTTGGTTCATTTCACTCTCGGGGAAAGTGGGAAAAGCCCTAATGGGAAACGAAATGTGTTGGCGGGGATGTCAAGGGGTTAATGCAGGGAGGAAGGACTGCAGCACCTGGGGAGATGATCCCCGTTCATGGGGCTGTGCTGAGCCCTGTGTAATGCAGCTGAGGCTTCGGTTCCTGCCGGAGAGCTTCCCCCAGCGCTGGGATCCTCTCTATTCTGGCATAAGGATCCTCGGATCAGGCACAAGCCAGGAGGAGCCTCGGGCTGTTACTGCAAACAGCTCGCTCAGGCACAATGGCAAGCGATATTTTTTTTTTCTTTTTTTTTTTTTTTTTCTTTAGATGAAATTGGATTTTAGGAAATTTCTGACAGCGAGACCTGGCGTCAGTGCACCCGTGGGCTCGACATAAAGAGCGCTTGCAGACCTGAGTCAGGGCCACACGACGTCGTGGGTCTCCAGACCCACTGTGCTGTGATGGTGGGCTGGTGGCCGGCCCCAGGGAAGGGGTCAGGATGCCCAGGGCACCTCTGCCGTGGTCTCACCGGCACAAGGGGCAGGGGCTGGTCCCAAAGCGCCCATGGGTGCCAGGGACTGTGCTGGCTTCAGGAGGGTGCTGGGTACGGAACAGCCTGTGCCAGGGGAGGACACCTCCTGCCGTGGGCAGGAGTGGCGCTGGTCACATTAACAAACCGCTTTGGCTTTTTTCCCTCTCGGGTGGAGCTGAGGGCTGCCCGTGCCAGGTCCCATCCCGTCAGCGCTGCCCGCATGGGACCGGCTCCTGCCAGTCTCCCTCTGCCCAGGAAAGCTGGTGACGGCCGGCGCTGCTCCTGCGGCGGATGTGGCTCTGTGGGTCCTCTTGTGCCGGAGCCATCCCAGGTCACTCCTGCCCCTGGGCCAGCAGAAAGCAGACTCTGACAGGCTTTTGCCTTTTCCCCAAGGACACTGGGGGTATCTTAGGGAACATCCTCATTCTTTAAGCTCGAGTGACCAGCTGGAGCAGCATCAGTCAGCAGCGAACGCAGCAGCCCCGATTGCCCTCCATCCCTGACAGACAGCGCGGTGCGGGGAGAGCCGTCCGGTGAGCAGGGCAGCAGCGGTCTGGATTTTTCCAGGATTTTTTGGTTCCCGGCGACAAATCTCTCTTCAAGTCTGTGCATGACTGAAATTCATCTTGGCTTGTGGGAGCTCAGCACGCCCAGCCAGGGAGGAAGGGAGGGGAGGCCGGGCAGCGGGCAGCGGCTCAGCTCGCCCAGCCTGCCGGCCGGATTAGGCACAAACAGCGACGACGGCTCCTGGGCAGGGTGAAACAGGAACTCCAGCTTCACAGACAAAGTTATTTTGGTAGCTGTGCGCAAACCCCCCATTGGAAAATGTGACACGCTTCTTATCCCCTTGAATTTGCTCACAAAACACTAATTAAGGCATGTAATGAAGACAGCAGCATCCATTAATAAAGAATCATTATGGGGATGGATTAACGAGCTTATTGGAAACAGGTGGAAGTGAGCTGGGAGTCTGCTCTGGGCGGCATGTGTGAGCCGAGGCTTTCCCAGCCCTCCGGGACAGCGCGCTGGGAGCCGGCGAGGGATGCACCCGCCGCCACGGCACGGATGGGGCAGGCTGGGGGCTGCCCTTCAGAGAGCTCCCCTGCCCCAGGGTTGGGTTTGGGACCGAGCTCTGCACCCTCCCCAAACGGCTCTGCTGCCTGGGATGCTGCCAGCGGTGCTGGGTCCCTCCTGGGGAAGCCAAATTTGTCTGGCGCAGAAGATAGGAGCTGGTGGGGACAGTGAGACCCATCCAGCCCCTCGGGATGGAGGGAGATGGGGAATGGAAATGTTCAGTCCTTGGAGGTGTAGTAACTTCTCAGGTCAGGGCGGTGTGGTGTCTGTCGTGCCCTTGTTAGCCCTGACACCTGACTGGCTTCTGCCCTGCTATTAATACAGAGCTGACTCATGGTCTCTGCAGCCCCTCTGGGCAGGATTTAGGCTGCAAAGATGCTCAGCCTGGTTATTTGAAGATGCGTTGCATCTATTTCTGAGCAGCTCGGCTGAGGCCGGCGATGAATAAAGGAAGCTGGGCTCTGCCTGGCCTTGTGACCTTTGTTGAGGAGATATTCCAGCGCTGCTGTCTGTGTGGTTGGGGGCTGCCTGCCTGCCCTCCTGTGAACTGGGGATACCACAGCCGCAGACCCCGGTGGGACACCCTCCCACCCCCCCCTGCCACCAGCTCCCATAGTGTTCGTGCAGGGAACCCATCAGCCACCTCTAGTACTTTGCCAGCCAGGGACTCCCGTGCTCACTCTGACTCTTCCTTTGAGCTCTGGGCTCCCAGTCCACCCACACAACTGTCCCCCTACCCCCAGTTATCTACCCAGGTTCACCCAACCCACCATCCCAGTAACTGTCATCCTTCCACATCCTCCTTCCTTACCAACTGGCATCCATTTCTCCCAGGGTTCAAACCCACCTGGGGTGGTCCTGACTGTGTGGTCCGATCTCCTGCCCCATGGATGGCTACACCTGGGCTGGAGGTCAAGCAAGCCTTCAGGAAAGGGGTGAGGAGTCCTCACTTATGGGCTGCACTTTTTCTGCCTCCTCCACGGGCAGGCAAAAGTGCCTCTGCTCTCACAAGCATCCTCCCCATGCCACTACTCGCAGTGTCCTTCAGCCTGGACTGGTGGAGCTTCTTAAGCATTGCCCCGGTCACCGGGAGACCTGGGGGAGCTGGGGCTGTGGTCCCTTGTGGGTGTCTTGGGAGGGAGGCGAAGCAGCAGGTGGTTTTTCTCGCTCAGGGCATGATGCCCCGTGAAGAGCGGAGGAAGGTGTGAGCCAGCAGTTTGGCCTCATGGAAACGGAAACCGGAGAGGGGAGATTTATCCACGGGCATTATGTGTGGTCTCTACAGAAAGCTGGTAATGCAGAGAGGTCATGCGTTTAGTGGGAGGGATGTTTGGCTGATGGCTGGGGAATATTTCGTGTGTTCTGTTTTTTTGTGTACCTGTTACTGCGGCAGGGGAAGCGGCTCTGGGCAGCCCTCCTGCAGCCCTGGTGCGGGGGCCCAGAAGAGCATCCCTGACTCCCACGCAGGCCACCCGTTGCCCTGAGACAGGGAACGTCCTGGCTTCATCTGGAGCACCTGGGACGTAGCATTTGAATGGAGAGACAGTCCATACTGGCATGTAGAGGGACAGGGCCATGCATCCTGTGGTGAGGCCAGACCCTGCCTGGCTTTGCAGGGTGAGGGGATGCTTCAACACCAGTGCTGAGTCCCCTGCTCTGGTGTCTGGGCTGCAGCTGGCTGGGGGACACCTGGGCAGGTACTTGGTCCTCAAGTGCCAGAAGAGCCAGGAACTTCAGATGTCTTTACTTGTCACCTTTTTGTCTCAGGTTGGTCCCTAAAAGTCTAATCCTAACCCTCCAGCTCATCAGTGTTTTGGTAACATTGCCCGGTACCAGAGAAGGGTGAACTGTGACAGGTCTCACTTAGATGTTGCTGTCAGGGTAATGCAATGTGTGGGCAGCCCAGAGACCCCTGCACCACGGAAAGAGCTAAGGGAACCCAAAGGCGAGGGAACGGCAACAGCACTGGTGGGGTCTTTTGTGCCAGGTGCTCCTCTTTTTTTGGCAAGGGCTCTCCTCCGGTGAGCAATACCCAGCATCCAGCCTACAAGGACCTGCTGAAGCTCCCCCAGGCCTTGGAGGGCTGGGGCAGGAGCACAAAGAGCGAAGATATTCTTTGGATTGCATTTACTTCCATGTCTCCAAAAGCAAAGCAAAATCTTCTTTTGTTTTGGTGGTTGTTTACCCCTGCCGGGAAAGCCGTGGCTGGTTGGCAGAACGTTCCCGGGAACCGATTTCACGGCAGATCTCATAGCAGTGGCTATCTCCCAGCTCGGCCTCTCCGGCTATGCGTTCCCACTGGCCGTGCCGTGGCCGGGATGTTCAAAGGAGCCTCTACTCCCACTGCATTCCTGTGCCTGCACTCATCTGCCACTCTGCTCCGGCAGACCAGCGTGAGGCTGGTCAGGAGGCGCTGGCAGGAGAGGAGGAAATGCCTGCAGTTTTCTTACTCCAGACCATCCGCAAATCTTCAACCCCATGCTGTCTGAAAAATTTTCCCTGGATGAGAGTGGCTGTCTCCACTCAGCCTGGCTCAGGGCATCCTCCCTTGTCCCTTTCTCCGGGAACTGGACTTTGCAGCGGGAACTGATCCTCTCCACCAGTATGGCTATTTCCAAGACTTTTGGTTTCTCGGAGCTGGAGGGAACTGCAGAGCCTGTTGCTGCAGTGCAGACCTTGGCCACCATCCCTGTTGCCTTGGGTGCCTGGACCCAGCAGTAAATCTCCAAGGACCGTGGCAGAGATGTCTGACAGAGATGCAGACTCTTGGTGGGGCTCCTGCCTGAGCTTCATACTCCCAGTTTCTGAGCTCCGCCTTGCAAAATTTGCAAGGATGAAATTTCCCGGGCGGGGAAGAGAAGGGGAGGGTCAGGAGAAGAGCAGCAGCCCCTGTGATTTACGGACTTGCTTTCATCTCTCCTGGTGGATTTTCCTTTCTCCCTTTGGCTTGTTGTTTCTCTCCTCTCCTGTCTGCTTGTGGTTTGTGGTTTCCCCCCCGCGTAACCTGAGTAGATTATGTGTTTATCTGTGATTACATGACACGTTTTGGCTGCCTCCTTGGTTTCTGAGGTTATTTGCAGAGCCTTAGCCCTGGCCAGCCCCGGGCTCAATTGGAATTCCCCCCTTACACGGCATCCTGACATGGCACAAAAAGGTTTCAATGCCTCGTGTCGCCCTGCCCCGCACATCTGTGGGAAGGCAGAAGTGTCCTGCGGTTGCCCAGGCGGGTGGGGAAGAGCCCAGATTCCCCATGCATTGCCAGGCATCCCTCGTTGCACCAGGCAGGCTCTTCCTCTCTGCAAATCCTCCTCCTCCAGCAGGCTCTGTCCTGTTCTGCTCAGCCTCTCTCCTCTGAAACACCCTTCCTGCTCAGCCCCAAAATGGACTATTGTCCTCCTCCCACCCTCCGGCCCTTGATCTTCCTGCCAGAGAGGCTGGCCAGCCCACCCTGGCGGGCAGCTGCCTGATGGCTCTCAGCTGTGGGCCGCCCGGCTGTCCGTCCCTGCCACCGGCTCGCTGCTGCCTGCGCCCTGCTTGCCCCGCTGACAGCCCGGCATCCTGCCTTCACCCGCCCCGGCCCCGCAGACGGGAGCTGGGGGCTCTTGGCTGCTGCTCCAGCCCCGAGGTGTTGGCATCTGGGCAGGAATAGTGGGAGCACTCGGAGGGCAGCGGCGTGGGCTTGCCCTCTGGGCTTCTTTGCGCCTTGTAGGGCTTCTCCTCCTGGCTGTGCATGTCTCTGGCTCCCAGGTGCTGTTGCCCTTGGGGACTCCTTTTGTCCCCCAGCAGAGGAGGAGAGGATAGAGAATGCTGTGCTGTCCACCTTAAGCTGTTTTTT
Source organism: Larus michahellis (assembly GCF_964199755.1). Classification (NCBI taxonomy): domain Eukaryota; kingdom Metazoa; phylum Chordata; class Aves; order Charadriiformes; family Laridae; genus Larus; species Larus michahellis. The sequence continues at coordinate 1,290,803 of NC_133911.1, read as the reverse complement.
TCCCGGACACGCTAAAGGAGCTGCAGCCCAGGGGTTTCTTGGACTCCCTGCACAAGCTCAGCTCCTCAGAGGTGATGCCAAGCTGAGACCTGTCAAGAAGTGCATGATCGAGGTCTCCTGCTGAGACGGTCACCATGATCTGAAAGATCAGCCAGCAAGATCTTGTCTTTCTGCTCCTATTCTCCTGCTAAAGGTTTCCCCCAGCATCCCACCCTCCGATATCCCTCCCTGTAATTTATGCCCCATGTCGTACCCCTGGGGGAGGATTTATTTCCTTGCAGCAGCCTTTTAGGGGCTTGTGGACTTCCCACTTCATGAGAAGCTTCATCCCGTGGTTTGTGCTGGTAGAGGGTGGGCTGGTCCCAGTGCTCTCTGGAACCATTCCATCCCTGCTCTCCGAAGACATGGCTGGGCAACGCACTGACCAACACTAGGCCTGTTCAAAATCACGGGCCTTTTTTCTTTGGAAACATCTAGTTTTTCTGTTTAGGAGGATAAAATGAAGATACCCTGGGTTGCTGTGGTGTAAATAAGAGGAGGGAATGCAACCTCAGCAAGTCTGAGGGTCCCACCAAATTGAGGGAAGTCGTCCATATGTTGGAGGCCAGAGCTGCTCTTCAAAGAAACATCAACATGCTCAAGAGGCTGGCAGGAAATTCATGAGGTTCGGGGCAAATGCAGATCCTGGCACCTGGGGTGGGTTATCCTCATGCAACAGGATGCTGGGAAGGACAAACTGGGATGCTGTCCCCCGTTTTGGGCTTCTCTACAAATGAAAGTTGCCTGCAAACTGGGGTGGGTCCAGCTGAGGGCCACAGAGGTGGTTGGGGGCTGGAGGTTGTGATGTCTGAGCAGAAGTGGAAGGCACCAGCTTTGTTGGACATGGAGAAGAGGACCCTCATGGGGATCTAACTGCCTGTACAGAAGAAAAAGCCAGCTCAGGTGCACAGAGAAAGGACAGTGGCAATGGGAACATGTTGCACCGAGAGGAATTCTGATGGGACATAAAGAAAAATTTCTTCGTCCTGGAAGTGGTCAAGCACTGGAACAGGGTCCCTGAGAGGCTGTGGCCAAAAAACCTCTCCATCCTAGGAGATTTTCAACACTCAACTAGACAAGGCCCTGAGCAATCAGATCTAAATTCAAATTTAGCCGTACGTTGAGCAGAGGGTTGGATGAGAGACCTCCAGAGGGCCCATCTGACCTACATTTTTGTTCATTTCTATAATTCATCGTGTAAAATGATTTGCAAATTGCTTCTTCCCCGGTGTCTTCGCTTGTATACCTGCTGCCTTGCAAATCACAAGCTGTGCAGCTAGATTGTAACCTGCAGTTTTGCCCAGAACATCTGTAATTACTCAGTGCAATTCCAAGGTGTGCATTAAATGAAAGATAGCAGGAGAGGGAAAATGAGCTGGAGCTAAGGTATTAGACAGGAGTGCCCTATAGCTTAATTCAGTTCCTGAGTTTGTCATCTGTTCCCTGAGGGATTCTGGACAAGTTTCTAGGTAATAATACTTTTTACTCTACACTGACTGTAAGTGCATTTCCAGCACCTAGCAAAATGAGACCTGAATATTTTTTTGCACAGTGGAGATTGGAAAAAGTACTGTGGGAGCATCAGGAGACACAAATCATAGAATCACAGAATGAGTTGTGTTGGAAGGCACCTCTAAAGGCCATCTAGTCCCAGCCCCCTGCAGTCAGCAGGGACATCTTCAACTAGATCAGGTTGCTCAGAGCCTCATCCAGCCTGGCCTTGAGTGTCTCCAGGGATGGGGCCTCCACCACCTCTCTGGGCAACCTGGGCCAGTGTCTCACCACCCTCAGTGTAAAGAACTTCTTCCTAATGTCTCATCTAAACCAACCCTGCTCTAGTTTAAACCATTGCCCCTCATCCTATGGCTCCATGCCCTTGCAAACAGCCCCTCCCCAGCTTTCTTGTAGGCCCCCTTCAGGGACTGGAAGGGGCTCTAAGGTCTCCCCGGAGCCTTCTCTTCTCCAGGCTGAACCCCGCCAACTCTCTCAGCCTGTCCTCCCAGCAGAGGGGCTCCAGCCCTTGGATCATCTTCATGGCTCTTCCTGGTGTCTCCAATACAGAAAGAAGGTTGTACCTATGCAGAGCTCTGCTTTGCCCATGTGAGATCCCCCAGCAGCTGTGAACGCGCACAGGGGGACAGGGAGCGAAACTCCACCTCTTCTTTATATAAAATGGAGATCTTATAGATCTTATAACCCTCCTGTGACAAACATAGCAATAATGACTCTAGCCTGTTTCACTGCCTTTCGGCTTGTACCATGGCAGCCATATGTGGCAGACTGCCCAAGTCATGATTGGCTTTTCAGGTGCATCAGCCATACTTCCACCCCTGCAAATGCTGTTTTTTCATATGGGAAAGCCTGCCTGCCTGCCTGCCTCTCCTGCACTTCAGAATTTCTACCGTTTACCTTCATTCTTCAGCCAAACCCACCACTACATTGGCCAAGGTGCTGGGAGGAGGAGAGTGAGATGCCACTGCTCTCTCCTGGGTGGCAGGACAGATGTTGGGCTGTGCATCTTGGCCTTGGAGAAAATATGGACAGAACTTCATATTTTGTTCTGTCGGAACAAAACTTTGGAAGGATGTTCCGACATCCTTCCGATGTCAGAAGGATGAGAGCGAAATCCCTTCAAATCTGCCATGTCTTCTCCATTTCCTCCAAGGTCTGCTTGCTCTTGGCTCTTGTGTAGCTATACTGAGAGAAAAGGAAGGACTGGATGGGTGTGTTCAGCCTGGAGAAGAGAAGGCTCCAGGGAGACCTTAGAGCCCCTTCCAGTCCCTGAAGGGGCTCCAGGAAAGCTGGGGAGGGGCTGTTTGCAAGGCCATGGAGCCATGGGACGAGGGGCAATGGTTTAAACTAGAGCAGGGCAGGTTTAGATGAGACATCAGGAAGAAGTTCTTTACATTGAGGGTGGTGAGACACTGGCCCAGGTTGCCCAGAGAGGTGGTGGAGGCCCCATCCCTGGAGACACTCAAGGCCAGGCTGGATGAGGCTCTGAGCAACCTGATCTAGTTGAAGATGTCCCTGCTGACTGCAGGGGGGTGGGACTAGATGGCCTTTAGAGGTGCCTTCCAACCCAACTCATTCTGTGATTCTATGATTCTGGGGCGGGGGGGTGTCTTCTCCATCCTTAAGTGCAAATGACCCATGAGTCATTCCCCATTACAGCATCTGCATGATAAGACTTGCAGATGCTCCCAAATTGTATTAGAGCCACCCACCTTCCATCACTGCCCTCTCCCCAAAGACGGAGGGATGGGGGCGCGGGACACAGGACCACACAGCTGAGCCTGAACAGAGATGAAAGATTTTAATAACAAACAGCTCTGGGCTGGGACAAAGAAAGGGATGTTTTCAGCCTGTGAAAGGGATGATTAATTACACAGTTCTGTCTACCTGCTCCTTGCTCTCTTTTTATTAAAAATACCCTTGGTGCTTCCATGTAACCAGCTCATGGGATGGCTGCCAGCAGCACTGGGGGAGAAATCTCTAGGCAAAGACCAGACTCCTTCGCCTGAGCCTTTTGGAGTGGCTCCCCCTGCCCCTGCCGAGCTCCTGGCCTCTCAGAGCCAACCTGGGACTGGAGGCAGACAGGTCTGTGGCCATTCCCGGACAGCGGGATGGCTCCAGTGCTTGACCAAATTAGAGCAGAGATCGGGATCTGAAGAGAGCGAAGCTGCTCACTTGCATGGGCTGAGCACCCTGTGTCCACCCCAGGTTGGGGTGCGTTCATTATTAAATGATTCCAGACTAAGGAACATGGGGATCAGGCAGGAGAAGGCAGCATAAGGTTGGTTTGATACCACTTTCCCCTTGGTAAAACCACTGCATAAATCCCCTGCGGGCAGCAGGTCGGTCAGGGTAGGGGTGTTTGTGATTTAGAGGGTGTCTCCTCAGGCTCGTCTTTGAGTAGATGGCCCTGGAGCAGCCCATATCTGCATGCAAACCCATCCAGACAGCCTCCTTCACAGCCCACCTCCTCACCAGCTGTCTCTGTAGGGATCGCTAACACACCTATCTCAACGCCTCTGTAACATACCCTGAAATCGTGCACCAGTAGAAAGACAGAAGTCTTGTGTCTTGTTGCGGCGTGTGGGTCTGGCTGGTTTGAAATCCATCTCTATTTGCTCAGGACAGTTCCCTCCCTGGGGGGTAAGAGGCAGGAGCTTAGCCATCCTGCGTGACAGGCAGTACGCAGACGTGCGTGGAGATGTGGGGGGTACTGATATGCCCTTGGCCTCCCTCCCTCCCTTGTGCTGTGCACACGTATGCAAGAGAAATTCCTCCCCAAAGCGTTCGGGGACTGAAAGGACCCATCCAGAGGGACTTATCCTGCTGGAAACTGATTTCACTTACAAATACAGGGTTTTAACAGAGGCCCTTCCAGACCACCTTACGTGAATGCATCAAAGATGTGAGGAAGAGGAGCTGGGTGAGCAGGAAACACCTGGCAGCGGTTGGTGCCCGCACTTCTACAGGGCTGGGGGAACCACCCCAGGGGTGGAAAAGGATGGAGGAGGTTATGGGGAGAGGAGCAGCACCTTCCCAGCCCTCGCGGGGCTGCCTTAGCCACGGTGCTGGCCCAGCTGAGCCCTGCCTCTGGAGCTGGAGGGGTTGCCGTGGTCTCCAAAGTTGTGTCCGAGCGAACCGTAGCGATGTTCGGTGTTGCAAACACCAGCCATCAGGTCCTCAGAGTTGCAGAGGCCGGAGGCTCTGGGTTGTTCCTTTGTGATTCCTATTTTCAAGCTCTGTCTTCTCATAAAGTCCAGAAATATGGATGGTTTGTTGTTTTTTCTTTTCTGTTGTTGTTGGTTTTTTTTCATGAAAACTGGTTCCAGGCTGTCACAGGGCTCCAGAGGCTGGGTTTTTAAGAGTATCTACAGTACTTCAGGTGTGAGGGGCACCCAGGATAAATCGCCCGGTGTTAAACTCAGCCCTGGGGTCGCTGTCAAACCCGTCCGGGGCTGTAAAAAGCAATCACACTGTATTGAAATCGTCTTAAGTTGTTCCCAGTGAAAGGTGCTGGGCTAATTCAATTAAAGGCCCAGTGCAGATGGATTTAGGAGCCAGGGTGGAGGATGAAAGAAAGCAGAGAAAGAGGGAGAGATCCCTGCGGAGGCGGGGAGCCGTGCTCCCTGGGCTCTAAGTCCATCACCTAATTGCCCTCTGCTTTGAATCAAAGGGACAAAGGCTGCCCCTTGCCTCCTGCCCCCAGCACGGCCTTTTGCAGGGGAGAGATTCGGGGGTGCCCCCTCTGTGTGTGCAGGGAGGGAGCTGCTTAACTCCCCTTTGGTCTGAAAGGATTTCCCCTAATCCTGACCTCTCCCGGCGCTGCTCAGACGCCGCTGCTGAGAGCAGGGCGTTAGTGCCGGCTCTAATCCCACCCCACCGCTCGCCCCTCTGCGGGGGCACTCGTCCCTTTTCAGCCTCTGTGTTTGGGACTGAAAGGCTTGCAAAAGCCTTTGGAGTTCAGTTCAAGAGCCACATTCCTCAGGACACAGCCTGCTCCCTGGGAGCCGGATTGCAGCGGTGAGGATGGAGCTCTCCTAGAAACCCCGCTCGGATGCCGCAGCTCCGTCCATCCTCCCTCAGCTGAGGGTCTAGAGAGGCACCAGCATTTGGGCTTGCTGGTAGCAGAGCTGGATCCCCTCTTTTCTGCTCGGATGAGCTGTTTCCAGCTCCTTCTGTGGGGTTTTGTCCCAAAAGCAGCAGACAGAGCCCTCGCAGGATGGCGTGATCTGGCTAAGGATGCTCTGCCGTCAGATCTGTAAGTCTCATGCTGCCGAGGCTGCTATTGCCAGACACAGCTTCTCCCACGCAGGAGTGTTTTCTCCTCTGCAGAGCCTGCCAAGGAACGTGCTTTGCTGAGGAGCAGAAAGCACAGATCAAAGTGATTTCCTGTTGTTTTCTGTTATTTTTCACCTGGTTAATTGCTGTCTATTAATGTGCGAAGCCCAGGACATCATTTGCCACGAGAGGATGGGCTGATTACCTGGATGTGGTGTCAGGCAACTACTTAAGGCCGATCCACGGACACGCAGAGGTGTCCCCAGAGGTGCATGTCACCATGTATGTGATGGCTGCAAAGGCTGGAGAAGGGCAGCATCAGCAGGATGGGGTAAAAAGGACATTTGGTCCATGGCTCCCTGGCAGCTCTTTCCGCCTGTGGTGCCTCAGGCTGGAAAGGGTAAAGGCAAATTCATGGGCGAGCAGGGAGGTAACTATGAAGGGCCAGCTATGAGCTGGGCAGGGAATGAAATAAGGGGACCCGCAAGTCAAGGAGCACTGGGCCGTCGTGGAAGCGACTGATGGCAGAAAGGACACACAGCACCTTCCCAGATGGGTATGGGCTGTGCTGTGCTACCCACCGTGCCGGTGTTAGCGACTGCAGTGGGAGCAGGGACGAGGTCATCCCGTGAACCGCGGCTGCTCAGCCCCATCCTCCTGCCCTTGGGCTGCCATTCTGGTCGGTCCCAAGTCTGGAGACATGTGCTGTGTGAAGCATTTTTCATGTGGATGCAACAGTGCGGTTCAACTAGCAGAACTGCACCTGCTGGACATTGAAGGACATGGGCCTATTGGAGCGGGGCCAGAGGAGGGCCATGAAGACGATCAAAGGGCTGGAGCCCCTCTGCTGTGAGGACAGATGGAGAGAGCTGGGGGGGTTCAGCCTGGAGAAGAGAAGGCTCCGGGGAGACCTTAGAGCCCCTTCCAGTCCCTGAAGGGGCTCCAGGAAAGCTGGGGAGGGGCTGTTTGCAAGGGCATGGAGCCATGGGACGAGGGGCAATGGTTTAAACTAGAGCAGGGCAGGTTTAGGTGAGACATTAGGAAGATGTTCATTACACTGAGGGTGGTGAGACACTGGCCCAGGTTGCCCAGAGAGGTGGGGGAGGCCCCATCCCTGGAGACATTCAAGGCCAGGCTGGATGAGGCTCTGAGCAACCTGATCTAGTTGAAGATGTCCCTGCTGACTGCAGGGGGGTGGGACTAGATGGCCTTTAGAGGTCCCTTCCAACCCAACACGTTCTGTGATTCTACGCTGCTCTCCGGCGAGCCCGGCCGGGTGACAGACCACACCTCTGCTCAGCTCTGCTGCCGTTAACAGGGGTGGCCATGGAACAGGAGGGTACTCAGAGGCTGGAAAGCTGCCTTGGAGAGCCGGTGGACAGGGTACATGTGCCCACCTGTGTGGCCCCAACTCCTGCAGCCGTGTTTGCAGGCTTTAAGGCACGTGCTCTTTCCAGAAAGCCAACGCAGGCAGTGACAGGGAGACAACGCCGTGCTCTGCACCGCAGTGTCTGCGGCATCTTCTGCCAGGTGTGTGGAGGGAAGTTCACACACACATGTGGATTCACATGGCCTGAGCTATTTGGTCGCTGCAGATCGCTTTGAGCAAGGGGCAATATCTCACCATCAGCCCAGCCTTGGGGACCTCATGACATCCAAAAAGAGGCATCAGACCCAACTAGGAGAGGAGAAGGCTGCAACGTGAGGATTCCTCCTCATCTGAGACACTCTTTCAGGGGCAGGGACAGCACAGGGACATTTCAGGAGTGCTGCAAGCTCTTGATGATGCTGGGGAGCTGAGTCAACCCTAAATGAATCTGCAAGGGCAGTGTCAGGTTGTGGTTGGATCTAAGTTAGGGAGTCACACTCGGCACGTCCGGTGGCCGAGGGGCTCTTTGTCTCTTCACGTCTGGGCTGTTGAAGGCTGCGGAGATCAGATTTCCGAGGTGCTCTGGGCTGTTCAATAAGGGCGACCCATGTGTGAAGCTGCAGGGTAGTTTTCCTGCTGCCAGCCGTGCTTCACCCAAAGACATTAGATCGGGCTCTGAAGAGATGGGGGCATTTTGGACTTGGGCCATACCAGCACATTCAGCTGCAGATGGTTACAGGAACAGATAACTGGTCCTGCAGAAATTCCAGGAAGTCTGATCACCCTGGAACATAGATCCTATTCACATCGTCTGTAACCTGAGAGCAGCTCTTCGGAGCTGGGATTAGCAAAAGTATTTGGCTTCACCTGCCCTACTCCCAGGGAGCTGGTGGGCCAGTGCTAAACCCCTGCTGGCGGGGAAGAAGAGGAAGGACTTTCTGCAGACTAGTGTTGGTTCTGGAATGGGAGAAACTCACTTCTGGCTACTACTCTGGTAGTAGCCATGGAGAGGTGTGAGGAAGGGCTTTACCTGGATAACTGCCTGCCTGGATCAGTGAGACATAGAAAATCTCCATATGAGGGGTCGCATACACACCTTGCGCGTCCAGACTCGTCTCCAGGGTCAGGCACGTGCAGGGATGTGCTCTTGCCTTACCACCCCGAAATATCGCAGGCAGCAGAGATGTGAAAAGCAGGGGTTGCATGGTGGGATGGGTGTACGAACACAAAGCACACGCTGCCTCTGGAGTCACTAGCAGGGAAATGCTGAAATCTGCACCTGGAAAATACCAATTTTTTTTTGCTGAGGTTTATCCTGCTCCCTGGGACTAGGCAGGGAGCCGGCTGCCTGTCCCAGCCCCTGTCCTGGTCCCAGAGCAGATCGAGGAGGAGCTGGGGCATTAAGCATCCCAGAAGTGATGCACAATTCCTGCAGGCTGGACAAGGACATGTCCTTATGCCCACCGCTGGAAGAGGTGAGCACAGCTGTGTGGGAAACCCCTGCCTGTCTCTGGCGTTTGCAGCATTTCTTCCCAGGAAAAAGAGCTGAGAAATCACCTGGTGCCCAGGAGTCAAGCTGGAAAGCTGCAAAATGAACCGAAAAACTGGATGGAAACAGTCATCGGGGCGTACCGCACTCACCAGGGTTGCAGCCAACTCAGATCTTCTGTGCGCCCTGCTGTCTAAATGTCTGTCCCAGAAGACTGGAATCTGGTAAATATGATACCAGTTTTTGAAAGAATGACCTAGGAAAGTAAAGGTCAGTGAATGTGACTTCTGCACTGACCAAATTATCAATATTACAATAAAAGACCAAACGAACAGACACATGCATGGTAGCCTGGAGGAAGGTTAAGATGACCTCTTGCTGCGGAGGTGGTGCCTCTCCAGTGCAGCTTGCCCAAGGAATAAATGTGCTTGTAAATCAGGGAGAGTCTCTTGAAAAAGGGTCCCTGATTTTCCAAAAGCTCCTGACAAGCTCCATCGCTAAAAGCTCTTATTTTGTCACAGGCTGAGCAAGGATGTCATTTCATGAGTTAAGAACGGGTGGAGAAGCAGGCTTCGCAAAGGGGAGACGCTAGCAGGTTTAAATCTAGCTAAAGCAAGTATTTTTCTATAGTATGTAATTAAATGGTGGCACTCACTGCCATGCAGCTTTTGTGAAGGCCAAGTGCATTAAAGGCTCCGAAAAGCAAGCAGATAAAGCCACAGGGGACAGATTCCTCCAATATCCGCTGCCTGTCAGTGGCTGGGAGGTATCTGAAGCATAGTCAGGATGGATTTTAATTTCTGTGATTTGTGCTGACGTGTATCGTTATCTTACTGGCTGTGAAGGGGTGGGATGGGGTAAGCAAGCTTGATTTTTCTTTGTCCCCCCACTCCATCAGTTGTTGTATTCTGATGTTCCTTGGGCTTTTCTCGGCATCTCTTTCTCAAAGACCTATTTTGCTCGTGCCTGAGCCCATGGCTGGATGCAGAGGCATCCTTGTGCTGCCGGAGCAGTCCTGCAGGCTGATGGGGCTGGGGCAGGCTGTGGATCAGGCCAGGGGATGCAGATGGGGAGATGATGGGAGCAGGCTGGCGTGGTCCTCACAGAGCCTCTGGAAGAGCTCAAGCGTGACGATGCAGTGGATCAGCCCCCGCAGGGCTGGGGATCCGGTGGGGGCAAGGAATGATGCCATGGAGGATGGACGCCCCTCGAGCACCAGCAGCACTGCTGGCTTGATGATTTCTTCCCTCGCAAACCCTGATGGACAGCACTGGCCCCCGCGAAATCCGAGGCCATGCTGGGTTGATAACAGTATCAGGGAGATGGCCGCAGGTTCAGAATACCAGCCCCAGCCCCGGCCATACCAGGAGGGCTTCCAGACACCCAAAACCAGCCATCAGAGACATACTCTGCTGAAAAGCAGGCGCTGGAGAAGACACGCAAACAAGCCTGGCCAGGGGGGCCACGTATTTGGGGAGGGACAAGCCTCTGGATCGGTTGCCAGACAAAGGTGGGCAGGTTCTAGTGCTTCACCCTGCTTTGCTCCGTCAGACAAGCTTGTAGAGCAGTTGGCCTGGGGGCAGCAGCTGCGTTAATCCTGGCCCTGCTCTTTATCTAAGGCTCTCTCCGAAAAAATGAGTGTGCCTTGCACACCCTCCTGAGCTTTCTGTTCCCCTGAGCTGTTCAAGGCAGGGAGCGTTGCACAGAAGGAGAGGTCTGATCTTCTGATCTCCTCTTCTGACAGAACCTTGCTGAAGAGGCAAGCTCAGATCCATGGCCAAACCCAGAACAGGGCTTTAAAAGTGAGATGGCCAGCCTTGAGTCCAGAGGAGGAGTGAACAACCAGCTCCCCACATCACTCATTCCCATATTTTATCGCTTCCCTTGCTTCAAAGTGTGTTTCTTCTGCATTTCACCATGTAGTGTCTGCAGAACTGAAATCTGTCCACTCTCTAAAAACTCCTTGGAGGTGTGCAGGTCGAGCTGCACCTTGAGCATCTCTCCAAAAACCCAAAGCCACTCCTGCCTTTTGCTCGGAGGCAGCTTTTCTAGACCTTGAATGGTTCCTGTGCCCCTCTCCTGCATTTCCTCCACGTTGTTGACAACTGCTTTGAAGTGCAGACAGCAGAGCTGGGCCCATATCGCAGCGATGGACTTGCTCCCGCCATGCGCGGAGATAGGCTGCTTCCCCTCTATTCACTGCCCCTTTGCTAAAGCCCGTAAGACTGTTTGCCAGCTAAGCCCCCTTTTGTCCTGGGAGCTTATGCTCGGCTCGTGTTGTTTCCACAATTGCCTAAGGCCCTTTCAGTGCTGCTGCTTTCCAAGGGAAAAGACCCTGTCTTGTAAGCGTGACCCCCAGTCGTCCTTCCCAGGGGCGTTTGGCCACGTTCAATGCGCAGCCCTTGTAAGCCCAGGTTTCCGTCGAGTCGAGAGCAGTGGGGAACGTACCTGGTGGTGTCATGGCTTATAACCTCCACCGGGTTTCATCCCTTGCCTTTAGATACTGCACAAGGCCCTTCATATAACATACCCTTAGCATCCGGTCTGGCAAGCTCGGGAGGGAAGAATTCAGGTTTGAATGACCAGGCTGATAACACCGGGCAGTAAATGGTACAATAAATGGGATGTATTACAGCCCTGCAGAAGAGCTACTGTTGCTGTGTAAGATGTTGATTGTTTAGTCTCAGAAAAGATGGAGGAGAACTAGGAAAGTCCCAGAGAAAGGTGCTGAGTATGATCGGAGACGTGGACTAGCAGCATGACACCACGCTAGTCCAAGTCTGGGCCGGTGAGGGGAGCCTGGCACCTTGGAGAAATGAATATTTTGTTACTTCAGACCTCTATGTCTCCCCATCACTCCCAAACTGGTGACTAGGATGGGGTTACTCACAAGCACTCCCCTGGTCCTGAGCCCCCAGTTCATCTCACATGAGTAATTGGCACAAATAATTCATTGTTCTAGCTGGGCCCAGACGTGGACACCCGGACCTGGGATGTACCATGTACACCTCGTAAGCAGGCTGATACTGAGCTGGTGACTGAATTTGTGGCTCACTGAGCTCTGGGTTTCAGAGCTGCTGCCTCTCCATCTGCACTTGGGGCAGTCTCTTCTGCTTCCAGCCAGACTGTTCCCCATGAGAGCCGCCCAGGCCAGGCTTTCGCAAGGGCTTTATATATCACCTGCTCCACTGATATGAGGGAGACACCAGTTTGTTGGTCTTGATATTCTCAGCTTTGACTCCAGCTCAACCAGCCTAGAGAGAAGACAAATCTCTGTGGCCACTGGAAAGCAAAGTCTTTGGTTTTAGGAGGACACGTTGCATCATAGCAGGGGAGAGGCAGTTATGGGAAAGCTGATGTGCCTCTGTCCCACAGGGTTATCAGTCTGTATTGACCCTAAAAAGAAGGCAGGCCGTCAGCACCAAGTCTTGGCTAATTTTTCCAATCCCACAGTACAGCACCATTTCACTGTGGAATAACGCCAGGGAATGGCCAGGTGGCCATAGTCATCATGGTTGGGGCACTGCCAGGATGGAAGAGGACTGAAGGTCGGGGACTAGGGTGTCATTGATCGGGGAGTGCCATTGTTTGATGAGGGCTTTCCCCTGCCACCAGAGCCATCCCTGACTCAAAGCTCCTTAGAGCTGGGCAAGGAGCTGCCATCCTCTCCGTGCAGCCAGCCTCAGGCTGCCCATGCTCGGCTGATAATGAATTTTGAGCTGCTTCATGGAGACTTGGAGCAGAGGTGAGAAAGAAGTAAGCACAGACCTGGGAGCCAGGGGCATGGGTAATTGCAAGGCTGGATGCCGTGGTTTGGAGAGATGAGGTTCAGGTTTGTGCAGAGATCTTCAGCCTGGCAGCACCAGCCAGTGACTGGGGCAGCCCATTTCCTTTAAGGTCTCGAAAGCTTCAGGAGGAATTTACTGGAGCAGGCTGGCTAAAGGCCAGCTGGAGTCTTGCGCCTTGGTTTTGAGGTTCAAAACTGTCTATACTTAAGGGATTCAATGCTACTGTGGCAAGTAGCTGTTCTTCTAGGGGACGAGGACCAGGTCTGGCTGCTGGACCACTTTTGGTCCCTGTTCATGACACGCTTTTGTGCTCTTCATTTGGGTGTTAGTAGCTGAAGGGCTGATTTAATGATCCCTTCGACCCTGGGGCCAAAGGAAGTCCTCAGGCTTCCCAATTCTCTTTGCAGGTGCTAGAAATCACCTTCTTTTCCTTCCTTCATGGTCCCTTCATGGCCATGTTCTCAGTGCTCATACCTCTGTGCCTTCCTGGTACCAAGAGGCTGCAGAGCATCCAGATCTAAGAATAATCCTCAACACAGCTGGGACAAATGCTGGTCCTGGATCCCAAAATACTTTTGGGTGGAATGAATGAAGTCTCCTTGCAAATGCTGGGCAGATACCGCCCAAACAAATGACCACAAATATTCAATTACAGTTTGAAATCATTTGCGCCAACATGCTCTCTTGAGAATGAGCTTTCCTAGGCAAACACTCAGAAAACCCACATCGTAAGCTCAACTGCTCCCTGAAAACAAATTTCTGACTCATTTAAGTAACCACTAATGGTTGGAACTGGGGACCTGGCATCTGAGACACTATCTTCAAAAGGCAACCAGAGCTCCCTGCTTGGAAGGGATAAGCAGGGCAAACAGCCTTCCTCACCCCAGACCTGGTCCTCAACTCCTTTTGCCTAATCCTCTTGTCCCATCGGATGGCGAGGATCCCACCCAGTCTGAAGCCATCTCTTTGGAGTGTCCGTCCTTCTTTGGTGTCTTTCTGCTTCTGGCCCAAACAGGAGGCCATGCATATTGATGCTAAGGCAAGGAGCACCTGGCCAGACCCAGGTAGGATCCCAACCAAGTGGCTGCCTCTAGCTGGAGGCTGATGTCTGCGAGATGCGGACGTGATTCTTGCTTGTCAGTCCCCCCACCCTGGTGCTTTTCCATGCTCTGGCACCCCGGCTCAGGCCCCTGCCCAGTGCCCAGCATCTTCTCAGGGTGGCCGTCTAAGGGACCTGCTCCAGGCCGTGGCGTGATGGGGCATTTTCCCTGGACGGGGAGACTCAGAGCCCAGCCTTGCCGTTGCCTTGCAGAGCCAGGTCTGCCAGTGGGGGGAGCGTGACCTTGTGACTCCCCACAAATCCCAAATTAATTAATCCCAGGGACGCTGGGGCGGCATGAACAGCCCGTTTGATTTCTCTGCAGTTTTTTCCTGGGGCTCAAAGGGATTAGTGCAGGCGGGAACAGGGAAACATAACAAGGGGCTCAGCTTTCAGCTCCCGCTCCCAGCCAGCAGACTTCTGTTCTTACCAGAGGTATTAGCAGCAGTAATCCACAATGTCTCCGAGCACTATCTGTGTGCGGCATCCTCTTCCTCTCCCCCCCGCCCTCACATGTGTGCTCCCGTTCGCAGCTCACTTGTGCTCATGTCCTGCCTGATGAACTCACACCACCACAACCCCCTTGGACACGTGTCCCTCCACGCACATCCCACACCCCTATATCCTAAAGCATATGCAATGCCCCACAGAGTGCCCACCCAAATTACTGTGGGGACATGCACTTCTTGCACAACTGTCGCCATGGCTTAACACACTTTATGTGCAAGCCATCGATGCGTGATCTCATGCACAGGTTCTTTACCACGTATGTCCCACTGGGTTTGGACAGGTTCACATCCCTCCCCATGCATGCATGTCTCACTCATGTAAACTCACACATATGCTCATGGCCTGCCCATCATAGCCTCATCACCCTCATCACCCTCCTCACATGCTCTGCACGAAGCACTGGCTCATCTCTGCTGCCTGCTCGTGTTGTAGTCCGTGGGCTCAGGTCATTTCTCTTATGCCATTCTTCCATGATGCCTTGTTGATAGCATGCTGGTCCCCACTGAGAACTACACCATGGAAGTGGAGCTCCAGAGTCAACATATGAGATGACTCCTTAGAAGAAGTTTCATCACAGCCTTCGCAGGTACCAACCACAAGGCCCCACGAAGACATCTGGGCTTGGTATCATCTCAGTGCAAAGAAGCCTTCAGCGGAAATGGCTGAGCTGCCACCATCTGCTTCCTCTGACAAATCCGCTAGCACTGTTGCTGTCTGGCACACTCTGGGGTAACTGGGAGCAGAGGGCATCTATTGTGGCCCAGTAGGCGTGGGCATCTCTGGAAACACTTGAGGTCACTTGATTTCTAGGAGTGATGCTATCCTCATGAGGCTAAGCCATCAGCTCCAGTGCCTGTCGGGGATTCATGAGGTCCCAACTAATAGGGAGGTGAAGATGGATGGATTTAGTGGTCCATGGGCACCATTCATTTCCCGGTATCCAGAGCCTGCTTCATCCTGCCAGGAAGATGTGAAGACCCAGGGGAGTCCTCAGCACAGCCATCCTTAGGATGAGAAGCAGAAAAGTGTGGAGTATAAAAAAGTAACAGGATTTTGTTAAAACACCAAATCACTGGGGTGTGAGAAGTGTCCCCTGACTGGGCAGGGATGAATAAGCCCTCCAGAAGTCATCTGATCTCCCGTGCCTGCTAACTCAGAATAGACCCATGCAAGATCTCACCCCCGTGCCTGGAGACACAGCGAAGAGTTGCTGCCCTCCTACAAATGATCCCTCCTAAAAATCATCAAGTTCTCCGCTGACCAGAGCTTTGCTCAGCATCTCTGGAAAAGCAACTGTTAAAACAGTAGGGAAGATTTGTGAAGATGAAAGAAAAGAGTTTCTCATGAAACTTTTCCAAAGGGAAATGGACCAGCTGAGTGTTGATGAGGGGGGGAGGGATGGCAAAGCCACAGATGGAGCATGTACAATGGCATGGCTATGCCTTGTCTTTGGGGAAGCGCCAAGTGTGGGTGGATGAGGAGCCCCAGATGGGTTCAGTAGCCCCAGAGGTCCAAGCTGGAGAGGAGATGGCTGCTGCTTTGGCATGCTCTGCCAATGGGAGCACTCTGGGTGCCGGTGGTGCCACTGCCACCTCCCGAAAGGAGGCCACCAAACAGCAGCAGCACCCATTTTGCAGCAAGAGCTGTTTAAGAAACTACGCTTCCGAAATTCATGTCATACCTCCGAGGGGAAGAGATTCCTGCTGGGGGATGATTATTTAATCCTGTAAGCGGGGGAGAAAAAAAAAAGGAAAGAAAAAAAAAAAGGAAAGGTTATAACAGGACCTTGCAGGTTGAAATTGAAGCTCAGCAAAATCTGACTAGAAGGTCAGAGGAAGAGATGTTATCACCCAGGGGATTAAACGCAGCAACAATCCGCTGAGGGTCTTGGGGACCCTCCAGCACAGTGGCGGCCAGGCTGTCCCTCGCTTTAGCCCCACCCTGGGTCCAGCCTGGTGTCATTTTTACAAGAAATTCTCTGAACGTTAATGTCTCAGTGGCAGGAAAGTTGCGATACTCTGAGACAGCCTGACTTGGCTTTATTGCTGCATCCTCGCGTCCCTTTTGGGGTGGGCTTGCTTACTTCCTCGCTGAGGTATGAGGATGGACAGCAGAGGCTTTTGCTGAGCTCTCACCCTCCAAGGGAAGCTCACAGCGACGGGTTCTTTCCTTTCCCCACCTTCCCACCTGGTTGCTCCACTCCTGCACCTTGTGGTAGCCCCAGGCGTATGAAACCCACAGAGCAAGAGCCAGTGTGAAGCTGATGCCTAATAAAGGGCACCAGTAAATCCTCCACCACCGCTCTAGATATAGGCACATGGGATGGGAAGGGAAAGTCAGTCTCCAGAGCCTGGTCAGCAGTGCTTGGGCTGGGGCAGAGGAGAGTGCAGCAGGTGGTGATGATAAGCAGAGCCAGAAACTCCCTGGATCAGGGGAGTTGTCAGAGTGCTAATGCAAGGCTGAGTTCAGCCTCAATTAAACCTCTCGGACGCCACAGCTGCACGTCCTCCTTGGGCTGCCTCGCCAGCTCCCCATCCTCTGGCGCAGCCAGAATTGGTATCTCGATTCCCTTTTGTCCCCCTGATATTCCGAAGAAGGACCCACACCGAGTCCTTCAGCAGAAGGACCCACCTACCCTGGAGCCCAGGTTGGGCAGGGGATTCAGCTGCGGAGAGGACTCTCTCTATGCTGGAGACAACATACTCTGCACCCAGGTTGTGGTGGGGAAGACGTGGGGCCTACAGGAAGGATGGGGAAGGACACTTTATCAGGGAGTGTAACGATAGGACACGGGGTAACGGCCTCAAACAGAAAGAGGGTAGATTTAGATCGAATATCAGGAAGAATTTCTTTACTGTGAGGGCGGTGAGCCCCTGGCCCAGTTGCTCAGGGAGGTTGTGGCTGCCCCATCCCTGGAGGTGTTCAAGGCCAGGCTGGATGGGGCTTTGAGCAGCCTGGTTTAGTGGGAGGTGTCCCTGCCCAGGGCAGGGGGGTTGGAACTAGGTGATCTTTAAGGTCGCTTCCAACCCAAACCATTCTGTGATTCTGTGTGATTCTGTGATCTGTTTGGCTGCAGGCACTTGTCTGGATGGAGGCACCTTCTGGATGGTACCTACTGGTCCTAGGCAGGTCCCGGCAGAGTGGGGGAGTCTGAAGGCAACATTAGAGGCTGCTAAGCTCCAGATAAGCTCCATGGAGAAGCAGGTGCCCCATGTAGGTGCTTTGAACTGCTCTTCAGAGATACAAATTGTCTATCTAGAGAGCTTGGATGCTGGGCTGGACCAGATGCCTGGCCTGAAAGCAGTTCACTGCCCACTTGTAGTGCTGGACATGAACATCAGGATGTGGCCCTTGTTCTGCAAACACATAAAATACCTAAAAATCCCCCCAGAAACCTTTTTTTTCCAGGAAAAAAATGTTTATTTTTTTCTCCGGTTGTCAGTGGGAGATTGCAGGATGAGGTGGAAAGTCCAATCGCGTTTCAAACTCTGCCTTTCAGTTTGCGTTTCAACGCCTTTCTTTTGAAACTGGAAATGGGAAGCTTTCCCTCTTTCATCTCAGCTTGCTGCTGAGGGCAATGAGATGACTCATCTCCTGGAGCGTTACTTCTCTGCCTTTCCCCCATTTCATTTCCCCTTCGTTTTCTCCAACTGCAGGGAAGTTATCGAGTAGGAAAAGGAACATTAAAACCATGACACCTTGTCACCCGGTGACTTCCCCAGAACTGCTGGAATTTTGAGACATTTTAAATGGAAAAGAACCAAGAAATTAAGGAGGAGGACTGAAACTGGTGATTTATCAGAAATAAAGAGACTTTTCAGAGGCCGGCATTTACATTTTCATTCATTTTGAACCAAAATAACTTTTCTGATTTGCTTCACATCAAAATTTGCCTCCCTACAGGGAACATTTTCTAATAGAAATGATCTCACTTTAATATTTTGGCAGGATTTTCTTGTGTATTTTTTCTCCTTGGAACCGCGCTAACGCGGGACTGTAAAAGATGACGGACTGGCGAGCTGTGTGGGTGCTGAAAGGGCTGAAACTGCTGCTTCGTAGCTGCAAAACTCACTTGTACGCCCAACCAGGGCAGCCTCCTCCGAGGTTTTGCAAGGCCAGGGCGACGCTGGGGCTGCCGGCACCGCCTGGCGCAAAACCTTCCCAAGGAGTTTGGGGGTGATGCGTTTTAAAGCAGGACCCATTGAGAGGGACCCCAGGAGCGGTGGGCTCATGGAAAACGAGTGTACCCATCTCCCCCCCACCCAGCGGAGAGCGAAACAGCTGCAGTTTTCCTAGGAATTTTCATGGGTACTTAGTGCCGAAGGGCTGCAAGAAAGGGTTAAAGTGTTTTCGGTTACGCACTGCACAACAAACAAAGGGGATGTGGTAATCCCTCCTGCCACAGAGTGAAAAGTTCACTTGATATGCTACTTTACACTGATTCTCACAGACTCTGGGATTAAACCGGACACACTCTGACGTCCAGGTTTTCTAGCAAAGGGCTCCAGCCCAGCCTGCCACATTCACTTCATATTTGGGAGCATATTCTCTGAAAATCCTGCTGACAGATGAAGAGCAGGAAGACAGCCAGTTTCCCATGGAACAATAACTCCATGCAAACCGCATCTCGCAGCGCCCAACCAGGTCTTGCTGGGGCGGCTGCTGGGGATGTCGGCTGGAGCAGCATCTCTGGGTCCCGGCCAAGCCCCAGGTGCCCTCAGCCAGGATTGTCCTTTTGGTGCGTGTAGCAGGGTCTTGCTTTTACGCCCTGTCTTGCCGCCAGGCTTTGGGGACGAGCTTTGCGCTGCGTTAAGGAGTGACGTGCAAGGGGAGCTTTTGCTGAGCTGGGGGGCAGAGGATGTGGGAGCCCAGCGCTGGGGCAGAGGGGACGAGGCGAGATGCCTTGTGTGATGGTTGGGCTGGGACGCTGAGCGAGCCGCTCCCCCTGCATGCCCCTGGCCATGCTTGTTTCCATGCCACTATGTCTGAAAAAGTTCTTGCAGGGCGGCCTCATGCAGAGGAACAAATGACAGAGCTCCCCTAGTTGCATCTCTGTCAACGCTGCCACGTCCACAGCAGTTCAAAGGCCACGTGAGCGTGTTCAGGACATCTGTTTTTATGGGGTGTTTGCGCTATTTGGCAAAAAAAAAAAAAAAAGACAATCCAACTATTGGAGAGGGCGGACTCCTTTCAGCTTCAAGGGGATATTTGCCCTCCAGGTGTTTTGGGGTTTGCACTCTTCAGCTGGATGGCAGACTCTGCCCAGCCTTCCCTTTGCTGGGAGATGTTGCAGTGGCCTTTTTGAATTCAATGTGGTTTGTTTTTTTTTTACAGATGAAACACTGAAAATTTCCTCTGAAAGCAGATCTTTTAATGAAAAGGATGCATTCAGGTGAAAATCTGACTATGGCTTGAAAACCTCCTTTTGGTGGATGATTTCTTTGCCAGATTTTCTACAGATGCTATTCAAGGAACGAGGTGCAAAACTTCCCTCTTGTTCAGTTCTTCTGCTATTTCCTTGCGTAGGGGCACCAGCATTGCCCCCTCTGTCAGATACTGACCCAGCGGGTGTGCGAGTAGGAGAGAAGTTGCCCTGGTGCCCGTGCCAAGGGGATGCCACACAAGGTCCCCGCATGAGCCTGCCCACGTGTCTGTTCCAGCTGCTCCCTGGCGCAAACACTTTGGGTTTGAAACCAACAAGAACAAAAAGAAGGGTCTCATGGAGATGTGTTCACCAAAGGCTGCCATCTGTGGGGTTGGTGTGACCAGCACTGGTGGGAGGCTCTGCTCTGCCCCCAAACCATGCTGTGGACATACAGGATGAGCCAGGGAAGCCACGTTTTTAAAATTAAAAAAAAAACCCAAACCAACCCGAACTGTCATCTTTCCCCTTCATAGATATGCAGAAGGATTTTGCTCCAACATCTCTTGGGCTGAGATGAAGTCAAGCTCCAAATTCTGTTCAAGTCATAGAAGTGGTCCCATTTTACATTTACCTCTGGGGTGTCCGGGGGAGGAGTATGTCCTGTTTTGACCCTTCTCTGTGGCACCGCAGTTCTGAATTGTGATCTCTTTCCTAAAACTGATCTTCTCTCCTTCTAGACCACTGCAGCCTACAGGGGCTGGGGATGACCCCTGGGGATATCCAGGACATCACCCTCTTTGAACCAGGAAAGGAGCTTGCCCTGGCACGGGACACCTGGGTGCTGTGGGTCGGTTAAGTCCAGCAGGGTGGGATTGGATGGGGAGAAGCCCTCACCCCACAAGAACCAGAGACGGGATCTCCTGGGCCATGCACAGTGCAGCCCCTGTGATCTGCTGCAGGTAGCGTGTACCACCACCTTCCACCCCATCGCACCGCGGTGTGGGCGATGCTGAAACCCAGACTGTCCAAAACAGCAGGACCTTGACCCTGCAGGGCCCAGGGAAAGCCTGGCTTGGGCCTGATCCTGCTCCAGGCTCTGTGCCCGCAACCCGCACTGATGGCAAGCTCAGCCAAGGGGGCTGGGGGCTTGAAGACTCTGCCCCATAACAAATGTGGCAGGGGGACAGCCGCACAGCCGCACATGGGCTGCTCCCAGGATGGATGGAGCTGCAGCGGCATGGGGCGGCACGGGGCGGCTGGGGTTTTCGGACAGCCAGGGCTCCCCAGCTGGGGGAGGAGAAGGTGCTTGGTGACCCCCAGCTGTCTGTCCTGTCCAGGCCAGGGTGTCTGTAGTTACGGGGTTAGTAGAGCAGTGAGTCATAAAATGCAGCCTTCCCCTGCCCCGTCCTCCTCTCCTGCTCCCTGTCCTTCCCCCATGCTCTCCACCACTTGCCTCTTCCCAGGGTGGCCCCATGCTCTACCCCTCTCACCAAACCTCGTCCCTCGCCCTCACAGCCCCCGTCATCACAGGGATGAGACATGAGGGAAGAAATGGGGAAACAGGTTGAATTGGTGGGGAAGAAGCAATGAGAAAGACTTGAAGCTCACGTCCCTTCAGGAGCCACAGGGGAACATCTGGCTTCCAGGGAAAAGGGAGATTTGGAAGGAAATGGCCACTAAGGCAGTTTCCTCCCAGCTGAAATACCTCCAGGAAGGACGAGACTCCGTCCTAGAGCTGGCCTGCAGAGACCCCTTCTGCCGAGGCATTCCCACGGGTGCAGTCCCGCGTCGGCCGGGGTACGTGCGGGCACACACACAGGCGCTGTGAGAGCCGGCTGGGGGTTTCCGAGCCCTTTCGTCATCCTCCCAGTGGCACTGCACCAGCCGGGGTTTCAGAGAGCGCCCTTCAGTGTCGGGAGAGGCAGCTGCAGCCGGGTGTTGGGGGACGGGGCGGGAGGGAGGAAGGGGAGCTGCGCGGCTCCCAGCTGGGGAAGGCGGCTTTTGGTTTTGGCTGGACCTCAACAGCAGCTCTGCTGGCAGCGTCGGTCTGGGAGATGCTCTGCGCCTCATCCTCCGGCCAGACCCAGCCTGCTCCAGGCCCCCCGCGCAGCCACTGTGCTACTGTGCACTGCCAATCCCACGCCGAGCGGCCGCAGCCCTGGGCTGATGCCACACACGCAGACGGGTCCCGGTGACCCATCTCCCCATCTCTGCAAGCCGGGGGGGGATGGTGAGCTCGGTCGTGCCCCTTGCACCCTCACCCGCAGGGTCTGGGATGCTTTTGAGGTGCGTGGTTGGGAGCCAGCTTTTGGGTGCCTGTCCTGCCTGGGACCTGAACAGGGCATCAGCGTGGAAACACAGCGCACGCATCAGGTTTTGTACCATGTCACCTCTTGCACCGCCGGGAAACATTCAGATGCTGCAAGTGAAAGAGTGGGAACAGACCCCCCCGAGGAAGCACATCTCCAGCCCTGGCTGTGCCCCAGCGCCTGGGTGACGGAGCCACGGACCCGCTGTCCCCGCGGCCGAGTGGCCTCGCAATGCTCCGCCGGCGCTGCCGAGCGAGCGCCGGGGGGATGTGGGAACAGCTGCCGGACAATGCCGCGCAGCTGTGCGCTTTCACGCTGGGTAATGCACCAGAACCGCGCTGCAGCGGCCCGCTGTCCTGCCTGTTCCTATGGAAACTCCTTTCAAAGGAGGGAGGCAGACAGACAAACACCCCCCGAGCGGTGCCTGTGCGAGAGCCGGGGTTCGGCTGCCCTCGCAGCCCTGGCTGCAGCAGCCGCTGTGACCCCAGCGTGGGGCTGCGGGTGGCACGGCCACCCCCCTGCACTGCCTGCACCCCCTGGAAGGACTTTTGCTGAATCCCCACAACCTCGGGGCAGCAATGCAGGTAGTTAAATAGGGAAATGAGCTATTGAAGCAGAGGGGGCAGTTCACGGCCCTCTCGCAGTTTTGGGGACTGGAGCGTTGTGGCAGTGGGAGGGAAGATGTCTGGCCACCTACAGCCGTGCCGGCGATCACAGGGGACCAGGGGCAGCAGGGAGAGATTTGGAAGAGGGAAAGGGGTCAGATGGGTCCCTTTTCCTAACGTGTAGCCCTTTCCATCCCCGGAGGTGGAAAGATGCTCTGTGCATGAGAGACTGGGATGATTATCCACCACCCTGCAGGTACATTTCTGCCGCAGAGGCTTCGTCCTTCATCTGCAGTCCAGGCAGAAAAACCCTACAAAGACCCGTGGTGGGGTTTGTGGCTGGCTGGCATTGGATGCAGGAGGGACGAGATGGGATGTGCGTGGGGAGACAAGGAGCTCTGCCTGTCCTGACTTTCTGCAGGGTGCAGGGACTCGACCAAAGGAAACCCCTTGAGTTTCCATGGCAGGATTGTAGTTAAGTGTGGCAACTGTGGGCCTGCCTCAGAGACCAGATCTATGGAGCATGGGAGGCAGACATGCCCTCAGGGAAGAGCTGTCCCGCTGCCCCAGAAATTGCAGAGGTTTAATTAAGTCCACGACACGTTGCAATGCAAGTATCCCCTGGCCCAGGCAGCGGCTACAGGATGCTCAGGGCATGGTGTGGACGACAGGGATGCTGAGACCTCTCCTCTCCTCTCCTCTCCTCTCCTCTCCTCTCCTCTCCTCTCCTCTCCTCTCCTCTCCTCTCCTCTCCTCTCCTCTCCTCTCCTCTCCTCTCCTCTCCTCTCCTCTCCTCTCCTCTCCTCTCCTCTCCTCTCCTCTCCTCTCCTCCTACTGCAAAACAGCCTAAAATAGTGAGTTTGTCGTCTGAACACATTGGTACAGGCTCTGTCAGTGGCCAACATGACTTTGTGCCTACTAGCTCCCAGCTCCTGGCCTTGCAGGTGTCCCAGGGAGGTGGGAGCGAGGGAAGCAGAGATATCAGATCTGCACAGCGAGGAGAGAAGTGCGATGGTCAGACAACCCTTGTACGAGCCCTGAGGGACAGGCTGGCACATGCTCTGAAGTCAAACCATGCTCTTCCTCACCCAGGACCTTCTGGTCCTTCCAGACTGGATGAGCTCCTGCCAGGGGACCAGTGGCAGCTGGCTGTGCAGAAGCGCATCATGACAACTCAAATGACAGCCCCAGGGGCCAGCTCTAGCCACTGGGACAATGCTGGGGGCAATGCCAGCCCTAGGAGTAGCCTGGCAGGGACAGTGGAACTCAGGGCAGGCATGAGGGTGAGCTCTGGCATGAAACATTGCTTGGACCCTCCTTCCTCATACCTCTGTTAGCAGCGCTTTCTGCTCTTTGCTTGCAGAGAGTAGATGGGACCTCTGCAAGCCAGCATGGGAGAAGGCTGACAGCATCAGCCTCAACAACCCCGGTGCTCCCTCTGAGCTCAGGCTGTGTGGTTTGTCTTCTCAGGGTGAGGGTCGTTGCCCCATAAATATGTAATTTGCCCACTTGGAGCAGCAGTAGCCTTGGGCCAGCCAGTAGCTGCTGAAAGTGGAGAGCCTCCTCCCACGCCACCCTAGGGAGAGGGCAGTGCCATGGGGACACTGTGATCTTTCAGAGCAGGACTTAGCTGGCCCAAGTGGGGAGTGCAGCTGTGTGAGATGGGTGGCTTTACTGGAATGGGAGTGTGGAGGCACCTGCTTGGGCTGAAACTAAACACAAATGATGTAAGGCAATGAGTTAATACCATCTTGCCTGGGCTGCCAAATAGCTTCAGATGGACCTTTGCTATCGCCTTAATGAACCCATTTCTCTGGGCAGAGGGGGCTGGAAATGCTGTGGCTAAAGCCACCTCCTGGTCACATTAAATTAGGTTTCTGTGTTGGTTGGACCTCTGGCTGCTTCTGAGGGGTGCTGGTCAGTAAGTCTCCACCACTAGGATGTGCACAGCGTGCTCATCAGGCAGGTATTACTCTCTTGTGTTGTCAGTCCATCTCTGGGACAAGGTCCTTACCTGGGTATGGAGGGTGGTGAGCAAGTCCCTTATTATTCAAAACAAATTTTTGCAAGCAGGGACATGAGGTGTTTCCCAGAAGATTGGTACCTGCTGAAATCTGAACTGGTATTAACCTGTAGTGAGGCTTCAGCAGCTTGAAACTGTCTGAGCATATGTTGGGTTTCCGCCTTGGAATAACACTCATACCATTCCCGGTGAGCTCCAAGACATCTGGGCAGACAAACATGCCCACAGGCAACATTGCTGCATGATCGTGGTCATACAGATGCCCAAGTCAGAGAGTTTCAGCAAAACATTTTGGGACCATGATGTTCTGCTGTCTCTTGAGAGCCCTGCAGATGTGCTGCCGAGGTCATGCATCTGTCATGAGCTTAATTGTGCCAACATTATTGAAGATAGCCCAAGTCAACCGCACAAACTTAGGCAGAGCTCACTTATAAACTTATCCATTTCATCTTGAGTTCAGATTCCTTTCACCCCTGAAATAGCCTGGTCGCCACAGAGCCTGGCAGCAAGCATTTTTGATCACACAAATGTCTTCCCATCTTGTGCTGCAGTTGCCGATGCAGCATTTGAGTGGTGCACAGAGACACCTTTGTGTGGGAAGGGATACCTTTTCTGCTGGAAGGGACTGAGCTGCGTGTGAAGGTGGCTCAGCTCCTCTTGTGACGTGTTCTGTTGTGGGGATGTAGTCTTACCTGCAATCATGTGAGGTTGTGCAGGCTTAAATTTTGTCTTTGCTTGATTCAATCACATCCAGCCTTGAAAGGAAATTGTCCTGAATATATAGAGACACCAGGACTAATACATATTTCTGATGGATAAGTTTCTTTGAGTTTCTTTTGCAAGTTCGACAGACTTTCGTCCCAACAAATGCTAAGTCAGGCAAAAATGCGAGGAGGTCTGCCTGGATGAACAAATAGCTCCTAGCCAAACTCAAACACAAAAAAAGAAGCATACAGAGGGTGGAAGTAAGGATGGATAACTGGGAGGAGTACAGAAACATTGTCTGGGCATTCGGGGTTGAAGTTAGGAAAGCTAAAGCCCAACTGGAATTGAATCTGGCAGGGGATGTCAAAGAGAAGATCGTGCTTCTGTAAGTACATAGGCGATGGAAGGAAGACTATGTAATGTGGATTCATTGTTCGACAAGATGGGGGACCTGGTTACATGGAAAAGGCTGAGGATACAAGGGATATGGATCAAGGGATACAAGGATGGACAAGAAAATCGTGAGGAGCAGTCAGCATGGCTTCACTAAGGGGAAGTCATGCTTGATCAACATGATAAACTTCTATGATTAAAAGACTGGCCTGGTAGATGAGGGAAGAGCAGTGGACATTGTCTGCCTGGACTTCAGTAATGCCTTTGACTCCGTCTCCTGTAAGATCCTCGTAGACAAGCCGTGGATGTATGGGCTGGATGGGCAGACAGTGAGGTGTACTGAAAACTGTCTGAATGGGCAGGCCCATGGGTGGTGATCAGTGGAATGAAGTCTAGTTGGAGGTCGGCAACTAGCGGTGTACCCCGGGGTTCAATGTGTTGGGTTAAACCTGGATGCACGTCTGATCTCCCAGAAACGTGCCTGTACCCAGCTCCTAGCAAGCAGCTGCTAAAAGTCGAAATCTTCTTGGGAAAGCCTTGAGGAAAAGCTCCACCATCCAGCGAGTGCTTGCTTTTCATGGGACAGTTTGGTGACTCCAGGCCTTCGCCACAGACTTGTGTAAGTCAGTGGTAAGGAATACAGCCCTCCACAGAGTGATCCAGCTCATCCCAAGACAGATACTTAAAAGAGGTTACCACTGTGTATAAAGGGAGCTGAGGGACATACTTAGATACGGGCTTTTGACATTTGGGCATTTGTGGCTGAGTGAAATGGAAATGGTGAATTTACAGGCAAATACTCCTAATTTCCAAGCATGTGATAAATCCAGTTAATGCATGGTTACAAGTAGCTGATGTTTGCCAGCTGCTTCTCTCCAACTAATTGCTATCAGACTATCGACTGAGTTCAAATGGTCAGTGGCTTAGGCTGGGTGGTGGGTGCGCGGAGCAGAGCAGCCCCTGTAGAGTGAAGGAAAGGGTTAACTCTAGCTCTTTTGCATAGCATATCACTTGCTAATTTTCAGCTGCCTGCTAAGACTTGATTTTAAACTGCTTTTCCAGTGTGGGTATCATCTTCTGACAAGCCGTGAAGTAGCAGGCGAGTGTGAGCGAGGCTGTCCAAGGGGAAGTGGGGAGGGGAAGAAGTGCAGAATATTGTCTTCAAACACAGCCCAGAGAAAATGAGGACAACCCTCAAGAAAGCAGCCTGGGGCGCGTTGGGGATGAAGTGTCGGCCTGATTGACTCACCCAACCTGTGCGAAGAGCCAGTCGCAAATGTGTTGAGGACTGCCAACCCTGTAGAAGCACTGGGCTCTTAGAGTGAGCTCAGCTGGGCCAGGGACCTTGCTGGATGCTATCCTAGGTATGATCCAGCCTTTCCTAAGGGTCATCACACTCCCTGTCTCACCTGTGGGGTGCTTTTCTCCACATCATGCTAAGCCCTGATCCAGCTCTTCGCGGAGGGGTCTCTGGAAAACCAGGGCTTGGCAATACAGTGAAAAGTCTTTGCTGGTGGTGTTTTCCCTATTTGTGCCTGTTTTTCTGTCTCACCAGAGCACGTGCATGGAGCATGGAGGAAAGACCTACTGGAAGTGTGGGATAAGGCCAAGCGTCCTGGGTCATCCCTGTAGGACTGGTGGGCACCTGCTGTCTCCTGGCCTTTCAGCGCTTGCTGGACAAAGCCCATCTCCTCAAGCTGAACCCTTGGATCCTCCCCTCACAGGCTGTTTTCAACTTGGCCCCACTCTGACCTGAGATCAGAGTAAGGCGTTGAGTCAAAGTGGCCTTTTGACTTCATTGGAGTACAAATCGGAGCCACTCCAGGGCTGTACCACCTGGTGCTTCCTTCAGTGGGATGTTGAAGATAGCCAGAACATGGTGCCCTTCCTTCTGCCCAGGTGAGCCCCCTACATCGGGGCTGGGAGCAGGACCTTGAGAAGACACATGGGTCTCGGGGATGGAGAAACGTCCTCTGGACTCCCATGCTGTGGCATCATAAGGGCTACCCTGTGGCACGAGCCCATTGCTGGCAGGGCTGCCCCCCCTAGGACATCCCACCCCAGAGAAAGGAGTGAGAGCAGGCAGCAAGGGAGGGAGTGGGAAGGGGGCAGCTGGGGGGAAAAGAGCCCTGAGAGGGAGGTTCGGCAGGTTTTGGAAAACGCTGAGTTTTCACAATTCAAACGGCCTGAAAGGAGCAGTGAAAGGAGGGGGCAGGGCTGGGCAGCAGCTGCCAGGGGAGTGAATGTCCCCGCTCCCTTTCCCTTAGTCTGCCTTTGTCACCTGCCCACAATTAGCCACAATTTATCACCCCAGGAGTCTGCAATAAGTCACTCGGCCGGCTGAGACTGCCCAGCCCCTCCGTTTCCAGAGAGCAAGTCTCCTCTTTCCCATGGGTAGGCAATTAGGCAACCGCCTACCCTTTGTGTGAGCTCAGGGTGGAGGAGGCTGCTCCGTCCCCACCGTCCTGGCCTCCCAGGCCAGGCGAGACCAGCTGTCCTCACCGCCCTGCTCATCCTGCTCATGCTGGGCACCAAACGTGGGTTGGGACTGAGGTCTCTGCATAGTCATGGGGGAGAAGCAAACGTATACCATACCTTGCAGGAGAAGGTTCATCCGTGCTTCGTGCCAGGCAGGGTGCAAAGCTCCCTGTGCTCCTCTCTCTACCATTTTACCCAGCTTGTTTTGTGCTCTTGGGCTCAAGGACATGGGCAAATGTCTTGGATGAACAGCTACCTTCCACTCATACGGTGAGCACTCATCTGGCTGAGCCTTAGACAAAGACTCATGTGAGGAGAGCTAGGCTCAAGAAAGATGCTGGTGCGAAGTGGTGCTGTGATGAGCTACCCTCAAAGTCCAGCCTTGTGTGCCACTGAGACTCAGTTTCCACATTTTGTTGATGTTCCCTCTACAGAAAAGCAGCAACAGAGCATATGGGTTGATGAGACAGTGCCTGGAAGGACCAAGTTAGGGCCACACTTTGCACTGGCAAAGGCTGCCCTGGGATAGGAGTCACAGTCGGTTCAGCAGGGCTCCGGGGGATGGGTTTTTTTGCGTACCTCTGTCTGCGCATCTCTCTTGCAGCCCTCATCTTGCACTGCATACTCCCCTGGGACACCTTGTCCAAACAGGGCTTGTGGTCCCCCAGACGATAGAGGTAGGACAGTTTGCTCAGGCAGTGGAGGGCATGGGGAGGGAGGCTTAGACTTGCTGTCCTGCTCTCCCCTCCCACCCCAGTACCCCCCCAGACTTTTACACAGTGCTGCAGAGAACAGCAGGACTTTATGCCTTGCATGGATGCCAGGCTCCTGCCTGTCGCTGCTTGGATGGGGGGATAAGGGGTACCCAGGCTATTACAGACCCTACAACCATTGTAACGTGCTCTGTCAGCCTCTGAGGTGGGCCGGGCTGTGAGAAAGCCCTACCTGCCTGTTTCTCCCATCTCCAAAGTGAAATGCTGTCCATGGGGATGCTTCTTACTGGGCCCTGAAGGGACTGGGGTGGGTTTTGCAGGGCTCTGCACACCACATGGGTCTGCCGGTTCAGGTTCCCATGGTAGAAGCTGAGTCATCCTGAGCAGCGAAAGGCATGGGATGAGCAAGAGGTTTCTTACTGCACCTTCATGGCAACACATCTGGCATGCCCCCTCTCTGTGCCTGGCACCCAAGGAGGTGATGGGCACATCCAAGGATGTACAGGGTGATGTACAGGTCCAGTTCAAGGCATGGGTGAGCAGAGGTCCCCAAAACTCCATGCTCTCTCTGCCACACCTCTAACCCAGCCCTTTTTCTCCCCAGAGCCTGCTTCTCTGCCACCACTAATTTGCCTCTTGCCTGCAGGAAGGAGAAGTCTTGAGTTGCCTCTGTTATCACCACAAACACCATGGCAGCGGGGAAGGATGGGTGGTAGCCCTGACAATGCAAGTAAGCAACTTGTGCTGCGCAGTGTGGCCAGCAGCCAACTCATCCCACCAGGTAGACCCCGGGGGCAGTGACTCATAGGGGTGTCACAGCTAGCGCAGTCCAAGCTGGTGTGTGGGAAGTGCCCATGGTGCTTGGCGAAGCCTTGCTGATTGATGGGATGAGTACTCTTCTGCTGATAATATTTATGGCTGCCTCCAGGGAACGTGTCCAAAGCTCTGGTTTTGCTGGCTTGTTGCTTCCCTGCCACTTTCCAGCGGTAATGTTGCAGACGCAGGCTGTGGTTAGCATTCTGACCAAGGACTTGGAGAACCTCCTTCCTGCTTCCTCCTCCATGAACTGGTCATGAGGTGGGTGGCCTTCAGTTTTCATGAAGCTGTGTGTGCCCCATCCCATCCCTGTTGCAACTGGTGGCCATAGCCACTACACTGGCACTTACTTCATCTTACAAAGGGGAGGCCTGAATGGGAAACTGAGAAGACCCCAAGGTGCTTCCCTTTAAAAGTAAATTCCTATAGTGGTCAGAGAGGACACCCAGAAGAAGGTGGGAACACCAGTCCAACAAGCATGTCGGTGTCCCATTCATCAAGCTTTCCTTCCCCAATGTGGGCATGAGCTTCTGCCCTTGGTTGGTGGCTTCTGGAGCACCCTAGAGCTGTGGGTATGGGGCTGCCCTCCACTGCATGTTGTTCAGGTGGGTCATCTCTAAATCCTGAGAGCTCCTTTGCTCCTGAGACTCTGCCACCAACACTTGTCCCATTCCAGGGCCCCTCTTGTTCTCATGTCCCACACAGCCTTTGAGCTGCCCAGGGGGTGTCCCAGCCTGGAGCTAGGTGAGATACAGCAGGGCAAGACGGGTGGCTCATCCTCAACATGCCTCAGCCCTTTTCCTGGCCATGTCCTAGTTCATGGAGCTCTTCCTGCCCTCCACACTGCGCTGTGCTGGGGCCAGGTCGTTTCCTATGGATCCGCAGAGAGCTGGGCTTTCCCTCCCTAGGGTTCAGTGGCAGCAGTTGGAGGCCACTTTCCCTTGCCCTGCAGAGGGAGGTGGTTAACACAGCCCGTGCTGGGAGGTGCTGGGTGGTTTTTCAGCATCTGCCTCTGACACACAGCACAGAGGAGAGCAGTTGCCTTATTGTTCCCGATGCCATTCGATCTAAAGAGCCTGGCAGGGACAAAGCCTGCCAGAGCTGCCGCACAACCCCGCTGGGTCTCTGGTTACCAGCACCACATGCCTTGAAATGATCCCAGCTCCATGCCCAGGGCTGGCAGGAGCAGAGCGGGGTGAGATGCACTGGCCAGGGTGTGAGACCAGGCAAGTGTCAGTGGTTCCCTCTCCCTTCCCAAAATAACCCGCCCACAGGGGAAACTACATCACTGCAAAGTAACTCCCTCCATCCCATCCTGCTGGCTGGATGAACATCCTCGCTGGTGCTCGCTCCCAGTACCCAGTTGGGCAGGCTGAGCCAGCGTGTGCAGCCAGTCACCCTTCCCCGTTGCTGCGGACATTGGTACGTGATTTATTACCTATTCAGGAGGAACTCTTAGACTTCCCTTCGGAGCTGGAGGCAGATCTGAACAGCTGTGTTTGGCATGGCGGGGTCTAGTGGTTAGAGCCGGAGACGAGACGGCAGGACTCCTGAGCTCATTACTGTAACGAAGCTCGGGGAATTGGTTGTTGGTTATAGAGCTTTCCATTTAAGGAGGCCAGACTAGATGATGGTCCCTTCTGGCCTTAAAATATATGAAGCTACAAATAACTCAGCCAATAATTAGAAATTTGAGTCTCATTCCTGTGAATATTACAGGCTTGTTGGACTAGAAGCTACAAAGGCTGCACCGAGCTTTCCTCGCGTTTAAAGAGAAGTCATTTCCTGGTAGTGGGCCCCCTGTGCAAAGCCCAGGACTGATGTCATCGGCGTGGATATGGGAGCACGTGCAGGTAAACGACATCACCGTGAACTTGTGTCACGCCCTGCGTCATCCGGATGTGGCAAATAAGGATAATAAAGAGGGAAAGACCAGACTTCTCATGATCACGCCTCCTTTGCAGTTTGGACCGACTTTGGTACCCCTATCCGAACCCCACAGAGCATGGGCAGAACCTCTTAAAAAGCAAAAACGATGCTTGGTAAGAAAACTTGGGGGAAGAAATGCTACGTCGTCACCATGCTATGTTCACCATCTTCACCTGCTGGTCAGGGCACCTCTCCAGAGGAGTCTTGTGTCCCTGGTCGGTCCTGCCATCGCTTTTGCTTGTGCTTCCCACCCTCTTCACTTTGTTATCGCCTTTCGTTTGCTGAGGTCAAGTCCATGCGCAGGGTAACCCCGATGTTGGATATTTGTGTGGGCATGGGTGAGGAAGGCATGTGGAAGACGGAGACTCCTGTTGTTCTCAGCTCCAGGTTTGTGGACACCTGCGCCTAAATGGAGCTGTGAGGAGAGGTTTGATAGCAAATTTTGGGAATCTATCACCAAATACATCCCACATTAGGAAACATCCTTCTCCCCGTTCTTTATACAGCCCCACTCAGTATTGCCTGCACCCTCTCCCTTTTTCTCTTCATCTTCCATGTATGCAGCTTGGTTTCACACAAGACTCTTCAGACTTTCTTCTTTGTTTTTTAACCTCTCTCCTTGCGCTCGTCGCCATTTCTTCTTTCCCTCCCTGGCTGCAGCAATAGTGCCAGAGCTGCCAGGAAAATGCTGCATCCCCAATGCTGCGACTCAGCCCTGCCACTGCCTCCTCTGCCTTATGGAGGGGACCGGGCTGATGGGGGCAAGCTCAGAGAGTTGGGATATGAACCTGTGCTCAACGGAGCCCGGCTGACTGTAAACGACATCTTTTTAAAATATAGGGAAAGGCTGCAGCGAACGAGAAGACTGAATCCCTCTTTTCTTCCACTCCTCAGCGCACACACACGTAGCCTCCAAATGGGAAACCACCATGGGAAAGTGTATCCCTTGGGACCAGGGAAACATGTCCCAGGCGGAGAAAAATGCACAAAGAAAGGGAGGAAAAAGGGGTGGTCATGTTACCTAGGGGATTCACTCCGCAACAAACAAAAAGGTGTGACGAAACACTGTGTTGCACATATGCAAACAGCAGCCAGAGGTATTTCCTTGAGCAGGACCTGAATGCCGGGGCTGAGAGCTCAACAGCTCGGCATTGCACAAGTGAGGGGCTGGAGTCTAGTCTGTTCTTGTTTTCCCAGTTAAATGCCATTTTTGAAATGTTTTATCCTTTGTGTTGTTTAATCTCTGCCATAAACTATACAGGACACGTCATGAATTAGTGCTGCAGCAGACGCCTTGGCTCGGGGAGTTTCCATTTCTTGAATAAAGCATTGCTTCCCCTTATGGTTTTGCAGTTTCGGCACACACATCCCTCTCTTAGATCTGGAAAGCAAGGGTAAAAACAGGGGTCACAGCAGCCACGGAGAATCTTTCATTCATATCTAAAAAGACCTGAAAAAACCCTTCCTATTCATGTCAAGCAATCTTCCTGAGAAATCCTTTCTGCATTGTTTTTTGCTGACATCTGTACTGCCCCAGGTATGATTAATTCTTCTGCTCACAATAAAATGCTTCTCCTTTGCCTCTGAAGCAACCTGCAATTTCACAATTAGTTGGTAAAACACACCACGCATTCACCTTAAGCAGCAATGTGAACCCCGGGCGGCTTTGCTCCTGACAGCACGAGGGAGATTTGCCCTCGAGGGGAAACCGCTTGGCACTTGCAGCTTTCTGACGAAGGATGTTCCTGACAGAGTTCAGAGGCGTTGGAGAAAGTGGTTTAGGTTTCTCAAAGGGCTGGTTGTTCTTGGGAGGCTCTTCCCGGTGTCTGCGAGGCCCAGGGTGGGCTCGGAAGGAGGGTGCGTTTGGGAAATCACCGTGGGCTGCTCAGGTCAGGCTGATCCCAGCGCGGCCCCCGGGCACCCCCCGCCCGCTGTTTTGGAGCATACCTCTCATTCCTCCCGCCTCAATTACCGCAGCTGATCCCTTCCCCGCCAGAGCCCCAAGGACACAAACTGACACCCGCTGATGGGGCTTGGGCTCCTCCGGATCCCCGGGGCCCCGTGGGAGCAAAGGGACCTCCGCCAATGCTCCCACCCACGCCACAGCTCCCCACTGTGACCCCAGCCGCGGTGGGGGTCCCTCCAAAGTCAGCCCTTGGTGTGGATGCTTTTGCAAGAGGAGGGAGGATGTTGGGGGTCTCGGGGATCCTGGGGTACCACAGGGCACTTGTGTGTGCAAGAGTAGCTGAGGGCAGCGGGGAGCAAAGCTGGTGCCAATGTTAGGACAGGCTGCGCTGAGACGGGGGTCCCTGGGCATCTCCTGCAACTCTGTGGGTCCAAGAGAGGCCTGTGGTGCTTGTGCTGGGATCATTCAGTGCCTTGCAGCTGGAAAGCCCCCCTGTAAATCCTGCTGCAGGGAGCTCTCAGTCCTCACTTGCACGGGATGATAAATCATAGAATCACAGAATGAGTTGGGTTGGAAGGGACCTCTAAAGGCCATCTAGTCCCACCCCCCTGCAGTCAGCAGGGACATCTTCAACTAGATCGGGTTGCTCAGAGCCTCATCCAGCCTGGCCTTGAAAGTCTCCAGGGATGGGGCCTCCCCCACCTCTCTGGGCAACCTGGGCCAGTGTCTCACCACCCTCAGTGTAAAGAACTTCTTCCTGATGTCTCATCTAAACCTGCCCTGCTCTAGTTTAAACCATTGCCCCTCGTCCCATGGCTCCATGCCCTTGCAAACAGCCCCTCCCCAGCTTTCCTGTAGGCCCCCTTCAGGGACTGGAAGGGGCTCTAAGGTCTCTCCGGAGCCTTCTCTTCTCCACGCTGAACCCCCCCCAACTCTCTCAGCCTGTCCTCACAGCAGAGGGGCTCCAGCCCTTGGATCATCTTTGTGGCCTCCTCTGGCCCCGCTCCAACAGGTCCATGTCCTTCTTGTGCTCAGGGCTCCAGAGCTGGACACAGTACTCCAGGTGGGGTCTCACCAGAGCAGAGCAGAGGGGCAGAATCCCCTCTCTGGATCTGCTGGCCATATTTCTTTTGATGCAGCCCAGGATGCAATTGTCCTTCTGGCCTGCAAGCGCACATTGTTGGCTCATGTCCAGCTTTTCATCCATGAGTACCCCCAAGTCCTTTTCCGCAGGGCTGCTCTCTATCACATCATCCCATAAAGGATGCTTGTTTTGGGGGACTGCTGGCAAATACCGCCCCATTACCCCCGGGGGTGCTTGAGGAAGGTCCATGGGGTGGTCCGTCTGTGGGGGCACTTAATGCGGGTTAACGCTGGGAGGTAGCAGTGCGGGGCCGTGGTGGGATGGGTACGTGCAGGCTGGCTGATAATTCATCGTTTTTGTTAACTGTGGAGAGCAGGACCCGACTGCCGAGCAGGAGTGCGAAGCCATGAGAGCTGGCTGACCGGTGCTGAGTGTAAAGCTCCCCTTATGGAGCCCAGCGCTCTTGTTAAAACTTTAGGGCCTGACTTCTCGTCGGCCGCTGCAGCCGAGTGCGCAGCCTGCTCGCAGGAAAGGTGTGGAAGGATGGATCAGCAGCTACGTCCCACCGCAGAGCTCCTGGGGTGGTGCCAGCCCTGGTGTTCGAGCCTCCCCTGGCACAGCTGGGCAGAGGCAGACATAAATGAGTACCCCCATCCTGCGTGGCTACTGAACTGGCACCCCAAGTCTGACTTTCGTCCAGTTCAATTTGGGAAACCAACAGCAAACCAGAAAAATCAATGCTTTCCTGAATCTACAGAGGGCCTGAAACCGTTGCTTGAGGAGATGTGAGCTGCTTCTGCAAGGACCCTCTGGGTCCGTGTGCCGGCGAGCTGCCGCTGGACCAGAGCGCTGCGGCTGCAGCCAGTGCTGCGCTGCTGGGAGCGCGCTGCCCACGCAGGCGCTGCAGCAGCAGCAGGGGGGCAAAGTCACAGCTGGTAGGTACCTGTCTGCAAACGCACCCTGGCCACGGCTGTGCTCGGGAAGATGCCAGGAAGGGCATCTGTGAGCACTGGAAATCGCCGAGTACAAAGCGACAGGTCATTGCTATAGCGCAACTTCTCCAAAACAGGCATCTTCTGCAGCTGGGGAGATGTCAAAGCTTTACCAGGACTGTTTAACGGGAAAGGTGCCTGGTGCTCAGGGAGCAGGCCCTGAAGATACTGCACAAAACCTTCAAATCCGGTGCGAATGCAGAAGGTGGCGACGGCAACCTAAGGCTGAACTTCCCATCGCATAAACCTCCCTCACAAACCCGCAGCCCTCGTTCCCACAGGCCACAGCCCCAAACCTGTGGCAGAGCCGCCCTGCAGGCAGGCGCAGAATCTTTTCCAGTGATACTGGAGGCTCTTTCTAAGGTGAAGCACCCCTTGTGCCATTGTGACCTGCCTTTATCATCAGTTAAGCCCATGGTGGCTTGTGGCCGCCCTCAAGGATGTGTGCCTTGGTTGTCTATGTCCTGGCCATGTTTGCTTGTTCGACTCCCGAACACCTACTCTCCAAAGGAGTGGTTTCCCCTGTAGATAATGCACGCAAATTCATATTTTAGGAGTGAAGAGAAGGCTGGTAATGCGTCTGAGTACAGGTAGGATGGCACAGGCTGCCTGGAGTGGTGTGGAGGAAGATTCCTGGGAAGCAGAAAGAGCTGTAACATGTCAAAGTGAAGACAGAGGATAAATCTGTAATGTGATCTGGCAACAGGATGAAAGGCAATGGCGTGGGCACGGATGCAGATGGAAAATTCCCAGCCCCCTGCGCTGAAAAACCTCAGGAGGGACCAGCCTGGTGGCTTCTGGGTACCACATTGCCAGGGCGAGACTGGAAGGGAAGGACCGAGGGAGAAATCAGCCTGGAGAGGTAGGTGAAGGGCTAGCTGGAGACAACGGGCAAAGGGAACAAAGCAGCCTTGGCTGCCGTCCCGCCCTGCTCCGTTATCGCAGGAGCAGATGGTCTGAGAGCTGCTGTGCTGCTCCGTTCTCTCGTTCTGGTTTCCCCCCGCCACGACTAGATGTTTGCATTCGCATTTCAGTCCTTGTTTAGGCTGGGAGACTAGATGATGACAAGGGAAGTAAAACACCGACGCTGCCAAACAGAAAGGGAAGGAATCGAAGGGGGGTCCCTCACGAACTCGTGAGGGACCAGACTTTTCCAGACTGCTTTATCTGAGATTTCTGTGAACCACAGTGGCCTAATTAATATTTAGACTAAAGGGAGCCTTGAAGGACAGATTCTCCCTCCTTGTCACGGAGCTGGGAAGACACAACATGCAGCATCCCCTTAGCCCTCTTTAAGTCCTTGAGTCAGCTCGACTCACCCAGGTGGCCCTGCTTCCACCTTCCCAACATTTCTAGGGGGAAAATCGAGCAAATCACTCTCTTCATGAAATGCGAATTCCTGCCGCTCTTTTTCCCAGTATCAGAAAGAAGGAGGGGGAGG
The DNA here is from genome assembly GCF_964199755.1 of Larus michahellis. Classification (NCBI taxonomy): domain Eukaryota; kingdom Metazoa; phylum Chordata; class Aves; order Charadriiformes; family Laridae; genus Larus; species Larus michahellis. Next base: position 1,253,960 of record NC_133911.1, on the reverse strand, counting down.
TGAAAGCCCGTAGCATAAATCCGTTGCAAGTCCCCTACCGGGCCCACTTTTAATTAAATGTTGCTAAATTATCCCCTGCATCAGCAACCTGATGGCAGAGGCTGGTGCTTGCAGCAGCGGCGTGGAGATCCTCGGGCAGGGCTCAAGGGGAACACGGGCTTTTTGTAACACAGACCTCACTTTAATTTCTTGAGCTTTCTGAATTCTTGTGCTGTCGGGTAATAAAGGCAAGGGGATGAAATAAAGGCAAAAGGATGGCTTTTCTGCCCAGCCTGCGTGTGGTAGGGAGTCACAGACATCTCTCGATGTGCCTGTCTCCTGTGTGGAGCCTTGAGATGCTGCTTGCTCTGCTGTTGCACCCAGGCTTGCGTACCCCTTGGAAATGGCTGGAAAACGGATTGCACCAGCACCCCAAAGGCAGGGGCAGACGGGTGGCTGAGGCCTCACTTTTTGCCCTTGCCCCCTGGGGAGGAGGGGGATCTGTGCCACCCTGGGCAGCTCCAGCATGGCCACCATGGCCTGGACCACACCATGTCCACCCTGGCCAACTGAGCCCCGTGTCGCTTTGAGCATCGAGCCCGCCATCCAGCTGGCCGCTTTGTCCTCCCTGTGCCCATCCCTTCAGCTGCCCCCGGGCAGCTGCTTCCTCCCGGCGCTATTTGGGGTGTTGCCGTGGGAGGCTCAGCAGATTCCCCAGGGCTGTGGCTCTCCAGGAAGCCAGATACCAAATCCTCTCCCCTTCCCAGACCCTCCCAGAGGCAGAGCCTTGCCTCAGCATCTGTTTATAACTCCTGGAGTGGGCCAGGCTGTTTGGTTTGGGATAAAGCGCAGTCTGGCAGGGCTCCTCCCTGCCACCGCAGTGGCACACGGCCGCCTTATCTCCCACGACAGACCCTTTCCAAGAGCCCTGGGAGCTGGGCTGCCCTCGCTGGCCCCAGAAGGCGTATGCCCGGGGATGGGTGTGGGAGGAAGACAGCAACACCAGCCGGGTTTAATCATCCAGGATGTGCCGAGGAGCTGGGCGGGATGGGCTGTGGTGGCAGGCGATGGCGCTGGAAGCGGGGAGATAGCCCCGGGCTGGATGCGCCGTGGGAACGGGTGCTGGGAGAGCTGGGGAGGAGAGCAGATGCTGGGCTTGCTGGGCACGGTGGCTGCAGGGAAGTCTGGGTGTCAAATCCCAAGCAGAAGAACGCTCCTTTGCAATCGGCTGCGGTTGGGGAGGGGCACCAAATCTGCACCCCAGCATTCCAAGTTGTGCTCGGAGGCTCCCAAACATTTTGGGGGTGACTGGCCAAGCAAAGCACTGGCCTGGCCACTCATTGGCGTGAGGACCTTGTGCTGGGGCCATGAGGGGAGGGGTTGCCACTCTTTGTGGGGTGATGGACAGGGGATGCTCTGCACCTTCCCTTGTTCTGCCCCATGGGGAGCATGAAAGACTCTTCCCTGCGTGAAAGCAGCACCATCAGGAGTGCTCCTCCACCAGGATAAGCCAGGCATCCTCAGGAGACACTGAGGTCCAGCAGACAGTGTCGGCAGCATGGACATGGGCTTCCCTCGGCACAGGGGTTTCACGCCCCAGGAACTTCACGCCCAGCCCCTGCTCTGCACCGTTGCCCTACAGCACCCTTTGCACCAGGCTGGAGCTGGTCTCCTCCCCTGGTAAAGCGTCAGGCGCTTTGCTGTGTGGGTGGGACAGGAGGATGGACAAGCCGCAGAGAGCTGGTGGGCACAGCTTTGCCCGCTGGCATCACTGGTACAAACACCCTTCTCTGCTCCGCAAACGTGGCTGTAGCAAGAGGGTGGTAGCCTTACTGCCTGACAGAGGATGCTATGGAAGCCGCGGAGCCCCAGGTGGCTCCAGCCCGTCTCTGCCACCCTCTGAACGCTGGGTCGCTGCACTCTCAGGCCTGCAGCACAGGGCACAGCCCCCGAGCACAACCTCCCACGGGCAATGAGCTTTGAAATTCCCACTTTTCCCAGGCTGGCAAAGGGGCAGTGGCTGCCTCCTGCCGCACTATCAGCACGGGGTGATAAAGGCAGCTTCCTGTCACTGGAGGCACTTGCTTTCATCTCTCACATGAGTTTATGGACAATATTAGCATGAAACAGCTTTTAACCCTAGACTTTCTGTTGCAAAGCTCCAGCTCGCACCTGGGCATCAGGCACTGGGCCAGTATCTGCGTGATTTAACGTGCTTATGGGAAAAATAGAGCCTGAGGTCAGCCTGGACCTCCTTGAGGAGGGCGAGAATCAACCAGCATTCACTTGCAGGCGAGTCACAAAACCTGCCAACACCTTTGCTGACTCATCAAAATCGAAAAGTTTTTTGAGGAGAGGGTTCGGTTTTCTGCATTTCTGATGGGAAGCAGGCAGAGGGCCAAAGGAGACGTGCCTGAACCCTTCCAGCCGCCCACCTTGCTGAGGGCTGCCTGCCAGGACCTCTGCTTGGCTCCATCATGGGGAACTTGGAGATACCTGGGTCTGGGTCCAAATCAAGGTGCAACCGATATTGACATGTCCAAGTGCCCTGGGGAGGGGGTCTGCTGCCTCTGCACAGCTCTTCTCGCTCCCACACAGCTCCTAGCAGGCAGCTGGGGTGGCTCCCATCAGGTAGAAGGTGAAGTGTCCATTTCTCCGGAGCTGAACAATGTTCATGTAGTATTGCTGGGGCAGATTCATCCCTGCTCCTGGTAACTCTCTCCTCTACAAAGCCTTGCAGCCTGTCTTGCTCTTCAAAGTCACTGCCTTACACGATTCACAAGATTCTGTGCTTCCACACAGGCCCCCACATTACATCCTGGTGGAGTCCAGCTCATGTTGGAAGCACTCTCGATAAGTACCTCTCATTGGATTACATTTCTTTGTGAACCTGGTAGACTTCTTTCTCCTGTAGCGTGTCTGAGCCCTCTGCAAGCTCTTGGGATCAGTCAATAGGCTTGTTCTGCAAACCCAAGATCTGAATTCACTAAGACACGCAGAGGCTGGGGGCTCTCCTCGTTGGACACTGAGGTTCCTGCAAGACTTGGCTGAAGACATCCTTAAGGGAGCAACTAGGAGATGTTTGTCTTTCAAAATCTGCCACCATCTGCAATTACACTGTTCCCACCGGCTGAGTAGCTTATGCCTTACGTGCAATTTTTTCACTGTGTTTGCAGATTTTGGGCATAGACTTTTCTGTTTATGCAAAACACAGCACATAAGAGGCCGGTGACATGTCCCCTCTCAATGCGCAGCTGCTGTCGGCTGGAGGGAACAGTCGGGCTGTAAATCCCAATGCAAACTAGGGCAAGGGATACTTGGACAACCAAGGCCTGGAGGGAAGACTGAGGTATGGAAGGTAAAGGGGAGGTTTGCTGGACCAGTCTTTGTGGCCCCAAAAACCTTGAGCTGAATGTTATCGGTGCGAGACTGGAGCTTGTTGTGGAACAGATCATACAGACTGGAAAAAAATGTAATAACTGGGAAACTGGGCAGGAGGGCGAGAGGCAAAGAGCATGAATCCCATCCTGGCAAGCTGGGCAGAGGGGAGACTGGCATCTGCCTGCAACAGAGGCAAAGCCTCCCTCCAGACACCACCAACAAGAGATTTTATGGCATCCCGTACATGAAATCCCCTGGCACGTCACGCTGTCCCCTACGTTTCACTCTCTTTTTCTTCTGCTCTTCCGCTTTCCTTCAACACTCTTCCTCTTCTTCCTCCAACACTGAAATACGGAGGCAAAGAGAGAGAGATGAAATACTGTGGTCTTACTGCTTTGTAGGGGTTGGGGAGCAAAGTGAGAGTAGACAAGAGTGGTGACCCTCCAGACTGCTCCTTCTCTGAAGCTTGGTGGAAAAAAAGGGGCAGAAAATGAAACAAATCCCAACATATCAAGCCTTTTCTCCCCCCCACAAAACAGTGTTTTTAAATCAGCCAGTCTGTTGAGAGGGTGTCCACAAGCACCACCCTTGCTCTAGAGACCTTCTCCAGATGTTTGGTATCCATAGTCTACTGCCTCTGGTGGTGACTCATCTGCCCAAATGTAGATCTCTCCCACGGAGGTGTTTGTATTCATACAGCTCCTTGCATGACAAAGTGTTGGTCTGGATGGCCTACAGATGAGGCTATCCTTTACATGTCCAAAAAATAGTCCTTCTGCTGAACAAACTTCACCACAACCCTGGAGGAAGATCGCTGCCTGCCTGCAAATGAAGGCCTTGATAGCATGGCCCACGTTGAGGGCCCAGCGTGAAGCTCTCTGGTTGTGCCAGGTTGGAGCAAAAAGAACAGAGCAGAAAGACCACAAACAAACAAGCACGGAGGCATGGCTGGCATAGGCGTTGACATGGTGTTGGGAAAGGTCTGAGTGGGGCACAAGATATTTCTGCAGGTTAACTCTTTCCTTCTTTCCCCTGCCAGGCCTTTCCCAAATCACAGCTCGATGGGAGGCTGGTAGGAGAAGTGTAGTTTGGTCTGGTTGAGAAACAGGAACTCAGGACATTGCATGAGATGGGGAGAAAAAATTGAGATTCAGAAATTCCCTGTTTCTCCCCTGAACTGCTTTGGTGTGAATGAAGCTGCGTATGGCAGAAAAAGTGATAACAGCTACATGAAGTGACTACCTACACCAAAACCCAGGCTCTCCACTGGGGCACCAGGATCAGCCCATCTTCTCCAAGCAGCCCAAGCGGTGGGAAAATGGATCAGAGCCTCACACACCTGGGAAAGTCTCCAGTTGTGTCAAGCAGGTCATGCCAAGCAGGCTGGGAGCAAGGTCCTGTGGTGCCAGCAAGAAAGAGCATTGGCTTTGGAGCAGTCAAAAGAGGCCAACTTCTCATGGGGATGGGGGTCTGAGCTCGTATTGGAGGCCTGGAAAGAAGATGGGATAACAGTGCTGCAGGCAGGCCAAGGAGCTCAGGGCAACCTGCTGGTGGAGAGAAGAGAGAAACTCCTGAACCATCGTAAGTAACTGAAGCCATGTCCTCAGGCACCTGCAGCCCTGGCCAGAAGACAGGAGGGATGGGCACCTGGAGATGAAGAAGCAGATCTGAAGTTGAATGGCTCCATCCCCAGACTCTCAGCTGACTGCAGGGACAGGGTCCAGGTTCACCAAGCACGGGTGCTGGGACATTGGACCATGACAACACCAAGCAGCTATTGCACTGTTTCTGGCCAACAAATTGAGGCACCTTCTGCCTCTGGCCATGAGCTGGTTAATGATGGGCTGTGCTACTCAGCAGTTCTGCTGGAGCAGGACGTGGGAAGCACCTCAGGACTACCATGAAATGCTCACGGGGCTTTTTCACAGAGCTCACGTACGAAAGGTCAGTGCTCCATTTTGGGCCTTGACCAAGAGGTTCAGATGACACTCAAATGCTCTTTCTCCTACATGTCTGCCCAGGCATGAATCAAGTGGCAAAAGGTGAAAGACGGGTTGGAGAAATAGGCCTGATGGGAGTCTGGGAGTCTATTTTAACAGCTCCAGAAAGCACGAGACCAGCAGTACTTTGCAGTGATGGGACCATAAGCTGACCAGACCTCTCCTATCAAGCCAGGCCTTCTCCAGGTCTCCTAGCTCCAGCACAAGGTATTTTTAGGACAGAAATTGGAAGAGGTCAAGAAAGAAAATGTAGAACATCAAGTTAAAGAAAGATAAGAACCAAACCAGGACACCCATAGACCTGTTTCTCCTTGCCCTCTCTGTCGCTCCTGTACAGTGGCTCAGTGGCTTTGTGGTGATCCCTCTGTGTCCCTAAGATGTCTTGCCCTGTTGTCACCTCTGAGTCCAGGCTTTCAGTCTGCTCCCTGCTTTTCTTAGCATTTTCACAGCCTCTGCTAGGCAATAGTCTCGTTTCCTGGAGATATTATGATTCCAGTCATGTCTTTCTCCACCCTTCAAGTCTGTCCCATTCCCCTAAGCTCAGTGTCCCATGTCCTCCCATGGGAGGACCAATCTCTCCTCCCTTAAAGGGGCTTATCTGCTCTTGTCTTTTCCCTTTTTAAGGAAGACGAGGGCAAAGAAGCACAACAGATCCCCTCCATCACAGATGGACACCTACAAGTAAGCTCCAGGTGTTCTGGAGATGATTGAGGCTGGGAGAGGAGAAGGGAACTTTCAGGACCCACTGCCTTTGGGGTGAGCACAGTGATCCAAAGAGATCTAAGGGCAGTGGGAGAAGCTGCCGTCACCAGCTGGAGTGGCTGCCACAGCCTGGAGCTACCACTCCCAGAGCAAGAAGGCAAGGAGGAGATGGGGCTCACTTGAGTATGGACGAGCATCTTCTGGCTGGTGATAGGCAGCTTCCGGATACCTGAGAGCTGGCGCAGGACCCCACAGGGAGCAAGAAGGTGACACCAGCAGACAACATCACCCCAATGTCTCTGTGAGATTGTAGGGGGTGCTGGAGGGCAATGGAAAGGAGCTCTGCCCATGAAGCTGACCCCCCCCAGGCGTGGGGCACAGGGCAAGACTCTGAGTACCCCCAGTACGGAGCGCACTGTGTAGATGTCTGGGGCCGTCTGCCTGGAGAAGATGGCCCTGATCACCATGAGTCTCTTTTCTTTCTTGGCTTTCTGCATCCCCAGCCTCCAGCACTTGCACATCGGGGCATTAATTCAAACACAAACATTTCTGTCTTCCCCACCTTTCTGCAGCCCGTTCAGCACCTTCCACCACTCCTGCACCATGTGCTCGTTCATCAGCTTTCACCCCATTTCTCACCACTGAACTGAAGGGGATCTGGACACCAAGCCCTGCTAGGGGCTTTATGAACTTCCTACTTCATAAACCTCTCTGAGTCATTCTGCTCCTGCCCGACATATCCAGAGCGTCACCTTATTTCAAAGCTGTGGTGGGATCCCCCATGCATGGGCAGGGGTCCTGCTCCTCACCAGCAGGCACAGACCACTGCTGCTCATGCTTTTTCTTGGGGGGGGGGGGGGGGGGGGGGCGGACTTTTTCTAATTTTCACTATTTATTTTGAAACCGCTCATGGCTGTTCCCATATTTAAAACATTTGTAGTCCTGTGCTTAAAATACCTGCAGGGACTGTCAGGAGCTGCCAGCGCAGCGCAGAAGAGACTCAGGCTCGCAAGCCGTTAACTCACTGTGGGACTATTTGTCCTTTCGAGCTCGGTGCTGGAATGCTTCAAGGTGTTTAGGCAAGGCCAAGGCCAGGGCATGGGAACGCAGGTCTTTACCCGGCTTTGCCCGTAATTGCCTCCACGCCCGCACTCCCCTGTCCCTCGCAAAGCAGAGAGGAGGGAGCTGTGCAGACGGCCAAGGAGAAAGGTGAAGGGGAGGAACTGAGTTCCAGCCCTGGGAAAAGCAGGACACAGGGTAGAGGGCTTTGCAAACACTTGGCGTGTGATAAGATGCGGCACTGATGCACGAAAGCAGTCCCTGGTTATCCTCACAAGCGAAACCCAGCAGAGAAGAGATGGAAGAGGGGCTGAGAGAGCCCGGGGAGGACCAGGCACCGCTTGGCTGAGATGCTGAGCGCCGGCCGGTGGCATTCTGCTCTCCCGAGCTGCTGCCTCCCCAAGCTGAGGTCACTAAAGATGTCAAAGAGCTGTTTTTAACAGGAGGGGGTGTTCAGCTTGACGCCTGGCTCCGCTCCAAAGGGACTAAAATCACAAGCTCCCCGCCTGCGCCATGTGCAGCTGCAGTGCCCAGCGCCCGGGGCTGCAGGTCTGACATTGCTGGCGGAGGCGTTTCAGAGGCCCAGGGCAGCCCCTGAATTTCAGCATCCCCCCGAGGCCACCATGGACCCGGCGTGGTGCTGTAAGGTGGAAGGTGTCCGGAGGGTGCCCAGGTTTGGAGCCGCTTTGGCTGCACCTGGGAGGGTCTGGGACCAGGGTGGAGGCGCTGGGCAGCACCCAAAGGCAGCGGGGGGACCCTGGGCAGGCTGGGGGAGATGGGGACGGTGCTGGGTGGCCGCTGGAGGAGGCAGGGCTGCAGAGCCCGGGGAGATGCTGGAAAGCAGAGTGGAAGGCAGGAGGGAGCGGATGGCGTGGGGAGGGGAAGGGTGATTTCTCCTGCCCCGTGGATCACCGTGGGAGGACATCAGGGTGCTGGCAGTGATCCTTGGTGGCCAAAGCCACACGAGCTTTTGCTGGTGGCCCCGTGTGGTGGAGAACTATCTGGCAGCTTTTTATGATGGACTCAGGGTGGCGGGCACAAGCCCTGGATGGGGAGAGAGAACTATCTGGTGTGGGTAGAGGGCTTGCAGGGCACAAGGAGATGGGGACAGGCAGGACATGGCATGGGCACTGCTCAGGCACCCCAAACTGCTCTTGCAGGGGTGGGGAGGGGAGAGGGTGCAGTGGAGGGGACAGGGACAGGCCAGCGATGGGGGGGGCTGCCCCGCACCTGCAATAACAAGCTCCGGGCGCAGGGCCTGACAGCGGGACGGGGGCCGAGCTGGAGTTACAGCCCCCAGGGGAGACCCTGGTGGCTTGGTGCCCGGGAAACACCTCCGAGCCAGCCCCCCCTCCACCAAGGAGCCAGGCGTGCCGGGGCTCCACCAGCCCCACGCCTGCCGGGCCGGGAGCTTTGCCCTCCCGCTCCGGCTGCCCCCGTACCCCCACAGTGCTGAACAGCCCCTGGGAACCCCTCTCCTACCCCATGCGGGGGACACCTGCTCCCCCTAGCCCCTCTGCTCCCCCCTGGACTTGAGTACCCTACAGCTGCCTCTTCACTCCAGACACCCTTGTGCCCTATGTGTCCCCCCAAAAAATGCTCCATCACATGTAATGTCCTCTGCCCACAGTTTTTCCATGCCTACCTCAAACCTCTGCCCACTAGCTCACCCCAGCATGAGTTTTTCCCCCCCCGACTCCAGCCTCCTTGCAGGGCTTAAGCTCTCCCGCTGCCCTCCCCACCCCGAATCCTGGTGCTGCTTGCTCCTACTCCAGCTCAGCAGACCATTGCTCCCATCACGTCCCTTTCAAAACCGCCTCATCCCCTGCCTTTCTTCCAACACCTCCCTCTCCTCTGTGCTCCCCGGTCAGTCTTCCCCCAGAGCTGTCACTGCTGCGGTAGCCAGGGAAGAGACCCAGCCATGCCCTTCACTCCTTTCCCATTCTTATGGGCATGCTTACAACCACGGAGGATGTTGAGAAAATCCCATCTCAGGCACTTGTTCCACTTGCCCTGAGCATGTTCCCAGTAGGTTCCAGAGCTGGTCCTCACCATGGGGGTATGGCAGTCACCCCTAGCCTGCAGCCAGCTCTCCCTCTTTGCCTTTACCTCCCGCTGCTGGGCTTTCCCCAAGGGGTGGAGGGGGATGCACAGCACCCCAGACCTTTCCAACATCAGGGGAAGGTCTTGGACTCTCACAAGCAAAGGGGTTCACACAGTCCCTTTGGTCACACCTTTAGCCTTTGCACCTGCTGTGACCTTCCCCCAGCTGACTTTATGTGGGTGCCTGTTGCCAGCACCAATCCAGCACCAGTGCTACTTAGCTGCTGTGCGTGGGGCCCAATCCATGCCTACCGCATTCCCAAGGAACTGTCTGTGGAGGTGGAGGTGCTCCTTGTCTCCTGGTTCTTCCCGTGCAACGCAGCTTTGGTTGTCTACAGCAAAGCTTTAGGCGTTCTCTGTTTTGCAAGGGCCAGGCCAGGCAGCAGAGCCCCAGCTTCCTCATAGCTGAGGGCTGTAACCACAAGGCTCTCATGTTTTTCCACCAGATGATATGAATTACGTTCCTGGTAGTGTCACAGCCCAGGTTCAGTGGGATGAGGAGACTCCTCCTTCTTCCCAACCTGCACCTCAAACGTCCTCAGAGCTGGGGCACTCCTGGGGGATGGACTGGTAGAGGATGGTGGAAGCTGGGACTGAGTTCCCCACCTCTTGGCCACGTTTGGCCACCATGCTGAGCTGGAGGGTGAGTGTTTCAGGCTGGGCCTGCAGATGGTAAATCAGGGGCACCCCCTTTCTGGGTCACTGCCAGTCTTTGGGAAGAAGGAGGTGCTCGGAGAGCTTCACAGACTGAGGGACACCAAGCAGGTGTTAAGCACTGGAAGAAAGACTTGGCAGAAATCTTAAGTCAATGTCTTGGGGGGGACTATGCAGGTCAGATAGCGTTCTCTGTAAAGCTGTCCTAGATGTAAGCTCCTCACTCACTGTTTAGTCAATCGACTGCCTGCTGGGGCTTTGCCTCAACGTTCCCCTGGTGATTCAAGCCTTGGGAAGGGCACTGGGAGATGTGTGGAGCCTGGCTGTTCCTGGGCACTGGGTCTCACTGTGGTTGGTGCTGCTCTCACTGGTCTCTAACCCACCTCTCCGCATGGGAGGGGATCTTGGAGCACTAACGGAGGATTGCTGCAGTCATGGTGGGGTGTAAAGGAAGAAACAGCAATCCCTCCCACCCAGCAGGACCCTCTGCAGAGACATGGACAGCCCCATACGACTCACTGGGACAACTGCACAGTTGGCAGAAAGACCTGGCTGGCTCCAAACCCCCTCTAATCCCATCTTGCAAATCATTTACTTTATGAGTGCAGACCCCAGCACCAGAAGGGGAACCCCCCCAAACGCACAACGTGTCCTGCTGGGACCACAGGGGTTCATGTTGCTTCACAAAGCCCTCCGTGAGAGTGTGCTCCAGGCAAGCTCTGGGGACTGTTTGTTAGGTGTCATCTGCAGCTATTCCCTCAAAAAGGTTTCCACTCACGCACCCCAGCAGTCTGGCTATTGCTTTCCTGTGATCACAGAAGGAGGGAGGACTGAGGAGATAGATGTCCCCAGTAGGACCTGGCAGCCTGCTCCAGCCTAGTTAAGTAAGGATGGTCCAAAAGTCCAGATCCTACCCAAGCAGGTGACATGAGCCTCTCCAAGTCAGAAAGCCAAGAGGGTCTAAGGCAAGAGCTGCCTGTGCTGTCTGGAAGTGAGGAAATGGAGCACGATAAAGCTTCTGCTTTCCTATGGATGAAGACAAGCAAGGAGGAGAGGCTGGTGAATGTGACAGCTGATACACGCAGCATGGAAATGCCAAAAGGGAGATGCGTCCCTTCCTCATGGTAGCTTTGCTGGATAGATGATGAAGCTGGGGAGGGTCAGTCTGCTCAGGTCAGAGGTGCCCCAGACGTGGTACTAACAGGGGCTGCCACTCAGCGCTCCCCCCCAGGTATCCCTCCTTTCCTTTTCTTCCTCTTTTTGCCTTTGGGCTCCTGCTCCTGTCTCGAGGCCGTACTACAGCCATGCACGCAGACTGGGGCTGACGGCACCTCTGCTCCTGACCCACAGCCTCGTGGACATGAGATCTCACCCAGAAAGGCCGAACATAGTTTGTCTGCCCAGTAACCTGGCAACTGCACTAATGCATGCGCGCTCATAAAACATCCCCCTGAACCGGAGCCAGCACCCACTGAGGACCGTATCCCCTTACACTGGAGACATGCTGCGCTCCCTGCGTTGCTGCTTCACCGTGGGCCCTTCTGAAGGGCAAATCCTGCCCCACGCTTCTGTTTTATTCCTGACATGTCTTCTCCTCACCCATCTCCACACCACACCCCACATTGCAGTGGGACGGTCAGAGGTGGAGGAGGCTGCGGGCATGGAGGGGAAGGAGCTCAGCTTGGCATCAACCCCACTGAGAGGCATACCCACCATCGGGAATGCCTACCCCAAATCCACCTGAGAAATGCATCTCAGCATTAAAAAACAAAGGGCCGTCTCACCCCTGCCTGCCTGGCCATCAGGAGGAGAGGTGGCTGCCCTACACCAGAGAGCAGCTCGTGATGTGCTATGGGGTAAATGCCCCTGCAAGACGTGTGCCTAGTGCCCAGGTCCGATGCCTGCTCGGTGGGTGTGCAGGACCGAGCTCTGCTGGGGGTTGAAGCCTCCCAGCCAGATTTATCAGAAAACACTCTTCCAGAGGTAGAGAATGTGCCTGAGGATTTTGAGGCTGATTTGACTTTTCTGGAAGAGACTAAATTTGGCACGTCAGATAAAAACCGCAGCCCTGGAGAGTGGCTTGCACTCCCCACCCAGCATCTCCGTGAGTTGGGCGGCATTCGGAGGAAGGCTTGGGGGCTGTGCTGGGGCAAGTCCCTCGAGGAGGATACGGGAGGAGTCATCTTGCTGTTTGAATTTGTGTCTTTCGGCTCCAGGGGTTTCCTGAGCCTGGAGGGCAGAGGGAGGGAGGTGAAAAGAGAGAGGTGGCTGATTTATAGCTTACCATCTTCTCTGATCTTGATCGCCCTTTGTCTTGGGAGTCTCTCTTATCCAGACATGGAGATGGGAGGAGGGGATCTGTTTCAGAGATTGCTGAACTCTGGGTGTTTGCCGTTTCCTGGAGATCTTTTGATGTTCTCTTTGCTTTAAAACATTTTCAATGTTAAGTTTCTCAGCCTCCCGCTGCACCTCGACTCTCGACATCGGAGCACGATCCATCACGATTTACCCAAACAATCTCCAGCGAGGCAAGACCTCCCCATCTCGGGGGCCTGCGAGGCAATCTCTCCCTGCAGGACCAGGCAGCAGGGCTTCTGGTGCACCCCTCTGCACCTCACCCCAAGGCCATGGGCTGCTATGGGCTATCCATTGCTCATTCCCTTCAAATCAACTTCATCCTCCAGTCAAATCAACTTCATCCTGACACTTCTGTCACCTTGCTGGGACAGGGATGCATAGCAACCAAAAAAACATCACGAATCGAAAGGCTCAGGAAGGAGATCTTGCTTTTCTATGAGAAACCCATGTACTCTTGATCAGGCCCCTCGTCAAAAGAAGGCTTTGGCACAGCCCAGTACCTGAAATGCACTGTCTCCCCTGGATCAGATAGAACGAGAGAGAAATAACCACTGGATGGTGGCTTTGGGTGTCTCTCACCTCCTTCCCTGGGCAGTGGTGTGGGTCTCCCCGGAGCACCCGTGTCTGCAGACACAGACACCCCTAAGCAAGAATCTGGCGCGTGGTGGGGGGTACTGGGTAGTGCTGAGAGATGCTGGCAAGGCTGGGCTGCAAAGCAGCAGTGTGGATTGAGGTCTGCCTCTCGCCTTTCTCCGAGGCAGCCCAGCTGACTTCTGACGGGATGAAAACCACCTCTCTGGGTGAGGTATCACCAGGCTTGTGCCCTTGAGTCCTATAAGTATTGCTAAAAATCAAGAGAGCTCGATTTAGGACTCACTAAAGGAAGAAGTGCAGGAAAAAATATGTTTCTGAACCGAATCTCTACCAGGCTGAGGAAGGTCTTCAGCTCAGAGATGATCTTCTCTCTTTTCCAGCATGTGCAACTTGTCAGCTCTGGTAACGGACATCAGGTCTGTAATTAAAAGACCATCAAACAGTCCTTTTCCATAAATCCTCTCACAGCACTGTCAGTTAATAAAATTGATTTCATTTAACTGGTGCCATTTTCCAAAAGAGACAGGCCAAAGAACAACATCGCCTGTAAAACAATCTTTTTTGTTCCGTGAAAGTAATTAGTTTTGCTTGGACTAATGTGCTTGGGGGTTAATTATCCTAAAACTGCCCATGAACTCCCATGATGTGGGGATATTTGTGCTGGGCTGCCGGAGGTGCCAATTCTTGCAGCAAGGCTCTTTATGAGTCTTGATGATGCTCCTTGTTTTCCTTGACTTCTCAGCTTAGTGCCGTAGTGTGCTTGCGTGAAAATTTGCTTTCATATCCCCTGCCCCAAGAAGTTTCCAGCCTTCATGGTTCAAAACCACAACCTGAGAGCACCTGGGAGCAAAAGGCAGATAAGATTTACTTGTTTATTGCTGGTTTATTCTTGATTTTTACGCTAAAGCAGCAATTTTGCAGCGCCTTGAGTTATGATTTTTCGTGGCTGGGGCTGTTGATGCCAGCCTGTCCTTACAGTAGTCCTAGACAGCTTTTTTTGGGTGAAAGAAGAGGCCACGGATGGAGATGGACCCAGGTTTGTTTGTAGTAACGTGCTTTCCAAGTGCGTGGTCTGTAAAGGTGAGATCATGTCAAAGCTGCTGGAGGTTGAGCTTCAGCTCAGGAGGGGCTTTTTGGGTGGAAAAAGGCGAGAACTCCTGAACTTTCACCGCATGCTAGGCTAGAAAAAAACCACGCAACCAAAATATCTCATAAACCGTTTTTCTTTCTATTCTTTTTTATTTTATTTTTTTTTTAAAGAAATGGCTATACGCGGCCGTTCTACTTGTAACCCAGCCAAGAATAATTTGTGGCAGGAAAGTTTGAGCATTTGTAAAAATAAAATAAAAATTAAAAAAAAAAAAAATTGAAAGCACGTTAGAGTATTTTAGCGTGAACCCAAACAGAAAGGCGGGTATTCAGAGGGCAGAATAGCCTCGATAGCACGACACTCTGCATTTCTGGCCATGTGTTGAAACAGAGATTTTTTTTATGTGTTTGTTTTATTAATCACACTACAGAGCTCAGCGCAGCACTCGCTGATTTTTGTCTTGTTAACATTTTTCTGTCCCACTGCCATTTGGTCTCCATTTGAGCTCTACACCTGCTTCCCACGTGATAAATAGGAGCCTCACGCGGAGTAGGCACAGAAAGCCACTTCTTGTCCCTGTCCTAGCAAATTTTAGTAAGAGTTTACCTTTTGCCATCCTATTCCATGGGTACTTTTGACCCCAGGGCTGCACTGACTGCAAGGGGCTTGGCGTGCGGTCCTTATTCACGGGGGATGGGTTTTCTTCATGCAAGAGCTTCCCATGGACTCCAGTGGACTCTGCCACGAGCAGATGCATTGCAAACAGCAGAGCCGTCTCGCCAGAGCGACTGCATCCCGCACTGCCCGCAGCCCACCAAAACCCACAGATTTTTGCAATAAAGCGCCAGGGCCAAAATTTTGCGGTGTGCAATAGGGATCAGGACAAGGGAGGGCAGTGGAGAGGGTCTGCTCTGCCTGCGGGATAACGCAGGAACGCGGTGAGATGAACAGGTGGTGGCCGGGGATGATAAACAAGAGTGTCTCCGCATGAAGTAATTTGCCACAGGATGTTGATGAAGCCGAAAAGTTAAGCGAGATTCCAACCCGGGCTGGACATTTGCATGGCTAACAAGAATATCCAGAATTATAATAGTTAATACCGACACCGCACTCGGAAGAGATATCAGATCCGCGGCCCCAGGGCAAACGCCGACTGTAACAGATTAGGGAGAGGCCTCCGGTGGGGGATGGATTTGGGGGGGGGGATGGATTAGCTGACACCTGCCTGATGTGGGGACTCGCACCTTTCCTGAGCACTGGACGTTAACCCCTCCAGCGGGCAGCCCGACTCCCACCAGAGACTGCTGATTCATCAGGATGGATATATTCCCCGGAGATCCGTCGCTGCGGATGAAATCCTGATGGAAAACTGCCCGGTTTCCTGCCAGCATACCCTTGGCAGCCCGCCTGACCAGCTGGTAGCAAGAGGAGAACATGGGAGCCCGGCTCCTGAGACGTTAAACTCTCCCGACTCCCGTGCAGACCACTGGGTGAGGGATGGCGGGCTCCCAGCTGGTGGACCACGGTATGGTGGTGTCTTCCAGCCTCCCAGCTTAAGCCCACCAGCTGGAGGAAAAGGGGAGCGATGGGCCAGACTGCTCTGCCTTTTGCAAAGGCTGCTTCTGGGTTTTCATCTCAGATCGACCCCCGAACAAATTTCGAGTCACCAAAAAGCAGCGGCAGGGCTTCGTGATCCCCCACTCTGCTGCCTGACCCTGCTCGTCCACTACTCCGTTCATATCTGATGCCCTTTCCCTCTTTTTCTGATCTTTGCCCATTTGCCCGGGTGACCAAATATCTTCCAGGGTTGCAGAAGATTCTGGTGGGCTCCTTGCAGGTTCTCCACCAGGCAGGGATGGTGTGTGTCCAGCTTTGCTACTGGACAGAGGAAGCTGAGGTGGGTCTCTCAGGGTTTGGCACCCCCAAATCCAGGTCCCCATCTCCCACACAAGTACTGACATAACAACATGGGGACACCCTGTCCCAGCACTCTGTTGTATAGGGACCCCTGGGGGGGTGTCCCTCATTCATCTTCCTCACAGGTTGTGGATAAACAGGATGTGAACATGGGGCTCTCCATAGATGCAATGGTAGGAGACCACTCTTAGCCTGACGCCTCAATTCCTGTCTCTGCTGTTTGTGGGTGGCTGGAAACGGCCTTTTTTTTCTTGCTTTAAATGCACACTCCTCTTTGCTAAGACAACCCTGAGACAGAAAATTCTGCCAGAGTTTTCCTCCCTGAGAAGGTCGCCTGTGCCCTGTCCGTGACAAAACTCCCAACGGCCCACGCCATCCCTCAGATAAGCCGCCTCTCAGAGGAAAGGTTCAACAGTGACCGAAAACATTCGGGATATTAAATTCTTGGGCACGAAAGCTGTGCTTGGACGTGCCACTCCTGGAAGAGTACACAGTGCCATCTAGCCGCGCTGGTCCGAAGTACAGAGCTCTCTGCAGGTACCTTCCCAACCCCAAAACCCAGCCCTCTGCACCCCCGACCTCAGGAAGCCTTGCCACCCCTTTTCCGTCACTGACCAGGCTGCTGGGAGACGAATGTTGCCAGCCCCGTACCTGCGGGTGGGGGGAATGTGCTTATTTCCGACATATGTATTTGTTTTTAGCTCATGGTGAGGTTTGTACCTAAGCAACCCAACCTGGCTGAAATGGCGACGTTTTAGTAAAAGCTGGGACTGGTCCCGTTTCTTCACGGTCTCCTCCAGGGTGGTGGCTACGTCTCCTGGTGTCTCCCTTCTGTTCGGTGGTAGTGTGCTGGGAGACCTAGTCTCCTGGTCCTCGCTGTCACTGTTCCCCTTTCTGCACCCGATGGGTGGGAGAAGCACAGAGAGGTGCTTGTTGTGGCTTCAGGCATTTCCCCAAGTCATTTCTTCTGGTCCTGGCCATTATTTCCCTTCTTTTCCATTTGGTAGATCTCTGTGCCAGTCCTGGCATCCAAATCTGGAGAAAGATCAGAGATGGTAGGATAGCTGGAGAGCTTGGGGTGGCTTTAGATTCCATCTAGCAATATGCTGAGCTCCTCTGTTCCAGCACAGCCATGCTCACAAACATCTACCTCAGGTGTCAGAGACAATGTCCTCCAGTTGGCTTCACTCCGGGGTTTCCTTTGGTGCTGTGGCATTTCACCTGCGAGGAAATTGTGGGTCTTGCTGGTGCTGAGTGTTGATTCTTGGTGCCCATGGAGGGCAAGTCCTGTCTCTTGGAAATTTCACAGCTGGAGTTGACAAGGCTTAGACTGTGCTGTTCATCATCTGTCTCTCCTTTCCTCCCCTCTACCATTTCTCCATCCCTCACCGGAGGATGGGATGGAGAGAGAAACGCGCCACGCACCTACCCTCTCATCTGGCATGGAGGGAGATTTAAGACCTGATCTGTCTGGACTAGGATTTCACTAGGACTTCAGTCCTCTGTCAAGCCCTGGCACAGCTACTGGATGCCTGACAACCGTCTTCAGCTGAGCCTCATTCCAGCTGCCATCATCAGTCAGGAACATCTGCAGGTCTTGATGCTGGAAACCTCGCCTTTTTGTAGTCCCCTCTGCCTCCAATTCTTTGCTACTTAACCTGCTTTTCTGGCCCTTCCCAAACCCCGGTGCTGAAACCATGGGCCTTTACCACTGTTCTGTGTCAACCATATTAATTTTAATCTCACCTCACATCACTTTTTTCTTCTCGTCCATTTCTATCAGCTCCTTTTCCCACTTACTGCTCTGTTGCTGGACTGTGTGGAGCAAGGGGAGCATCTTGTGTAACTCTGGGAAGAGTCATTCTTGAGTATGGTGTCCGTCACCCTTGGATGTGTAGTGCCTCTGGTTGAAAATGCTGCAAGATGCCCTTCACTAGCTAAGATCCCATCATCATGAACTGTAGAAGAAGAATGGGCAGGATCATTGGAAAGACCGGTTCCTTGGGTCTTCTCTAGTTATGTGTGACCTGAAATCTTTATGATGCTCATAACTTGGCAAAAGTTGTGACAATATTGAGATACAGGCACTCACATACACACAGACAAATTATTTAAGCGAAGGCCAAATGCTGTTTCTCCTTGGCCCAACTCTTCTGGCTTAGGTTTCCCCTGCAGACAATCCAGCCCAAAACTGTACCTGAGGGTGGGATTAATTGAATCCTCCGTAGACACCAGGTATCTATGGGAGAGCCAGTGGTGTAGGCACCTTCTAGAGAAACTTTGTCCTACCTGCAATGCTTGCCTCAGGATGATGTGATTTTTTCCCTAGAAGCCCCTATTTCTCTCTGGTGACTATAAAGGCAGTCAACCCTGTAGCTGGCTGAGATGGAAAATAGCCCAGCGGTTAGAGTCTGGTGAAATGTAAGTAACTGAAAACAGTGTTTTATAATAGGAAACACTGCCTTAGCACCAGACCTTGCTGTGAGAGCCACCTGTGACAGTGCGGGAATGGAGGAGGCTGAGCCAGGTCTCAGTTACATCCTGCCTCCTGGGCATTTTCGTGCAGGGCTGGGTGTTCAGCTGCAGTTTTACATTTATTCCCCACATGCCCTGATCATGCTGGTGTGATTTCAGAGAATGGAAGAGCGAGACGTGTCCTGCCTCTGCTGGGCGTCTCTTTGGTCACATGGAGATATCCTCGGGCTGAGGGCTCCTGTGCACCACGGCTGGCTGGGTGGGTGTGGAACTGGGTTGGACAACTGCATCACACTGCTTGGTGGGAGAAAAGGAGAAGAATGGGAGAAAATGAGAGGAACAGGAGAAAATGAGTTTCGTCCAGAGCTATTTTGCATTGACATTAAGGAGAAACATCAACAGCAGTAGATCAAAATATGACAAAACTGGGAAGCTTTAATCCAAAAAGTGAAATTTTCTGGAAGACCTGAAAAGCATTAAAACCCAAGAATGAAGCTGCGGCTGCGCTCCTAGCTCTATCAGGTGTAACGTTGCCAACCTGGGCGACAGTATTGCGAGTCTCTCTAAAATTAGTGTTTTCCTTAAAGCCCTGGCTGCTGGAGACAAATAAAAAGCATCTATTAAAGAAGCGTGATTTTTCAGCCAGTCTCATGTTTTCTGGAGCCTGATGTTTTCAAGACAGTTGAATTGTTTCACATCTGTGACTGGCGATCCTGTCGGTGCCAGAATACAGCCGGGAACTCACACAACAACCCCCGAGCACGGGCGCACGCGGGTGTTGGCGTGTGCTGAGGTGCTGCCAACGCGCAGGGTTTCAGCCCGTCGTTGTTCCCCTAATAACCCAAGATGCTGGAGTCCCGTGAATACCTACGCCTCTCAGTTTTCATTTCAAATAAAACTCGTTTTCTAATCCTCCCAGTTGCAGAGGAAAAAGTCGACAGACTGTTTTGAAAGCAGCTTAAGCACCCCAAAAGCAGAAGGCCTATAAACCAAATTAACGAACGTAATATTTAAACAAGATTGCAAGAGGTTTAAGCCAATTCCATGCTATTTTGAAGCCTCGCTGTGCTCTGTGCCTCGCTTGGCTACGGTTGGGGTGGGAGGTGGTGTGGGCAGAGGAAAAGCTATCATCTGCTCCCTAGCTTAACTCTGTTTCTGCATCTTGTTCCTTAAAAAGCCACCTCTGAGGCACCCTCTCCAGGGCTCCACAGGAGCGAGGGCCAAGTGCATCCCTGGGGAGCGCAGGGAAAATTTAATCTGGGTAAATTGTGAAATGCACAGGGAGAAGGGCTGGATAAGGACAGCTTCCTTGGTGCTCCGCAAACCCCAAGGGAACCAAATGGGACCAAGCTGATCCTCTGGCTTCTCTGAGGTTCTGCATTCATGGTCTGCACTGCACGCTCTGCGTCTTGGCCTGACACCAGGGCAGGGACACTGACTGGCTCCGAACTGACAGTGCATGTTATAATAGCTGTTTGGAAACAATTAGGAGTGTCTTACTGGAACCTCACCACTGCTTCTGGGAGGCTTTTGGCTCTAAGGCTCCAGTTGTAGCTGCAGACATTAAGGTCAAGAGGAGGTCGGGTTAAAAATACAGGATAGATGCGCAGAGCCCAGACAAGCTCCATCTGACACTCATGGTGACTTGGCTGCATGGCTGCACACAGACCCTTGGCTGTGCACAAATACGCAGCGAGCACCCTGGAGTGCCATCGTTGCTGGTGTTGCCATGCTCTAAGGCTAAAAGAAAGGCAAAGTTTGTAGAAAGAAACCATCTTACTGTGTCCAGCTCTGGAGCCCTCAGCACAAGAAGGACATGGACCTGTTGGAGCGGGGCCAGAGGAGGCCACAAAGGTGATCAAAGGGCTGGAGCCCCTCTGCTGCGAGGACAGGCTGAGAGAGTTGGGGGGGTTCATCCTGGAGAAGAGAAGGCTCCAGGGAGACCTTAGAGCCCCTTCCAGTCCCTGAAGGGGGCTAAAGGAAGTCATAGAACCATAGAATCATTCAGGTTGGAAAAGACCCTTGGGATCATCGAGTCCAACCATCAACCCCGCTCTACAAAGTTCTCCCCTACACCACATCCCCCAACACCACATCTAAACGACTCTTAAACACATCCAGGGATGGTGACTCCACCGCCTCCCTGGGCAGCCTATTCCAGTGTCTGACCACTCTTTCTGGGAAGAATTTTTTCCTAATGTCCAGTCTAAACCTCCCCTGTTGCAGCTTGAAGCCATTCCCTCTTGTTCTATCGCTAATTACCTGTGAGAAGAGACCAGCCCCAACCTCTCTACAATGGCTTTTCAAGTAGTTGTAGAGAGCGATGAGGTCTCCCCTCAGCCTCCTCTTCCTCAAACTAAACAGTCCCAGCTCCTTCAATCGCTCCTCATAAGATTTATTCTCCAGGCCCTTCACCAGCTTCGTTGCCCTCCTTTGCACTTGCTCCAGCACCTCGAGATCTCTCTCGTATTGAGGTGCCCAAAACTGGACACAATACTCAAGGTGTGGCCTCACCAGTGCTGAGTACAGGGGGACAATCCTGGGGAGGGGCTGTTTGCAAGGGCGTGGAGCAATAGGACGAGGTGCAATGGTTTAAACTAGAGCAGGGCGGGTTTAGATGAGACATTAGGAAGACGTTCTTTACACTGAGGGTGGTGAGACACTGGCCCAGGTTGCCCAGAGAGGTGGTGGAGACCCCATCCCTGGAGACTTTCAAGGCCAGGCTGGATGAGGCTCTGAGCAACCTGATCTAGTTGAAGATGTCCCTGCTGACTGCAGGGGGTTGGACTAGATGGCCTTTAGAGGTCCCTTCCAACCCAACTCATTCTATGATTCTATGATTCTATGGTCTTGTTTGTTAGGCTGGTTGCTATATGCAGTCCTGTATACAATACGCAGCCCCAGTCTGCACAGGACCGGAGGATCACAGAGTCTGCACAGGACCGGAGGATCACAGGACAGTTCATGTCAGAAAGCACCTCAGAAGGTCTCTGGTCCAATGTCTTGCTCAAAGCAACATCACCCATGAGATTAGGTGAGCTTAGTCAGGGCTTTATCCAAATTGCACAGCCTCTCTGAACAACGTGCTCTGCTGCTGGACTGTGCTTAGAGGTAAGAGAGGTTGAAACCCCTCTTAAGGAATACATTACACCGACATGCACAGACATATATGTACACACACACAACATACACACACAGAGGCAGGGAGATGCTTGCATTCACTGTGCTCACCTTCTGAGATAAATTACGTGAGCTAAAAAGCCAGCCTCTGCAGCAAGACCCCCAAATTCATCCAGTTTGGCCCCAAGGAGACCTCTTAACACACCCAGACCAGATACTCACATCCATCGCCCAGCCAGCACCACCACAGACCCATTTGGATGAAGCCTGGCTGGAAACGCAATGAGGAAGAAAAGGAGGTGAAGGGCTCAGCAAGGAGTGGTAGTCCTGGGAGTGGTTGTGTCCACAGCACAAGATCTTCCATGCTGAGGCGATGGGGAGCTGAGGTAGGACACACAGGACAGCCAAAGCCTGGGGAGAAGTTGGTATAACACCCTCCCGAGTACTTTGGGATGGAAAGGCTGAGTGCAGAGTGGAGGAGGAACGAGTCCAGTGTCCCCATCCCATACTTCTCTGCCCCTTTAGATCCAGGCTTGGATCTTCTCATTCAGTCATTACTCAGAGCTCAAACACTGGAGCAGGGCTTCAGCCAGTGGCAGCTAATCCCAACAGAAGATCAAGAGATGGACCTGATGAGAGGCACCCTCAGAGAAGGTGGGACTCAGTGTGCCACCTTCTGCCTGCCCATATCCCAGTTTGGAGAGGATTGGAGAGGGAGTTACAAAATACACTTGAAAGTGCAAGTTCCAGGTACTTTGGAAGACAAACAGACATTTATTTTAAAAGTCAGACAAGGAAGAAGAGAAAAAAAAACCCTGGAAGTCCAGGCACACCTCCCTGGCAGTCTCTCTGACTCTTGCATCATTTGCAGCACTCTGGAATGGTTTTCAAAGCTGGGTTTTCATTCCCTGACTGACAGTGGTGCCGGTTTAACTGAAAGCTTAAGCTACTCGGTGTAAACAGGCATCCAGCCTGGGAAACTGCAGCCAGGACAGGGAAAGTTTGTCAGAGGCAATAACAGCTTCAACGACAGGCTTCCCTAATCCTGCTGCCTCTAACAAGCCCATCCAGCTCCCCTCCATCCTGGGACCTACCATCCCTTGTTCCTGGATGGTCTTGTAGGAATAAGACCCTTTAAAGAAGGAGGGTCTGCAGACAAGTTTCTCCTTGCAAAATCAGGACACAGAAGTCATTGTTTCCTGTTACGATGATTGCTGTGAAGGGTCTTTGGGCTGCTGCGAAGTGAAGGACAAAACTCAGCATGACTCAGAGGTCGCTTTGGCTGAGGAGGACCTTGCCCTGTGAATAATGCTGCTGAGAGCAGAAGGGGAAGGTTCAGGCCAAGGCAGGTGCTGGTGGATACTGGAGGGATGCAGATTAGTTTGGAAATGAGGAATTCACAGGTTGATGGTGGCAAAGATCAATGAATGCATCATCAAATAGGAGACGATCCATAAAACAAGCTGCCACTGCTCAGGGGAGAGGCTGTGCTGGGACCTCCCAAAGAGACAGTGATAAATGGAGCAGACATGCCACTGGTCTGTGTTATCAACAACAAATGCTTTGACCCTCTCCGCTTTTGGCCAAAGGCTGCTGGTATTACAGGGAACCCTCTCACGGCCATAATGGAGCTATACTGGTTTATACTGGCTAAGACCCCCGCAATTCCCAGGCGGTTGATAGACAGGGTGGAAAGAGGAGCTGGTTCCCCGTGTGGGCTCATGACTCTAGCTGGCTGGCAAAAAGCTTCCGAAAATTTTTTCAAAGCAAATAGGATCGATGGAAAAAATAAGGAGAGTGGGAGAATGAAGAAGAGACGTGGGGCATGTGGGAGAGAAGACCTTCCCCAGGCTCTCACATGACCCTAGCCACACGTGAAGGAGGGTCTGCAGGGAAGAGTGCCCAACGGGGAGCAACACACGGCGGCTGAGACAGATGTTCACGGACACTCGTGATTCAGCTGTGACGAAGCTTTGCACAAGCGCACAAAGGAGGCCACTGTAGTGCCACAGGCTCCTTCGGAAATCCCAGTCTTTCTGAGCTGACCAATGTCATGCCCAGTCCTGCAGGGTACAGAGGAAAGGGTTAACGCCTCCTAAAACCCTGTTGCGTTGGGAACGCAACAGAAAATCTGAAAGCAGGTCAGTACCTCAGCTGCTTCTGAATTCTCATTAATTTGCGTTCCCCTCTCATTTATTAATGGGCTGACTCACACTGTATTTGCTTTCCCTTTGCTGCAATTTGCAAAATTCCTTCTTATTCCCAGTAGCCCTCTTGGCAGTGTTATTTTTCTCTGTTTTTCCCTGGCCTTTATCATTTCCTTGCAGGTCTTAGCTGAGTTTGCATATTCTTGCTCTGTTCCCCTGGCTATTTCTTTTCAGCCTTTTTCTTTTCATCTTCAGGCCTCCTAAAGCATCCCTTGGGGCTACCTCAGTGACTCTGGAAGAAGCTGGGAATATTCTGCCACCCACCGTGTCCATGAAGGGGATTTTAATAGCTCCCTTGGCTCTCCATTCCCCTTTTCCTTCCAGTCCCATGTGGGGACCCAAATGGCCTACCAAAGGCTTGGAAGCTCACAGGTCTTGGAGCAACCTGCATTTCCAGACAGGGAACCACAGATCCCAGTAAGCAACAGGTCCTGTGGAAATGTTGCTCTGCCCTTTGCTGCTGTCTGCTCCCAAATGCTCCGTGGATTGGTTATTGCAGTGGACAGACTGCTTTCTTCTCCCGTACTCCAGCCAGCGCTCACCATCTTGCTGTGCCTGTGGTGGAGCCAAATCTCCTCCAACCCAAGAGTCAGGCAGCCTATTAGAGATGGCCCAAGACTGCGGTCCCTGCACTGCCACACATCCTTTGGCCCCTGATTTGGCTCAGTCCAGGATTCGCACCCGCAGAGAGCAAGATCTGAGTGTGCCTGTCAGGGGAGCACTGTTTGGCTATATGTGCCCACCACGAGTGTCTGGGTGGCTATATGAGCCTTTTGGGTCTCTACACATTTGTTTTCCCATGTGCTGGAGAGTGCAGCTTGCCTTGCAGGGGTTCACCATTTGGTGCAACAAATGGGGCGAGGGGGGTGGTGGTTTTGTGGGTGCCAGCCTTGCCAGGGCTCCTTGGGTGCTCCCCTTGTCCTTCCCCAGATTTGCCCACAAGAGGGAGGCAGCGACTTGCGGTGTCCGCTCCCACGCTGCATGGGCGTCGCAGGGTCCCAGCCACGACGCCCGGGGTGCCTGGGGGCCCGTGGGCTGCCTGGGGGCTGTACCCACCCTGCACTGCCCGCACGAACTGCTGGTGACCAGGTGCCTCGGTGGGGTGGCCACTGGTGGGTGTCTGGGGCTCATCCACGGCACATCTCGCCCTGTGTGGGAAGAGTCGAGGGATAGCATCGTCTTGCCACTCTGGCTATTTTTTCGTCTCAAAACATCAAAAGATGTTGTTAGTGTTCATTTTTTTTTGACCCGAGTGAGATTTCTGTCCTCTTCCAGGGCTGGGTGAGACCTGTCATGGTGCTGTGCCCATTAGCAGAAGACTTCTCCTTTGCCCGTAACACAGAGAGTTGCCAGCAGAAGACAGGAGCTGGAGGGTACTGTCCTTGACAAACATTTTCCGTATCTCTCCAAACCATCAGCCCTTGCTTATTGTGGAGCAAAGAAGCCCAAAGGGAAAGGCTGAGCGACTCCCTGGTATATTTACCAAGGTGATCCTTGGAAATTGATGCCTTTCCATGGACCTTGGGAAGGCAGGAGCAGGGACTCTGCTCAGCAGTCCTGGATACAAGGCAATAGCCCTGTTTCCAAAACAGCCCTCTTAGCACACTGCCTGCCTTAGAAATACTCCTGGGACCTAGTTCTAGGCAGCCAAACTCCAATTACAGCTTAGTCCCCACGAAGCTTGCCAAGATCTTTCCCGTATGGGGATCTGTTGAGGTAGCATAGTTAGTCCTGGTCAACCCAGGTGGACGGGAGGTCACCCTTTGTTCAGATATCAAAATAACAGGTGCCTATTGTAATGGGCACAAACTTGATCATGGGAAGTTCCACCTAGACATGAGGAGGAACTTCTTTGCTGTGAGGGTGGCAGAGCCCTGGCACAGGCTGCCCAGAGAGGTGGGGGAGTCTCCGTCTCTGGAGACATTCCAGCCCGCTTGGAGGCGTTCCTGTGCCACCTGCTGTGGGTGACCCTGCTCTGGCAGGGGGTGGGACGGGGTGATCTCCAGAGGTCCCTTCCAACCCCTGCCATTCTGTGATTCTGTGATCACACATAATTTACTCCAGTGCTGCCTGGATGACTTCAAACATAAGCGTGTTCCTGTGGGAAGTTCAAGGGAAGTTGGTAGCAGTCGGGGATTTCTGTGTCAGGTCCTGGGTCTTTCCGATGCCCAAGAGATGCCCTGCTCTTTGGGCTGGACTCATGCAGTCGTGATGCCTTCCTGGCTAACAAGGGCAAAGCTGGGGCTTGAAGCTGCTGTAAGACGGACCATCCCAGATCATGCCTCCTGGCAAGCAGTGGGCTCTGGGGTCATCTCACCCCATATAAGCAGTTCATTCTTCCATGCAAAGTGGCCTCGCTCCAGCAAGGGCATAGAGATTGCTTGCCATGGAGAGCTGTAACTTCTACAAAGGCTTCCTTTCTCCAAACCGTGACACAATTGTTGGAGTTAAATAAATCTGTCATGCACAAAGCAAACTGCGTTCAACAGTGTCCTCTCCCACTCCAGCCGGATAAAAGCCTGGCACTTTGGAAAGTGTTTAAAAAACATTTTTCATTCCCTTGTGTTCACTCTTCCCTCCTGTTACATCCCCATTGCACTCACTCATTCAGGAGCCTGCACAAGGACCTGAATTTCTAATAGGAACAAAAAAAGCAGAAAGGGAATAAACCCAGTGTTAAAACCCATTCAGAGCTTCTATTATTTGGGACCAAAAGGGGAAGGTCCCTTGCAGGTCACTTTTAAATGTGTCTGTCTAGAGGCAAAGAGATTCAAAGTGCATTTATCATCCTTCTTATTCATCCTCTTTGTTGTCCACAGCAACCCAGGGATTTTTTTCCTGCTTCGTGATGCGGTGATTGCTACAAACCCGGCTGGGCTCAGCCACCATGTGAGGAAGGAGGGTTCTCCTCTGCCTCACACATCATCAGCACAGCTGTGAGCTGCATACCACTGCCACAGCATTGGTGGTGACACGCAAGGTGGAAGGCGCCCGGGATGACTTGTCCCAAAACTCAGCTGGGATGCAGGGCAGCGAAACCCAGGCTGCGGTGGGAGCAGCCAGCTGGAACCTTTTACGCGTAGTAATTCACCAAAAATGGGGTTTCAGCAGGACCAAAAGGAGCTGTAAGTTCAGGTTTCAGTCGTTTGGATGTGTGTGAAAGTGTCAGCATAGTCCTGCTAGATGTTTCCAAGGCAAAATGTCTCATTTCAGAAGTGCCAGAGTATTTCATTAGACAGCCTTGAAACAAAATTCTTTTCCTATTTTCATAGGGCATTTTTATTTAAAGGCTGACCCAAAGCAGGAGAATATGAAGCTAAGCAAAAACACTGGGTAGCCCAAAGGAAAGGGTTCCTTTTGAGTCAAGGGGACAAACGACTCCAGAGAAATCTTCTGCTCCCTGGGCTTGGTCCCCAGCCCTGGGGTCCCTGACCCAGATGTGGTCTGGATGTGGGGAGAAACCACTGGCGCAGCAGATCAGCAGAGTGATGGCAAACTTCAGGAGCGGAAGGACAACAAGGAATAGACAGAGAGGGAGCTACGGGAAACAGCATTAGTGAGGGAGAGAAAAAGGTAAGGGCAGCATGTGGGTGATAGCAAAGGAGTAGGAGAAGTGGGAGAGGCATATCTTCTACTTAGCTTTCAGTGGTGCAAAGGAGGACATGGTGGGAGAGGAAGGGGCAAAGCCCAGAGTAACGCAAACTGAGACATGGGTTGGAAGAAGAAGGGTTGGAAGCTTTGGTGTTTCCTCCCTCTTACCCTGGGGGATTTTGCTGTGAAAAGGACCCCGTGGCCCATGCAGGGGTGAGGTCCATGAGGCTGGTTGAGGTTCACTGAGGTTCAGGAGAGAAGCTGAGTGTTAGGCAGGCTGTGGAGGGAGCAGGGCAGTCAGGCTGGATGACCCAGAGGCTGGTGGGCCGTATCCTGGTGGCTTGTTGAGACAGGCAGGACCCACGTGTGTCAGTGGGACAGAAAAAGAGTCATGGGGTGATCTCTTCCTATGGCTTAACATCTCCAAGTCTTTGTACCTTTCAGGATCCTGATGTGAAAGGGGATTCCTCTCTGCTTTGGCATATCTGGCTGGTGACTGCTTGGCCATCTTTCCTCTTGCCCCGCTAGGAACAGTCTGGCTTCATGTCTTACCCCCATGGCATCCCTTTGTCATGTCCCTTCACATGTCATGTCCCTTCACATACTGTGTGGGGCTACTCTTCTCACCAAGGCCAACATTGTGACCTGTCAGTCATCACGGTGTTACCCCAGCTCTGGATCCAGCCTGGTGCCTTTTAGGTCTCCCATCTCTTTCCAAACAGGTGGCTATGAATTAATGAGGTCTAGGGATAGTCAGAGAGTTATAAATATCTTCTGAGATGATGAATTTTAATCAGGACCCTCTAACGAGCACAAGATGAAATCAGGAATGAGAATGATGGTCCCCCAATGGATCTTCATTAACAATTTAAATGACTGAGGTCTTAATTAAAGGGCTCAGGACTTAGCTGAGGGATTACAGATTGCCCAGGGGGAGAAATCAAAGACTTCAAACCCCCTTTTTTACAGAAGGTAACGAGCTTTTAAATTAGATTTTTAAAAAAAAAAAAAAAGAACAAGGCCTTGCTGTTTTATCTGGCTTCTTCACTCTTTCAACGATGCTCAGATCTTGAAATGTGCAACCTTGGTCTGACAGCCCCCCCATCACGTGCAAGTCCCCACACTGCTCCTGTTACCACCTCACCTCCGTGTCCCACTAAACACCAACCCTTGGGCACGGACAGCATGAGGGTATCCATGTTCCCGTTAGGGAATCCCCCAGGGATTTCTGATCTTGAGGAAGATACCTGCAGGGACACACTGAGATGAGCCCAATCTCCATCAGCTTTACAACTCTCCACCCTTGTGTAGTGGCTCTGAAATGTTTTTCCTAAAGAAAAATACTGCATACGTTCAGCTTGTGTTTGTGAAGAGTTTCAGGATATACAAAAACAGATTTTTTTGGACAATTGTAGTATTTTTTCATGCTCAACCCCAGGCCTGTTGCCTATGGCACACATGCTTCCAGACAGCAGTCTTCCCTCCTAGGCAAGCGTTGATATTCTCTGCAACACCCAACCCAGAAATTGTCCTCCTTTCTTGGGATGGAGTGACCCTCCTGTCTCTATTCCTGCCTGCCACCAACACAACTCCACCTCGTCCAGGCAGCCTGCTGTGCAACGGCTCTCCTGAGCTGGCGTTACCCGGCTGTTAGGGTGACGTCTGAAAGCTGGTGATGCTAACCCACCAGGGTGACCTCTGTTAATGCCAGGGCCTGCCCGTGACTGTCGTCTCTCTGTCAAGTCTAGTGGACACAAGGAGGGAGGGGATGCTTGGAGGTGGTTGCATGAGAGAGCTCCAGGGCAGAGGAGGAGTTTCAGACCATGGGGCAAAGAAGAGTGCTCAGACCTCCTGATGCGGTGCTTCTTTCCAAGAAGGAGAGGGACAGCCAGAGGTGGAGGCAGACAGTGGGATGCTGCAGAGGGATGGATGGAAAGAGACACCCAAGGTGAATGGTCAAGGTGGAAGTGGCTCCAAAACCTGTGGCTGGGGCTGGCTCCTGGGTCCAGCGAGGCTCAGGAGCAGGTCTCATACAGAGGGAAAGACACTTCTGTGCCATGTTTCACAGAAGCTGTTCTTCACAAGCATCTCCATTCCTGCTGGCTCCTGAATCTCTGCTGCTCCCATGGGTAGAAGCTCAAGGAGGGTCATCTGTGGGGGTAGTTTGAGGAGCCTGTGTGAGGAAGAAGCCATTTAGGAAGAGCAGAAACACTGGAGCTGGATTTCCTGGCTATTTGTGCCTGGAGAAATGGCCTCTGTGGGGATGCTCTGCTGGTTAATAAGATCTGAACTGCCCCAGCATCTGTGGGGGAAGATCTGTGAAGTGTTAGATCCTCCACTCTCCTCCCAAAAATCTCCCAGGAACATCACTGCTGAGAACTGCACTAGACGTTTGGAGATCAAGCTGGGCAAGCTTTCAGAGGGCTGAGAGAGATACACAGAGGCACTGAGTGCTATCCCATGACCTCTGTTTCATTAGGAAACTTGGCTAAAATGGACGGATGCACTTGGAAAGTGAAGCAGGAGCCCTTTCCAAAGGGGCTGGCTTGGCTCTGCGCAGTCTGCTTCGGAGCTAAGATAAAGGGCACTATAAAACCTGCAAAAGCCCCTGAACTGGCATGCTGAGTCTCACCCTGGGCTCAGGTCAGAGAGCTGACGCGGCTCCGGCACGATGATGAAACTGTGGCTGAGAGCTTTGAGCGGCTGCAGAATGGGGCATCCTCGCCTCAGAGAGGGCCAGTGGGGAGCCCAGCGCACCTCCGCGGACATGGTGCTTCCAGGCTCAGCCAGCTCTGCACAGCTCCTTCAGGACCCAGGGGTGACAGCAGATGAACACCGGGTCCTGCACAGCTCCAGGTACGCGGGTGGAAGGACAGGATGCAGTAGGGCCGAGCACTGGCTCTGGAAGAGCCCTTCAAGGGAGTGGGGCTGGGTACCAACCTGGGGCATTGCACAGCGGGGTTGGCCCCGAGTGAGAGGTTCGGGGGTGCAGAGAAACCGCTGTGGAGTCCTCCCTCTTCTTCACACTTTCACAACAGAGCTCAGCATGGGGGGGGGGGGGCACAATCCTAAAGCCAGTGCCCACATGCTTCTGCCCTCGCTCCCTATCTCAAAGGCACCACAGCCCCAGCATCTTGACCTGCACAGCTTCAGGGACGCTGGAGGGAGAGAACAACTCCTCTGAGGAGCCAAAGGACCATCGCTGACTCTGTGTCCTTTGGGAGGGAGAATTGGGCTGTGAGAACTGCTGGTGTCCTGAGATGACGAGCAAGAGAAAGTAAGTTCTTCCAGGGCATGGGGCACAGGCTGCTTCGCCTCCTGTGCTCTTCCCTCTTCTGCATCCTTGCCCTTGCCCTGGTGTCGTGCTGCCCAGGGCACGAGGACACGGGGCTGGCTTCTCCCCATTGAGAACCCCCCATCACCAACCCCACGCCAGCTGACCCACTCCCCCCTCTCCCGGTGAGCCCTGCCTCAACAGGTGACAGCCCCGGGCTCTGCCGATAAATCGTCCCCACGGCAGGCATGGGCGCAGGGGTGGCTGATTCATCCTCCCCGTGCTTGGTGTGCCAAGGACTCCTCGCCACTGAGCCGTGTGTCCGGACAAGCACTTGGATTTCTGCGGAGACGGGGAAGGCAGCTGGGCTGTCACCTGTCTCAGACAGCAAAGATCCCTCAGGAGGGTCTTTGCTCACCCCCTCCTTGGAGACTGCTGAGGATCTGGGGATTTTGGGCACCTCCTCTGCAGTGTAATGGGTGGGAAGACCACACAGCAGTTTTGGGTCTGTGCAAGGTAGAGGCTTGTCTCCCTCCCATTGCTTCCCAATCAGGCGCTGGGACAGAAGTGTTACCTCAAGATGAGGGCTGGTTTTGTTGTGCAAAAAGCCCTGGAGATATTGGGGAGAGAGTTTCTCGGGGGGATGAATGGGGCTGGGCAAAGGATGGATGGGAAGTAGCAGCCTCTCCCAGCCACAGAAAGTTGATGATTTTATCACCCTCAGCATGGCAGGTGATTTCCAAACTCAAGGAGACCAGCCTTGTCCCAAAGAGCATGCTGTCTGCAGAGGAGGACAAGCAGGACGGTGAAGGCTGAGACCTGGCACCGGCAACATTAATGGAGATGTTGATGACTTTAAAGAGAATCTCCTCTCTTTTTTCCCCCCTCTTGCTCATCTGTTCAAGACTTGGTGACTTTATGCCCTTGTGAGCTCTTCGGAAGGGGCAGCAATCTCCTGCCTGAAGGGGCAAGCTGTCTATGCAAGCTGTGGGGTTCAGGACAATGGTCCTTGTGGGCACCCATGATTGCTGCAAACAAGGTCTGACCCCTGGAAGACCCTACCAGAGGGGGTGGCCCAGCTGGGACCTGGAAGGGGGTCAACCCAGACCCATCTCCACCTTTTTCTGTAAATGAGCCCCATGGTCCTCATAGCTGAGGTCATGCATCCCCTAAAAAAAAAAAATGCCTCATCCATTCCAGTTGTGATGCTGGCCCCCAGTGCACCTCCGGGTGCTGGGGGTACCTTGCCCGCCCCCAGCTGCTGCCCCTGCTTCTCCTGTTGCAGAAACCCGGCCGGAGCGGTGCCTGTGGTGCACCCACCACCGCCCCCATCGCCATCCCCGGCAACCCGAGGTGCGAGGGTGACTTCACCGGCTGCCCGGAGCTGGCTCAGGAGGGGGAGCAGCTGCGGGTCTGGCGGGGACTTACACCTATCACTCTGTAACTTCTGACGGAGGCTGGATTTGCTGAAATGTTCACTGGATTTTTTCCAGCCTGTTGGGGCTCATAAATCTGGCTGTGCAGAGGCCGCTCCTGCTCCTTCCCCTCGGTGAGCGGGGCTGGTATTTTTCTTGGAGGGCGAGACTGGTTGCAACCCTCCTTCCAGCACCTGCCTCTCCACCTCGCGCCACATTCCTGAGCGGTGGCGGAGAATGGGTCCGTCTCCGCCAACTGGGGATGCTGTGGCCTCTGAGCTGGCCCTGCTCCTCTGCAGCAAGGCAGTGAGGAGGTGTTGGTCTTCTCCCTGCTCCCACAGAAGCCCCTTTTCTCCAAGCCATCAATCTGTTTCAGAGCCAGAGAGCTGAGCTTGCGTTAGGGGTAGGACTCCACCTTCTCTCATGGCTTCTCCTTGCACAGAGGGTCCAGAAACACGCTGTGATTGCTGAACGTCCCGTTCAGCCTGGATTCCTGGGGGACTGCCCAGCTCAGCTGGGGGTCTGGGGTGGAGCATGGCTCCAGGGCATTTCATGGGACTCTCTTCCCTATTTTGGCATGAGTCTCTCTGTGCCTCCCATCTGGAGCTCAAGAGATCTCGTTGCTGGCATGGGAGCTCCCAGATCCCAAGAAACAATCCATGGTTCCCAACATGGAGGACCTCTACCCCCCTGCATGGGCCATCTTGATCTCCAGGAGGGTAGACCACCAGCTGCAGAGCAGACTGAGCGTCACAGTAGGCGAGGAGGAGGGAGGTGGCTGGGCTGGGGCAGCCTGGCTGGGGCAGGTCTGGTTGCCCATTGTTTTTGGGCATGCCCATCATTTAACATTTCTCTCACTGGGATCTGCAACATCCCAGCTGCTTTTCATCCATCGATCCTTTATCAGTTCCTCATGCCCCGCTCCAGAGATCACCTTTGAGTGAGGAGCTCTGCTTTGGCACTTGTTGTGATGCACCAGAGAGGACTGTGGTGTCCCTGGGAGATGCTCCAATACTGAGTGAGTGTCTGAGCAGCTCCTTCTTGCTCACCTCCCACCACAGTCCTCTTGCCCCCATCACCTGGACAGTTTTCCTCGTCTGTTGTCAGCGATTTCCAGATCCCCTGGGGTCTCACTGTCAAGTATGTGCGAGCCCTGAGGGATGCGGGATGCCGTGTGGCTGGCCAAGGGATGCTGGGCGAGCATCATGGCTCTTCCTGCTGGAAGCCGCCTGGGATGTGCAAAGGGAAGTATGTGCATGTCAGAGAGGGCACTGAGACGCACCCCTGGGCAGTGCGGGGAAAGCCAACACTGAGAGCTCTTCCGTACGCCGGGATCGTGTTACATGCCTCGCTGTAATTAGCCTCTGGCTTTCCTTGCGGAATGAGCAATCGTTTCTGTAATCTGCCAGAGCAGAGTTATGGGCATGTCAGGCTGGCACAGGGGGGCTGTAAAACCAGACCTGCCTGACCCACAGCCATCATTTGTCAAAAGGAAACCACCTGGCCAGAGAAAAAGGGATTTATTTGCTTCTTCCTTCACCCCAGTCTCGCAGGCAGAATGTCGACTCCCTGGGGAGTCCCCAGCTTTGCTGCCACAAAAAGCAGCCATTTGTGCCTTGTTCAGCTCTGTTCCCCAGTGCTTCTAGCCCAGCATCACACCCCACACAGGTATCCTAAAAACCTTCACTTTCTGATCCCAGAAACGTCCTGTACTTGTTCCCGGTAGCACAGGGACAAATTCGGAGAGTTTTGTGCTGGCTTCAAATGACTCTGTTCTCCAGGCCCGCTCTGCATGGAGATGGGGTGCCTCCGCAGTGGTTTGCCCAGGTAAACACCCCACGCTTTCCCCAAATCTTATTTTGCTCTGTTTGTTTCCAGGAATGTTTCACAGGAGGCGTCCGAAACACAGCTGCAGCCAAGGATGACCTGCAACAGCATGGCTTTTCTACTGACCATCACCTGCTGAACATCATGTACCAGTAAAAGGTCATATAATGGCCCCACAAGGAAACACCTTGTTCCCCAACCCCTCCTGTGAGGTGTCAGGTGTCTTACAAGCAGATCGAGGACTTGGGATGCAACTTCATTCAAATTTAAAAACGCATTCCCTTGAGCTGCCAAATTTGGCCCGGAAGATTCAGCCAAATTCCTGGTCCTCCTGGTGCACTGTGGAGACCTGAGGAGACTTTCCAGCTCCTGCTACTTTCTGCCCATGTCTGTTCCCCCTGTATCTGACCCTACCAATGCCAGCAGCACTGGGCCACCTTTGCTGTGTGCCAGTTTGGATGCCCAGTGCATGACAGCATCTTGTCTCGTGGTAGGTGACTCATTTGGGACCTGCCCCAAGTCCCATTCTGAGATTTCCACTCCAGCCACATTATTAGCTCCCAGCCTTGATGGGAGCCTTAGGTTATTCATGAAGCATCTTTATTCTGTAGTTTCTGATTAAAAACACGTTTCTGTTTCATCCTTATGGGAAGTATAGCACTTATTGCTGGGCTGCAGCTTCATTTAACCTCTTTGGCCTAAGTTAGTCAAAAATATCTAAACACAGCAGGTTTTCAGAAACGTAGCTAGTTCCTAACTGTCTCTTCTGGATGTGGAGTGACACTCTGTCCAACTGTTGGTTGCTTGCCCCCCAAGAGACCCCACTTGTCCAGGCACTGCCAGCACGCTGGGGTGCTCTTTGCCTCTGGGAACCTTTTGTGATTCAGAAGGTTGGATGCAACAAAAGGCTGGGGAGGTTGATGTGCATTTGGGGTGTCCCCATCTGCTCCGCTTGGGTACCCCGGACCTCAACATCTTCAGTTCCCTCAAGACTGTGTCTCACCTGAGGTCAGCTCGGCCAAAGGCCACAGAAACTCTCTTACCCCATCATTGAGCGATGGTGACACTGCTCAGTTTATGCACGGGAGTCCACTTGCTACAGCAGTTGGCCTGTGACCAGAAGACTCATAGAATCATCATAGAATCAGAGAATGTGTTGGGTTGGAAGTGACCTCTAAAGTCCATCTAGTCCCAACCCCTGCAGTCAGCAGGGACATCTTCAACTAGATCAGGTTGCTCAGAGCATCATCCATCCCAACCTTGAATGTCTCCAGGGATGGGGCCTCCACCACCTCTCTGGGCAACCTGGGCCAGTGTCTCACCACCCTCAGTGTAAAGAACGTCTTCCTAATGTCTCATCTAAACCTGCCCTGCTCTAGTTTAAACCATTGCCCCTTGTCCTATCACCAGATCGGTTTTCTAGGCTGCTGGTACTAGAGGAAACTCCTAGGAAGGTCCTCACGTACAGCTTACACAGCTCCCTGAGGAGCTTCCTTGTTGGAGAGAAGCAAAACCAAGGATGTTAGACCCTTGCCTAGGGAGGTCAAGCAACTCTTCTCACCACAAGTGAGGACCTATGTGCTGGAGAGGTGCTCCAAAGGAACGCAGACCTTCCTGATCAAAAGAGGAAGCGCCGGTCCCCGTGCCAAATGCAGAAGGTTGTCTCCAGCTCTGGTCAGCCTCCTCAAGGCCTGGTGGACAGTGCTGGGACCAGATGAGACCCAGCTCCAGAAATGTCCTGCCTCTGGTATTTCCTACGGTGTCCCAGCACAACGTGCTGCCCAACTGAGCTGAGCCCCACAGTTCATGCACAGGGCACGCAGGTGCCTCAATCTGCTCCTAGAGCTGAGACCTCCCATCAGGTTTTGCTTGGCAGATCAGTGGGAGGTGGAAGGTCTGCAGGAGAAAGCTTCATCCCGGCTGCAGTTGGGGGTGTGTGTGCAGGATACCAAAGCTGGAAGAGCCCGGTTTGAGGGGGCTGGATTACAGCGCACACCCAGATTGGTGTTTCACAGTGGTTGGAAGTGCTGCCTGGTGTTTGCTTCCTTTATTTCACCACTTTCAGATCCAAAGAAACAGCTGAAATCTCTGAAAACAGTGAATTTAGAAGGGGAAAAAACACACTCAGAAACTGAAGAGATCAAGGGAGCTTCAAAGGCTTTATCTTCCAAGAATCTGGGATTATTTTTGGGAAGGCAAGTGGGGCAGAGTAATGAAAGGCAGCAGATAGCCCCTGCCTCTCATCCCATGGGGCTGTGGGTGCTGCGAGGCCAGCTCGTCTCGGATTCAGTTGGGCAGATCCCAGGCTGCGGAGAGCCAAGACTGGGATTTATTTCTGCAGTTTCCCATTATCCGAATGTCCTGCTGGAACAGCACCAAAATACAGAGCCGGGAGTTTTGTAACACTATTTCTACTGCAGCGCATGGTGCTTGGACATCC
Source organism: Larus michahellis (assembly GCF_964199755.1). Classification (NCBI taxonomy): domain Eukaryota; kingdom Metazoa; phylum Chordata; class Aves; order Charadriiformes; family Laridae; genus Larus; species Larus michahellis. The sequence goes on along the minus strand of NC_133911.1, from coordinate 1,217,774 downwards.
TGCGACCAGCCTGGGCTCTCGGGTGCAGTCAAAGGGCCAGAAGAGGCCAAAGGGATACTACCTCTCCTACAGCACCCCAGATATTCAGCTCCAAGATAAACAGAAGTTCCCCCATGGTGTCACTGAGAGGTGAGAGAGGAGACAATATAGTGGGATGCTAGCCCCCGAGGAGGGGACATGTCCCATCTTCGTTGCTCTCTCCTGGAGTATATGCTCAGATCGCAAGGGGCGATTCATACGTCTGCCCTGACCCTGGATGCAACTTTGCCCTTCGTCTCTGAAAACTCTTCCTCCCCTCTCCAGAAATATTGGTCCAGCAGGGAGCCAGGGTCTAGCCACAACTATGAAACGAGGCAGATTGCCACCCATTGTGCCCAGAGTTTAGAGACGCCGCCGTGAGAGACATCAGAAACGTTATACTTGGGGGCAAATCAAGTCACGGGTGGCCAGCAAAGGTTTAGCTCCCACCAGCATGTGAGCTAAAGGCAGAGACGTGATCTGTTCCCTTAATGCTGTTGTTTTTCCTGTAAAACTACAGCATGACTTCATGCAGGGACCCCTTTCCACTGGATGCACACACAGGAGAACGCTGCTGGCCTGGCTGGGCAGGTGGAAAAAACCTCACCTTGCTGGCCAGGAAAAGCCCACGTATGTTTTCCTGCAACTTTTTCAGGTAGAGGAGCTGGGTAGCAGCTGCCCTCCAAGGATAAGGTTTTAGCACATCCAAAACACAGCGCTGTCTGCAGTCAAGGGGTTTTTCTGTAAAGGGCTTCTGCGGTGGCAAAAAGTTTGCTGCTTTGTGGGTTTCTGCATGTAGCACCTTACTCTTTAAGAATGTGACACAGAGAAATAACTGGTTGACGGCTGTTACCCCCTCACTCTGAACTCTAAAGCACTTCAGGAAAGCACCCGTATGAGGCGAAGGCACCCCGAGTTCGGCTGGTCCGAGCCCGGTGAGTGATTCACCCTTGCCCAGAAGCTGTCTGCTCCGCATGCCGGGAGGCTGCTCCCGCTCCAGACAGACGCTGTTCCGCACACGGGTTGCACAATCCCGCCTGGCGGCTCCGGCGGCCGAGTTGCAAAACACGAAGCTCTCCATCCGCGGCAGTCACACTCCGGCGACTCACCCGAGAGCGAGCCGTTGAGCTCATCCGTCAGGGGTGCCAGGCTTTCCAAAAGCACAGACAAAGATGCTGTTAAGCGGGGTTTTAACAAGCGGTAATTTGGGAAAGTCCGTATTTTCTACGGAAACTGGGCAAGAAAAGCAGCTACTGCAATGCCCCCAATATTGCGGATGTCAAGGCAGGGTGCTGGCTGCCGGCAGGGAAAGGGAGGGATGGGGATGGAGGAGGGATCATTTTTCATTTTCCAATACATTTTTCATTAGTAAAGCACCTGCGGGGCGCACATCAGGCCCCCTCTGCGGAGGGGAGCGGGGGCAGCACCACGCTGGGTGGTTGTGCCGGCCCCTATCGCCAGGCAGGGCTGTCCTGATCGAGTGCGGTCAGAAGTAATCCCACACAATTACTCTGAACAAGCACTGTTTTCCTTGGAAATAAAGAGCCTTCTTTCAAAATATCCCATTTTTATGAAATATTGTTTTTCTGCTGCCAAGTTTGATTGGGATTTTTTCCAAAAATTATGATTTTTTAAAATTCTCTTTTTAAAAAAAAAAAAAAATTAAAAAAAAAAAAAAATCTGAAACTCTCCCAAAAATCTCCATCAGAGAGAATGGAAAGAGCGTGGAGAGAACGTGTCTTCTGTTGGCTCAACGCTGTGCCCGGACTCGGAGTGATGAGGAACCCGGGCTTATTAACAATCGAAGAGCGATGCGCCTGCTCCTGCTGCGCACCGACGGCAGTGACTGCACGCTGGGTGCGAGCCGAAAAGCCAAGAGACTCGAACCTGAAAATTGCTCAAACCCCTTCTGATTACTGTTAAGAAGATAAGCAGCTCGCCCTCAGAAATTCTGCGAAAGCACAACATTTCAGCTGTGTGTGGTGGGTCAGGGAGGTTGCCCGCCTGTACACAAGGCAGACCCCCTTTTCTCATTTGCACTGGTTTCTGCAGCGTCCCTCAGACCCCCAGGAAACGTTGCTCTTTCCTTCATGAGGACTTTCTCTTTTCTCTCCTGAGAACTGGCTGTGTTTCTGCTCCCTGCTCTTCCCTGGAGGTTTTTCCCCACCTTTTCCCAGATCACAGCCCCGGTCGGGGATTTCTCCTGCCTGCATCTCCCCCTGCCACGCAACCATCTCTCCTTAGGTGCAATTTCCCCCACCTTCCAGAGTAGTTTCCCGCCCTGGAAAGATCTGAAGAATAAGGTGCAAAGAATCAACTCGCACCCACGCAGACATGGGGTAGGAGAAGGGCACGTGCCGGTGCGTGTCGTCATGTTGCCCACTAACACCAAACTAGGACAGTCCTGCTAATAAACAGCACAGGGAAAACTCATGAGGAGGAAGGTGGTGCAGAGGAGGGGATGGAACGCTGAGAAGATGAAGGTTCTTTCCCTGGGTGTTTCCTCACGGCAGGGAGATGGTGGAAGAGGAGAAATTTCTCGTGTGGTTCCAGCTCCCGGCAGAAGAGACCATGCAACGTCATGCTCAAGCACGCAACAGGCAGCCAGTAATGCTGTAACAGACCAGCGGAAAAACACATGGAAAAAGCAAAATCCAGCAGACCCAATTCATCAGCACCCACCATAGCACGTTCAGAACTCTTGCCCAGCATACAGAAATTGGATTAGGAATATCTCCCAGAAAAGGCAAGTAAGAAAACCTCTTTATCCTGGGCTAGCTTCTCCCACACGGGGAGCGGGGATGGTTACGCTGGTGTAAGAGAGCTTTTCCAACCACACGGCAGTGGCCAGAGTCTCTCTGTCATTAAAATTGCCAGCCTATGCTTTAAATGACTTAGTTTGCAGGCTGAACTTTAAAGCTCCTTGACTGGTCATTACAGAGTTTCCTAGAAAATTTTAGCATGTGAGCTTGTCGTTGGCGTCTAATACCAATAAACAAGCCTCAGTGCTGGTGCCTTCCATCCCCAGTGCTGCAAGTGAGAACATCAGAGGTTTCTCTTTCCTGTGAAAAGCCCACAAGCCAGCCAGGTAATTAATTTTCTGCTTTTGAGGAGAGCTTAGTCTGGCAAGGAGTTCAAGGCAGGAGCATTAGCAGAGCTCAGCTCCCGCTGAACCCCGGGAGAGATGGATGTACCTTCTCCGAGGGGCCCGCTCAGCTGGGAGGCAGCTAGTGAAAGCAAAATAGGCTTCCTAACAGGAATCGCATCCTGAGTCATTATTTTCAGATACTTGAGTGTCAGCCAAGGACATACAGTGAGTATGTCCCAGCATGAGCCCTGTTGATTTTATCGTCCTGTTATTCCACCGTGCACGAGGTCGCTGCCCATCCTGGGTTTTGAGTCATTGACCCAACTCTGTCTGACTTCTCACCAGAAGAACTTCTCAGTGCCACCCAGCAACAAGCAGAGCCCGGGGCATGTCTCAGAAAACCAACATAATAAGGAGGTGTTGCTGCATCCCAGGGTACCAGCATTCCGTCATTTCCCCATCCAGCATGCAAACCGCTGGGGCTTCACCAGGAGCTGTGGTGTTTCCATGTGGGACATCCTCCAGGCTGGGGCAGTTCTGGTTACTCAGGGACCTGGAGGCTTTTCCGAGTGCTCCTACAAACCAGATGGGTTATTGCACAAATTGCAGCAGATGTTTCCACCTTCTCCTGTCCACAGCTGCTTCAGGCGGTGCCGAGGGGAGGCTGGGGTGTTGTTTCTGCCCCCTCTCGTTGTTGCAGTAGTCGTCCTAAGGGAGCAGGGGAACAGTTTTCTCCACGTGCTGGGATCGGTGACCTGCAGGTCTGTGTGAGGTGATTTGATGAAAGACAAACACACATTTTGCCAAGCCTTTTTTGCACCATTTGCTCTTCATTGACAACTGCCGACTGTGCCCCAACCAGCTCCCCCCTGCAGGTGGGTTGGCCGGTGGCAGCAGGTCACCGTGGAGGTGCTCCTGCATGCTGAGAGCAAGAGCTCTGTGTTCCCGGACAGCTGGTGGTGGCCTCTCTGCAAATCCAGATATTGCTCCGGGGTCAACGGGGCTAAATCGGCCAGTTGGGCCAACGGGCTGGGCTCTGCCTGCCCAGCACACGGTTCCTTTCCCGTCCCCATGCCAGCTCTTGGCCCCGAGAGGTACGAGCACCAGCCACCCGCAGACCTCGCATCCTGGGTTGGGTGCCCGGTGCGTGATGCAGAATGGGTCCCTTCTTCAGGCTTGGACTTTCGATGCTGCGGCCGAAGAGGGTACGCACATCAGGGGTTTGATATGGTCCAACGCAACAATGTGGCACGTCACCTCGGGGACAAATGCCCACCTCCAAGGGGTGACACACCTTCCCTCTGTGCTGGTCCCTTCCTTTGCCCCATCCTGCCGAGCCCGAAGAGCAGAAAATGACTCCGCAGCAGCACGCTGCATTTTTGCAGGGGCTGGGGGATCCCCTCCCCCCGGCGGCCACTGCTGCGTGTAAGTGTTTTATTGTTTGCCTGTTGAGGTGTGAATGAAGTAATGGGCTTTCTCCATCACTTCATCCGTCTCTGGCTGACAGCTTTGCTTAGACACATTGTGCTGTTCTGTATAAACCCTGTCACCTTGCCATCTCCAAACAGACAGCTTCCTCTGGGAAACTGTAATCAAGCTCTCCTGAGCACTCAGCCCGCACTGTCCGCGGCTCGTAAATCACGGCGGCTTTCCTGGAAAATCGCGAGAGGAGACAGACGGACCGACACACACGCACCCAGCCGTGGGGTCCCAGGGCTCCCGGGCGGGCGGGCAGGAGCCACGGGCTGGCCACGGGCAGCGGGGCTTTCTGGGAAGGGGGGAACCTTTGGCTGCCGATGCGAACGCGCCTGGCTGGGGTGCACGGACCTCAGCGAGGTGAGGAAATGTTCCTGCTGACCCCGGCGCTGCACCAGCCCGCACATGGGCTGGCACTGCCGCAGCATCTCTGATGTGCCGGAGGCCAGAGGCGTCTGTTTCGGGACCCAGGCCTGACCCGCGGGCAGCGGGGATGCGTGCTGAGGGTCATTCACAGCCTCCATGCCCAGCCATTAGATAGGGAACACCTTTCCCTCGGTGGTGTTGAAGTCTCCTCTGATATCAAGTCATGGTCTCATGTTGCCGGAGAGGGATTGTGAACGTGGCTGGGTTGCTGCTCCTGAGTGCTCAGCCGTCTCAGGACGGTGCTGGTCACCCCTCAAGCCCCCAGGCTGGAAGAAGCATCCCCTGTGAAGCGCAATGGGAGGCAGCACCCGGCCTGCAAGGACCAGCTGCCTCGGGGTCACGGCTCCGCTCCTCCACGCCGTGCTCACTGCCTGTCACGTCCCAGCTTCAAGCTGCTCGGCTCGTGCATTGCCCTGGGCCCCCTGGCAAGATGCCTCTGCCCGGGACCTGCCAGTCCCCCCGGGAGCCCAGCCGTCAGTGCGTCAGCAGCAGAGCTGCCGCATAAACCTCTCAGCACCGGGAGAACAATGCAGTGGGCTTTTCTCCATCCACCTGGGTTGAAATGCTGCGTCAGGAAACAAGACGGCAGCTCCCATTAGCAGCCCGTGCCTCTCGCTCACTTATTTTGGGGAGGATGCTTGGCCAGCTTCAGCCGAGAGCTGGCAGGAGGCAACCTGGCCACTGCCAGGAGCTGCCACCACCATCCCTGGAGCTGCGTAGGCGCCCACGCGAAGCACCCAACGCTGCGGGACCAGTGTGTCCTGATCATCTGGGGCTGGGGAGAGATGGCTGAGGGTCACTTCTCCAGGGACCCTTCAGCTGGAAAAAGGTTGTGTGCTGTTTTTTGCCATTTTTATCCTCTGTCTTGGGGATTTCACGCAGTTGGGAGCAGAAGCAGGGTGGGAATGGCCAGTTCAGCACCAGCTGGAGAAGGTCTGTCCTCCTTCTAAAGGGACCAGACTCCCCACTTCGGGACAGACCTCTGTTGCCGTCAGAGATACCAATTTCAGAGGACAGCAAGGCTTTATGGACCAAAGTCTTCATTTCATCCTCCCTTTTCCCTGGAGTCCATCACCAGGCTATCAAGGCTCCCCTTACCTGAGCCCAAACCTGTGGCAGAGGTGCTGAGCTCCAGAAAAGAGGTCAGGAGCTGCCTGTTTTGCGGCTCTGGCTGCAAAGGAGGTGAAGGCGAGTCGCGGGTCCAGCACACTTGGTGGTGAGGCGTATATCTGGCCTGTGACGATGGAGTGTTAAACACCAGTGAAGTGTGAGAGGAGACAGGGGCTGAGCCGGACCCGGGGCTCTCTATGAAATACAAGAGGACTTTATGTCTCTTTTAGGAGCCCGCAGCAGTGGGCTGATGTTGAGCCGGCGCGCGGTGCATTAACCTGGGATTATGTGAAGACTAACGATCGCCCGTTCGGCGCTGTCATCCCTCAGCGTGACGGATGCTTAAAGACTTTGCCGGCACGGTCCTGGAGGATGGGCCGGTGCAGCCAGTGTGTGTGTGCGGAGAAGCTGCCGGTGGGGAGAGGCAGTGAGCCCGGGCCCCGAATCCCCAGCCCAATTCAGGAAACTATCAGCATGATATGCAGCCCTAATTAGGGGAATAAACTTAGCAAAGAATTCAAACATAAATTTGCTCTTGCTGATTTCAGACTTCGCACACGTTCACTGAGCGGACGGGTTCCCCCAGGACCCCGTACTGAGCTCTGCACTGTCTCTGATTTATAAGGTCCTCTTGGACATGCTAAATATAGTATTAAGTGTAATAAATGTAGATCACTTTCCTAAATATTCTGTGATTTATGCCCAGGCTCCTTCCCCTGAGAGCTGGGCTCATAAATCCTCTGCGCAGAGCTGTCGCGGGGGGCACATTTCCTCGGGCGGGTTGGAGAGTTAATAAGCGGGAAGGGAGCGCCGAGCGTGAAAGGGAGCAGGGGAGAAAAGCCAACATGGGGAGGGTCAGAAAGAAAGTGGATGGAGCTGCGGGGAAGGAGGGAGGCTTCCCAGCGCCCTTTTTATGGTGCATGTGGCACCCCTGTGTTGGGCAGCGGGATGCTGTGATGCTCCTGCTGGGAAAGGGGCTGTAGATGTGTCCTCCGTGTCAGGCAATGCAGCTCTATAGAAGGCTGTGGGAAGGATCTGGAAGCCCTGGGCACCACTGCGGGGTCAGGGTCCGTGGGTGGGGAGCAGCTGTTGCAGTTTGGAGGTTTGCTTGGCTGACCTGCCTCCTGGGCTGCCTTAAAAGTGGTTGCATCCTATCATGTGGGCTGCTCTTTGCTTCCCTTCTCTGTGCAGGATCCATCATGGATCACGTGAAGATCAAACAGGGAAAATGCTGACACGAAGGCTGGAGGATGTGTGGGCAAACCCCAGAGCCCGGCCGGAGGGAACAGGAAGGGTTTGACCTACACCCAGCAAGGCACAGACTGGGGAATGGATGTCCCTTGGGATGCCCAGGGCAGCTCCCTTCCTGTGCCCTGGGGACCACATTGAGACCTACCACACGATGGGGCAGCTCCGAGAGCCTTGCAATGGCGTTAACCCCACCACAGCTTGTAGACGAGGGCTGTTGCAGAGAAGGGCCGAGGGGGTGTGAAACTACGTGGGAAGATGCTTTGGATGTTTCCTTGCAGGGCTGTGGCAGGGGCTTTTCTCAGCTGAGCTGCCGCCTTCTTCAAACTTCCCTTGATACTCCCTGATGCAGTCCTTCCTCCCTGCCCTCCCTCCCCTTCTCACCTCTTTTCTCTCGTCTTAGGTGTGATTCCCTCCCTTTTGTTCCTCCAGCCTCCTCTGGCGAGGTCCAGGCTCCTGACCACCAGCCCATCCTTCAGCCGAGCCCTCACGGACCTTCACTCTCCTCCCCGCTGACCATTTCTCCCCACCACTTTCTCCAGTGCCCATTCTCCATCCCCACCATGGAGCACACCAGCTCATCACTCGGGCCTCTCCCTCCCACGGGACCATCCTCTCTGAAGCTGTTCCTGCAGCTCAAGCACTGTCTGGGCAGCAGAGGGACCAGCAGCTAAAACTGTGTCTCCCCTGCAGAAGTCAGGCCACCCCCGGAGCCGCTTCCCACTCCACCCGATGAGAAAGCAGCCTTGGACGAGGTGCACTATTCGATGGGAAAGCAACAGTGCAGGCTGGGAAGGGTTGCAAGTTCAGAGGAGGAACCTCTGGGCCAAATGGGAAGGGGACCTGTTTGAAAAGAGCCTCCTAAAGGGAGGAGAAGGGAGAAAAAAATGGGAGAAGTAGAAAAAAAAAGAGCTGCAGATTGACATCGGCGTGCCCTGCGGAGAAAGGCTCGTTTGTGATCGCGGACCGTGCTTCCCGAGGAGGACAAGAGGGTGATTTATCTGCAGCAACAAGAGATGGGTCAGGCAGGGAGAGATGTGAAACGCGGATTTGGTCAGAGAAAACGGTCCCACCAGCCCTTGGCACAATAAGGGAGGCTGTTGTGGGAGACAGGATTCAGTAGTCCCTTTTTTTGGAGATGATCGCACCAGTTTGCCTCCTTGGTACGCGCAAGGATAATCTCAGCGTGCAGCTTCACTGCTACTCGACCACAGCCAAAGCAGCAGGGCTGGAGCGGGGCACGAGGCCAGCTCTTTAATGACCGTACTCCGCATTACGGATTTCCAGTAAAAATCCATCATGATTAACGCGTTGAATTTGTCACAGCCTAGACTTTCATGACAAAAAACATGACTTTTTGGGTTTTCTCACAACAAGTCATGTTCTTTGTAATCTAATAAGTGCCGCTCCCCCACAGCCCTTTACAAACTCAGCTCTGTTTTGTTCCCGGGTCGTCGCAGATGGGAAAATGACCAGAGCTGTGAAACACTTTCATGCCATTTGTCAAGTTTTATTAAATGGCTTGGAATATTTTTATTACCAAACAAGGGTTTCTCAGTGGGGCTGGGGACCCTGCGTGGGCCCTCCTCCATCTCCAGGGCTTTCGTGTGTTTTGTGTGACTTCTTTCCCCCGTTTTGCCCCCACAAACAGGCAGCCCTAATGAGAATCTGAGATTTCTCAGCAGCCTTGTGTCAAGCAGAGGAAACCTAGAGGAGCATTTGCATTTAGTTGCTTGAGGTATTTCAGTGCGAAAAGGTGGGCTGAAAATGACAGCAAATGGGCAGTGAGGTACAAAACCCCATTAAACCATTTTCCCCCTATTAGAAGGAGAGAAAAACACCCCATCACCCCATGCGGATTTGTTCCCATTGGTATGAGCGGGGCTGTGGGAAGCTCCCACAGATGAGGATGGGATACGCAGGTCACATCACCAGCGTGACACATCTTCTGCCCTCCGTCCCTGGCCATCTCTTCCCTGTACCGTGCCATTTCACGCCATCCCGTACCATCCTGCCCTATCTTATCTCATCCCACCTAGTGTTTCTCAGTGCTGGCCTCCTCGTTGCCTGCTTGCAATTAGTTTGTAAGGTCAGTGCAAGGACTCTTGCATGGAGAATGCCTCCTGTCCAGCCAAAAAGTCTCTTGGTCTAAATTGTTACAAAGAAAATTGAGGAAGAATTGAGGAAGAGCATGAAATCCTGACAGCTGATGTAAACTATAAAGTAACATGCTGGTCTCACAGCATGATATATATGTGACCAGAGGGTGTTTGTGATCCAGCCACAGAAAGCCCACATACAGTTTAGCTCTTTATTGCAGAATTTGCACCGGGATTTGGCAAAGAATGATAAGAAAGATGCAGGCTTGGAAAGCCCTTCTGGCCACGGGGCTTTGCAACAAGAGGTATAAAGTCCCCACCATAGGAAACCATCGCGGTCACCGAGGAGGGTTTGTCTGGGAGACAAAAGTATCTCGATTGTTCGGGCCAGACTTTAATTACCAGATGGGAGGATGGGTTTTATCCTGAGGCACACTATCCCCTCCGGTCAGGTCGGGCAAGGCCCGGCCAGGACCCCGGATGACCTGGATGTCTGGGGAGACTCTGCAGCACCTCTGTGCTTCTGTGTCCTGGGCAGTGATGAGCTGGGCAGGATTTAATGATAAAAGTTCATTTTTTCTGTCTCTGGGGAATTTTCCTCCTGTGACGACAGCAGGACTGGGCTGTCTGCCAGGGCCGGTACCAGTCTGGGGGGATGGAGGTGAAGCCCAAGCACACTGGAGTGCAGACGAGGACCCACCAGAGGTGCAGAGGACGTTTCCCAGACAGAAAGGAGTGGTAGGACAGTCCCGAAGAGATCCCCCTGCACATGCGGTATGAAACACAGACCGCTGCTCAGTCTCTATGCCTTAGGGCAGTGAATGGCACTGATTTACCCCATGAATTCTGGCACGGTAAGTCCTGCAGTACCTTGAAGGCTGGGGACTCTGTAACGTTAACTCTGAAATCAATAACCAGTAACCCTGGCCCAATAAACCAGGGTCTGTAACGTAACGTCTCCTAGGGCTCAAGGGCCAGGAGTGCAATTTGGATAAAAAAAGCGTTAGGCACAGCCCCAATGGAAATGAGCAGGCTGCTGGGGACTCTGCTCACCACATGCTGCGTCACGTGCTGTGTGAGCTACGTGATGGGATTATTTATCCAGAAACAACATTTTCCTCTTTGTAAGCCTCAAAGAAATCATCACTGCACAGCGGGCATTGCCCTGCTTAGCAAAGAGCAATGCACCCTCCAGCCTAACCTGTGAATAAGGAAGAAATATTTGAATTTTACTGAAGTGTCTGTAGGTTGTAAGACAGTTTATGGGACCAGATTCAGTGTATAATACTGGGGTCTGCAGACGGGTCAGGAGGAGAAACCAGTACGGAAGGTCAGGCTAATCTCTTAGCACAATGTATTTTTTCATATTACAGATGTCAGTCTCCCATCACATGTACATAAAGAGGATCCAGGCAAATCCAGGGAATGGTCTGCTACCAGAATTGGTTGCAGGTAGATGGATGGGGAAAGAAAGGACCAAGTCCTTTGTTAGGGTTTTTGTCCAGAGTCTCTGGTTGGTTCCTGGGTTGAGGCTGATGCTGGGAACATGGCCCAGCTGCGGAGTTCAGAGTCACAGACCTGGGACACCAAATCCCCCCGAAGCCACGTCCAGTCTCCCCTCCCGACGCCTGCAGTAGTGATGGATCTCCAGGAGGTCAGTGAATTGTTCTGCACCCATACGCCTTCTATTTACTCTTCTGCCTTAGACACTGCGTTTTCACTGAGCTCCAGATTACCTGGTTCTGCCCCTAACGAACTTGCTTGTACTTCTTCAGAGGTCTGCTGTGTGTTTTCATTTTGCAAATTAATATTATTTCTTTCTGTCCTTAGTCCTAGGCACGCTCAGCTCTTGGCAACTTTCCCCGTCCTATTTGGTGTTGGCAGTGTGTCAGGGTCTCTCCACTTTATCTTATCAGAATAGTAACTTCTCTCTCCAGATATGAATGCGTCCAACTTGCCTGTTTCCCTCCTCACCAATTTAATTTGCTTCTAATGTTACCGGTAGTTTCAGGGCGGTTGCTCAAAACCCTTGAGCCCTTCTCTTGTCTTTTATGGTAAGATTGAGTGATACCTGCCCAGGCTTCCCTTACAGAAGCCTGGGGATATTTAACCAAGGACTACCGGTGTCTGCTAATTTGATGGCACAGGCAGAAAGGCGAGCCAAGCTAGCAAACGTGGTTGTTACAGATCTGTACCAATCTCTCCGATTTCCCTTTGCCATTTTGCAAGGGCCACTTGGATGACCTGCCCCATTGCTCACCTTCGCTTGGAAGGTGATCCTGAGGAGCACACTTGCAGCACGCCCTCTCTTGCCTCATTCAGTGCAGCTCCCGACAGCCATTCAGTCTCTCACGGGGTTGACACTGGTTTGGTGCCCCACGCGTCGTTCGTTGCTCCCCTGCTGCCAGAGGACGTGCCGCAGCTTACCCTGTCGCCATGTAAGGTTTCGGGTTTTTTAACTTTGTTCTTTTTTTAAACTCTGGTTTCATACTCAGTAGCAGCACCGGAAAACACAGTCATTTCTGAAGGACGTGAGCTCTTCCATCTGGTTTGGGAAGGCGGGGGTATTTTCTTGGAAAGGATGCATCTGAAAGCTGTCTAAAGGGGCTGCGTGCAACAGAAAGCAGAAACGTCCTGGACTGGGGAAAATGTACTGCTGGAAACACACGATCCCAGCAGAGCTGGTGGAAGGGGGCTCAGGGGTCTCCAGACCAGCCTCCCACCAGTAGCAGGACTATCTCCAGCACTCGATCAGGGTCACTGTGGCTTTGTCTGGCTGAGTCCTGGAAAACCCCATCCGGCACCTCTCTGGGGTGCTGTCCCAAAGCATGGGGAAGACGAGTTTCTCATTGTCCTGCCTGGACATACCAAGCCCCGGTATGCCATTGCCCCTGGTACCATCAGTTTGGCTCTGTCCTCTTTGTAACTGCCTTCTGAGTAGCTGCTGCTGCATTCCACCGCAGGACGAGGCGGCTCCGTCAGACTGCCATACAGTGCCTGGGCTTGGTAAGAGCTCAGAGGAGACCCCAGAGACAAGACACCCGGGCACCAGCCCTCGTATATCCATGTGCAGGCTCCCAGGGACCCCAGAGCTGCCACTTGTATGAGCAGGGGTGATTTATGCTGACTTTTCATTTTGTTGTTTAGTAAATCAGGAACTTGGAAATCAGCATGGTTTCTTGTGCGAGCCTCACTAACGGCCGAGGTTATCACAACAGCTATAAATCCCCCACGATTCTGGATGGGAAATCTCATTATTTCTCCTCTCTCCTCCCCTCCCTGGGCCATGAGATCTGGCAGAGCTGTAGGAGAGAGGAGTTGATTCAATCCAGCTCCGGCTAAAGTGATCAACCATGAATCATCATCTCCTGGAGACCCTCTCTTTGCTGAGCCTGGGCTCCCAGGGAAGCTGTGCTGGCTGGTCCATCAGCAGGTACTGCCACCGAGGCCGAGCAGAGAGCAAGGTGGGACTGCCCTGACAAGGCAGACTGCTGTGCAAGGGAGGTGGCAACCAAGCTGCCCTCCTTCTTTTGTCCACTCCTGCACTCTCTGCGGGGACACAAAACGGCCAAGAGAGAAGGTGGCCAATGATGCTAGACAACCACCATGAGCAGGTCTTCTAGGACTGGGTAAGACTGTAAAAGGTCCTCAGCCAGCTAGGACATGAGAGAAAACATTCATGAACAAAGAGAGACCCAAAGGGAATTCCTCTCCTGTCTCCTGCTGCCTTCCCATCTGTCTCTGCCCCCTGGGAGAGGAGTGTTTCTGTGCCACCCTGCCCCATGGGTCCCACTCTCCTGCCACCTGCGCTCCTCCTCCTGCGCCTCCTGGCCCTTGGTGCTGTCTTAAACAGATGCTCCAGAGCCTTGCAGCTGGCACGTGGGGAGGACATCTTCTGCCATGCCAGGAGCCCATGGCAGTCAGATGATTTATGACCTTCCCTTGCACTTGGCAACCCTCCGGAGAAGCTGTGGGTGCCCATGTAAGTCCTTCTTAGCTGGTACATCTTGTACGAATTGCTGCTAAAATAAGGACTGCTGTGCTGCAGCACATCAGTGAGTCCTGCAGCAAGGCGTCTCCTTTTCATCTGCTGCGATTGCTTCCCTGGTACCCCATTTTCGGGTAACACAAAAAAGAGAGATGGAGGATACCAAGTCATGTAGGTCTCCCCTTCCCAACACCTTCTCCTTGCCTTCTCAGCCCACCTCCCTCCCAGGCTCCCTGGAGGACCCCACTGCTGTTCCCCACAGCCTTCCTGTCCCTCTGTTCCCCCATGTCCCATGGGCCATGACATGACCGCAGGGGAGGGCGCTGCTCCAGAAGAGCACCCTGCTGACTCGTGTGACGGCTTCATAATGTATTCCAGATTCCCCTCCATTCCCATCCCTGCTGCGTCCTGTCATTTCCCTGGGTTTTGTTTGATTGCTGCTGAGCACAGATCTTCGTGTGCATATTTGTGTTAGTAGCTCAGCCACTTCATTCTTCTGTTCCTACACAAGTCTTGGATGCATCATCGGGACTCAGTGACTTACTGCTCTTCAGTGTGTCAATTTATTCCACCACCTTCTTCTGACATGACCGTTGCTCATTTTACAAGCTGAAATGAGCAGATCCAGGGTAGCTTTCTCCCCAGCACCCTCTGTGGTCCTCAACAATTTGAAGAAACCACTCAGATTGCTACTTTTTGCTGTCACCCTCCGTTTCTCTCCCAGGCTTCCAGCTACTCACAAACATCAGATTTTATGTCTTTTTATTGCTTATTTTTATACCTTCTTTATTTTATAACATTTTTTCGCCATTCGCTCTGATGAAATCCCATCCTAATTCCCTTGTTAGGTAATCCCTGGCATGCTTTACGCTTGCTTCTATTGCCTGCGCTAAGGCTGGATTTCCTTTTTCTGAAGTACCCCGTTCAGCTCAAATACGTGATGAAACCCTGTCATGTCAGCTAATGCTGTTGGTTTTCTTTCCCACATGGGCCTTTCTGCTTTTCCTCTTAGGATACGCAACCTTCAAAGCCTCATTGATGGGCACATACACGGCTTCCATATCAAAGCTACGGCCTTAAATGAATTTGCCTTTAGGGCCCTTTAAATGAACTCTCCTCATTTATTTATTTTGAAGTAAGTTCCCGCTTTCTAACATTGAGCAGCCTCCAGCCGTTTTGGAGGCAGCGCTTCCCCCAGTGACTCTGGCTAATTGCGTTGCGATCGCTGGAAGTTAATAGCTCGCCACTGGCAGCTTCTTGAAGTAAAACCTCCACGTGATTTTGGAGCGAGGGCAGAAATGGCAAGATGTCTATTAAAAAAGAAACCCCCAAATAAACAACTCCGGCAGTAGTTGTAGCTCTGCGTGTTGCTGTCTGGCTCAGATCAGTCACCCCTGCCTGAACCAGAACCCAAATCGTTCGTACTGTGGTTGCACTTATTTGTGGGAGAAATGTCAGTTTTGATAACAGTCATTACAATCAGTTTTGAGGGACATAGAGGCTTAATTATGAATTTGAAGCAGTTTCGTCAGACGGATCTCAGATTCCTTGACTCCAAACAAAAGACGCAAAAATGGGGCTCGAAGCAGCAGATATTCCACCAAATGCTGCAGATTCCCAAACTTTTCAGACCAGAGTAAACTTGCAGGCACGACTATATGCGTGCCTGGGCTGAAGTGCGTGTCGTAAAAGCATCCCTTGCAAAAATATCCCGTGTGTGCCGTGGTGAGAAAACGTTCCTCTAAAGCCTCGCTGGGCTGCGCCCTGGTGCTGCCCAGATGCTCCAGGGCTTGTGCTGCGGCTTTGCAGCCATGTTGCACCCCCGATGGTGTTGCACCCCCGATGGTGTTGCACCTCCGTTGGCGTTGCACCCCTGATGGTGTTGCACCCCCGTTGGTGTTGCACCTCCGTTGGTGTTGCACCCCTGATGGCGTTGCACCCCCGATGGTGTTGCACCTCCGTTGGTGTTGCACCCCTGATGGTGTTGCACCCCCAATGGTGTTGCACCTCCGTTGGTGTTGCACCCCTGATGGTGTTGCACCCCTGATGGTGTTGCACCTCTGATGGTGTTGCACCTCTGATGCATCTCTGATCCATCCCCAACTCCTGCCCGGCGTGGGCCGGCAGGGTCTGAGTGCAGCATCCTGCCCGAGATGCCCCGATCAGGAGGTGCCTCCCGAAACAGTGAGGCAACTTCTCCCCCTTGAGGGCTCTCTGCACACCCACCTATTTGTATATAAATAGCAACTTCACCCCTGTGTCCCTGCAGAGGGGACACCGCTCCTGCTGCCCTCAGCCCCCAGATAGCTCCCGGAGGAGGAGGGCAGGCTGTGGGCGGCATCGCGGGGCTGCCGAGCCCGGCGTAGGCAGCTCCCTGCCAGCTCCAGCCGGGAGCCAGCATTCCTCCACTGGCAAGCCTCTCGCCCCCATGAAAAGCCCCAATTCAGCCGCCTGCACGCCGAGTACCTGACACCTTCCCCAGCACAAAGAGGGCTTTCTGCCTCCCGCAGCCGGCTGCTGCCGGGGAAGCGGTGGGCACAGAGAGCTGCCTCTTGCCGAGAGGGGTCACCGAGCCACATCCTGCACACGCCCCAACAAAACCCGCTTGTCTTGGCGGGGGGCAGCGGAGAACACAGCCCGGGGCAGGTGGCTGCCAGCCGGGATTACGGCTCCCGGTCTGCCAAGCTTCTGGATGAGGCGGCTCGCCCCGGTCTCCAAGCCTTGCTCAGGTCAATGGGATGGCGAAGGTTTTAGGACCAGCCCTGTGCCTGGGCTCCTGTCTGTGAGCTGCTGACCTGGCCAGGCAAGCGGGGGTGGCCGGTGGTCCCCTGTCCCTGTGCTCCTCCACAGCAAGCCCTGAGCTGGGACGGAGTGGGTGGTCACGCCGAGACTGCCACGCTGGTGGGTCGGAGGGGGCGTGATGATACACAGGCTTGGCTGGGAGGTGCGGGGTAATCCTAGCACCGAAACAGGGTTTGTGATGGATGGAGAGTAACTCATTTAGGGAGGCATCCACTGGGGAAGCACTGGCGAGGCTGTTAGTCTTCATATTATCTTCTTTGTTCTTCCCATTCCCTAGGAGACCCTAAGTTGGAAGTGGTCCACAAAAGCTCCTTCACCCGACAGTGCCTAAAAGCAGGACACAGTGTGTGACGCAGACCCCGCAGGACGTAAATTACTCATCTCGGAGACCCTGCACCATTTCTGCTTTTCATCCAGGGACTGTCAAGTGCGATGTACATAAGCCATCTAGGAGGAGAGGACCAGATCTCAGGGCTCCCATGCTGCAGCTGGGAGCCAAAGCCTCTAGCCTGCATCCAGGGCCTCCCATGCCTGCTCTCAGCCTGCGCCTCGGAGCCTCTCCCTTCCTCATCAGTGGTCTCCCGGCACGATGTTCCCAGAGCTGGGTGTTGGGAACCTGCCTGGGCCCCCTCCCCAGGTTCCCTGTCCATCACAGAGGGAACCCAGCCTCGCAAATACATCTCTTGATCAAGACACCTAAAACTCAGACTGTGTGGTGCAGAGCATCGCAGCAAACCCCCTTCTTGGATCCGGTCCTGTGAAACTCAGGGTGCACGTTGACTTCAGCCAGCTTTGGCTCGGACCCTGCGGTCATCCTGCTGCAGGAGCACAAGGGTAAGTCATCTTCCCCAGGTCTGGTGTCCCACCAGCCCCGGGCGCTGCCTGAAGAGGCTCAGCCCATTATGAGAGACCAGGGAGATGCTGGATGCATTTGCATTCCTTCTGAACGCAAGTCAGATGTGACATGAAACGTCACAGTTCAGGCAGATTGGCCACAAAACCAAAACCAAGATTGCTCTCAGCAAGATGTGCAGACCCCTTCCTGTCTCCCCTAATCATCATTCTGCCTTTTATTGCTTTCATGAACTCTCTTGCAGAAAGCACACATGGCTTAAAAAAACCCAGATCCATTCTAGGTTATGGCCCACATTTCCAAAGCAACAACTGAGCACTTTGAAGGGGAAGCAAGAAATCACCATGAGGGTCTAATGAAGGGATAAAAAGCTGAAGTCCCGGGTAGGTACCATGGGATACCTTTCCCAGATATGTGCAAATTTCGCACAGGTGTGTCTGAGCAGGTGCCCCGGCACAGCTCACACATCTCACGGCCACGTCTGTCTCTCTGTGTGCAGACTGTTGGAAGGGTGCAATCCTTTCAGAAAGAAATGGAAGAGCCTTGCTCCATCTGTACGTAACAGCTGGGAAGAGCAAAATAAATCACAACCTCAGAGGGTTGTGATCAGCGGCACAGAGTCTAGTTGGAGGCCTGTAACCAGTGGTGTCCCCCAGGGGTCAATACTTGGTCCAATTTTGTTCAGTATATTCATTAATGACCTGGATGATGGGACAGAGTGTATCCTCAGCAAGTTTGCTGATGATACCAAGCTGGGAGGGGTGGCCGACACTCCAGAGGGCCGTGCTGCCATCCAGCGTGACCTGGACAGGCTGGAGAGCTGGGCAGAGAAGAACCTATTGAGGTTCAACAAAAGCAAGTGTAGGGTCCTGCACCTGGGGAGGAAGAATGCCAAGCACCAGTATAGGTTAGGGGCGGACATGCTGGGAAGCAGCTCTGAGGAGAAAGATCTGGGGGTCCTGGTAGACAGTATGAGGACATGAGCCATGAGCCAACAATGTGCCCTTGTTGCCAAAAAGGCCAATGGCATCCTGGGCTGCATAGGGAAGAGTGTGGCCAGTAGGTCGAAGGAGGTCATTCTCCCCCTCTACTCTGCACTGGTGAGGCCACAACTGGAGTACTGTGTCCAGTTTTGGGCTCCCCAGTTCAAGAGGGACAGGGAACTACTGGAGCGAGTCCAGCGAAGGGCAACCAAGATGACTGAGGGACTGGAGCATCTCCCTGATGAGGAAAGGCTGAAAGAGCTGGGACTCTTTAGCCTGGAGAAGAGAAGGCCGAGGGGAGACCTTATTATGGCATACAAGTATCTAAAGGGTGGGTTGAAGGAGGATGGTGCCAGACTCTTTTCATTGGTTCCCAGTGACAGGACGAGGGGCAATGGGCACAAGTTGGAACATAGGAAGTTCCGTTCAAATACACGGAAAAACTTCTTTACGGTGAGGGTGACAGAGCACTGGAACAGGCTGCCCAGGGAGGGTGTGGAGTCCCCTTCTCGGGAGATTTTCAAGACCCGCCTGGATGCAGTCCTGAGTGACATGCTCTGGGCAATCCTGCTCTAGCAGGGGAGTGGGACTAGATGATCTCTAGAGGTCCCTTCCAACTCTGAGGATTCTGTGATTCTGTGAAATTAGTCTCCAAAGCCTTCCCTGCTTAACGCACTGAAGACCCCGGGCTCCGAGCGCTCAAGCAGGACTCGCATCTGAGGCTTCGTGGTGGCTGCAGGAGTTTCTGATCCCCAGAGAAAGCCGGCGAGTGGCGCAGAAGTGACGTTGTGAGTGGAAAGCGTGGCAGCGCTCGCAGCGCAGGGCAGGTCCCTCCCTCACTAACGCAGCCCCCAGCTACAGCCCCGTTGCTCTGGAGGTTGCAAGGCCTGATCCTGGCACTCCCACGCCATCCGCAGGCACTTCTGCTGGGGAGAGGATGCCGTCGGGGCCACGGGGGGAGATACTTAGCTGTGCTGCTGTCACTCTCCGTGGGACTGTGCTTGGAGGTGGCAGCAGGCACCTCTCCACCTCCTTCCTTTCCTTCCACATGTCAGCATCTCTCCCTCGACCCTTTTTCCTTCTCTCTTTGCTGCTTGGAGCTCCCCCATGCAGGCAGCCAGGGCAGAGATGCTATAAACAGGATACGGGCTCTCTGGAAATCTGCAAGCAGGAGTGGCTGAAGGTATTTAATAGTATCCCTGCAGTAAACAGGGATAAAGAGGGATCAGCTGTATGGAGCAGGGAGTCGGTATCAGATGGAGTTGCTCTGCCATGCCGACTATTTACTGAAACAGGAAACAAATATTTTTTTGGCTTTTGCCAAAGAAAGATTTCCTTAAAAATGTGTTAATATTAGAAGTAAAAATGTAGCTTTTAGACATGTTAAGTGGCCACATTCACTGGAGTTTTATTTACTATATAAAGGTTAACATTGGTCTGTTTATCCTACGGACGAGATTTCCAGCAAATTACAAGAAGGGTCATGTAACAGTCAGCTCCTGCCTGCTTGACTTTATTTGCCAGCGCCAAATCCCCGGAGCCTGGGGAGCTGGAGCCGAGAGAAGGGATATTCAAAAGGAGTCTGAGGATGGGAGAAAAGAAATAACAGAGCTTTAAGTTGCCTGGAGTTCACTCACCGGGAAGGTGGAGGTTGGCATCATCCAGGTGCTGGGGTGGGGTGGTGAGAGGCAGAGATGCTGCGTCGGACCCCCCAGAGCCGTCTGAGAGCTCCAGTGGGAGGAAGGCTAAAGAAAACCCGTTGTGAGTGCAAGCAAGCTGCTTTCCTGCTAACCCCAAAGAGCCAGTTTAAAGCCTGGATCAGGAGATTTTATCCCTTGGCCAATGCTTCTTACGTAGTTTTACTATGATTACTCTGCTGGAGATATGGTGGGGCTCCAGAGAAACACCCAGCCTCTGTCCTTCACCCAGGAAGGGCATCCTGGGACCCGTGCTGAGGGAACACAGTCGTTTAAATTTCTCTGACGGACATGCCATCCCTTTCCTGAGGGGTCAGGCTGCCTTGCACCTTGCCCGTCCCCCCTGATCCGGCGGTCCCCTGCTTCGGACAGGTTCAACGAGGTCGTCCCATCTTCTCCTGCCAGTTTTGGGACTTGCTTCTGCCTGCAGCTTCCCACAGCGCCCCGTGGGAAGCCTATTCTCAAAACATTTGTGAAAGTCCTGGCAAATGATTCTGTGTTAAAAAATACATTAGAAAATGGGTACGTTATTAATGGCCCTGCTGTCAGCACCATAAAATCTGAACGGCGAGGCGAGGCTTTTCTTTAATGAATGGTACAATCAAGTAACACCGCTATCTGGAAGAGATGCTTTAGCCAAATTATTAGCCCTAATATAGAAAAATCAAGGTGAACATCAAAGGCTTGAGATACCTAGGAGGTTGAATTAGGTAATTGACTATTTTTCTGTTCTTAACCTCAGTGATTTGCGTAGCCTTATTAGCTGGAATCAAGGTGGCCTTGCAACAGTCCTAGCAGAGGAGAGGCAAATGCAGAGTGCAGGCAGGGCAGAGCCTGGCTGCAGTCGAGAGGTCTTGGCGCTCAGCTGTGGCGTTGGAGCCCTGAGATCGGGTCTGGACCTGGTAAAAGGCTGCTTAACACCTGGGGACACCTCAGCCGCAGATTCGCACGGCCGTTCCTCAGAGTGGTTGGCACCGAATGGCGCAGTGTGACCCGCTGCTTGCTCACGGCATGAAGAGACATGGCGGTCCCAACCTGCTGGGTCCTGCCAGCACTTCCACGCCACGCGGGTAAAACCTGGCATCGCCACAGCGGGTGGGGGGAGAGGTGTCTGGAGGGGAGGGACAGCCAAAGCGAGCTAACACCAACCCATTGCACATCCAGAAAAGGGCCAGGCTTTGCACCTGACACCATGTGTGGTCCCGTCCGATTCGGGAGCTAGGGGGCCATCTTTCCCAGTCACGATGGGTTTTCTTGGAGGGAGGCAGTTAATTTCTCCCTGCCATGTTTCACTATCTACCCACACTGGCAAGGTGGAGGAGCTGATTGAAGTTAAAATATCACAAATATCAGTTCAGCTCCAAAACTGAAGGCTGGAAGCAGCCAAGAGCCGCGCTGCAAGGGTGCGTAACAGAAAGTCTCGGCAGCGTTAGCCATAGCTGCTGGCGTATGCATTGTCTATTGCCAGGGGGGAAATCTGAATCAGAAATAATGAACCAAGTGGAGAGACCTGTGGAAGGTATGGGTGGAGACAACTGCTCCCTGAAGACCAGGAGCATCCCAGCGTCAGCCCGAAAGGGATCATCCCTCCCGGGTGAACGTTTCCAGGACTGGTCCTCCTCAGGGGTCCAACTTCTTGCCTTCATTGCATGGTGAATAATGAGAGACCTCCCCAGGCCTTCATTTTGGCAGAAAGGTACGAACAGGTCTCCATGACCTTCACAGAATCATAGAATGAGTTGAGTTGGAAGGGACCTCTAAAGGCCATCTAGTCCAACCCCCTGCAGTCAGCAACTCCCCACACCTTCTGGGCTCTCAGGCTGCTGACCATGCATTGGCTTTGGATGTACCTTTTGGTAGCTTTTAAGAGTTGATCTGTATTTTCACATTGGTCCACCCCTGTGAGTCAACGGCAACATTGCTGATTTACAAACTTTTGATTACTTTTTTTTTTTTTTTAAGACTCCTTTAGACTCCTTTTTTTTTGGCTTAGTCTGTCCTTAATTATAGCCTGTTCTTTATTTTGGGCTGCCCTTTGTTTTCCCTCTTGGTCTGTCTTGAAAAGCTACTCATGGATGTGCTGTAATCTGAATTATTTTGGTGCCATCAATGCCTGATATTCTTTTATCCCTTTTTGACTTTTCTTCCTGAGCTTTGACGCCTATACGTCCTCATTCAGACTTTATGTTTCTACTACACTGCTCCACAGATGCTGACAGACAGGCCTTTTGAAGGAAGCCGTCTTTTCCTGTCCTCTGCTCTGATCAGGGAAGGTTGTGTCAATAAGGCGTGACTTTTGAGAGCTTTTCATCTTTTCCTACACCCTGATGCTGGGCAGTCTTGTGAGGGTTGTGGCTGGCACATGCTCAGCCAAGGGGGACACAGAGACTTTTGCGTGCTCTTCAGTCTGGTGTCTGCTGGTGGCGATGGGCAATTCTGGTGTTACTTCTCCTTTCCAACCAAGCTTCTCACACTCTGAGACAGGACAAAAGGCACAAAGCATTGGGTACCAGAATGGTTTCAGTAATTTTATTCTGCACGCATAAAGCTGGCACGGACCTCAGCAAGGGCCTTTGTCTTCCCAGGAACAGTCTTTTCTTTCTTCTACCCCAGAGAAGGCTTGCATCCATATTTCTTTGACTGCTGGGCAAGATGATTCAGCCACGGTGAAGGGAGGAGTCATTTGGCTTCCAGCCGGTCACCCTTCTCCTGTCCAGCTGGTACAACTCTAATGGCACGTCCCCTCTTGCTGACCATTGCCATCTTCACACCATTGCTGGAAATGGAGGCTTAATAAACTGCAGCTCAAAAATGTCGATGAACGTGTGGGTTGGCTGTGTTGGACAGAAGATAATTTGTGGTGAAATCCACAAAACGTCTGGGATTTGTAAATGTTTTCATGATGACTTGGCTCTTCTCCAAACACTCCCATCTACTGACAAACACGAGCCATGAATCACCGCACACAGGAAAATCTTCCAAGCCCTTGACTTACTCCTCACCCAGCTCCACTAGATGTCCAGCTCTGATAGCACTCGCTGCCCAGTGGGGAACGAGAGCTTCAGGGTCAAGGTGAAGGAGATGTCTGGCAGCCCCACAGATGCTCTGTATAGGTCCCTGGGCAAAGGAGGTGGAGACATGGCACCCTGGCTTTTCTGGGTCGCAGCCCATAGGACAGAGCAGTGCTGGGACTGTCCCAGCTGATGTCAAGGCCAGGCTCCTTGACATAGCCCAGAGATTACCTCCTTTCCCAGGGAAAGGATTTGCTTTCCACTACTGAAGGTGGGGCCCAGGCAGTTTTCTGCCTGATATCAGCTGGGGTTAGCGATGCCTTTCTGCAGACTGAGATGTTTGGGGTCTTGCAGAGCTCCTTGCTGGCTGCCAGCAGTGTTTCCCATCATTCTCATTTTTGGACTCAGGAGTAAGCCTTGAGCCAGCTGGCTTAGTAAGAAAAGCCCTTGAGAGCTGCTACTGCAAGGGCATCTTTGCTATTTGTCACCCTGCATCCAGCGGGACCCCAGGGCAGGATGGTGACTCACCTTGCCAGGCAGCCTGGCTGCCGGGAACTGCTCACCCAAACACAAGTCATGAAATACTCCACCGCTGCTTCACAAACACAGTCGCTGGCAGCAGTACGTTGGCTACTGGGGCTCAGCCCCTGTGCCAGGGACAGACTCACAAAAATAGCTGTTGATCTGGGGGCAGGATGCTTTGTCTCAGTCTGTGAGCCCATGTGTTCCTGTTCCCGCCTCCATCCCCTGGTCAGGCTGGCAGAAGACAGAGAAATGATTTCCAAGAAGCTTCTGTCCTCCATTGCCTCCTGGTCTCCCCAAGAGGAGCACATTAAAGGGAGTCCCCCCTTGTCAGAGTTTCTCATGGGGGCTGTTACAGCAGCCATGCTTTCCAACCCTGGAGTCCCGCATCCCCTGCACCCTGAAAAGCAGCACGTCCCTGTAGGGTGGACATCCTATGGGGTGCCTTGGTGGCTTTGTCGTGTGCCGCGCAGAGTCCCTCAGGCAGGACCACAGACAACAGCGGGCTCGCAATATTGTTCCTGGGATTGCAAAGTCACAGCTAACGGCACATCCTCCTGCAGAGGGAAGCAGGCTTGGGGGTCCTCTCCTTCTTCTGCTCCAGTGAGCCCCAGTACCACAATCTTCTGTGAAGACACAACAAACATGGCTTTTTCCAGCTTTGGTGGCTGAGAGGAAGGACACATGCTGACAAGGAGGGCTCCTCTGGCTTGGGGAATGCAGGTATCTACACCACTGTAGCCTCTAGCTGTGGCATGGAACCCTACAGACCTTCCTCAGACACATGTGATATGTGACACATTTACTACCTGTAAATGCGATGGAGCCCAGGGATCCTAGCTCACAGCAATCCCTGGCAAGAAACTGATGTTTGCTCCTAAGTCACCTTCACTTTCAAATTCAAACACAAGAAAATGCCAGATTTCACTCCTGTTTCCTCATGGCTATGGTATGTTCTGCTTTGTTGAAACCCTTAGATCCTAGGACTGGTTTGAGGACTCCGCCAGAGGCCAGCCCACTGTTTTTATCTGGTCCAAGCACTTATCTCAGAAAGGGCAAAGCGTATGTCACCATTTTGTTGCCTGGCATCGCCAGAGACTTAAGCCCATTCTCTCAGAATTTGTCCTGTGCATTTCCAGCACCCCCTTCCTCCATCCCAGATCCCATTCTTGGCTTACCGCAGATATTTTTTCCTCTCTTTCACATTTCCACCTCACTTTTCCTGCGACGTGTCCCCCAAAATGGATCAGCGAGCAAATCCCGATCTGCCTGGCACAAGGTGACAGTTGATCTGGAAGCAGGGTTTCTGAGCACACTGATCACTTAGCTGGTCCTGGTGTCCCCTCAGAAGCAGGAGCTGCTATGCCACCTTCCATATGACAGGGGAGGGCTAAGATGATGTGGAGCAGAAAGAAAGGAAACTTCCTTCAAAATGAGCTACAGACAAACCCACCCTCTCTCTTTGCCCCTTCCAGCCCTTGGGACTGGATTTATGGAGGCAGCCCGATGTCTCTGGCAACCTTGTGCTGATCCTGCAGAGACGGACAAGGCACCTTTGAATGTCAAGTAGAGGAGAGAAACTTCTCTCCCAGCTCCAGCAGAACAGTCCAAGGTTGGGATTAGAAAAGGATGCCCCACAATGAAAAGCACTGCCACTTGGGGGAAAGACTTGGGAATTCTGTTTTGCTGCATGCCACCTCCTTGTTAGTGACGGGATGTTAGCCTGCACCTGCCTCCCTCTCCATCTGCATCGTAGGAGAAGTGCCAAGAAGGGAAAAGGAGAACACAGCAATCTCTCGGTGGTCAGACATGTGTCCCCAAAGCTTTGCCAACTTTTTGGCATTGGCAGTACTTAGCCATCACATGACTGAAAACAGTTTGAGATCTTCGGAAAATGCCTTATTCTGAAATGGACTGACACGCAAACTTCATGAAACCTTTCACAGAAGGAAAACTACTGAGATGTTTTGTTTTGGAAACACCTGCAGTCCAAACAGTTTGTATTTCTGAAACCAAACTATTCACAACTTCCTGCAAACCTGGAAGCCACTGCTTCCTGCCAGCTGCTCTGGACGTGGCTGAGGAGCACGGGAGGGCTGGGACTTGTGGTTGCCTCAGAGCTGGGTGGGCAGACGAGCCAGCAGGGAAGCGGGCAGAACTCAGAGATACCACCTTGCACTCAGTCAAAATCTGCACGTTGCATGTTCAACAATGCTGCGGTCTGCCAAAAACCACCCTCCAGCAAGCTCCAGCCTGTCCCAGTCCCACTTCCCAAGGAGATACGCGTCATTTAGCACAGTGTGGCAGGAGGAATAGCGGCTGGAATGGGTAAGCAATGGGCAGTTACGTGTGAAGGCTGAGCAGGAACGTTCCTCTTCCCATGCAAACCTTGAATTCATGCTTTTGGGGCAATGCCACACAACCTGAACAGTGGTACCTTTACACAGGAAGGTGATGGTGTCTGTGATGGGATGGTTAGACTCGACAGTCTGTGGCATGGACCAGCTCTCTTCCCACAAGCACTTCTTCCACTGATTGGTAGACGTGCCCCTTCTGACTACAAATATCATGACATTTCCAGTGGTCTCACACCTTCCTCCGTACAGGTTTTCCTCCAGGGTATCTGCCAAGGTATGCCCTTGAAGAAGGCCAGGATAAGGACAGGGCTGGAGAACCAACAAGCTAGGAAGATGCAAGGAAATATTTCAAACTCAGGGGCATGGAAAATGTCTCCTGATAGTGGCTTTCTGTCAAAGGCCTCTTAGGTGAGTGTCATTCTTTGCTGGTAGATGGTTTTCTTTATCAGCAGATTCCCTTCTTGGGACTTTTGTGTTTGCTGAATGACTCATACCCCCAGGACACGACCACTGATGTGGCAGAGGTAAAGCTCCTTGCTCCTGCCAGAACTGCAGGGACTCAAGCCATTGGCCATATCCATCATACTGCTCATGGCCACAGCACCTCTGCAGGACTACCCAAGAGAATGTCTCTCTGTGCACAAGTGTGGGTTTGAGATCAGATTTTACTGGTGGCACTAGGCTTCTAGACAGGTCATGCTGCATTACAGAAGCCAACCGGTAATTTAGAGAGGTTAGTATTCGAGGTCTCATGCTAATGATATTCAATCCTTGATGGAAAGGCAGTTGGTTGAGTGGAGTTTCCAACCAGAAGGAGGTAACTAGAAGAGACAGTTTGGGAAACCCTATAGGGAGTTCGTGGTGTGTGGAGAGCAAGTCTCCCTCAAACACGTACAGTGTAGTCTGTGGGGAACGAGCCTATTTTCTGAAGATTTGCAATGAAGTTTTCATTCAGCATTGGAATTAAAATTCATTTTATTATGGGACCTTTAAATATTTCCAGAGCCTGACCTTTTCTGGAGGCTGTTGACTAATTAATGTCTGGTCTGGTATTCTTCAAACTTTCCACATAGTTCAACTTGTTGCCAGCTGCTTTCAAACACATTTTTCAAGAAATTAGGTTGTAATTAAGTACAGTTATTAATGACTGTTTTTCCTGCCTTTCCCATTGGGTTTGCAACTTACTTTGCTCCATGTGGCAGAAAAGATGGCCAATATTTCAGGGGGTGAGTGAAGGAATGTCTAATATGATCTTTGACATGTTGATTTGACTCCGCTCCAACGCTGCAACGAGTGGTGGTGACCACCAAACCGCACGGGAGACACCTAGGTAGAAAAGCACGCAGCCAGGGCCAAGTGCCTGTAGGCAAGCTGACAGGTGGGGCAGGGAGCTCCTTCACCCTTGGAGATCCAGCATGTGGGGTGAGCAGTTCATGCAGGTGGGGTGATGCATTGGTTGCTCTTTGCCCTGCTCCCCCAAGGATGGAGAGGAGAAGCTGCAGACCCACCGGAGTGAGGGAAATCACTATCATGCTTAAAATTCAGGGCATGCTGATGTGGGAGCTCTGTAAATAATGTCAAGCCCGTTGGTGTGAACACTATTCTCCTGCCCGCTCCTCTCTCCGCCCAAGAGGGACTAACAGGGAGACCCGTGTGCGGAGAGAGCAGATGGAGCCGAAAGCAGCCAAAAAGGGAAGCAGCACTCCTACGCAGAGCCCAGAAAGGTTTTACACGCTCTCCGCTCTCCGGTGTCGCTGAGGTCACTCCTCTTTGTCAGGCACATGGCAGCAAATCCCCCTCTAAGCCCCAGATCTCGGAGGCATTATAATAATAAAAGCCTGGGCTGAAGCGTCTGAGCAAACACATGGGCTGAGCAAGTGTTTTTCCCCAGCCCCGGGACCCGGTTATTCTGGGAACTGGCAGCGCTGAAACATCAAGGAGGCAACATCATCCAGCAAAATCTGCTGCCAGAGGGTCGGCAGCGGTGCGGGGGGCGCCGGGCAGGTGAGGGAGCCCACCCACGAGGGGGGACAAGGCGGGTGCATAGCACCTATTTCATTTCCTGACTGGCCTTCAGCTGAGTCCTGGCAGCTCCGGGCAGCCAAGGCAGCGAGGGTGGAGGCAGATAGATGGTGACAAGTAACGCACACGTGCAAGGACACAGGGGCGCAGACGTGAACAGCCCCTTGTCAGAGGGCTGGGGTTTCTCCAAGCATTTTACATTCCACTTTTTTCCCAGGGTCTTCCCTGCCCTCTTCCTTTTGCTTTCAGCCGGTGGTCCCGATGCCATGCATTCTCAGTGGGACGGAGGGGCCCTGCAGACTGGCACCCTCCTGGCCATGCACACGAGCACAGGCGGGCTCGCACACGTGTGGTTCTGGCACGTGTGCCCACACGTTGCGCGGGGCAGGTCTGCAGGAACAGCGCGTCCCACAGCCAGGCGCACCCTCGCATGCACTGGATGATGGGCCAACGCGGATGCTGATGCTAGAGGTATGCCAACAGTACGGAAATCCATCTGTGCTCTGCTCCCAACCACAAAAGCCACGTTCAGGAGTGAATGATGTAGACCTGCCCAGCAGGCACCTTCCTGGAGAGGTGCTGAAGGGCAGGTCAGCCCATGGAGCATCCTTTCTCCTCCTTTCAGCCACAGCTGGGACCTGTCCCCCCGTGTGTTTTGTCAACAGATGTCCAAACATCTCAGGCAGGCTGCGTTGCAGTTTATCAGCATCTACTGCCTGCCCTTTAGCACATGGGACCTGGTTTTGGCTGATCTTTATGGGCTTGGTACTTGGTGCCAGCTCTGGAAGCAGCTGGAGGAAGGAGTCAAGAGGGAGTTGGTGACAGAGGAGATGGGGACACAAGCCACCGATGGAGATGAACTGAGAAAGGTGGAACTTGGCCTTGATCACGGCCCAGGGCAGCCTGTGGCCGTTCCCAGAATCGGAGCAAGGCTGGCTTCTCCGAAAGGATGAACAACAGGCCTGCTTCATCAGCTCAGCTGCTAGGAAGGACAGAGCAGAGCCAAAAATCCAGGAGAAAAATGTTATGCAAAATTGTTCATCTGTTACTGATTGGGAGGCTGAGAGCTCAATTCAAACCACCCAATAAAACTGGCTTGGACGAGAATTTCCTGAATCCCAGATTAAGTGAATAAAGATGTTTCAGGAGTTCAGGGCCGCAGTTGGGTGGTTTGCACACAATTTGCTGTTGGTTTCACCCTTTGTTGCTTAATCAAGAACAGAAGGAGGATCTCCCATCTCATTCGACCAAGGAAAAAAATTATTTCTTCTAAATTTAAATTAATTTCCTGTTTCAGGCACGGCTCTGTTTATCTGACCTACAGAAGGGCTCCATCTTGGATTGCAGCTCATTCTGCTCTGTGTGAGACACTCTTCCCCTCGGGGACTGCAGCATCCCCAGGCTGGTGGCATCGAGTCAGCGTGGCAGGGTTGTTGCAAGCGGACCTCAGAGGCTGAAAAGTTAACGGTAAGAAGTGCTTTGAAAGCCAGGTCTCAGCTCTGAGGAAAAAAACCTGCAATTTCGCACACCCCGTGTGCCCCCCCGACTCGTTCAGGGAGCAGGTCCTTCCCCTCTGTACACCTCACTGCCACCACCGTGGTCCTCAGTTGTGTCCTTGGAGGAAGCGCCAAGGAGCGGTGGGCGCTTGGCTGGGCCGTAAGGGCTGAGGGCAGCCGGGTTCAGCGGGGAGCACATCCCACACCCCACTCGCTGGGGACTGAGGGGATTCCCCGCCCTTGCAGCATCCGATGTTGGAGAGCTGCTCTACCAGGGGGCTTGCGCAACGCTGAAAATCGCTTATTTTAATAAAGCCTTTTATTCACGGTGAGGGAAAGGAGCCAGGCCGTATGTACTGAAGTCTTTAGGAAGTTTCCGAGTCATGGCTACATGTCTGGCTCCTAAAGGCATCAATCTCCACATCTACCCATCTCCCTTTCTCCCCGTCTGTCGTTCACCTTGCTAGTAAATGCTGAAGTCTTTTTACAAACTGCAAACCTCTAAGTCACCTGGCTCCTGATTCATTCCTCTAAGTGGCATCACGTGTCTTGCTGGGACTTCAGGCTCTAATTAAGTGTGGAAAAGGGATGGAGATCCCTAGAGAAATCAGAGATCAAATTTTAAAGAAGGAAAACTAGATCAGAACAAAAGATAGAGAATCATCATGAGAAACTTCAGAAGTATGGAAACAGGCTTTTTACTCAAGGGCCCACCTCTCTAAACCCCAAGCTTGATTTTGCATGAAAATCTCTCCAGAATGTTCTCTTTTGCAGAATTTCTGAGGAATCTGACTTCTTAGGAGGAGTCCGGAGGCTCCAAGGACGAAGCAAGCTATTTGCAGCCTTGGGTCTGGAGTCATTACCACTGTACTGTAAAATGCAGCTTGTCTAGATGGCAACCCAGGGAAAATATGACAGTAACTGTCAGCAGGAATGTGATGGGTATGAACACCAAGGAGAGACATGCTTTCCGAGAGCCCCATGGGAGGATCAGCAGGAGTAATGGGATGTATGTGAGCAACAGCATATTTAGGCAGAGCATCAGGAAACGTTTCCATCTCGGCTATTAGTTTTATTAGGAAAAGTCTCCCGTGGGAAACTGGAAGCTGCTTCACTTGACGCACTCCAAGCTAAGCACCAGATAACATGAAGCAGGGAAGAGGCGTGTGTTGGTGGGGGCAGATGGCCCAGATGACCTAATGGTCTTTTCCATCACTCCGATTACAATCTAGCCCGGGTAGAGGCTCTTCGCTTGTCTCCGTCTGACTCAGGGTAATGACGGCTGGAGAATAACATGTGAGCTTGTTCCAGTGTTATTTTCCAGTTTCTTCATTTGAGGTCTCTGGGTAAAAGATGGGCTGTGGAGTGACCTCAGCTGAAGTGACAATATTTCCCAGTCCTCTTGCCAGGTCCTCCTTCTCGCAGGGCTTGCGTGTGTTGGCGCGGGGGCTGCCAGGCTGCCATGGGACCCGAAGGCCAGGTTTCGGTTCAGGAATTGGTGCTTACCAAAGGAGTGGAGGAAATAGATACAAAAGCCATCTAGAAGAGCCGCTCACCAGCTTTTGCCATCTGAGCCATGGCTGCTCCACAGTTGGTTACTGCCTTTTCTTGGGGTTGCTGGTTTCCCTTGGAGAGATGGTGGGAGCAGCCGCACGGGCAGAAGGGGCTGAGTGCATCTTCCCGGTGCTCAGGGAAAGCACAGCTCTGCTGAGATAAGGCCAGGAGACAGCCAGGGATTCATCTCGCCCAAAGGGAACCCTCTGGGCAAGGCTGCTTCTCTGAAAACAAAGCTTTTTACAGCTCGTGGGCTGAGCTGGCCAGAGGCGTGCAGACTGCCACCTGCTTGGCTGAAACCCATGTGGGACACATGCTGGGGTCCTCCTCTCTCCCCTGGGTAGACGTCAGGGTTTACCCTGTAGTGGGGACCTCCAAGCCTGTGGTAGCTCCCTGGCCCATTACCCGTAATGCCTGGGAGCAATATTCCTTCTTCTCAGCTGACCTCACTCCCTCCTCCTCCTTCAAATCCCCTTTTTAACCTCTTCCATCGGAACTCCGCCAGTCTCTGCCCTCCCTGCCTGCCCAGGTTGTCCCTCAGAGGACACAGGGAAACAACACAGGGCACAGGCTGCCCTACGTTGTTCAACGCTGAGACGAAACAAGCTGATGAGCGACAAAATGGTTTGCACAGCCCCAGCTCACCCCTCGCCCTGCCACGTGCAGAGCCAAGGGGGATGTGCAGGTAGACAGTAAATGGCTCTGGGCTCACACTGGTGGCTCTGGAGCCCATCCAGCTCCTCTGCTGAAACCTCCCAGCCGCTGGCTTGGGTTTGACACTGGCCCTTCAGCAACACAGCTCAACGAGGTGCGATCAAGCTGACTTTTCCATGCTCCTCCCACTGCAAAGCACCTTACTGAAGTCCACCTCTTAACATTAAGGATATTTCTAAGTGCTTTATTAAGGGGCACCACAACCTCTTAAATACTTTGTTCACTAAGAGCCTTGACAGCTAGATGGGGAGTATCCCCTTGAGATGTGCAGCGAGTGCATCCAGAGGAGAGCGTGTGAACCCACCATCTGCTGTGGGGAAAGGAGGGCGGCCGTGCTCGTGGTGCAGAGCGTGGGATGCACAGGGATAGAGTCATGGAATCACAGAATGTGTTGGGTTGGAAGGGACCCCTAAAGGCCATCTAGTCCCACTCCCCTGCAGTCAGCAGGGACATCTTCAACTAGATCAGCTTGCTCAGAGCCTCATCCAGCCTGGCCTTGAATGTCTCCAGGGATGGGGCCTCCACCACCTCTCTGGGCAACCTGGGCCAGTGTCTCACCACCCTCAGTGTAAAGAACTTCTTCCTAATGTCTCACCCAAACCTGCCCTGCTCTAGTTTAAACCATTGCCCCTCGTCCCATGGCTCCATGCCCTTGCAAACAGCCCCTCCCCAGCTTTCCTGGAGCCCCTTTAGGGACTGGAAGGGGCTCTAAGGTCTCCCCGGAGCCTTCTCTTCTCCAGGCTGAATGCCCCCAACTCTCTCAGCCTGTCCTCCCAGCAGAGGGGCTCCAGCCCTTCAATCATCTCCGTGGCCTCCTCTGGCCCCGCTCCAACAGGTCCATGTCCTTCTTGTGCTGAGGGCTCCAGAGCTGGACACAGTACTCCAGGTGGGGTCTCACCAGAGCAGAGCAGAGGGGCAGAATCCCCTCTCTAGATCTGCTGGCCACGCTTCTTTTGATGCATCCCGGGATGCTGCTGCCCTGGCTCCCATCTGTCCCAGGGGTGGGCCAGGATCCTGAGCTCTGCTGAGAAGCACATGCCTGAATGCTGGAACAAGAATTGTTGGGGATTTGGATGCTGCATTTCATTGACTTTTGTTGGCTATTTGAAAAATGTGACTTTAACTCTCACTGTCATTCGGCTTCGCCTCACTTTGCTGTCTAGTCTAGGAGCTGTCTGGGATTCTTTGCATCTGGAGAAGAAAGATGGATCCCTCAAAACTGCATGTCCTTGCAGCATTTCAGATGCCTTTTTAGAGTGGGATGCACCGTCTCTGTCAGCCCCGTGATACCTTTCCCAGAAAGCAAACCTGGGACTGCCTGTGACGCTTCCTAAAACGTTCCCATTTTAGAAATACCTGACGTGACGCTACAGAAATCAACTGGAATGGTCTGTCCTGTGCAAAGTGATGGCAAAGATTTTCTCTCCCTGTTGGAAGCAACCAGTATGCTGCAAGCACAAGAACTTCATGGGAAAAGCTTGTTTATGGGATTAATGACAGCACAGAGTGGTTGCCTGAGATGGGATAAAATCTTATCTAAAGAAAAACACAGAGGGATGCTTGGTGGCACAGGAAGAAATCAAGCTGGAGGCATGAGGGGTTCATAGGTACTGGAAAACAGAAAAACGAGGACACTTCAGTCAACATTTAATGGTGGTTTGGTATCAGATGTGCAGGCCGCTGCTGCAACGATGGACAAGGGAAAGCAGGGACTCTGGAGAGGGTTTCGGCTTCAGCTGAAACGCAGAGAACAGAAAGTCCCACTGCTGCTGCGAGGCTGAATGTGGTCTTGATACGCACAAGCAGGGAATATCACGGAGGTGGCATTACCCCTGCATGTGATTTTAGTGACATCATCAGCAAAATGGCACATTCAGGTCTAGTGCTTATGCTTGAGAGTGACACTGAAAACTTGGAAAGGACTCAGGAAAGAACTAGAAAATTATCCCAGGGCTAGAAATCATTCTCAATGAGAGACTAATGGAACATGATCTGTTTAGTTTATCTAGTTTTTAAGAGGTGATTTAATCATGGTCTGTGAGAACTGATGTGGGGGAATATTTGGAGTGCAAAGGGCTTTTTAAGAGGGCAGACAAAGACAGAAAAAGATCCAGGGATTGGAAAGCAAAGCTGGTGGTTGTCGAGCTAGAGATAAAGTAACTATTTTTAACAGTGGGAACAAGGAGCCCAGAGACGTGGTAAACTCTCCATCCCACGTGGCCTTGAAACATATTGGTCACTCTTCCATGAATATGTGAACCGAAACACAAGATGTTGGTCTCGGTGAAGTTAGAAATGTGAATTTCCAGCTAAGAAAACCTGAAGAGAGAGATACTGCATCTTCACCACATGCTGGCGTGGTGGCAGGGTTTAGCCCCTGCTGACGCTTGTGAAGGTGGACAAGCACAAGCACAAAGCCACGCTTGCTCTGCGTAAAGTCCTACCTGAGATTGCAAAACCTCTACTATTCGAACCTCCCTTTCGTGGTTCATTCACCTGTGCTGATCTTTTCTTCTTTTGTATCAATGTGATATTCCTGGGAGCTCGTTCAGTATCCGACAATCGTGAAAGAAAACCTTTCTGCACCTGACTCATACTTTGAAAATGCATTTTCAGGAAGGGAAAGCTCTTGGGACGTTACCTAGAACAAAACTTTCTGAAACGGGAGCACTGTGGCTGGGTTTGTGGCAGTTCAGTTGCTCCTTCCCACATGCAGCACAGCTCACAACTCAGCACTGCTCAGCCCGACCTGAAAAGGGCAGAATTTCATGAACATGCAGATTATCATTTCTGGTGAGGATCCTGGCTGGTGACCCTTGGGAGGGGGAATCACAGAATCACGGACTGGCAGGGGCTGGAAGGGACCTCTGGAGATCACCCCGTCCCACTCCCTGCCAGAGCAGGGTCACCCACAGCAGGTGGCACAGGAACGCCTCCAGGCGGGGTTGGAATGTCTCCAGAGACGGAGACTCCCCCACCTCTCTGGGCAGCCTGTGCCAGGGCTCTGCCACCCTCACAGCAAAGAAGTTCCTCCTCGTGTTGAGATGGAACTTCCCATGGTCACGTTTGTGCCCGTTACCCCTTGTCCTGTCCCCGGGCACCACTGAGAAGAGCCTGGCCCCATCCTCCTGACACCCCCCCTTTCAGTATTTATCAGCTTTGATAAGGTCCCCCCTCAGCCGTCTTTTTTCCAGACTGGAGAGACCCAAATCCCTCAGCCTTTCTCCATCAGAGAGGGGTTCCAGTCCCCTCAGCACCTTGGTAGCCCTTTGCTGTCCCCTCTCCAGCAGTTCCCCGTCCTTCTGGAACCGGGGAGCCCAGAACTGGACCCAGCGCTCCAGCTGTGGCCTCCCCAGGGCAGAGCAGAGGGGGAGGATGACCTCCCTTGACCTGCTGGCCACGCTCTTCTTGATGCCCCCCAGGATGCCATTGGCCTTCTTGGCCACAAGGGCCCATTGCTGGCTCATGGGCATCCCGTTGTCCCCCAGGACTCCCAGGTCTCTTTCCACAGAGCTGCTCTCCAGCAGGTCACCCCCAACCTGTCCTGGTGTGGGGGGTTATTCCTCCCCGGGTGCAGCACCCTGCACTTGCCCTGGTTGAACTTCATGAGGTTCCTCACCGCCCAACTCTCCAGCCTGTCCAGGTCTCTCTGGATGGCAGCACGGCCTCCTGCTGTGTCAGCCACCCCCCACCCCCCGCCAGCTTTGTGCCACCAGCAAACTTGCTGAGGGTGCGCTCTGTGCCTTCATCCCGGTCATTGATGAATATATTGAACAGGAATCTCCCCCTTTTCCTCAGCAGGCAATAAAACTTCTTTCCCCAGCCTACCTCTTGCACGTTGCTGGGACGCATTCCTTGGGTCTCATTACTTCCAAAATAATTTGGTTGCCCTATTTGGAAATTTTTGCAGCTCCCCTATCAGTCAGATCTAGAACTACAGAAGAAATGAATTTTATTCTAGGGAAGTAAAAGGTAGATTTTTTCAGGACAAAATTGGAAATAGACTTGCTAAAAGAAAACATGAAATGAGGAAAACACGAAATGAGGAAAACACATGCCTGAACTTCTCCTGGCAACGTTTGCTCAAGGGTCAGCGAGGGGATCTGGGGTCCTGTAGATGCAGGGGTGCCGATGAGGCAGCTCAGGTCTGCTGCCCTCCCCAGACACACTTTGCTTAGGACCTCCTTCTTCCCAGTTATACTGGAGGGTTAGCAGATATGCCCAGGCTCATTCTGGGAGTTCGCCCTCCTGCCTCTAGGAAGGATCAATGTCATTTCATATCTTTCATGGCTGTGGTGACGAAAACTATGCTGGGCTGCAGCTGGAGCAGCAGAAGCGTCCTTTATTATTTACATAGGGCTGCTTTCACCTAGGAGGAGTTAGCGGACTCACCCCTTCTCCAGGCACCTTCTGTGGCATCACAACACCACATAGGTTCTGAATTAGGGAGACTGTCACTCCTGGGACACGCTGCAGGGGCTCCCAGGACATTGCTGGAT
The DNA here is from genome assembly GCF_964199755.1 of Larus michahellis. NCBI lineage: Eukaryota > Metazoa > Chordata > Aves > Charadriiformes > Laridae > Larus > Larus michahellis. The sequence continues at coordinate 1,181,811 of NC_133911.1, read as the reverse complement.
TATATTACAACAATTATAGCATGCAAATAACCTAGCTTTGCCCTGGGGGCATGGGGCCCTCCTCCATGTCTCCCGAGTCTAAGAAGGTCACAGCACTGCCAGGGTAAAATGTCCTCTCGTCAGTCAGATGAAGCTTTGTTTAGGTAGGTGTTTGCACCTCAAATGTCCTTTCTCTGATGTGAAAGGGCCCAGACAAGCGCCGCGGCAGGAAGGTTGCCCCTAACGTTGAGGTGACTTAAACCGCAGGCTCCCCACACGGCAGCCAAGCTGGCCACCTCTCTGGTTGACTGCCCAGCGGGAAGGCTGATGCAAATAGCAACTGTGGACACTGGCACTCGCTGGAGGACAGCACAAACATGCATCTGTGCTGTTTGCCGGTTGCTATTCAGCACCCATCTTCCTTCTGTTTGTAAAGCTGCAGGTCCACCCAACCCACGGGCAGAAGCTGTCGCATGTGGCCAAGCGGCACAGTCAGGCATCGTGGCAAATGAACAACAAATAAGCAAAAAAATACTCTGAAAATAGTTTGAGGCTAATATTGTTTGTCTGAGTTACTTGACCGAGACTCCTGAAGGAGGAAGTCACAGGCAGGAACTGAGATCACCCTGTGAAGGATGAAGATGAGAGTGAAATTCATCAGCTCCTTTGTCTCGCCGGACAATCACAGCTTTCATCCTTGACCAGTTGCATTTCAAAACGCGTCTCATGCCTGAAGCCAGAGTGGATGCTTTGGCCAAACTATTCAGCACATTGAAGTCCTGGGCTTAAACTGTGCTGCTCAGCTCATTGCCGCAGACAAGGTTTATCCAAGCATGTTCCCAAGGCTGTGAGGAGTCCTGGATCCTGACACAGATCTGAAGAAACACGGCTGCGTGGCTACGCACCAGTTTCTGGGCCCTGGGAAGGACTAAGCTCTTCTAAATCACTTCTCTGTGAAACTGGAAATATGTTGGGAACTGAGAGACGGAGATGGAGGCTTCTTCCTAACCCATTTTACCCATGTCTAGTTGCTTCCTACATATCTTTAATGACCCCTTTCTTGTAGTGGGGCACTTGCAGTAAGATCTGTATTAGCTGGCTGGGAAGATGGTTCATTATGATGGTGTCCTAGGTCTGCCTGAACCTCACACCATGCCTCCTATTCAGATGTGCTTCATTTGTGAAGGAGTCTCAATAATTTAGGGGAAATATGTTGGAAAAAGCAGATGGGTTATTTGCTTCTGCAAAGACCCTGAGGATAAAGAACTAAAACTGAATGGCCTGCGTGGGTCTCTGTACGGTACGTGGTACACAGCCGCTGCTGACGGGTGTACAGGATTTGTGCAACGCTGGCAAGTCCCCATCGGACCCATGCTGGGACGGGATGTGTCTTCCTGCCCCTGCACCAGGACAGCTCTATCCACTGCCTGCATTTTCTTTGTGAGGAGGTGCTTGGAGCTGTGGCCCACCCCGGGGCTGCTCCAGTATGAGCCATGGGCGCTTTAGGGCTGTGAGGCAAAGATCTAGCAGCCAAGGGTGTTATATGTTTGTAGCTGAATGTGGATGGTCTCAATGCCTGGACACGGACATGGCATGCACTTCCCTGTGTGTTTCCTCTGCATCAATAAGAGCTTGCCCTCCCCATGGTGAGAGCGGAGGTTTACCCGCATGGGCACATCCCTCAGTCCCATTGCTGAGATGCCCCATTACCCGAGGGCTAACTGACAGAAAAATCCTGCAGGAGAAAATCGGAACAGGAGAGGGAACAGGAATATAAAAGAGAACTTATTGGGTCAGAGCTACAGCCTGTCTAGCCTGCATCTAGCAGAGGCAAGAGGAGATGATCATAGAATTGTTAGGGTTGGAAGGGACCTTAAAGATTACCTAGTTCCAACCCGCCTGCCCTGGGCAGGGACACCTCCCACTAGATCAGGTTGCTCAGAGCCCCGTCCAGCCTGGCCTTGAACCCCTCCAGGGATGGGGCTTCCACCACCTCCCTGGGCAACCTGGGCCAGTGTCTCACCACCCTCATGGTGAAAAGCTTCTTCCCAACATCCAGTCTGAATCGTCCCATCTCCAGTTTTAATCCATTCCCTCTAGTCCTACCATTACCCAACATCCTAAAAAGTCCCGCCCCAGCTTTCTTGTAGGTCCCCTTAAGATACTGGTAGGCCACTATAAGGTCTCCTCGGAGCCTTCTTTTCTCCAGACTGAACAACCCCAACTCTCTCAGTCTGTCCTCACAGGAGGACAGCCCTCCGATCATCGATGTTTCAGGTGAGCCTTTGCAGCCTGAGCACCCCAGTCTTTACCATCCACAGTCACGGGGCTTGCGACAGTCGAAGGCACATCCCTGCCTGTTCCTTCTGATATTCCCTCATGGACCTGCTGTCTGTTAGTTGGTCTAATCCCTTTCTGACCATGCCGACAGCATCCCCCTCCACAGCCTCTTGTGGCAGCAAATTCCTGCGGTTTTACTCACTGCGTGAAGAAATCTTTCCTTTTCTCTGTTCCAGAGTGACATCCTACCGGTCCCACTGACTGCCCCTGGTTCTTGTCCTTGGGATTTGATTTCATGTGCACCCGATTCACCACCTTAGGAATTTTGTAAACTTCAGTCACATCCTTCCCAGCTTTCTCCTCTCCAAAATGATGAATCCCAACCTTTTCAGTGCCTCTTCACAAGACAATTGCTCCAGCCCCCTTGCTCATTTTAATTTTTAATTGAATTTCCCTTCCTATATGAAAGTTAAAGCCTCCAGGTTTTTTTCTATCCCCTGTTTAGTTGAGGAGAAGATCTGGTGGATCTTCTCTAGGGGCTGTAATTGTAGCAAGGGAGCACTCAGATGCTTGAAAATATATCCTAAAAATATCAAATGCCTTGTTTGCGATGTTGGCTGTAGTCCTTCTGGATTTATAGTTTCTTTATAGTTTTCGTATTGCTCTTGCTCCAGCAACCTGTACTGGTAGTTGAAGACATAAGTGACCTACAGCTATAGAGAATCCCAGGATTTTCTGCTCTGCAAAATGAAAAGGCTGTTGTGGTTTAACCTCAGGCTGAGGAACAGAAAAATTCTGAAGACAACCTCAGATTGAGGTAAAAAAATCTCACGGGTCCATGTCCCTGGTGGCTTACCATAAACATGCATTTATTTAACACTGGGCTGCATATGGTCCTGGAGCATTTGCAGGAGGATGGTCGATGTGTTTCACCCTGCTCCCAGAGCTGTCTGGAGATCCCAAGTGTTTGCTCTGCAGAAGCACAGCTGTGTTTAAGAGTGTCATCCCAAGGCTCACTGCAAAGGTTAAGCTACATCAAAGGAAGTTGTTCTTCCAGAGTCAGGGTTGAAGGACAGAGCTCTGGTATATCAGCATGCAGTTTGTGTGGTTGTGACGGTCCATCGGGCCATCAGAAGGGCTTTGGGACAGGGAAAATGGACATTTATTTGTAAATTTTCTGGTCTCCTGAAATGCTCATGGATGAATAAATGAATGAAATGAATAAATGAATAAAACCCAGCTCTCCACCATGCTTCATCTGCTTCATCTTCTGTAAAAGCATACGGCGCACGCACAGCTGAATGGGGTAAGTTCATCTTGAGCACAGCATCAAGCTGAGCTTCTCCCCAACTTTATGTTCATCCCTCATCTCCTGCTCCTTCCTGGCCCCACACTTGTATGTTCCCACCCTCGGAAAGACCAGGTAGAGCTTGCACTTAGCTCTTGACTCTGATGCCTACAGTGGCAGTTCTCCAGTGAGGATCCTGGTGGCAGGACACAGCTCCTGTCCATTGCAACCAGGACAGTGTGTGCAGGAAGCTACGGGGCAGGATGGGGCAGCGCCAGCCCTCAGGTGACTGTTCCCTGCAGAAAATGAAGTGTGCAAGCAGCAGAGAGGAAGCACTCCAGAGAGCAGGGACCCTGGAACAGGGACTGCAGTGAAGGGACTCACCCAACCAGGTGCTGCTCTCTCCTGCACGCTGCACCATAGCATCATGGAATCATAGAATTGTCTAGGTTGGAAGGGACCTTTCAGATCATCGAGTCCAACCACCAACCTAACACTGACAAAACCATCACTAACTCATGTCGCTAAGCACCACGTCTACCCACCGTGGCAGGCAAGCATGGACGTGGGGGCTCTCTCCTCCCAAAAAAGGAGGTGTCCTGCTGACCAGGGTCACGACTCATGCAGAGTCCCTTTGCCACGGCCATAGATCCCAGGGAGCAGAGGGTGGTGGGCAAGGAGATACTCATCTGCCCTGCTCCACGGCTCTGCGACTTCTGCATCCCACGTGGGCAGACGCAGGCTGCCCTCGGCTGTCCCCACGCAGACCCTGAGCACGAGTGGGACGCTGACCTCTCCCTGCACAAGGCTGGACGCTGCAGCCTGTGCTTTGGGATCTGCTGACTCACGCGGCTGACTCACTCCAAGGCTGAATTTCCATTGCCCCACGTTACTCTGCTTTGCTAAGCCCTAAGTCCCCCCCCTCCCCGCCCATGGGGATCCTCTCCCCGTGGCAGGGAGGCTCTCAGTGCTGCAGCAGGAGAGCAGCAGCTTTACCGAGAGTCAGCAAAGTGGCTGAGAAACGACAAATGGGTTCATGGTTTGGCTGCAGCACGTGCCGAGCAGAGCCCTTGCACACAGCTATTGCTACTGCTCACTGGGGCAGGGCAGGGATGCCAGGAGGCCAACTCCAGCCTCCAGTGTCAGCCTCCAGGGGGAGGTTGCCTGGGACAAGAGCTGTCTGACTGTACCCATCTGCAGCTGCATGGCCTCAGCCCAGGGCTGCAGCCCTGCAGCCACCCAAGGACCTGCCCGATGTGTGCTCCGCTCCTAGCTGGCCACGTGCAGCACCAGTGGGCCACCCGGTTGGTGCTGCCCAGTGCTGCAGACCAGCCTTTCTGCTTTCGCCTCCGGAATGGGGCACATGGGCGCACACAGAGCAATTTGCCTCCTTCCTCAGGAAGGGATGCAGAGCCTTGCCCAGGTGGTTAAAGGGGCTGTGAAATGCAGAGCTCAGGAGGAAAGGAGAGACCAGAACAAGCGTGTGCCAGCTCAGAGCTTGCTCTGGCTGCCTGGTAAGAGCAGTTCATCTTGCCTTATGATTTCCAGCGCACTCCATGCTTCAAAGCCCGTCTCACCAGAGGTCTCTCACCCTCAGAAGACACACAGTCCTCCAGGAGGCTGTCCCTCTGACAGGTCCCTGTGCTGGCAGAGAGGTACAAGAATCAGCTCTTCCCTTTAAGTGCAAGAAGAGGATCCACCTTGGGTCAGGGAGAGCAGGACTGACCCTTCAGTTTTCCCTCGTGGTTCCAGGAATGGGGTCTCCTCAGCCCAGCTTTGCTCCCAGCGCATGCTACTGGAGCAGCAAACCCACGGCATTGGGAAGGGAGAGAAGGCTGGTTCATACCTAGCTGGTTTGAGTTAAGTGGTGGGGATCTCTGGGACACTTGTTGTCCCCAGACCCTCCTGTGCCTGCCTGGCTTGGCTCCTTCCTTCCTTGCAGTTTATTGCTCAAAGTTCCCACCAGATCCCACTAAGATGGAGTAGCTCTGTGCTGTCCCTGGGGCCTGGCCAGGGACATTCTGGGAGGATGACCAAATGCTCACCATACACCTGGTCTGTTGTCCCCATGCCTGCCCTCCCCTGTAGGAGGTCAGTCTCAGGAAGAAATGTCCACAGCTGCCAGGTCAGGGCAAACAGGAAAAGGTCTCTGAAACTCTACAGAGAGGAAGACTCCTGGTTGACAGCTTCCTCCCCAAGTGGCTCAGAGCGACAACCTCAGGTTTCAGTTGCTTCTGCTGACCCACTACTGTTACCTCTGTCTTATCTGTACTGTGTTCCAGCCAGGGCAGTGTTATCCACACAAACATTTAAGCCATTTTTGCTACAGAGAAGATGTAGCCTTCTGAGGGATCACACATCCCTTAGGCCATGGTAGGATATGCCTCTAGCTCCAAATGAGAGCCCTCATCTTCAGGGATGGGGATTCTGAATGGTATGGTTGAATTTGAAACCACTTACCATGATTGAACCACTTTCTTCTTCTGGAGGTTCCCCATCCCAGGAGATCAGGCTAGATCAAGGTCTCTGGTTTCTCTCAGATGTGTCCGCACAACAGAACAGTGTCCCAGGCCACCAGAGCATGTGCCATCCTTTGCAGCTGGAGTAAAACACATCCCAAGGGCAGCCCTTAGTGTTCACAGGCTGGATTAGACATGCTGAGCCACATAACCCACACAAAAAACTTTCTGGAGCTTTGCAAGGCCCTGGAAACCTTTTTTCACCCTATTTCTGAGTCTCCTCTCTATTTTCCGGATGGTGCAGATGCCTGGGAAGCACAGTGGAGGTGCCGGTGGTGTTTTTCCCAGAGGGTGACTGTTGCTGGGTACCACGCATCGGCACAGCACATACCCTCCGGCCAGTGCAGTGTTACCGCTGCCCTGAGCCAGCTCTGGAGGGGCAGGTGGGTGGGTGGCTCTGCACAACCTGTCCCTGGTGTGTGGAGAGAGAGCTAAAACAGTCAGAAGGCTAAACCACTTCCCTTGCAAAGAACTCTGTGACAGTCGGACCTTTTCCAGGTCCGCTATGCCTAGAGAGACCCCAAAATAAAGATCCATGCCCGAGGCACCGAGCCCCAGGGGAGAGAGGAGCAGGCTGGTGCGCTCAGCCCCGCGCACTGGGCAGGCACACTGTTGACAGAGCCAAAAATAACTCCAGCATCTCTATTTAATGCTATTTAGAAAAACCTCCCTCTCTGAAATGGTGAGCTTCCCCAAAGACAGGATCAATATTTATAAATGTCGTGACTCCCGTGACCCGGTGATTTATATGGGACCCGGGCTGTTGGTCAAGGTTGCTGCAGCCCCAGCCAGGTCTGTGGGCATTAATAGCGTCAGTCATTTCTGCTGTTCCCCAGGGGAGCAGGACAGGCTGGGGTGGCTGGAGGAGGAGGTCTGGGCTGTGCAGGGAGGCTGCTGGGCAGGGGCAGCTCACGCGGAGGCTGAATTTTCCTCCCACATGAAAATGTAATGAATTTTTGAGGAAATTCGGCACCGGTGCCAACCCAGTTGGGTTGAAGTTGCCAAGTAACATTGGCTGGAGGTAAGCTGCTTTCTGAATGGGCTGGGGCCTCCTCTGTGACAGCAGAGGGAGTGTGGGGCACCCCCTGGACACAGAAGATTGTCTCCATCCTCCTGTGCCCAGGATTCAGATCAGCTTTCCTCCTCCCAGGAGCCTGTCCTGCCCACGCGGAGAAGAGTCTGGAGGTCAGTGCGTCAGCTTTGATGGACACAACCAACATTTGAGCCAATAAGGAAAACTGCAAAGAAATAACCATTTGGGGTCAACGTGAACTGCATTTTCTGGATTGCAGTTTTCCAGGCCACCACTCAGCCAGCAAACACAGTACTTGCCCAGCCCTCATCAAGATGGCTGCCCCTTCCTACCAGACTGGCTGGCAGTCCCCCTGCCCCCTCTCACTACAGCCGGAGTAACGCAGCACGTTTTCTTGGGTGACAAAGATGATTTTAATAATTTCTCTCCTTCCTCTCATGCCTTGCCACCCCTCCACTGTTCCCATCCAGCTGACTGTGGACTGCAGTAGAAAGCAGATGGGGGTTATATTTAACCCCCAAGTCATCTCCGTGGCTCGGTCTTTAGCACAAACAAATGTGTCAGCAGATGGCAGGGACAACAAGCTGTGGCATGAGGATGGAGAGATGATTACCAGCAACTCCATAAACTGATCTTCCCTGATAAAAAAGCCTCTTCTGCAACACTGCTTCCCAAAAGGTCCTGCCTGGCATTTGGACTGGGATACCCAAGAGATGGCATATGGGCTGCCTGCATGAGCTGGGGATAGGTCCCACCTTGCTAGATGCCAGTCATCAGGACCTCTCCTACTCAGCCTTCATTGATCCCACCACAGGACAGGTCCCAGTCCATGAGAAAGGACCCTTTGGAAGTGTTTGGGGCACTACTCCTCTGTGACAGAGGCCTGGAAGCAGAATGCTTCCCAGGCAGGTGCACGGGGCACAGATTTACCTGTGTGGCTGAGTGATGGACAACATCAAGCCTTTCTCTGTTCTGCAGCTCAACCCTGCTGGTTGGAAAGGAGCCCATGAGCCAGACTGTGGCACTACCTTGGCACCATCAGGGGACTGCAGGAGTCTCCATCCCCTGCTCCTCCAGCGAATCGTGGCGGCGGGAAAGCCGAGCGTGCTCTCTGCTCCCAGCCGGCAGCAGGCACTGGGGTGCAGCCGCCTGTGTGCGCTGAGGGCCAAAAAGGGGACTGGCGGGAGTCTCTGCCCCCGCAGGAACATGGTCCATGCAGCAACTGGGTTGGGACGTGCAGAGGCACATGTGCCACAGGGGGCAGTTTGGAGGGAGAGCAGCTAAGTCAGCAGGGTAGCGTGTGGCTGGAACCCCGCCAGCACCTGCCACCTCTGGAAATAGCTCTTCCAGAGAACCGGGTTACAGGCATGGAGTCCCCTTCCCCTGTGTTATTACGCAGCACATGATACATGAAACATGTTGGCAGCGGTCAGTCTAGGGAGAGTTGCAGCAAGGGAAGGAGTGAGATTAATAGGAAAACAAATCAGCACCTAGAAACGGAGCAAACGGACAACATGGAGGGACCCAGACCACCGGGGATGCTGGATCGCAGACAAACCCGTGCACATGCATGGAAGGAAAAACAGGCTGTGTGCAGAGCTGGCCACCAGGAGTAAAGACAGGAAAATGAAAGGAAAACCCTTTATTATCTAAATGGGGATATGATTTCTGGAAGAACAGACTCTTCAGCCCAGGAATGGTGTTTGAAGCACTACAACAGCTGAGAGAGGTGTTGATGGGTGCTGTCACCAGAAAAAATGAGAGTACGGAGATACTGTTTTTTACCTAAAGCCAAGACACGGGAGAAGAAATAGATACTTGATTCTGGTGCGAGGAACCCTGCATCAGCATGCGCCTGCAGAGGCAGTAAAGCGGAACATGTGGGGGAGATGGTGAGAGAAGCAGACCTAACACAGAAGAAATGTCACAAGACTAACAGTTACGAGAAATGATCGATAATGGGTGGTAGCTGCTGGTGTTTGAGACACGCTGGCTGAGCGCGATGTACAATGGGCACAAGGGAATAGAGTGGACAGAAAAATGTGTGGCTCTGGGTGGCAGTGGAGGAACTGCTCTGCGCTCAGCGTCCAGCGCAGTCTGCGGCTTGCGGATCTGGGAGCAGGAATCCTGCCACGCCAGAAGCGTGCTGCTTTGCTAACAGAGCATCTGCGGAGAGGAAGGAGGTTGTTCTCCAACAGAAAAGGAGCTGCTGAGCCTACCAGCTCACTGCAGCGCATACTCTGAGTGATCCCCGGTCACCACGAAGAAGCCCCTATTGAGGAGCTTTGGAGATCAGCTCTGAAAAAAAAAGAGTTCAAGTGAGTTGAGCTGGGCTGACCTTGCACCACGCACGCAGAAGGATCTGCAGTCCTTCAGCTTGTTACAGCACTGGCACGGCTGGAAGGAACAGCTCAAGGGATGTTACAAAGATCCCAACAGAAGCGGGTACTGAGACAGGACAATAATTTGTACAGCAAAGTTGATGAAATCATGGAAAATCAGCGTGCCAGATACCAGCAGCTCCTACCAGCAGGTGAGGGGTGAGTTCTGGGCCACATTTAGGGTGGGAGTTTGCTTAAAAGAGGCCAGGCACTAATACCAGGGGACTGAAGAGCTGACATCATGGACAGATGCCTAGGCATGCTGAGTTGAGGATGAAGGCATGCCTGGAGTGGTGCCAGGGCTGGATATTGATGCTCTGCTGAAGACAAGTGCTATGCCCCATCCTGAAAGGAATCTCTGCAGCCTCCTGAAACTCCAACCTGTCCGTGAAAAGACTGGAAACCTGATCATATTTAGTAATGGATCACAGATACGCAACTGCTGCAATAGCAACCACAGAGCCCAGGAACCAGACTTTCTAGCTGCCATTCAAATCAGAAATCTGATGGAGAAGGTGAAGCAGCACTGAAGATGCACTTCGGAAAGCCTGATGTTCTCAACATGTTCCGCTCAGACACTGGGCCACCACACTCAGGAACGAAGTGGGCACAGTCTGGCATCCTGTGGAACCTGGACACAAGACATCCTTCCCCACATACCACACGGAAGGGAGCAGGAATGGCAAATATCAAGGAGATGGTCCCCCTTGGGAATCATCGCAATCAAAAGCAATGAAGCCAAAAGCCAAGGAAGCTGGTGAACAAGAAACTACAAGAGGGCATTAGGAAGCCAGTCTGGGTGCCAGTGGGCCTGAAATTCAGTGAAAATTCAGTTTGGCTGGAGAAACACAGCAGTGAAATACTCCAAACCCATTTACAGTCCCTGCTCTTAATGTGAATGTCCCCTTCCCCTAAAGACCTCATCAGACTGAGTCTGGAGGGCAGTAGAGCTTGAATAACAGGGCAACTTACAGTCTCGGAGTACAACCCTGGAATGTGCTGGCAGAGGCAAGAGGATGGGGCAAAAGGGGGACAGACTCCTCTGCCATGAAGCAGCTGCTCCCCTGGGAGGAGGGGGAAGGACTGGGGTGGGAGGAGATCTGAAGTTCGGTACATGGAGAGTGCACTTTGCTTGGTAACTCCCAGTGTCTCCTCTGGGACAGCTCGGAGGGGCTGTGCATGGTGTTCTGCTCCATTAGTAATTACTTTATGCCAGCACATGTAAATAATTATTCTGGCACAGCTTCCCAGCGGAGTGCTGTGTGCAGTCCTGCTGAGCCGCTGCAGCATTGACCCCGGAGCACAGCCTGCTCCGCGGGCTCCCTTGGAGGTCGATACCGGGAGTGACGAGATTTGTGTTCGCACATGGTCAGGCTGCAAGTCCTTGCCTCAACAGCACTTTGGAAACTTCTAGTGTCTGTGCAGGTGAAGTGTATTCCCATGTTACCAAACTCACTGCTTCCCTTCAAGAACTGACTGTGCAGCCCACCACTTTCCCTGAAATCAGACCCTCAAGAGAGAAGCTTTGGGATTAAAAACATGGAAGGGCGAAATGCTTACAGAAGGAAGATAAAAGAAGCCTCCATCACTCGATATTTTCTGCGAAAGGTTTTGCCTGAGACGGGGCGTTATAAACCCCTATGAACAGCAAGGCTTCCAGTGGACGCCAGAGTCCTTGCAAACTGATGTGCCTCCGCATGGTGTGACATGAAACAAACCTTTCACCCCAGAGATCTGCCTCTTTCCAAACTCCAACAGTGCCCTCAAGTGCTCAGAGGAGAAGCCGCAAGCCAGTGATGGAGCCTTGCTACCACCCAGGCTGCCGTGCAGAGGAGAAATTATGAACTAGGAGGGGAAAGGTGTGGTTGCATGGCCTTGAGCTTGGCTCGCTGCTGTCCCTGCCTGTGCTAAGCCGAAACGGCTGCACCCCCCTTTCTTATTTCTGTCCCCCTGCGACATGTGACGGCCCAGCTGTCACCACGAGATGCTCCAAGAGCACCCAAAGCAGACCCGTGGTCTGTGTCGCCTGGAAAAGACGCACGCGTCAAAAGCTTGTGAAAACGGGGTGGTTTGGATTTGACCCCTGGAATGATCCCACCCAGCCAGACCTCTGGACCCGTCCCTTCAGAAGACGTGACCTCCTCTGGAGAGGAGAGGACTGAGTCTCAGTGTCCCAGCTTTGGAGGGGAGGTTGTGCTTCACCCCATCTGACTCCCTGCTGTGAGCTTTCCAAGCTGTGTGGAGACAGTTTTGGCACAGCAAGGCAGGGCAGTCCTCGCTCCGTCAGTGGGCTGCGCCTCAGCGAGAGGGGCTCTTTCAGGGAACAAGAGACCTCTGCCTGCTCCCAGCGAGACAACAGGAGCTGAAGACACTGTACATGCTCATCTGAGCTCTTTTGTGCAACACACAAGTGATCCCTGGCACGATGGTGAACTCAAAAACAGCTCACCTGCTGGTTCCCTGGAGGGTGACCTGGTGGAGCTTTATCCCACAGTCCTACACTTTGGGGAGAGAAAACATTCAAATGGTACACCTCCACCCACCAGTACTTGCTGTACAAGAATTAAGATGTTTCCAAAGGACAACAGGATGTTACTGCGATGGGAACTGACAAAGGTATATTGGGACACTGGTTTTGTCCCCCGTTTCCTCACCCTTTCCTTCCTCACCCTTCCAGGCTACTCTTAGCCTGGATCATGGCATTGGTTTGATTTACACCATGTGGCCCCAAAACCCATTGAGTTAAGCAGCAGAGGGGACAGAAACAGATGGGGAAGGAAACTTGGGAATCAGTTTTTGTCCCTGTTGCCAGAGTATCATGGGACCGCCCACTCTGACCACATTACTTTCAGCCCTTGGAGGAAAGCCTGCCTGGCTTCTCTGAAGGCATGTTTGTTGTTCTCTTCCGTCACTTCTCATCACGCTACTGTCCTGATGTCTCTGTACACCACCAGCCATCACCTCCAAAGCAGGAGACCGTAGCTGCTCTCTCAGCAGGCTGCCATCATCCCACCAGTCCACCTTGAATCACAGACACTGCCAAGCAAACAGCAATTTTGGCTCCAGAGCAGGTTTCAGCAGAGCCACCTTTTTGTCACCTTTTGCTGCACTGCCTTGACCTGGGCAGTGGTGGTTGTTCAGCCTTCTCCTCTCTCTGATCCTGGTGAAAAACAGGTGCCTGCTGGAGGTGTTTGCTGGAACTACCACAACACAAAGCCAAAGCAGACGCTATACAGGCAGGCTCACCAACATGGAGCCAAATCCTCATGCCCCACTAGACCCATTTTAGTGCCGGCGTTGCAAGTTCCTTCTCCAAGGACCAATTCTCAAGGTACTGGAGGCATCAGGGCTTTTCCGTGCCACCCTAGACTTTGCAGGAAAAGTTTTGCTGCTCTGGAGAAGGCACCTACTGCAATGCAGAGCTTCTCTGCTGTGGCTCATCGCTGCCTCAGAAACCATGAGATGACCCTGTCAGCCGGAGCAGGTCTGACAGTGATAAGCATGGTCATTCTAGTGTAGCGGGCAGAGCTCGCTTGCCCTTCGTCTCACCGATGCTCCTTGGCAAGTGCCAGCTTCTCCTTGTGGCAGATGGGGAGCAGGTTTTTCATCTGACACAGCCTGGCCATCATCTTCAGGTCAGCTGCTGTCAGCAGCCACAGCGCATCAGACACCAGTGACTTCTCAGGGCTTCAGCATCAACCTGCTTTGACCATCACCAGCCTGGGGATAAAAACAACCAGATCTGGGTCCAGTGCTTTTTCACGGGGAATTCTTCAGCACATAAATAGGAGCACTTATGAGAAAACTGGTGGAGGGGGAACTGGCAGCTGTAACAGAGACAACTAGTTGCAGGAGACTGGCAAAGGACTGTAGTCTGTGCAGGTCCCCCAGGAACCTCTCTCCACACCTCTGCAAGAAAATGACCTGTCCTGCTTTTCTTGCATCCACCAAAAATGACCTTGAAACCTGCTGCTGCGATGCCATTTCTATTCTAATGGACAGAATACCTGGCTGTGCCACTCACGGCTGAGGATCCCAGCCAAAAGGCATTTCCCTGGCAGGGCGCAGAGGATCCAGGACAGAGCAGGTCTCATCACGACATTGTGGGTTTCTAATTAATACCCATTTGTTTGCAAGCTGATCTGCCCAGTCACACGCCTGCCCCAAAATTTCATCCACCTCCCTGTGGAGAGGGTTTGACAGTCGCCAGGACCCACAATCCCAGGCCTGCCTGCTGCTCTCCAGCAGGTCACACACAGCCTGGTGTCAAACCCTCATAGCCAAGGATATCATTCTCCCCACCTCCATGCATTCATCCCGAAATTAGCACTTGTTTATGCATATTAGTCGGCTCATTAGGCTTCCCCCTCAGTCCATCAGTAGATGGCAGCAGACAGCCCCCTTCCAAGCCTGGGCATACAAACGGCAATGCCTGAATTTGCCGCCCCCTGCACTGTCCGGCGATTTATTATTTTTTTTTCATGCAAAATATGGCCAAAATCTTTCTGCTTCCACAATGACGTGAGTCACAGAAAACTTTCCCAGAGCTGCGGGCAAAGGAAACAGCAGTTTTGAGGTGTGCACGTTGGCACTGCACAACTGTTCGGTTAAGAAAAGCAGAATGTAACCCAGGTAAGGGATCACATCTTTGCCGGCCAGGGTACGATGGCGAGCAGGGACACTTGGTGGCCGGGCAAGTCCTGCTTTCTGTGGCCATCTGGAAGCTCTCAGAGCTGAAATGAAACGCACCCAGAGGCCCTGCGTGAGCTACAGGCTGCATCAGATTACTGACAGAGAGGGGGAACATAAACACGCTGAGGTCCCAGGGAGGAATGAGGATCTTTGCCAGGTGCATCTGTACAGAAATACAAATTGGGGTCTCATGGCCTCTGCCCTGAGCGCAGGTTGCCCACACAAAGGCTCAGCGAGGGCGGCATGTTCCCACCCCATGTCCTGCCCTACGCACGAACGCACAGCACCTTGAAATGCACAGTGGCCTTCAGCATCCGGCAGCTCCTTCGCCCCCCGCATTGCCCAGGGACACCCAGCCACCCCGGGGGTCCCTGCTGGGACTGTCTGCATCCCCAGTGATTCATGCTGGTGGCCCAGGTGGGCTCCCCAGGGCCCCCATGAGCTGGGCTGCAAGCTAGCTGGCGAGGCTGCCCTCAGGGCGGCTGGGGAGGTGTACAAGACCATGGCAGTGGTGAGATGGCCACTGGTAAGGAGCAGGCAGTCGTGCCCGCGGTGTGCTGTGAAGCCAAGGGCTAGTGATGGCACGTGGCCGATGGAGCAGGCGACCATCGGGACCAGGACTGCATCCCTCTGCCCCGCTCCCCTCCCACCGCCGGCGCCTCCGCAACCTTCTTTCTGGAAGCCCAGCGCGGCCCAGGCCCACGGGTGAGTGAGCCAGCAGCAGCCTCGGCTCCTGCCTGGGAACCCCCCTCCTCAGCCCGGCCGGCGCCTCGCAGCCGGCCGCCCCCCACCACCGGGCGGCTCACCCACGGCCCGTGCCCCGCCGCCGCCCTCCTCAGCACGCGGCCCCGGCTCTGCCCCGGGAGGAGGATGTTTTATTAACCGCGGGGCTCCCTGGTCGCCTGAGGCAGCCGGGCGGGGACGGGGACAAGCCCGGGCTGCGTGTGTCAGAGCCCCGCGCATGCCCAGCCGCCCCGCTTCGCCCCTCCGTCACGGCTTCAAGATGGCGGCGGGGCCGCCCCGCGCCGCGGAGGGGAGGGGCGGCTGTTGTTGAAGCTTTATTGTTCCCGCCGCCGCCGCGCGCCGTGTCCGCCGCCCCGCTCCCAATAAAGGTAACCATGGCGACGGGGGCGGCTGGGCTCGGCCCGCCTCGCTCGGCCCAGCCGCTGCGGGACGGCCCTGAGGGGGCCCAGGTTCCGTCCCTGGCCCGCCCTGCCGGGGCCTGGCCCGGCCACCCTCCCTCCCTTAGCGCTAAACCCGGTGCGGGGGGCTGCGCGGGGCGGTGCGTCTCCTCCGGGGCAGGGACCAGGAGCGCCCGTCCTTGCCCGCGGGGAGCCACCGGCCCTCACCAAGCCTTTGAGGGCGGCTGAAGGGAGCTCTGCGGGCTGCCCCGGCCTGCAGAGTAGCCGGGGGTTGGATCCCCCCGGGAGCGGTGTGTTAAATCAGGGTGTGCTTGACGGGTGCTGCGCGGCGGGGGCGGCGGGCGAAAGCGCGGCGGATTGTGGTGCCTCTCATTTACACCACTGCCCGTGTCCCTCCTGCCGAAGGGAGCTGGCTGATTGCATCGCTGCCGTGGAAAATACGGCATGGCTCATTTCTTTTGCAGCCTACACCTAAAACCAAAGATTCTTCCGCTAGAATTTCCGCTCTACCAGTGAGCCTGTCACCTGGGTACCACTGCCCCCCCAAAGATGTTCTTCATTAGATGCGCTGTAGGGCGCTGTAGGGCCCCTGAGCTGTGTCCCCTGCTTGGGCAGAAGCTGTGAATCTCTCCAGGCAGGCATGGAAGGGAATTATCTTGCACTTCCATGCGTTTTGCCGTAGCAGATTCCTCTCCTTTCTTTGGAACGCTAATATGTCTGTTCACCGAGATGATTGTTGGAAGACTGACCCATCAAGAGACAAATAAATAGGGGTTTTTTTTGCGCTCTGCCAAGAAATCAGTGGTCTGATTCAGTTTTTTGTGTGATCACCAGCTCGACAGAGCTGCGGAGGAGGAGCAGGGCTGCCCCGTTCAGTAGCAGCTTGTTCCCAGGTTGTATTAGATTTATTATGGAAATGTGCTGAGGTGGGTCTGAGTCAATAAAACCCATCTCCTCCCCAGGGAGAGACAGGCTTGTAGGTGAGTCTTGGGGGTAATTTCTTCTCTGGGGGACCGGAAGGCTGGCACACCTGATTTATTGGCCCAGTGATGACATAAGGCAGCATGATTCTGCAGGGGTTTGATTCAGATGTACCAAGTGTCTTGTGTTTGAGGAGGAACTTGTGTTTCAAACCCGGGTCCAAGGACAGAGCGATGCAGGAGCAGGCTGTTGGAGTACAGACCGGAACGGCGGTCCTCTCCCAGCTGTCACCCCAGCCCCTGTGCCCTGCTCATTCGCTCTTGGTTCATCTCTCCAGTATATTTTGAGGTAACTGCCACAACACGCTGCTTAAACAAGGTGCTGAGAATGTGCCTGTTGTCACCCAGACCGCAGCTCAGCGGTTACAGAAATCTTCTAGGAGATGGGGGAAGCGAGTTGGCTTCCTGGGTAAGTGCCGTTAAGGCTTTTACATTGCTGCATCCTCCTCTCTCTGTGTTGTAAAGCAGCTGCACTCGTGTTTGAAGAGTTGTTGTGGGTCCTTTTGCCTTAATGGATTTTCAAGGCTGCGGAGGCCTGAAGGAGGAGGTGACAGTGGTGGAGGTTCAGGTGCTTCCTGGCTTGCTATCTTGATAGATTTAGCTTGGAGTAATTTTGTGTACTTTACTAACAAGTCTGTGGGAATCTGTCCCCATTTTGGGCTGACCACACTTGAGAAGTGTCATTTAAAAGCTTTTTTTTTTCCCCTTTGTGCTTGAAGAGGCCTTTGGATGAAGGCACCTTACGGCTGTGTTGTACCTTGTCTGCTTTTGGGTGTAATAAATGTCTTCTGCACTTCTGCTGTCAGCAAAATGGATTGCAAAAGCTGGTCAAAGTAGTGTTTTGTTGTTGTTGTTTTTTAAATAAAGAAGCCACTAATAAACGACAACATGCGGTCTTCTCTGATGTAAACCTACCTGGCAAACAGGAGCTCAGATGTCCAGCTTCTGTTTTTTGAGGACATTATGGCAACCTGCAAAATGTCATTCACGCTTTAAGTGTTCTTGGGCATGGTGAGACATGGACGAGCAGAGACTGGGGCAAACTTTGGCTGTCGCTTTGGGCTTGTGCTGGTTTCCCACTGCGTGATTTTGTGCTCTCCTTGAGGCAGCCCTGTTCCAGGAGGCATAGGCAGCAGCCCTCGCTTTGAAGAGTAATGGAA
The DNA here is from genome assembly GCF_964199755.1 of Larus michahellis. Lineage (NCBI taxonomy): Eukaryota > Metazoa > Chordata > Aves > Charadriiformes > Laridae > Larus > Larus michahellis. The sequence goes on along the minus strand of NC_133911.1, from coordinate 1,164,357 downwards.
AACTTGCTGTTAAGAGTTGGAGCATACCTATTTGTTTTTCAATCTATTATATTTCCATTCAGAGCATCAGTGCAGACAGATAGCCAAAGTGTTGCGTGTTTTTGAGAGGTATATTCTGCTGCCTTCAGAGACCGCAGAGCGTTGAATTTAGTCAAAGTGTTGCTTATTTTCCCCTGTTATCTGTCTGCACTGATGCTTTGAACTGAAATAAAATAGATTGAAAAACAAATTGGTGTGCCCTGGCTCCCCGTACTGGATTTTACATTATCCTCTGGGAGAGCTGCCTGCTCTGGCCCTCTGGAACACCCCAGAGAAAGGTAATGACCCCTCAGCCTCTTTCAGCACTACAAAGACTGAATTACTTTTGGTGGGAGAGGTAAGAAAATTGAATTGCAGTACGTGATTTTCTGGCTTTCCAGTAACCCTCTTTGTAAGGTCATCATCTTAGTAACAAGAAAACAGGAAACTGGTAAACACACACAAAAAGTATTCAGATTCTGATTTAAGGCTGTCACTGTCCTTAACTCCTCAGAGCTGAAAAGCCCATTGCTTGGAGGCTGCTGTCGTACCTGAGGGACTGCAGGGCCAAGGAACACGAGAGAACGCATCTCGGCTTTCTGTCCTGCTGCATTTACCGATTTACATGAGTCTTTTGAAATGAGCCTTTGAATAAAGTGCAAAATGGGTAGAGGTGGGGTGAGCTCCTCTCGCAGGGGCAGGGAGCCTTCCTGGGCTGGGACCTGCTCTTGCTTCAGTGACCACTCTGGGTTTTAGCTCCCTTGAGCAGAAAGCTGAGAGTGCTGGGAACAGGAGGGTGGTTGGGCTGTTCCTGTGAGACCCCCAGGTCTGCTCTAACAGAAGCGGCATTTACTTCAGACAGAATTACAGAGAAGCTGGATTCTTCCATTTTGCTTATCTCTTTCTATCCACTTTATTTGCTTCTGCCTGCTTTGTTTTAGCTTTTTTAGAGCTTGAATAGGAATTGTTTTTTTTCTACTTTTGCAGCAGGTGTACAGGCTGCTTTTAGGAAGCGTCATTATCCGTCCGTGCATTGCAGTGCACAGCACTGTGCTGGCAGCAGAGGGAGCGCAAGGCTGTGGGTTTGTGCCTTTAAAAAGCTGTGATGGTATTGCTTAATTTCTTGGCGGTGCAGCAATATTTTTTTTTTTTTTTTTGAAAGCTAAAAAGCCTGCTCCATGTGCATCCCAAGGAATAATTTCAGGCATGGAACACGTCTCATGCTGGCCACTGAGATGCTACTAATCAATGCAGGAAGGAGCTTTTGGCATTATTTTATTAATGCCAGCAGGTGTGTTGACCAGCACCTTGTAAAAGCCCTTAATTATGGAAGTGAGGGGCATACAGAATCTTTTTGCTAAGGCCACGGAGGCATTTAAATTCTTTCTGTGCCTTGTCCTGGGCTTTCTGATCATGTGAGATACTGCGGCAGCCTCGTAACTGTGAGGGAGGGTTGGTCTCATCTGTGCATCGTTGGAACACCTATCTCGGTCGTGTCTAATTGCTAAAGTGCTCGGTCCTAAATTTCAATTATCTTTTGATGAACCTAGTGACGTGGATGGCTTTTGAATCTGTTGAATATAGATCAAAGTAATTCCATGAATAATGAAGGGAAGTAATTTAATTTGGAAACTCCTTTTGAGTTCTGTAGATAGAATTGGGTGTTCCTTCTTTCCTCCTCTTTGAAGAGGCATTGTTGACATCAACATATCCTTTTCATGTTGTAATGTAGCTTAAAGAAAAATACACCATCCCCTCAAACTGTGGAAGTGTATGAGGACAGGAGTACCTGGGAAAAGGAAGAAAGAGCTGGAACTGGATGGTGGAGGGTAGTGTTTGCTGCAGACGCTTTTGGGACCTCCCATACTTGTGAGGTTCAGAAGAAGGGGCTTCTTTGCTGAAGTGGGTGTCCTGAGAGCAGTCACAGGTGATAACTGCTGCCTAAGGCCGACAGGAGGACATCTATTGACATGTAGTTAAGTAAAGCATTATGAATTCTGTGCACTTTTGGAAATTTGTCTCAAATTGATTGACTTCGCAGTCTCACTGGAAGCCAGTGGAATGAAAACTCCTAAGCCACCTTCGTGTTCTGCCTGGGAAGCTGGCAAGACAAGGCTTAAGATATCCCCTGACGTTCCTCAAAAGTTTCATTTTGCAAAGCCTGTTTCTTGTGCAGCTAAGATGAGCAAGTATTTCTGTCTCCTCTGTCCCTCCTTCTGACTCGAGATGATATTTTGGAAGAGGGCAGTGCCTGTGTGGCTCAGGTGTCAGAGGTCGCAGAAGCAGCCCATGTAAACCATATTTTGCCTTAAGTTTGATATTCACAAGAAGTCCCCAGTGAGCCTGCCTCCAAAGAGAATGAGAGAAGCAGCTTTAAGCTGAAAAAGTTGTGAATGGCTTTTTCTTACCAGTGGTGCTGGCAGAGCAGATGGCTCGTGCCCTGTAAGCACTCATCACTGCTGAGGTGTGTTGCCTGCTCTCGGAGAGATTCCCAGTTCAGCCCAGTCCCCCTGCCAAACATCCCAAAAGCCATGTAGAAGATGAGTGCTGAGGCTGGGAGGTGAAGCTAGAGAAATTCAGGTAAGAAATGAGGCAGGTAATTTAAGAGTTGGAATAACTATGGCAGTGGAGGGTCCTCCCCCTAAAAATCAGTTCTTATCATGACTGGGCACCCTGCTGGAAGAGAAGCTTGAGCCAAGCCCCAGTTACTGAGTCTGGAAATCTAGGAGGCAGTCACGGATGAGAAATCAGATTGCTGCTGGTGGTCCCTTCTGCCATAGGCTTTGAAGAAAAGCCTGACCTGTGTTCTAAGTAGGGGGCAATTGCCTTGAGAATGGTCTTGGCCATCACCCCTCCTTAAAAATAAAAAAGTCTGTTCTCTTTGGCAGTACTGGATCTTTGGGTCCCTATCTATAGTTAAAGAGGTAAAATGTATTTAAACAAATATGTCTGATCTAATTGCTCAGGACACATTTTCCAGGGCTCTGAGTTGCTGTAATAAAGACGGGGAGGTGCTGCTAGGCTGCTTAGAGTTTCACTGTTTTGAGCTGTCATGGGCAAATATATCTTTTATATCTTGCCAGGAATAGAGGGAGCAGACGGCGCTGCTGCTTCTTCCAACTTGCCACAGTGGAAGCGATAGGTTTTATGCAGAAGGCTATTCATGGCAAAGTGAGCAGGCATCTCTTCCAGGACATTGATGTTTCCTGCTTGTCCTTTCGTAGGAAGAGCCACAGCTATTATTATTTAACCAGCAGACCCAATTTCATCTCAGATACTGGAAGTCCTTCAGCTCTAGGGAAGGAGTGGGTGGACTAAAACCGCTATTACATTGAGTCTGGCAAAAGAAACGGGTCTCTTTCTTCTCCCACGACCAGCAGCAACTCCGCTGATGGCAGCTTGGTTACTTGTGATTTACAGCGGCGTGGGAGGATAGCAGAGCCCGCGTGTTTAATTGGCTGGAAGTGCAGGTGGCTGGCCCTGTGGATCTGGTACTTGCAATGTAGCAGAGATGAGCTGCAGACCAGACGGCCCTTGGTAGCGATGTGCCCAGAGAAGCTCTGGCTCCTGGGAAGCAGGAGGGTGGGCTATCAGGAACTGCTTAGGTTTCCCTGCCTCCCAGAAAAGGACCCACCCACCCACTCACCCTGTGCTCTCGCTTCAAAGGTATTCAGATGGAGAGCATGACATCTCTGCTTTGAGATGATGTCAAAACCATCTGTGATCTTATCCCGATGATTGAAAAGCAAGTTACATAGTACTTTGTCTTTAAAGCACGGAGGGGCTCTTGGCTGAGCAGGAGAGCTCCCATGCGCAGGTGGTATCCACCAACCAGTTGCTCAGCTGGCTGTAGCTTTGGTATGAAGTGATGGCTCTTGGCTCCTCCTGTCTTCCCGCAGGCAGTGTCACACAGGAGGACAGCTGGGGTCCTGTCTCCCTGTGGGCAGGAGGTCCTGCTTCCCACAAAGTCTGAACTCCAGAGGGGCCAGCACCTTGCAGGAGCGAGATGCCAGCTCAACCTGTGCCCAGTGTCTGCTCACCACTTGCAATTTGGTGCAAGCTGGGAGTTGCTCTGAGCCTGCTTCCGTGCGAGGCGGCGCTTCAAGGTGGTGTATGAGCCTCAGCTCGTTAAAGCTCCTGCCCAGATGATAGGCAATATTACTCCTGCTCTCTACAAGAGAGTAATAAGCTGGGTGCAAAGATGTGAAGCAGCTGAAGGTTATGCAAATTGTGTCCATCCAGGTGCTCTTCCTCTGGTGCTCATGCTGTTTTGTTTCAGCATCGTTGCCAGCACTGGTGTTGGACGTCCTAGTGTGTAGACAAGGCAGTAACATCTTTATCTTGTCTAGTTTAGATAAAAACTCCAGATATCCTGCTGATAAAAATTCTGTTGGCAGATGTCCTATCTGTACTGCCTCCCGCAACGGTGCGGGGGAAAAAAGGAGGTTCTGGTAAACGGGATTAGGGGACTTCTGCAAGAAATTATAGCTGGGGGGGAAAGGACTTGTAAATCAACGAGTTAGGGCCGTGGTGTGCTGAGAAGGGAGGTGCTGAAGCCCCCATCTGCCAGCAGACCTCGATCTCCAATGCTCACTTGCCCCGGCTGATCTTAGCACTGATGTGGGGAGAAAATTAACTGGTCCCAAACCGCTTAGTGCTTTGCAGGTCTAAACCAACACCTCGGATTCTCTGTGTTTGGTGGCTGGTTTGGACAGGTCCTCCTGCACTGCTTCCCCACCTGCCCTTTCAGAAACCAGCTCCCGAATTCAGCATCGGTGCCTGACCTGAAGAGCATTCATACCTCCTTCAGCTCTGCCAGGGGCACGTCAGGGAGTTTCTTCTCCCTTTTATAGCTCCTGGGACTCAGTACTCATCTTCAAGCTCCTTCTGAAGTACTTCTATTGCAACAGTATCTAGACCCTTCAGCTCTAATGGGGTAAGTTGCTGAATTTGGGGAGTGCGAGTTCAGAAGGGAGCCTCTTCTTGCTGTAACTGCTGAACTGCAGCAGAGGAAGCTACTAGGAGGTGTAAACTGAAGAGTAATTTTTGCTTGCTCTTTCTTTCTCTCTTGGCATCATCTGAGCAAATTGCTAACGGGATCCTTTGTTTTTTCACTAGCTGGGCTTTGTGAAAGCGGTGTGGAGAGCACAGCGAGAGGAGGCCAGGAGACTCTGGTGCCATGGAGCTTCCCAGTTACAGCAAGCAGCTGCTGCAGCAGCTGTACGCTCTCTGCAAAGAGCAGCAGTTCTGTGATTGCACCATCTTCATTGGGAATGTTCACTTCAGAGCACACAAGGTGGTTTTGGCTGCTGCCAGCCTGCTTTTTAAATCCTTGTTGGACAGCACAGACACCATCTCCATTGATGCTTCCGTGGTGACCCCAGAGGAGTTTGCACTCTTGCTGGAGATGATGTATAGTGGCAAACTCCCACTGGGGAAACACAATTTCACCAAAGCAATCTCTGTGGCAGATAGTCTGCAGATGTTTGATGTGGCTGTTTGTTGCAAAAACCTCCTCAGGGACCTCATCAGCTGTTCAACTCAGGACCCGGTAGTGAGAGAAGTCTCCGACCAGGCATCAGACTCATCTGGAAACCATGCTGAAGCTAATGACCTGCCTCAGTCTGAAAAACCTGCTGAAGGAAAACCAGATATCCTCCTCCCTCAGGCAGTTTCCCCTTCTCCTGGCCCTGTAGAAGCAGAAATGGAAGCAGATGTTTCTCCTCCTGGCCAGGAACTTACCATGAATCACAGCTGGGTTCACCAGGATGCGATGCCGAGTGACTCCAGATCCCTCCGGGAGGATTCACGCTCTTGTCCTCATCAGCCTGCCCGTGCCGAGCGGGATGGCAGTGCAGAAGAGGAGCTTGCTGAGCCGCCGCAGGTGAAAGGAGGACCGAGGGATTTAGGTGAGACTTTACAGGTCTGGGTGCAGCGTTGCCTCTTATTTGCAACTGCATTGACTCACCTTGTTCCTCATACGGGGGATCTTTTCCTCTGTGTCGTGTTCTTTTTCGTTTGCCCTGGAGCGGCACCAACATGTACCCCTTTTCTGCAGGCACTTTCTTCCTTTGGCACTGTGCAATGCTCCCTTGGGCCTTTGTAGTTCCTTCCTTCTCAACAGAATGCTCACTTTACCAGAACCCCAGTGAGCAAAACTTTTCTTACCCATGGATGTGATTGCACCTGGCATACGGGGGGATCTGCGTTAGTGCAGGACGTGAGATGGAAAGGCAATCTGTATGACAGTAAGTGAACAGAGTTGCCTGCTAATGCTACCTTATCCTTTAAACTCCTGTTCAGCATGGGAGGAAAACAGAGGCTGTACTGGGTTTAAAATAAATGTTCCATTTATAACTGGTGTTAAATAAACTGTTGGTTTTCCCTCCAGGCTGCGTGATACCTTTAGAAGGGATTTGTGATTCACAGTTTCCCTATTATAGCCAATGTGCTGGTTACAAACTGATGCCTTTCAATCACATCATGCTTTCAGTGAATCCCTTCAATTAGCAAATAACTCATCTTGTTTCTCTCACACAGCAGCAGAGAGCAAAAGCTGTAAACTGGATTTCTTTCTTCGATATGAAAGTATTTTCTCTGAGGCCCTTTCTGATGCCCGAGCTGTGCTGAAAAGACTAGAAGAGTGCGGAGAAATTGATGCCTCTCAAAAGGAGGTAGGTGTGTTTACTTGGGTAAATGATACAAGTTTTTTCTTCACCCTGCTGAGGGCTAGAATAGTTTGTTCCCTGTTTAGGAAATTGTTTCATGGGCAACTGGGGATCTGGTACCCGGCTGGTTGAAGGGCAACACATGCCCACCTGAGCAACCCCCTGGAGAGAAGCATCTGTAAGATCAAGCTGCTTGTGCATGTGGGTAAAGAAATATATGTCCTGCCCTGAAGACATCTTTGTTGTGTTGTAGGAGAGCTCCAGCACTGATTTCTCTCCTTCTGTTATGGCATTTGCTTTGGGAACTGTATCGACTTGTGAATGACTGACATATGAGATCCCAAAATAGACTTCCCGAGCCCTCGGCAAGGGCTTGCTGCGGAGCATCTGCTTCACTCTGCGTATGGCAGGCTGCTCGTGGGGAGCCTTATGGGGGGGTTACGGGTGCCACTCCAAAGCACTTCTCCTGGCGATGTGCCGCTTTAAAAGCAGTTGTCGCTGATGAATGATGCTCGAGTTACTGTTGGAGGGGATATTAGAGTCTGCTGCTTGGTTAATGCTGAAGGATACTCTGGGCTCTGAACAATGGTAGCCAGATACCAGCTGTCGTACCGGCTGAAAGCCACCACAGAAACAGCAGGGTACGTCCATATCGGCGTGGCAATGGTGCAGGAGAACACGGAGCTTGCAAGTGATTGTGACAGGTTGGGGCGGGCACTCATGCTGGCCGCACGCTGCTGCGTGATTGTGGGGGCTGCGGAAAAACCTCTGGCCACTGTGGAGTGAGGATGGGACTGTGCTTGCTCTCCTCACCCCGGCTGTTTCTGATAGAACGTTTTTCATACCAAGCTGCATGAACTGCCCTGCCCATGCCTTTACTGTATGTGGAAAAATGAGAATGTGACTGTTTTATTGCCGGCTCTTCGGTGGCTCCGTGGTGAGCTGACCTTTTGAAGCCAAGAAATGCTATTCCCTAGGTTGGGAGGCTGCGATGCTGTCTAGGTCCCCATGTGCGTGCTGGCTGGGAAGCTGTCTGGGTTCAAGTGGCTTGGTCCCTGCAGTACCAGTATGACCATGGGACATAGGATGTTTTGGCCGTCATGGCATTCTGCTTTTAAAAACCCAAGGCAACATGTTTATTAGAAAAAACACAAACCAAAAACATATGACAGCAGGGAGGAGAGCTCCCTTGAGTCACGGAGTGCAGGTTCATTTTCTGATGAGCTTTTAAATGTTCACGGAGGGAAGCACATGTTCCCTCAGCTGCTGACCCTCCTGATGGTGTTCACCTTAACATCTCTGGGGCTTTAGGAGGGAGATGTGGGTCCTATTTGTGTTTGTAGTAGCAAGCCCAAGCCTGGTCAGGCTGACAAGCACCTGTGCGTACGTTGCTCTTAGCATGCCTGCGCACCTTGAGAAGAGTTAGGTTTTTGTATGTTTGTTTGTTGCTCTGATGAAAAAAATATGCTCAGTTTAAGGTTTTTACCTATTCTGCACCTTGTCAATTGGAGCAGAGCTGGGGAAGGTGTTGTGTGATGTGGATGGGCACTGCCAGAAGGGATTTGGCAGCTCCATGCACCCGTGCCAGCAGGCATCACCCATGCCGGTGTTCCTTTCCCTTGCCGGCCCGTGCTGCCTCTCAGGGCAGAACCACACCAATAGAGTGCCCAGGCAGGCATGCTGCCTTGCCTCTGCTCTGCATAACAGCCCCATTTTCTATTACTTTGCAGTGACTCTTGTTTCGTGTTTCCTCAGCACCTCCAAGACCCAGCAGGTGAGGTTCGCAGACCTGTGCCCAGCCCTTTGTGCTCCCAAATGAGCTGTTGCAGCAGGAGCTGAGTGAGAGGTTGTGGAGCTTGGAGACAGTTTGGGTGTCTGACTGCAAAACAGCGGCTGGACAATTTTTCTGCAGCTATAAATAAACGCTGAATAAATGAGAAATGGATTTTCTTTAAGCCTTCCCGAAAAATCACTCCTCGGCTGTGACAAGCATGAAAAGTGTCAGCCCCAGGGCAGCGGGGCGGACAGACTGCAGCCTGGCGTAAGCAGGGGCTCCGCCAGATCTGTCCCTCTCTGAGCTCCCCTCTGAGACAAGCAGGACCTATGGGCACTGGCACCGAGCCTGGGCTCTGTTTCCAGCAGACAGAATAGCTTTTTCCCACAAGGGCCTGGTGTTTTCTTCAGGGGAAACACAGGGATGTGTTTTTAATGTCATGCTTCAAGTGCAAGTCCAGCTCCAAAGAGCCCAGCTCGGGATGTGTAATTAAGGCTGAGATTATGCCAGTGGTAGACATCAATGGATTTTATTTTTTTCCTCCCCCCTCCCCCCCCCCCTTTTTTTTTTTTTTTATTATTTTGTTAGTTACTTGCTTGAAGTCTCTTAGGTGCCTTGGGGCAAGTAAAAGTGGGGCTGGAAGCCACGGAGATGCTGTTTGCACTGAGCAGCCTTGCTGGGTGTGCTTGCCCTGCCGCAGGGGAGATCTCCTGGCCCTCGCGCACATCCTTCTGCTCGGAGCCTTTTGTAGGTGGCTTATCTCCATAGGCAAGCAGTGATGTGGTTTGGAGAGCAAAGCCTGGGCAGCGTGGGGGCTTGTGGGTGTTCGTGGGGTTTTTGCAAACCTGCCTGTTGACGCTGAGGCTGTCCTGGTGTTTAGGCGTCTCTGGTTTCAGTGGTGTTTTGCCTTGGACGTAGCCTCTGTGTTTCTGTTCTTTGCTCATGAGTTTGTACCCACGTGGGTACCTTGTTCCCCGCCGTGCTCCTTTCTGCTCCCCTCCGGTGCTGCTGCCTTATTTCCTGCTGCCTCCAGTGGCGGTTTGTTAGTCCGTGGGGTTTTTCCCCAAGGAAGTTTGTGGTGCAGGGCTTGCTTTTGTGAGAGTTGTTGCTTCTCTCTAAGCTTGATGTTATGTGTTCTGCTCCCTGGGCTGAAAAATGCAGATGTGTTGCTTTTCTGTGTAGGGAGATGTGATTTTTGGGGTTGTATTTGTTTTAGAGTCTCTCTGTGTATCTCACATAAACTATTCCTATCTAATTTGGTTCTGGCCTGGATGAAACCTGCTTGGAAATGAGAACAAGACTGAAATTGCAGTAATTTGGGGAAGCGTAGAAAAGCTTTGCTGGTGTCAAGTCTTATCTTCCTGTGCTCTCTTAGAGAAACTCAATTCAAATTATTGCACAGCTCATTTGTTCCCTCTACTGCTGGGTTCACATGAAGTGGGGGAGCGTTGATTCTCCCACGTAGAATAAATGTCACTGTGCTTGTGGATCATTTCCATTGCCTATAGGCCTGTCCAATTATTGTCGTCCTTCATTTCCAGCTGCAGGGATTTCTGGATGCGGCAGAAGAAAGAAATTTCCCGTTATCTTCTGCATCCTGATTAGGAGTGATGGGTTGTGAGGGTTTTATTTCGTGATGACAGAGCTAGAGAACTTCCCCCCCGCCTCTGCCCCCGTTCTGGTGTACTTGTGTGGAAGTTTGGGCTGAGCTTTTGTTCCTGTTGTGTGGAGCACGCAGGGGTCAGGGTTCTCACGGAGCCTTGCTGGTACTGGGGGCTGCTTCATCACTCCCGTACAAATGCAGGCTGGAATAAAAAGCACTTTCTGATTTCTGAACCAGATGCAGGAGCCTGTTTTTTCACTGATTATTGTTTGCGCAGTGATAGCTGATTGACTTCACGGTGCAGTCATAGCCTATGAGCTTCTCTGTGGTCCAGACGTGTACATCCAGTCCCTGTGCTGTCCGTGCCACTGACCCTGTGGGCAGGGGCTCTGTCTGGGCAGGTTCCCAGTTGTTGTTTTTTTTCTATTTTCTTCACCTTATAGACATTAAAAATTAACCAGTGAAAAAACCCAAAGCAGCCTGCGTTCACAGACAGCTGATGGTTATGTTTTTGGAAGTTTCCCCGAGATGCCCAGCCTTCTGCGGTCAGGGACTTTGCAGCTCGCTGGATGGCCAGTGCAGCTCTCCTTGGGGAATGGAAGTGGCGTTGAGGTGCTGGCACAGGATTGACCATGTTGAGGGCTGAGTCTTGTAACTGAATGTGCCTCGGCTTGCGAGGGAGGGATCTGAAGGGAGCTAGCTGCTTCTGTCACCCAGAACCCCGTGGCTTTCAGGCTGTCTCTTGCAGATCCCTCCGCACCACCCTTTGGATGCTTCCATCCACTCTAAAGCCAACACTTGAGAGATATCTTTCAGTAATAGTCACTAAAGTGGGTTTTTGCTAAGATGTGCTCTCATGTGGGAACGGGAGAGTGGATAAGGCATGAAGATCTATAACCCTGCTTGCCTACCTGCAGGGAAGAGGCTAGTGGCCAGCTGGGCTAGTGGCTGCCCTGCCCTGCCCTCCCTCTCTCCCCACATCCCTCTTTAGTCTCAGTTACGGGTCATCAGACGCTCAGGTGGGATGTGCGTTACTTGCCCATCTGGTTGAGGTCCTCTCTGGGTGCCGGGACATCGCTCAGGTTGCCACACCACTTGAGTTCAGTCCAGCCCAGGCTCAGGGTCGCTCCCTGCAGGGCTGGCCACCAGATGCTCCTCCAGCATCCCTGTCCCAACCTCAGTCTCACGATCATGTTGGAGAGGGAGGTGGAGGCCTTGGAAGCACTGGCTTACCAGGAGTGTTGTGGGTTGGTGTGAGGAGGGAGATGAATGTCTGGCTGGGAGGATGCAGCACTAACTCAGCTCTTGCACCTTTCAAAAGCAGGTTGTGGCTCTGCACGAGCTACCTCTTCCAGCACGGTATGTTGTAAGGAGCAGGAAATAATAAGGAGCAACGGGGTAGAGCAGGACGGTGGGCCAAAGGGACACCGCAGTGTAGGAATTTATTGTGTTAAGAAAGAGATCTGGAAAAATATGGAAGACGTGGAGATGATATGCAGATAAGTGACCCACCTCTTGCAGTGTTACCTGCAGAGATTCCTGTTCGGAGCTTGCCTTGGAACTGCCATGGATATGGGGAGGTTTGAGATGAACTGGGAGGGCTGTTTTGTGGTATTTGACCATAGCGGTACTGAGCCACTGAGTGGTTAGTGTTGTGGCCACTGGAACTGACACCCTCCAACCGGGAACCAACTTCTCAGTGGACATAGAACCTATTTGGTGGCGCAGCTCTAGCTGAAGCCACATCTTGGAGAGCAGGATTCCCTGATCAGAGATCCCAGCTCTTCCTCCAGTCTGGAAGCCGGATGTGTGCTAATTTGTGCCAATTTGGCCATGAAGGGTTTTACAAGTGTCCCAGTCTGTGGAAGCCTAATGGATCAGGCTGTAATGCCTGGGCACATTATGACTAAGTGGAAGCTGGGATTCCAGCTAATATCAGTATTTCTCTTTTTTTTTTTTTCCCCATGATCTTTGGGAATTGTTAGTGCTTCAAATGAAGTCTAAAATGCACTGTGTGCTCTTTTCAAAACAATGCGAAAAGGCTGTTGTTCCCACTGAGCAATGTGTCCAAGGAAAGGTCTTCCAGAAAGAGACTATAAATAGCAGAGCCTTTCGGTTTCTGAAAACTCATTTCCATTAGCCAAAGCCACACACTGAGGAAGGGATGCTCTGGCTAGCAATGCTGTTCTGATTTTAATTAAAAAAAAAAAAAAAATTGAAAAAGTATTGTGACAATGCAAGATACTTTTCATCCATGTCGGTGAAAACATGTGTTTGGCAGGGTGCTGAGCACCTTTAGGATGGTGAGAGTCAAGATATTTTGTCTTTTACACGACCGTTTTGATGTGGAAGGTGCCGGGCACGCAAACCTTGAGAACAAACATGATCTGGTTATCAAGTCTCATTACAAATTAATGTTTGCATTTAAAAAAAAAAAAATACCTTTAAGTTTGTTCTTCAGCACGTCTGCGGCATCTCCTTTCTTCCTTTATAACAGAGCCCTTCATGTCCACGTCTCTCTGTTCGGCAGGAAAAATGCCGTTAGCGGGTAAGAGCTGGGACTCCTGCAGCTTCCCCTCTGTGGATACTCTCTGCAATAGGTCATTGCGCTGTCACGCTGCCCCTAATATATGAGCATTTACACCTGCTAGGAAAAGCAAGTCCACCATCCCCCTGGTGCGGCCTCAAGCAGTTGCATTCAGCCTTTTTATCATAGAAATAAAAATGACAATGACAGCAGAAAATGGCCGCTCTCTCTGGAGCTGGGCTAAGCTCTCCACTTCAAAGGTACTTTTATAGCATCCCTGGAGCCTCTAATAAAGGACGCCTGCTCTGAAAGGCTGGCATCTCTCCTGGAGAGCTGGGGATTGTGTGTCTTCAGGGGCAATATTTACAGCGTTAAAGGGCTCCAGGGAAATGGGAGCAAGAGTTACAGCTTATTTCTTTTCCTCTTATTTCCCTAACTGCACAGGCACGCTTGCCTCTGGTTGCTGTTTTGGGTCAGCGGAGTGGATTTTGGCACTCTGGGCGCGATTGCCGGGTGTGTCTGAGAGCCCATGACACTCGGTGCTTGCGTGCCTCCTCTCCAAATCTTTCTTTAGGAGATGCAGCTCCACTGTGACTTGGGGATGGGGATTCCGGAAGGTCCCACTTAAAATGCTCTCCGCTTTCTGTGCAAGCGGTTTCTCCTGCAGTGAAATCTAGTATGCCTTGCCCTGGCCTTGGGCTTCCGAAATGACGGTCTTTAAACCATGTTTTATGAGGTCCCTTTGACTTACTGACATTCGGCTGTTAGGGAAAGGAATGAAGAGAAGTGTTTGGTGATAAAACCAGCTCCGGTTTGTGGGACGGGCTGTAGAGAGGAGAGCTGGCAGGCAGTGCTCGCTGCAGGAGCTCAGTGCAGGGCCTTTTCTGAGAGCCAGCTCGGCTTCTGTCGGGGGGGCGAGGGGGGGGGGGCGGGTGGTGGAGGGTTTTTTTTGTTTGTTTAATTTTTTTTGGCCCCTGAACAAAACCTCCACGATTCCGCTTTTTTGCGTTGGTTTGTACGGGGCAGTTGACTCTCTTATCAAAACCACCCTTGCGTTTGCCTGTTCTGTTGTAGGCTGTGGCCACCTGCCTGGCGGAGACGGGGGAGCAGTCAGTGTTCAAGAAGCTGCTGAGCAAAGTGAAGGATGCGCAGACCCTGGCTGCTCAGACCCTCGTGTCTCTACTGAGGCTGTTTCAAGATGCGAACCCCAAGCTGAGAGCGGCTTTGCTGGAGGGGGAAGGGGGCAGTGGAGAAGCCCTGCAGCAAACAGGTAGGGAAGTGGGTGCAGCCTCTGCAAAGTGAGTGGGCAGCCTTAGAGGCAAAGCAGGTCTCCAGAAACCCTGTATCCTTACGCAAATGCAGGAGGTTTTTGCAGGCTGGCCAAGATCCTGGAGTGTTTCCGTCCCGCGGCAGCGGGGTGCAGGCAGCGCAGGGCTCTCCCCGTTGCTGCCTGGAGGGTGGATCGATGGCTGCGCAGCCAGCGTGGGTCAGAGCATGGCTGAGCCTCAGGACTGAAAGCTCCTTTCTTACTTGAGGCCGACACAAAGCAGTGGCCTTGCAAACCTGGTGTTAACCTCCAGCTTGCTTTATGGCTTTGTGCTCTGTTAGATAAATGAGACGTTTTCCTTTCATAGAGTTTAAAGAGAATAGTAAAGTGGTTTTCGTCTGCTGCTTGTGCTTGGGATGAGCTTTACTATTCACTTAGATCTTTCACAGAGTCTCACTCGCTTCAGGAGCCTGTCAGTTCCTTCAGACTGAGTTGTTTCTTCTCTTGTGTTTCTGAAATCTTTTTCTCCCCAGAGAGCACAGACGAGGGAGAGACGCTGACCGCTCGCTTGCTGGGACACAGGGAGGAGCTGATCCAGAGCGTGACACAGCTGAGCCCCATTGTAGAGTTCCTGGAGGCGGCAGAAGAGGGATTCCTGACTGCCTCGGAGAAGCGGGTAAAAAAATCTGAAATAAGGAAAACTCTGTGGGCGAGGGGGCGTGTGTGCATGTGTCTGCGAGGCACTGCCTCACCGCGTGGTTTGCCAAGTGATGTTCTGGCCTCACCTGGCCGTGTCACCTCCCCTTTGCACAGCCCGGACTACGCATGTGTGTTGTCTCAGGTTCTTCTGCGCCGAACTATGGGAATAGTGAAAGCTGATCTGCAAAGGCAACCTCAAGACCAGGATGAACATTGTCTGACACAGTGTCAGACCGCCCCTGCAAGCAGAGCCTGGGACAGAGGAGGCGCCTGATCTCCCTCGTAGGCCACAAGAATGCCTTTTTGTGGGCCCAGAGAAGGCTCTGTAGTGGAGTGTGGTTTCAGCAGAACCACTAATACCTCTGTGCTGCCTGTCAACTGTTCTGTCCTCAGGTCATCAGCTTACCTTTCAGCTGACTCTCCCGGCTTTAACTCTTTTCTTTAACTCTTATCACACAGTTGCCCGCAAGAGTAGCACATCCACTGACTGGTTTATTTTAAATTGGGGTTTTTTTTGATGTGTTGAATGCGGCGGTTGGTGGGGAGGGCTGTTGCTTTCCTGTAAGCAATTGCATTGTGTGTGCTGGTTTGTAGAAGCCCTAAAGGACAAAATAGTGCGTGTAACCTGGGGGGAGCTGCCTATACCGTGCCTGTGCAGCTGAAACTTGCAGGGTGCCCTAGCACGCTGCGTTCAGTACACAGCTTGCCGCCCTCCTGTCCTAGTCTGTCACATGAGTTAGTTCCCCTGACGCAGGATTATAGCGAGTGGAAAGTACTGTTGTGCTCGGTGGCGTGAATGATGGCTGCTTTCTGTCTGAGTGAGCCTGACCAGAGCCACGACAGATGGGCTGAGAACCTCTGCCCGTCTCGTAAGTCCCTTAATAATGTCTTGCTCGCTTGCATGTGATCCTGACCAAGTGTCCGCCCTGGACCGTCCCTGGGTATGGGCACAGCTCGGTGCGGGAGGGCCAGGGAAGGTGCTGCCAACAGAGGCATCCACCTTGTCATCACAGGCTATGGCGTGACTGGTGGCTGATGAATTTTCCCCTCCAAAAGCAGCACGGCTGAGCCTGGAATGGGGAGGTGAGAGGAGAAGGCAACATGTGAATGCCGCAAAGGACTCGGCATCTGCTGGGGACATTGCGGCTGTCAGCAGAGACCTGCGCAGGGATGCCTGGGGCCAAGCTGCGAGCCACGAAAGCTGCATCAGCAGTGGGGAGATTAGGATTTTTCATATATGCCTGTTCGTGTTGCAGTATGGCCTTTCTTTAAAGGCTGCACCCTTTCCCTGCACTCGTGTTTTTTTTGTGTGTTCATGGAATTAGGTGGTTGAAGCGCAGCCATTTTATATCTCCCTTCCCATTGGAAAAAAACCCAACAACAAACCCAAACCATTCTGCCATCATAATCGTGCTCCGTGGGCACAGGGTAGAGCCTTTAATTGCATCATCATATGCTTCGGGACTCCTGCCTCGTTTGGTGGAGGGGTAGTGTTGCTCGGTATTTCTTTTTATCCGCTTCCGTCACTGTATATGCTCCATTTGCTGCAGAGCCTCCAAACCCTGCTCCGAATACAAAATCCTTCTCTCTACGGGATCCCTTCGTGCTCTTATTTTAGCCCTCAGGTTCCCAGCAACTAACAGCTGTATTTGGGGAGCGCTCCAGTCAGGCTGGGTGCAGAGCTTTTTCCCTGCTGTGGCACAGGAAAATAAGGCAGAAATTGCCAAGTGTAGCCTGACCTTGGGGGGTTCCTTTTTCTTTCAGGCTTGGTTTATTTGTTTGGGTTTTTTTTCCCCCCCGGACAAATGGAAAAGTGCCTAATTATATCAGAAGTTAAATTGATTAAAATGGTGGGCCTGCGGCAGTTGTGCAGTTGAGATCTCTGGTGTCTCCGGTGCAGTACTGGGAAAACGAACATGGAATTAGCAGCCACCTCTGAAGGTTTCGTCTTACCTGATTCATCCAGCATTGCACTAGAGCTGTGGGCTGGCAGAGATAGGATCTAGTTCTCCAAGGGCTCAGAAAGATGAGGCTTTCCTTTTTCTTCTCACAGTCACTGCCTCATTAGCTACACATTTATTCAGCAAGACAAGCATGAGTTTTACACGTAACAACCTTTTTTCTAGGCAACTGGGTTCTTTCTGCACCCGGTCCAAGCTATGCACGCAGCAAGTTTGATTTCTTCACTCGAAAACCAGTACGTGATGTGTTGCGAAGCCCCTTTGTAAATCCCTGTTTTCATGGGGAACTATTTCCCTAGAATTTCTATTTTTTGAGTGCTTAACTTTAGTAGTTTCTGTAATGTGGGGAGGTAGGGTGGAGGATTTGGGGGATGGCTTGGGTGCAGATTCTCACGCAGGAAGAGCAGGTGACCTCTTGTGCGTGGTGTCCCATGGCTTAGGTCATCGCGGCGACCCGTCCGCAGTACAGCCCTGACCCTGGAGCATCAGAGCAGCTGTTAAAAAGAGCCGTCCTTTCTTTCTGTCCAGGCTCTCTTCCAGAAGGGGACCTGGGCACGTTGAGCTGTGTGCTTTCCCTCCCCTTTGGCTCCAGGGGCTGCACAGCTTGATGTTCAAACAAGCTGCTTCGGAGCTGGGACAGGTATGAATGATAACACGAGCAAGGTTACTGGCCGTTGCAGGAGCAATCCTAACTGGACGTGCTGGGGGATGGAGAAGTCCCGTTGCAAGCAGAACTTTCTGTTTTTCCCCTTGCAAGTAGGCTTTCTGACTGTCTCACCTGGTTGTTGTCAAAATGAGTCTCAAAACGTCAGCAGCGCGTCCCCCACTGCCGGGGCCATCACTCCAGCGCCGGCCAGCCCTTGCTGGGGAGCAGTGGTAGGTGACAGCGTGAGCTCCCCGAAAAGATGCTGCTCTTGTACCCCTTTTTGTGTTCTCTTAAAAGATGACTTCAGACCGAGCAACCCGGAGTCAGCTCAGTGTGAATTAGATGGGAGGATATGTCAACAGGCTCACTAACAGAGTTATGGCTATAAAAGGACAGATTTTTGGAAATGAGAAAAACTAATTAATGAGATCAGCTGCCTGTGAGAGCGCAGGAGGAGCTGTTGGATTAGTTTCTTTTATGTTAAAGGTAGGAGAACTGCCTGAAGTTTGCACCCTCAATGAGAGAGGAGAATTTGTATAAGAGGTTACAGACCTAAAGGAATGAATAACTTGAGGAAGAGGATTGGGACCTGCAAGGGATGGCTGAAATGTCCAACAGGCAAAGAAATGGACCTTAGAGGTACGAAGAGAGTCTTGCGGTGTGTCAGGCTGCTGGGCTGCACAGCCTATATTGAGACAAGGAGCAAACGTCTGATCAAGAGGAAGAATAATGGGAAGAGATGACCCTCGAAGTCACGACTGAGCCTAGGGACAAACCCAGGAGGGACATGGAAATTTCCTTCAGCTGTAGTGAAACCACGGCTCAAAGGGCATCCCCCAGGAGGAGCTGCCGCATGTGGCTACGAGAGCGACAGCGAGGTTTATTACTGTATTTTCCAAGTTGAGAGTGGTTTCTACAGTTGCTGACCAGGACGGACCCATGGGAGAGGGAAGCAGCGATCCAGGCAGCCAGCTCTGTGGGCGCACAGGAATATGCGTTGGGCCAGGCTGGAGGACACGTGTAGCTGAAGCACCGTGTGTAAGCCAAAAAAAAAAAAAAAGGGGGGGGGGATAAAATGCAGCAAAGGGTATTCAAGTAAATTGTTTCTGCCTGACCTGGAATCTTTATTTGATGAGATAAAAATGGGTTTTTCTGCCTTCATCTAGAATTGAGCAAAGCATTTGAATTTCACGTGAGGAAATTGTTAAACTAGAGGAAGCGGTGATATTAAAAAAAGGTTGTATCTTACCGGGACGTAACCACAGCCTGTGCTGAAGGCAGGACTGACAGGTTGGTACAAGGTTACCGGTGGAATTCTTGGCAGTTAATTAATATTAACGCTAATGTTATTGACACAAAAGTATCAAAGCACGCTTAGCAAAACTTGTTGATGAGCAAATCGGTGATCTTCTGTCCCCACAGAGGAGGATCTGCAAGAGGGAGAAGAATTACATGGCTGCAGAACTAAATAGGGAGGATGGAATGGCGTGGTAGTACGAAGTGAAGGGTGTGCTTTTCAATGCCGTAACGAGAATGAAGAATTAAGACCTCATCTGAAATTTCTGCGTGCCGTTCCGGTCTTGTTCAAAAATGGTGAATTTGTATTGGAGCAGAGACAGATCTGCAGTCGTAAGATCAGGGGAGGGGAGAAGCGGTTTTGCGAGAGGACCTGCCTTGTTTAGACAAGTGAAATGAAGTCTGAGAGGGAATATGATTGTGCTCTTATAAAGAAATTGGAGAGGAAGGGTAGGGTAAACGCCTCAGAGAGTTTAGAAGGCTTTTTAAGCTAAAAGATAATGTTGGCACAGGAACAAATGGGTATACGCTGGCCATGAATAAATTTAAGCTGAAAATTAGAAGAATCAACAGGGGAATGAGACTGTAGAAGAGCTTTCCAACCAGGGGAAAGGGAGCAAAAATGTAACTAGTTTTAGGACAGATCAGACTAATTTTATTAATGGGACTGTGTAGTGTAGTGCTTACGGCAGCAGGGAACGCGGCTGGTGACCTGCAGAGTTTCTGACAGTCCGACATTGCAAACGCTTGGGAACGCAGCGTTTGCGGAGAGGAGGTCAGCCTGCATTTGTCAACTGGCTTTCCCTTGTAGGAGGGAAATACCTACCTTGTAGGTGCTACAGTGGCATACCAGAGCTTTTCCAAGCTACAGTGATTGCATCTCACACAAGAGATGTCTCATGTGGCCTCGTCGTAAAAATAATCATTCAATTAATAGGATGCTTATTTAAATAATGAGTCCTTTTTTTTTTTTTCCTCTCCATCCCTGTCTTTCGCCGACAAGCAGAAAAATTGCGGAGACAAGGGAAAATAGACTGCCAATATAAAAAGTATTTTCTACAAATATTAAGTGAAATATTGTTTTGAATCCTATCTTTAAGTCATTTTTTTGTTCCCTTTGAAAAAATGCTTTTTTGCTTGTCCGCCACTTCCAAGAGCTAGACATGGTGGAAGAACCCACCGGCATAGTTTTCAAGGTGGCATATGTCAGATATACCTGGGATGCGTTTAGATGTTCCTGTAACTAGCACCCCGTAACACCTCCCACTTAATCAGATTACTGGAAGCAGTGAATATGGATTAGTTGCAGTACTGCCTGCTGTGATGCCGTTCCTGTTTCTCTGGTCTCTCTACAGATCCAAGAGTTTGTAGGAAGCTCTCACAAACAGGTTCTTGTCTGTTTCTTTGTCACAGGTAGTTTTGGATTGCTGCGAAGGCGGGTCTCAAAGGGAAGCCATGGACAACCTGCTCAGGAAGGTGCATGAAGAGAAAACCCTGAAAGCGGAAAGTTTGGTCAAACTTCTGGGGGCTGTGAAAGCATCATTCCCTGGCCTTCACCTTCTGCTGGACAACTTGGTGGCAACAGCAAATGTCTCTGATGTCAAAGGTATGGGTACGCTAAACTCCAGATGCCTGGGGAGTCAGTTCAGGGGATTGCCAGGAAGTCTGGATGCTTGTCTGGACTTCAGTGCGCTCTTGGAATCTTATTTTCATGTAAGGGAATGGGATGGCCTTTTTATACAAACAAAAACGGTCTGGGAGCACCGGGGTAGGAGGACTGTGCCAGCAAGAAAGCCCCCAATTTGCCATGCAATGAGCAGTGTTGGGCAGAAGCCTGTTGGGCTCCTTCCTGGACTTTGGCACCAATAGGATAGAAACTAGGATGTCTTATTGGGCAAACAGGAGAACTGTTCCCTCCAGTGTCAAATTACTTTTGGGTTTTCAGTCACTTAAAAGCAGCAGCATGTGTCTCCATAATAAACAGAACAATTTTCACTTAATAAACCCTTCATAGGTGAAGGCGTCTTTACCAAACTCTGGTCCATTGGTGACTTTAACTCATGGTACTTGCTGGCTTTGAAAGTACCTAAAACTTCCCCAAAGCTGTAGATGTCTTGGAATAAATACAGGCAGTGTCTTACCTGGCTTCAGTCTTCGTGAATTCCTCATGATTGAGGGAGATTGTGGGCTGCGTGTTTGGTTGGGTAGTGTTTCTGCACATCATGGTTGTTGAGTTGTGGTGTCCTGTGTGGAGCAGAGTGTGCTGATGGGAGTCCTATGCTTAGTGTCATCATTATCTTGGACAGCTAGTCCCCTTCTTTTTATTTTGGTGGAGTTTTATTGTTCGTGGCCTGCCAGTGGTGGCGCTGGGGCTCCTGAGTCCTCACCTTTCGGCCGGTGGGACAGCCTTCCGAGTGTGGGTGGGTTTAGGCACACCCCTGAGCAGTTCAGAGAGGCAAATTTCACCAGCTCTGAAGTCGCTTAAAAATTAAAAACTAAATTAACATGCAGTGAAATGTAAATGAGTGTTTAATAGAAAGCAAAACTGTGCTCATAATGCTGATAATTTCCTCTGTAGCAAACATTCCCGACAGGCAGTTTGCTTTGTCATTTGTTAAGCACGATTGCTTTCTTGAAACACCAGACTCCCAACATGGTTAATTATCTAGTGGTAATACCCATTCCAAGGAGGAGCGTTCCTTAATTACATAGAGCTGAATCTCCTCAAATTGCAGCTTGAACAAACAGAAGCACAAATACTTCTTATCGGGGAAATGAAGAGGGAGGGAATGATTTGAGCCACTGATGGCAGCCTTTGATGTCCTCTGCTGTCCCACCAGCAGAAAGGAGGACGTCTCGTGCAGCGGCGCAGGGCACGCTCTGCTTACGGAGCTCACCTCGGTACGGCAGCAGAACTGAGAGTGCATTCATAACAACTCAAATTGGTGTAATTTGAAACAGGAACGTTCCGATGGGAGAAGGGGAAAAATATTTTTATTATTTGTGAACCATCCCCTGATCCATGTGGGGCACGTCCCAGTCATACCTAAACCCTATGGAGCTGAAGCGCTTAAAGAAGTTCCCTCAGCTTTGCTGGGGAGTAGGCTCGTGTCTCCAAGAAGTCTTTGTCCAGGGAGTTCTCATATTAGCTCTCAGTCTTCCATTGATTATTCCCACAGCCTGCCATTGCCTCCTTCAGCATCCCGGAGAGCTTTCTCTTCTTACCCAGCACTGTGTATCTTCGGGGTCCCAGAGATTGTATTTTCCCCAGGCTGTGTGTATTTAGCTGCTTTTCTCCCAAGTAGTGCTGTGCGAATAATAGATTTTTCTGTTTGGTACTGAACCAAAATAATTAAAAGACCTAAGCACACAAACAAAAAACACGCACAGATGTCTTGGATGAATTACAGGGTTTTTTTTTTGTTTTGGTTTCTCCTACAAAAGTATAGCTATGCATCTTCTCCAATTTAGAAACTCCAACAGTGAAAAAAATCCTTTTCAGATTCATCTATTTGGCAATTCACAGTTTTATTTATCAACTAATCTGGCAACACGTACGATCATATATTACTTTTGGTACACAATGTATTTTGCCCAAGCCTCTTCATTATCCTGAATAAACACTGTTCCTCTTTCTTGAATTAGTCCTTTGTGTCCTGATGCTGGTGTGTCTTTAAAGGGTTGTGGTGTTACTCTATTTCTCAGATCCGTCAGGGCAAACCTCAGCAGACCCAGCTTGGAAGTAGATATGGGAGGAAGAAGGAATGAGGTTAAAGTTGCGGTTTTGTGGTGTACGGGAGAGAAGAGGGTGTTAGCACCGCTTTGCAGTCGCACGTCTGCTTTGTGTTCCCTTAACGTTTTCACCAAGGACAACTCAGCCCGCTAAGTTGTTGATTACTGTGGACCATCTGGGTGTTTGTAGAATGTTTGATAGTCATACACCGCTGAGACAGAGCGTGTTGCAGAGCTCCTTCTCAATGGAGTGGATCAAAAACTCTCACTTACAGACCTCTTTCAGTGAAACTACAATTAAGAGTCAGTAGTGGGGTCTCCTTGATTCCAGGGCATCAGAAGAGGCTGATGAACACCTCGAGGTGTTGTCTTTACAGACAAGGCCACATGTTTACCTGCTGAACATGGCTGAAAACTGAGACTTTCTTCTTCTGGGCTCAGACTAGGACAGAAACTCGCCAGGCATTTGGGTGCCAGAGATCTATTTCTGTAGGCACGTGTGGGCAGGGGATATTCTGTGTTGTCTTTGATTTGGAGAAGTTTTGATTTGTCATGTTGATCCCCTGCTTGAAGGTAAATCCAGGTGTCCTGACCGTAAGGCTGTCTGTTAGTCACCCAGGGAGAGTGGGCTGCCTTGGCTTTTTCAGCCCCCCGCAGCTCTGAAGCCCTTTGGGAAGATGCTGTAAGCTGAACTGTTCTCATTTTCATTCCCTTGCACTCAGCCAAGTGGAGCCCAGAGGATTATGGAGCCAAACTGTTGAGACGATACCGAGAAAACTTAGTGGAGCTCCTCACGGACACCCAGACGCTGCTGCAGGGCATCTCTGCTGCACAGAGCCTGGCTCCTGCTGAGAGGGAGGTAAGCGGTCTCCTGTCCATCTGCAAGGAGATACAGAGCTTTAATCCCCATCTGGGATCCCTGTCAAGTCTTGAGGACTTGGTTTACCACCTGTCACGGCTTGGTTTGGGGTAGGCCTCCAGCAGGACCCTGTTTAATGATTCTTTAGTATGCTATAGCGGGAGTGAAGCAGGTAATGTGTATGAAGCTGAAGGCTGGCAAGTAAGAGTGGCTGATTGGGGCACTGAAGAGAGAGGTTCAGCCTTGGAGTGAGTTGAGGAAATGACTGATGTGTTTGGCTGAAGAGAGACCTTATAACGGCCTTCCAGTACCGAAAGGGGGTGTACAGGAAAGACGGGGAAGGACTCTTGATCAGGGAGTGTAGTGATAGGACAAGAGGTAACAGTTTTAAACTGAAAGAGGGGAGATTTAGATGAGATATTAGGAAGAAATTCTTTACTCTGAGGGTGGTGAGACAGTGGAACACGCTGCCCAGAGAAGCTGTGGCTGCCCCATCCCTGGAGGGGTTCAAGGCCAGGTTGGACGGGGCTTGGAGCAACCTGGGCTGGTGGGAGGTGTCCCTGCCCAGGGCAGGGGGGTGGAACTAGATGATCCTTAAGGTCCCTTCTAACTCTAACCATTCTGTGATTCCAAGAGCTGGGCTTCCAAGTGATCACTGCTTGAGTTGCACCACGAGCCACGTCTTGAGGAGGGTGGGAGCAAGGGAAGTCTGGGTCTGGGGTGAGCCATGGTCGTGGCTAAGCATGATGCAGGGCAGGTGGATGGGGTCCCCTGTTAGTGCCTCGCTGTGGGTCTTTCCAAGGCAATGGAGCAGGTTGTGAAGCGAGAGGACGGCGGTTTTGCCTCCCTTGTGTCGGCGGCGTTGGAGGAGCGGTCTCTGTCGGTCTCTGCCATTTGGCAGCTGCTGCTGGCTGTGCGGGAACCTGCACCACTGAACCTGCTCATGGAGGAGATCCGGAAACAACCCGGCGCAGAGTTTTTCTTCCAAGCAGGTAATGGCCTTGGTGTCCCTCCCAGGCTCTCCCTGAGCTTCTCCTGCTGCTGGCAGGAGCTGCTTTCTAACTCCTTGACCTCCCTCCAGCCAGGAACCTCTTTCCTTCCAGTGGGTCTCAACACCTATGTCCTTGGTGAAACGGTTGACTGGTTGGAAAAGCACTTTTGTCTGCAATTGTGTCTGCTTTGCTTGTGGGTCTGTGCCTTCAGGTTTTGTAATGAGCAAACCTTTTCAGAGCTGGCCACCATCCTGTGCCAATAACCATCTGGAGGCCCACCAGACTGAAAGCACGGGTTTCATCTGTGTGCAGCCACCACGCTGACCCCCTCCGAGCCTCAGTCTCTGGCTTTGAGTTTTCCTACTTTAAAATCTAAACTGGTTTTTTTCCCCTCAAAACTGCTGTCAAAACCTCATGCAAGTGTGAGGAGTGCTGAGGTTTGTGGTCTTGTGGGGCAGGAAGGGGGGGCTGTGCAGAGCCCGCTGCGTGTGCTGGCCCCGTGGGCACAAAGCTGGGGTTCACCTGCCTGCAGGGAGATGCCTTTGGGTAGTTGCCTCCGTCCAGACTCCTCTCCTCCGTCCCCTCCGTGCTCAGCCCGGACAAACCAGCACTTCTGTTGCATCTGGCTGCTTTTTACGTGGCTGTCCTCGAAGGAGGCAAATTGTGCCTAGAAATGCCTGTTTCTCTGCAAAAGTCAGAATGGGGTGTCTGTAATTGGGGGAGAGAAGAAATCCTGGGTGTTGGGAGAATCATGCCTGCCTTTTGAGGTTGTCAGTGTCTCTTTCAGCAATGTGCTTTGGAAAACCTGATCTTCTTACCCGACACTGGACAAGCAGTGAGAAGTGAGGTCTGCTGGGGATTTACGCTGCATGTCAGGGCTGCAATTAGTATAGCCAAAGCTTGCCTGTAATTGCTGTTTCCTGTGCCCTAAAGAATTCGCTCCTACTGTTAACAGCTCAGCTTCAGGAGCGGGCTGGACAAAGCTACGTGAAGCTAAGGCAAGGTTCTCCTTGGTTTTGTGTTTTTAAATACCTTTACGTTTTATTTTCCTCTTCAGTGGCCACCAGCGAGAGCGCAGCCATTGAGATCATCCTGCGGCACAGCAAGCTGATCTTGGAGACCATCCAGCGGAGAGCGGACCTGGAGGGCTTGGCCCCGGGGGAGGCAGGACTCACAGAAGCAGTAAAAGAGGTATGAGGGGATGCTCTCAGAGCCGCCGCGGTTTGGGGCTCAAAGCGTGGACAGGGCCTACAGTGCGCTGAAATCAAGGGACGTGACTTACGTGGGGGAAGCCATCCAAAGTTGGAGGTGCCCCTCTGCTGAAGCGAGAGCACGTTGGGTGTGTTATGTAAATTCTGCAGGAGCTCTTAGGCAAAAGAAATTGCCAGGGAGATTCTCAGTTGATGAAAATGTGCATAGTCAAACACGGCAAAACTATTCCAGCTCTGCAAGAGTGCCGAAGTCCTAGAGAAAGCAGAGCTGCCAGGGAGTGGGTTTCCATTTGAGCTGGCTGTTCCAGGACATACGAGAACGAAACGCTCCTAGAAAATGCACCGAGGATGCCATGATTGTGTAGCGTCCTGGGGTGCTTTCCCTGTTTTCCCTTTGACGAGGGAAATGGGCTGTGTTAGTTAGTAACGGGCCCGCCTTTTCCACCAAGCAGTCTGCAGTTGCTCATTCCTGCTCTGGTTAGCTGCTGTTGGAGATGTGGAAGGGTGAGGTATGTACGGGCACGCACAGGTCCTCACCCTGATTCTCCTTGCAGCGGCTGTCTGAAGGTTTGGATTTGGAAGGGAGAGAAAAGCCCCGAGAGAGTTGTGTATGAAAAACAGGTTTATGAGTTAGGTAAGCTTGTGATGCCGTAAGGCATTGACGAACCGCTCTTTCCGTGGAAAGGTGGTTTTAAGTGAGCTAACACCAAACCAGAAAGTCAGAGAATTTAATTTCTTGTAACTTTTTTTTTTAATCCTGAAATTCTCTCAGCTCATGCACATACGTCAGTGGGGGGGCAAAGACCTGTGTGGAAAAGGATTTCTTTTCTGGTTTCTCAAAGCAGGTTCCCAGCAGTAGAGATGAAATAAAGCAGACGTGCCCTCACTCCCAGACCATCCTGACCTTTCACAGCCCAAAATTTCTATCATGTGGTGCTTTCTTCTTCTTACTTCTCCAGCTACTGAGTATTTCTGCTCAGAAAGAAAGTTCAGAGGCCTCCTTGAAAGCAGCTCTGAGCACAGCCCAAGAGAAGTCTGTCCTGGCCATCAAGATCTGTCAGCTGCTGTGCAGTGTCCACGAGTCCTTCCCGGACCTGCAGCCGGTGATGCAGGAGCTGGGGCATGTGGGTAAGAAAAGCACAAGCTTTCATCCTTCAGTGATTTTTTCACACATGGTTATGGGAGTTTTGGGCAGTTTGGTAGTGAACCTCCGTGTCGTGGTGGCCTGAGGTCATTTCACCCCCGGGCAGATGTCAGCGTTGTACTTGCAGGAGGATTCACAGGGGTGACCTCTGGATCCAAGCACTGCAGCGTGTTTTTTCTGCTGCTGGTAAAATGCACCAGATTAAAGTTTTGTGTGTTACAAGGGTTGCAGAGATTGTAACTGACCCCATGCTGGCATTCCTTAACGGTGTTTGCATTTCTCTACCCCAGCCCTTGCTCAGTAGGCATTTAGGCAACTTAGTTGTCTCATTTGTATCTATACTTTTTTATCTTTAACCTGTGGGGTTTCTTTTGCTCTTCCAGTACCGTATGAATTTGGACTTGTATTACAATCCCTGACTTTATCTGTGTACGTGTGGGTGCTTCACATGCTGATTACGCAAAGGTCACATCGGAGCGCGCTTGTCTTGTGCAAAGATGACCGTGACAGTGCAGTTTGTAGTCCCAGACTACTTTCTGAGTTAATTTTATAGTCCCTTAATTTGGTCTTCCTATGTATACACTTTACAGAGCAAATGATCCCCTGGGAGGGTCCCACAGCAGTAGGGGAATGTTACATACTGTACTAGTTTGGCAAAGGTAGAATGAAACATATGCAGATAGCAATTTGGTGAACTCTGGAAACAAACGCATAGCAATAACCATGTGTGAGACCCTGCCCTGAGCTGTGGGATGCTTTCCAGCTGAGTGGAATTGTGTCTCTGCATTCGCCATTTGAAGGAAGCATGCTTAACAGGATTTGATGCTTTAATGAAAAAGATAACAGAGGGCCAGGAAGCTAACTGCAGGTTTGCATTCTCTGGAAAAGGATGCAAATGTGACTTGCTTATTCTGTTTGCTCACATAACATTTTTTTATAGCATCGTGCTTCCCAGCTCATCCAGATTCCTTGGGCTGTGGATTCCACTGGGATGTACACAGTGTGCTTTTTATCCAAGCACAGGTGCTCGTTCAGCTCAATCCGTCCCTATTTACTAGTGGTGCCAGAGATGCTTAGCTTATGGTGCAGTGTGGAAATATTAGCAGATTGCTAGGTAGTTAGAGTAAAAAGCTTATTATTACACAGAATCACAGAATGGTTTGGATTGGAAGGGACCTTAAAGATCATCTAGTTCCAACACCCTGCCCTGGGCAGGGACACCTCCCACCAGCCCAGGTTGCTCCAAGCCCCATCCAACCTGGCCTTGAAGCCCTCCAGGGATGGGGCAGCCACAGCTTCTCTGGACAACCTGGGCCAGGGGCTCATCACCCTCACAGGAAAGAATTTCTGCCTCAGATCTCATCTAAAACTCCCCTCTTCCAGTTTGAAGCCATTACCCCTTGTCCTATCATTACACTCCGTGATCCAGAGTCCCTCCCCATCTTTCCTGTAGGCCCCCTTCAGGGACTGGAAGGGGCTCTAAGGTCTCCCCGGAGCCTTCTCTTCTCCAGGCTGAACCCCCCCAACTCTCTCAGCCTGTCCTCACAGTAGAGGGGCTCCAGCCGTCCCAGCATCTTCGTGGCCTCCTCTGGTCCCGCTCCAACAGGTCCATGTCCTTCTTGTGCTGAGGGCTCCAGAGCTGGACACAGGACTCCAGGTGGGGTCTCACAAGAGCAGAGTAGAGGGGGAAAATCACCTCCCTAATGTCTTGTCTTTTTTTTTAGGGGTAGGAGGTTTGTCTGAAAATTTAGGTCAGGGTCATGATCGGTCTTTATGAATGAACACAAGCCTCCTGTCTTTGACGCTCACCATCATTTCGTGTTTGACAGCGACAGGTCAAGCCAATGTCCCCCGCGTGCTGTAAAGGGACAGAGCGAGCTGCTGTTCGTTAACTTGCCTGCGTTCTTGAGCAATGGGGGAATGTTGTTGGGGTGGTAGGTGGTGCTTGGGAGCAGTGGGCGTGTAGAAGAAACTGAGGACCTGGATTACTGCTCTAGCCATAGGGCTCGGAGGGCGATAGCACATGTTCTGCTCCCCTTTTTTGACTCAGTGGCCTTAATGGTCTCCTTGAGAGATATCCTACACTGTAGATTCAGTGTTCATGCCCAGTTCAGATCTAGGTCCTCTCTTCTAACTCTACCAAGAGCTGCCACCAATACAGTTGGCTCTTTCCCTTGGTTATGGCTCTGATGAGGATTTCCAGAGAAAAGGTGATTCCTTCTCATCTGCCATTCCCTTTCTGTCTCCTGCTGATGCTGCAGGCACCTGCCCCACTCCCGTTGACCCTGTCTGACCACGGGATGTGCCAGGGCTGATGCCCTGGTGACTCTGGAGGAGGTAAGCCAACAAGAATTGCACGTGCCTGTGAACGTGCAGCCCACCTTAGCTTCTGGACACCTTGCAGTGCTTGCCAGCGAGGGATGTGGGGAGTCAGCTAGATTGCTCTGGCAGATGCCTGCTTCTCTGGCACCAATATCAAAGAGAGCAGACTGCTGTTACTAAGTGTCTTTGCAAGGCTTCAAGCCAAGGTTGAGACTAAATCAAGCAAGAAGCAACATCAAAAACAAGAACCCTGGAAAAACTGTATTTCCTTGGCAAAAATATATATTCTGTGTGAAGCGTCCAGAGAAGGATTGCCAGTTACCAGCCCCTTCTTGGCATCCTACGGATCTTTGCACTGAATGTCCATATCTTAATTTCTAGGCCAGTCTCCTCAGCTCCGATATCACTGCTTACCAGCCCTAAATGTTGCAGGTGGCTTTATGGATCAATAGCCATGTGGCTCTTGGCATGAGATAGGAATGATAACGGTGCGCCTCATGTTTGACGGATGTGAGCTTCCACTTGAAACAGAGGAGATCTTACATTTCTGAAGAACATATGCGCTGCATGGAGATGCGTACAGTTTGCGTTTCCACTTGAAAGCAAGAGTTCTTACATGTCTACTGAAAAAAAAAATAATAATTCTGATACTTAATTTAGGTGAGCTGAAGCACTTGGAAAGCATCAGGCATCCCTTGTGGAGCAAGCTGTCTGCATCCATCCCCAACCACACTCAGCATCATCAACTGGGTTGGTTCCTTTGGTGGTGATACGATATGAAATCTGTTGGCTTCTCCTTGAGTCCCTTCTGTAGTCAGGGCGCGTTCACTGTTGGCAGCTGGTGCTTGCAAGGATGTCTCTTCCAGCCAACTCCATAACCTCCTCTCTTGCCAGCTGCTTTCTGGGTCTCCGTATAGTCACTTCTTGGGAGATCATATTTGTCAAGATATGCCTCACTTTCAGATCTCAGAAATGTGTCAAGAACTCCGGCTTCTGCATAGTCTCGTGTTTAAAAAAAGACAGTTTGCATCTAACTTAGGCCTGAGTCGGCCCCTGGAAGTGTTAAACTCTGGGGTCTGTGAGCAAAGTGCCATTCTCCCCTGTAAAGATTCTGCGTTAGAAGCCATCATGTGTGTCAGCAACCATTGGAATGACCTTCAAAATGCAAAGGGGTAGGTGGAATTTTCTTACAGCTTCAGCTAAAGAAGTGGGAGACGGGATGGTCACACACCAAGGGATCTTCTGCTTCTGGAGTCATGAATTGCAGGGAGGGTAGAGCAGCCACTAGGATTACAGACTCAGCAGACCACTTACAAAAGAGAGAGAGAACTCAGTATGAAATATGCCATAATTAATAGCGGGGTTTTTCTTCCAGTGCTGAATGTCTTTGCTACCAGAGAATGGAAAGTGATGCAAAGTCCAGAGTCCCAGAGGACCCCACAGTCAGGAATTCATGGTGTACGTTTGCCCTCGGGCTCTGTCTGCTCCCAGGAGGCTCAGCCAGGGGCTGCATGCTAAGTTCTTGCCTCTCAAACTTGATACACAATCGTTTCTTCACTCTGGTCTTATTTCTCACGAGAGCACTCGGGTTCACCTCTAAGCTTCCTGCGTCTCTGAGGATGGAAGCTGACTGGGTAACGTCTGTTGCTCAACACTGCCCTAACGAGGTATGAAATGTTGTCTTCAACCATAGGAGGGGTTCTGGGAGACATCCTGGCTGCCAAGTGGAAAGGAATTGCTGCCCTGACGTAGCCATGCCGTGTGTCCCCTCTTCTGTTCAGGCAGCAGCCAGCCCGTGGTACTTGATGCCATTAAAGAAACCTGCAAGTTCAGCAACCTGACACCTGACCTTACTGTCACGTCAACTTTGTGTCATACAGTTTAGCATGTCTCCCATTCATCTCGTGGTAGCCTTTGAAAGCCTTTTGAGGGTCTATTCCACTATCAGGCAAGGTTCCTTCTGCCTTCCAGAATGTATATATTGCACTGGCATGGGACTACAGAGTGCAGGTACTTAGCCATTGATTTCACATGATCTGCTTCAGCTTTCTTTCAGACTCTTCTCTGGGAGTAGTAGCATCCCCCTGAAAATGGAGCTGTTCACGGAGCCCCTTTTTGCATTTCCCTGTGAAGGTGGACTGAAGTTGAGAGCTCCCCCTGCTTTTATACCATTATAGTCTTGTGCTGCTGTTTAGGTTAAAGGTTTGAAATCCTTTTCACAGGCATAAGAGCAGGAGGACCACGAGCCAGCTCTTGGCCTACTGGAGTCTGGGGCAAACTCCTCTTCACTTCATCTGACTCAGGTTACGCTTGTGCTGCCATGGCACTTTAGACATTTCCAGTCCTGGTTTCCTTAGTGCTCATATCTTCACAGAATGGTTTGGGTTGGAAGGGACCTTAAAGATCATCTAGTTCCACCCCCCTGCCCTGGGCAGGGACACCTCACACCAGCCCAGGTTGCTCCAAGCCCCGTCCAACCTGACCTTGAAGCCCTCCAGGGATGGGGCAGCCACAGCTTCTCTGGGCAACCTGGGCCAGGGGCTCACCACCCTCACAGCAAAGAATTTCTGCCTCACATCTCATCTCAATCTCCCCTCTTCCAGCTTGAAGCCATTACCCATCATCCCATGGCTCCCCTCCCTGATCCAGAGTCTCTCCCCAGCTTTCCTGGAGCCCCTTTAGGTACTGGAAGGTCTCCCCAGAGCCTTCTCTTCTCCAGGCTGAACCCCCACAGCTCTCTCAGCCTGTCCTCCCAGCAGACGGCCTCCAGCCCTTGAATCATCTCCGTGGCCTCCTCTGGCCCCACTCCAACAGCTCCGTGTCCTTCTCCTGTTGGTGCCCCAGAGCTGGAGGCAGCACTGCAGGGGGGTCTCCCCAGAGCGGTGCAGAGGGGCAGAATCCCCTCCCTTGTCCTGCTGGGGATGCAGCCCAGGATGCAGTTGGCTTTTGTCCACATCCATCCTGCCCAGCAAGGTGACTCTTCTTGACATTCAACATTTCTGGGAGATTTAAAGATACTTCTTCATTTGGGTCAGAAAAACTGATATTGTTGGTTGTAGGGGTGTGGGAAGAGACCTTAGAGGTGAAAGGCATGTACTGCTATCTTCACGGAGCAGGACAAACTGGAAACCAGTCTTCCAGTCTGTTTTTCTCCCTTGGTGTGTTCAGAGGTCAGTGGGTCACCGCTTGACTTCTTAAGATTTCCAGGTCTGTTGGAATATGTCACCTGGTTTCTAGTTCGTTGGAAATCCAGGGCAGTAGTGCCGTGCAAGGAGGACAATTTGCTGAGCTCTCCCCATAGCGAGGAACGCAGAAAGTTTTTTCAAGCACAGGCTGAATTTCGTGTGCATTGGCAAAAGAAGTCTGCACTGGTTTCCATGGCCACGCAGTTGCATGGTTGTCATTATAGCAAAGAAGACAAACATATTTGTTTGTATTTTGATTTCTTCCATATGTGCATTCCCTGTGGGTCTCTTCTGTAGACTGAGATTCCTAGGTGAATTTTACAGCTTGAGCTTTTTGAGATGATGGTGTTAGGGGGCCTCAGAAAAGCATTATACTTTGTAAGAAGTGAATGTAATGAGCGATTTAAAATACCTCAGGGCCCTAACCACAAGACTCGAAAGGGTCGTAGCAAGATTATCTGTTCTCTTTCAAAGAGATTGCGTTTGGGAAGTGTTCCTGAGATTTCTTGTAATTAATGGCTGGATATCCTCTCTCTATGGCAGACTTAGACAGTATCATACCTGAGGCTCAGATCTTCAAACATTTAATCATGGCCATAACTTCATGTGTCTGAGCAGGAGGCAGATGCTTGGAAGCAACTGATGTTCCTGTTTGAGGAGCAGGCTCTTTGGAAAATCTGGCCCTGGCTCTTGCCAATCTAATCCAGCCCCTGGTATGTGTGGGTGGGGAAACTCAAGGACCACTCCTTCATGCATCGTACCATGCCACGGCCACTTATTGGCAGAGCCATGTGCCACCATTGTGGTGGGACAGCGTGTCTGATGTGTGTCTTTTCTTGCTGTGCAGGGACAACTGTGTAGGAGCATTCAGGAGACGGGGGACTGAGGGGCTGGTGACTAGTAGGACTGGTCACCACCAAAACAGGAATTATTATTTCTGTAGGTCTCTTGACTGAGGGAACTGGGGAGAAGCCTGGGATCAGGAAGTGGAAGGTGAACAGTGAATCCCAAGTTGAAGCTCTGGACAAAGATGAGGACAAGGCAGGAGGTGCCGGTGCCAAGGAACCAAAGGAACACCAAGAAAAAGCTTCTTCCAAGAAGAGTTTTGTCTGCAAAGCCTGCGATAAAACCTTTCACTTCTACTGCCGCCTGAAGGTGCACATGAAACGTTGTCGGGTGGCCAGAGGAAAGCAAATCCAGTGTAAGGAGTGCAGCGAGGTCAAATCAACAAAGAAGGAACTGGAGAAGCATCAGCTGGAGGTCCATGGGATGGTGGGAACAGCCAAGAAGAAGAAGAAGCGGCTCCCTGTGGCGTGCGACATCTGTGGCCGAGAGTTTGCTCATGCCTCAGGTAGGGTTGGTGGGAGCAGGGTTGTTTGGACGTAAGTCTGGGCAATGTAATAAAGTGATAGTCTGAAATCTCCTCCTCCTCCCTGTGGCTCTCTGAGCGCTGTGTGTGAGAAACGCAGCTCAGCTCATTTCTCCTGCCCCACTGAGCACAACCGCTTTCTGATTAGTTCTTCCCTAATTGGTTTTCCACATGGCTCATCAAGGAAAAGTGGGGCTACTGGCAAACTTAAAAGCCTCCAAAAATAATCAGGCTGTTCCAATTCTGCGGCTGGTTTAGCAGGATGAGTAAGAGGAGTTGAGACTCTTTGCCCTCCCTGTGTCAGCTCCTGGTATCGTGGTGGACCTCCAGCCAGGAGGACACAGGTGGACCCCGGTGTTGCGGGTGGGCAGGTGGACCTCTGGGCTGGGTGGAGTGGTGCCTCTGCAGCAGCATTGGGCAGGGCTGGCACTGGGTCCCACCAGTGCCACCCTGGTGTCCTGCCTGCCTCCCCAGGGATGCAGTACCACAAGCTGACGGAGCACTTTGACGAGAAGCCCTTCTCCTGCGAGGAATGTGGGGCCAAGTTCGCAGCAAACTCCACGCTGAAGAACCACCTACGGCTGCACACGGGGGACCGGCCCTTCATGTGCAAGCATTGCCTGATGACCTTCATGCAGGCCTCCGCCCTTGCTTACCACACCAAGAAGAAGCATGCTGAGGGTGAGCCTTCCCTGCGGGAGCCCGGCCATGAGCTTGGCTTGCTCCGTCCACTCCTTCCTGCCCTACTCTTCCATCTGCCTCCTGATCGCTTCTCCAGCCTTCCCATCCTTTGGGAGGCTGCTCCCAGACCTTCTTCACCCACCTGGTTTTGGCTGCTGTTCCCAGCTCTGTCTCTCCCCCATCCCCTTCTCCAGCTCCTCCCTTTATCCACCCAGTTAGCAGCTTGCTCTCTGTTAAGGCGATCTTGGTCTTTCTCTGCCTTTCTTGTTTTGCTCCTGAGTTCCTGAGCTTCTCTCTGTCCCCTCACATCTAAACTCTTGTGATGCGACCTCCTCCCTCTGGTTAACCTGCTTTCTCCTGTGCCTCCCTCTGGCTGAATTTCACGTAGGTTTTCATGGCAGTGCTTCTCCTGCCCCTGCACCCCAGACCCTTCTGCTACCGGGGCATGAGCATGTTGCAGCTGGGCAGTTAATTTTGAACACGAGACATGCCCATGTGTAGCACCTCCAGGAGCATGTATTACCTCCAGATACTTGAGATCTGCTGTAATCTAATATTCCCTGCGCAGGTGTGGTTTTCTCCAGCACCTCTAGGGCCTTCTCGACCCTGCACTGAGATCCTCTGGCTACCCCAGGGAAGCCTGTCCAGTTTACCATCCCTCCCTCTGAAATTAGGTGTAGTCCGGGCAGAGCTCCTGTCCCGTTAGGTGCAGGCTCTCACCCTGGGTGTCACTGCAGGGAAGATGTACGCCTGCCAGTACTGTGACGCTGTGTTCGCCCAGTCCATCGAGCTGTCGCGCCACGTCCGGACTCACACGGGGGACAAGCCGTATGTCTGCCGGGAGTGTGGGAAAGGCTTTCGCCAGGCCAACGGGCTCTCCATCCATCTCCGGACCTTCCACAGTGAGTGTGGTCACCTGCCTCCCTGGCTTGGGCAGCCCAGCCTGCAAGACGCAGCTTCTGGGGGGTCATGGGAGACCCATCCGTGCCAGCAGAAGCTTGTGCAGGTGTTACTGGTGCCTGCAAGCTGCCTGGGCATCTCGTCGTGGAGGTTTTTTTCCTCCCAAGAAAAGAAAGACTCTTTAGTGATTTGATGCTGTGGGTAGGATTATTCCAAAGAAAATGGCAGGGCTGGCTTCCAGCAAACTGCAAGCTGCTGGGAACCTGCCACGGGAAGCTGTAGATGAGCAGGAGCAGCAACATCTGTATGCAAAGCCAAAACTCCAGTGCTAGTTTTCATCTGGGAAGTAACAAGCTTTTATTTCCCTTTTCTTTCCTCCCTCTGTGAATTCTCCTCTTAATTCTTTTTTTTGCCTTGATTTCTTTGCCACCTGTTTGTTGCATTTCTGGGCGGCAGACATCGAAGATCCCTACGACTGCAAGAAGTGCCGGATGAGCTTTGCCACCCTGCAGGAGCACCGCAAGCACGTCCACGAAGCCCA
The DNA here is from genome assembly GCF_964199755.1 of Larus michahellis. Classification (NCBI taxonomy): domain Eukaryota; kingdom Metazoa; phylum Chordata; class Aves; order Charadriiformes; family Laridae; genus Larus; species Larus michahellis. Next base: position 1,128,962 of record NC_133911.1, on the reverse strand, counting down.
CTCCCGGGAGTACCACCCCTGCCCGACCTGCGCTAAAGTCTTCAGCGCCCCGTCACTCCTGGAGCGCCACATGGTGACCCACGTCGGAGGAAAGCCCTTTAGCTGTGACATCTGTGACAAAGCTTACCAGGTGAGCTGGTGCAGCAAGGATCTAGTCTCATGGGCTGGGGGTTGCCGTTGCCTGCTCCTGCACCAGGATGTCCCTCCTGGCCACGTGCACTGAGTGCAGCAGTTTGTGGTCAGCAGAAGGAAAAATTGCACAGAGGAGGCAGAGTCTGTAGAGAAAAGGCAAGTCCATGGAGAGAGATGGGCCGTGACTGCAAAGGGCTACTACATACCTGCCCATCTGAACCCTCAGGAATCTCTTTCACCCCAGTTTCTCGCTGCCGGGAAGCATAGGGATAAAAATAACTCGTGTTGCAAACAGCATGCCTCAGTGGGAGCGTGTGTGGGAGTACATTCCTACCAGGGAACAAAAATTCACACCAAAAAGAGACCTGCAGCGAGTGAGATGAGCATGAGGGATTCAGCAGGGTTCAGCTCTTCAGGGGCAATGGAGAAACAGAAGCGAGGTGTTAGCTGTTGTCCTGTGGGAGGACGAGCAGGTCCTGTACCTGCTGAGCACAGCCCCACTGTTCCTGTTGCATCCCGCGCAGTTTCTTGCTGTCATGATGTCCATGGAACAGCTTTGTATTGTAACCACCATGTATTGTGATCCTTATCATTGCAGCAGTTGTCAGGGTTATGGTATCACAACCGGACCCACCACCCTGATGTCTTTGCAGCTCAGAATCACCGCTCCTCCAAGTTCTCCTCCCTGCAGTGCAGCTCCTGTGACAAAACCTTCTCCAGCACTGCTGCTCACCGAAAGCACGTCAAGGCAGAGCACGCAGGTGATGGCCCATTCGTTAGCAAACAAAAACGCGTGGCGATTCCTGGAGAGATGTAGTAATAACTCTGATAGGAGAAGATTTCATGTCCCGTTTACCTGCAAATCACAGTAGATTCTTTGTATGCTGTAGCAGCCTTTTCTGGCAAGTCTCACCTCAGCGTCTTGCAGTTCACTTAATAGAACAGAATCATAGAGTGTGTTGGGTTGGAAGGGACCTCTAAAGGCCATCTAGTCCCACCCCCCTGCAGTCAGCAGGGACATCTTCAACTAGATCAGGTTGCTCAGAGCCTCATCCAGCCTGGCCTTGAATGTCTCCAGGGATGGGGCCTCCACCCTCTCTCTGGGCAACCTGGGCCAGTGTCTCACCACCCTCAGTGTAAAGAACTTCTTCCTAATGTCTCATCTAAACTTGCCCTGCTCTAGTTTAAACCATTGCCCCTCGTCCCATGGCTCCATGCCCTTGCAAAAAGCCCCTCCCCAGCTTTCCTGGAGCCCCTTCAGGGACTGGAAGGGGCTCTAAGGTCTCCCCGGAGCCTTCTCTTCTCCAGGCTGACCCCCCCCAACTCTCTCAGCCTATCCTCAGAGGATAGAAGGCCGCTTGCTCTTGGCCTCTCCTTTTCCTGCCTTATTTCCAAAGGTGGTCCTCACGTCTATATGCATGTGTGGTGTTGCTGAAACATTAACAAAGCTATGGTCCAGAAGGTCTTGTAGAAGAACTTGGGTGCACACTTTTCTGTTCTTGGCCTTTTTTGCAGATGTGAAGTTCCACGAGTGTGAGATGTGCAAGGAACTCTTTCCCACGCTGGCTCTTCTGCAGGTCCATGTGAAGTGCAGGCACTCAGGTCTGTTACACTTGCTGTTGTTCGTGTTAACCTTGGGAGCAAAGACTGTTCCTCTCAGTGAGTGATGTCTAAGGTGTAAGTGGGAGAGTGAAGGTGGGTGTGGTAAGGAAGCAGAGGGAGAGGAAACACAAAACGAATGGATGAACTGGAAGAGCACTGGTTTTGGTGGGGCTGGGACATGTTTGTTAAGCTTCTGGGGCCGCTGGAGTCAAGGAAGGATCTGGATTTACTTGTTACAGCAGATAAGAGAGCTCAGTGCGGGTGAGGAGACATCAGCCCAGAGAAACAAGGAACAGAACCCCAACCATGGGAATCTGTGGAGGACAGAGCTAGTGGGAGACTGGAGAAAAAGGGAGTTTAGCACCAGAAAAATCAAAGAGGGACCTGCACTTGGGGAGACCACGTCAAGGGCCCTTTGGCAAGTGAGCGATCTGAAGCAAGGCTGTGGGGCAGGGTGAACTGGCAGATCAGACTACTACAGAAGGCGAGTCCCCAGGGCCGTGCATGGGACGGCAGCGGGGGAGACGGATCGGGAGACATTGGAGGGGACAGTCCACAGCAGCCTGGAGAGTGAGGACGGAGGAGACCTAGACATAGCCCTGGCTGAGAGGAGGGAGCCCCTGGGCTGGATGATGGGTTTGCAATAGCTGAATCGGGAGGTGCAAGCCAGGTCAACAAGGAGCAGTGCTGGATGATGCAAAGGGAGAAGAGATGTTTTTGGGAAGGGACGGCCGCAGCTACAGTCATACACCAGCCTGATTCTGAATGCCAGTGCTGCAGAGAGCTAGATCTAAAATGGACCTGAACAGCCACGAACTCTTTGACAGACAGTGGTGTAGCCAGGAGAAGGGACACTGGCACACGTCCCTGGTGGGTTTCAGCCCTGTGCGTTCTGGCCATTTGCAGCTCCCTGTGCCTTTGGGCTGGCCCTGGCTGTCGCAGCCCAGGCTCAAGGCAGTGCATCTCCCCGCAGGCTCCCAGCCGTTTCGCTGCTTGTACTGCTCAGCATCCTTCCGCTTCCCAGGGGCCCTGCAGAACCACGTCACCACCGAACACTTCAAGCAGACGGAGAGCACCTTCCCCTGTGAGCTCTGTGGGGAGCTCTTCCCCTCCCAGGGCGAGCTGGAGGGGCACTACAGCGCTGAGCATCCCAAGGTGGTCTTCTCCCAAGCCACCACGACCCAGATTGTGCAGGTAAAGACTGCTCTGTGCCACAGCACCCGTGGTTGTTCATCCGTCCTCCACCTCCAACCCTCTTGTTCTTCCCAGATCCACCCTGTGACTCCTGTTATTCCTTCTGCTCCCTGATTACCCCTTCTTAGAGGGGTCCAGGATGCAAGCCCCCCAGCCCACGGTGCTCTGGGATTTCTGTGCTGGTGTGAGGTGGGCTTGCTGGAGGGGAGGCAGCTCAGTCCTGGTTTTTGGGTGCTGAGGAGAAGAGACTGACAGCGTGTGCAGAGGTGTTTGGTTACTCGGAGGCTATTAAAGCCCAGATGACACATCCCATGAGATTATAGCTGTTTTGTCGGGAGCCAAATGCTAGGCTTGAACCCAGAGTCTTTCTCTTCATCCATCAGTGGAGAACAGCTCCTTGGATGAGGGAGCCGAGGGTGCAAGATTCCCTGGGCTGGCATTCCTCCAGTGGATAATCACAGAGCGTTTATTGTCTACGACTGCTTGTGGAGCTAAATTATAGCAATTTTGTGGAGAGAAATATTTAAATTACTCTCCTGTCTTGTCTTTTGCATCATCAGTGTGTGGCGTTCGGTGTTTCCCGTTAGTCTCACGCCTATTGTAATTGCAGACCTCTGGTGTGAAGCTAAATGTTATTACCAGAGCTGGGGCCAAGAAAGATGTGGGGAGCAAAGCGATCCTGGGGAAAGCAGTGCTGTAAGTGTCTGACTCTCAGGTCATCTTCCACACAGGTAATTCAGACATCGGAGCAAGGAGCAGCAGAACACATCATCTCTTTTGATGAGGCACAACTTGCTGGCTCCCAAGTCTTTGTGACGTTGCCTGAATCTCAGATGAGCCAAGCTGGCTCCGAGCTGGTGGCAGTGACCATGGAGGACTTGTTTGATGACAAAGTCACTCTGATTTGTGAAGAAACCAAGGGAGAGTGAGCAGCGGGTGCCCATGCATGGCGCCCGGTATCCACTAGACTCATTCAGGAGCTGTACATGCCGCTCCAGCAGGGAGATTCGGGGTTTCTTTGGGAAAGCAGCCCCGGGGATGTGACGCTGCAAAAGAAATGGCATGCAGCAAGCACAGCATGGCCAAGGACAGGAGGAGTTTGTAGACGTTCGCAAGGGCCTGGGAACTCGCCCTGCAGTCAGCAGCTGCCAGCTCAGGTGAGCTGGACCACTCAACCCTCCAGGCTCAAGAGAAATAAAGAAGCAGAGGAAAAAATGGGAATTGTGTGTATTCACATGTGAAGAGAGTGGAGAGGAGGAGACCAATGCAGGACAAAGCTGGGCCAGTATGGGTATGTGAAACCAAAGAAAAAGCTGCCCCGAGAATTCGGGGTGGAGATTATAGCTGAATCAGTGATGCGCTTGCAGGTGTCTGCTACTCTGCAGGATGTTTAAGGGCTGCTTTGTTCCTCGGTTGCTCTCCCTGTACCGTTGTGCCGCCCATTGTGCCAGCTGGAAAAGTCCTCCAGTGCAGCTGACGTTTGGGCCTCAAGCAGAGACTGGGGAGTTGTGCTAAATGGCTTGGGAGCTGCTCAGGCACCGCCGCGTGCGTAGCACCGGTCTGATCCCATCCATGTCTTTGCTGCGGCTGTCCCTTACAAAGAAGGGTCACGGGCAGGTCCGGGCGTCCACATCCTCTTTGCGAGCAAGCAGCCCTGCCCTCTCCCACCTCCCCTCTAATTCACCGAGGATGTGCTGAAGCTGCTGCATCTGAGAAAGGGCTGTGTCTGCATGGCAGGGCCCCCGTGACTGGTATCAGCGGATTGGCACTAATGAAGGCATATCTGTCTCAGTGTGCTGCTGTGACTGCACACAGACGTTCCCCGTGGCACACAGGGCATTGCTTTGTGAAACGCATTCAGATACCTGCCGTAAAGTTTGCTTGTCTGGTGCCAGCGCGATGCAACAGCTTCATTGCAGCACAGCGGCCCCTTTAAGGCTAAATTTCGTAAGGCTTTTTTATCTGCCGTTTCCTAAAATATAATCTGATAATTAATGGTTTGCTGAATCCATTATGAAGTGCAATTAGATAGATGCAGGTTTCCTGTGGCTCTAAGGGGACTGGTGGCATTTATCTTCCTTTCCCTCATGCCAAAAGGTTGAACTCCGCCACTGCGATATTTACATACTGAGCGGTGATCCCCGCCGCATCTCGCAGCCTGAGACCCTGCGGCGAGCAGCGCTCCTTTCATCACGCTGCCCAGAGCCACGGCAGTGCAGGGGATGAACAGATTGGAGTGTTCCAGCAGCATCTTGCGCTGGTTGCTCACAGCCACCAGGCAGAAATGGCGACGCAGGAGAGTGCCAGGGTGGTTATGCCAGTGAGATAGTTTGTTGTTCCTGTTAGAGCTTGGAGAAGTGAACAACAAGGGGTGACCCCAGGAGAGGGGCTTTGTGGAGCTAATGTTCTCTCTGGCATTTTTTTGGGGTGTGCGGCAGCAAGCACATGACGCTGTTGAAGTGTTTGTTGCACATGTCGTGAAAGTGCCTCCACCTTTCTCTTCCTCAGTTGCATGCGCAGCTTGTCCTCCAGGCTGTGCCCTGACGATGAAATGGAGGAAGAGTGAGGTTAAGTTGCCACTGAATCCGGGAATGACCAGGAGATGGTGCTCAAGGTCTTGAGGATTAGTGCTAACGGCCAGGTGCCTCTGCACCTTTGCTGAAGCTCCTCTTGGCCTTCCCAGGCCATACCCAGCTTCTGGGCAGGTGTGGAGAGACCTGGAGCCACCACCAAGCCGAAGGACAACTCCAAGCTCTGGACAGGGCACCTCCAATCCCTGGTTGTCGCTGCTTAAAGAAGAGCTTGAGACTAGGCTGTGGAGAAAGAGTGGGTAGGCTGTGGAGAGCACAGAGGGTACTGCTGGAGACCATCTCATGCCTGCCTGGAAACAGAAGAGCTGAGCGTGGCGCTTAGGATGAGCACAGGGATGGTGACAGAACAAGCAAGTGCGTCTTGATGGTCACAGAGCAGATGTGTCGGGAGGTAAGCGGTGGATTTTCTCCCACAGGCTGCTGGAGATAGAAGCTGTTTCCCCCTTTTCTGGCTCCACGGGAGCTGTGGAACACAGCCTGTAGCACAGGCTAGGTGAAGCTGATCTCCCTTTTTTTCCTGAAAAACTCTGGAGGAAGACTAAAGGTTTAGCAGGGTTTGGGGAGAAGTTGCCTCATTTATAGCCCCCTTATAAGGCTTAGCTCGGGAGAAGCATGCAAGTGATGCATTTTGACTTTGATCCCTTTGGTCCCTATTGACTGAGTTTTGTCACAGTTGAAGGGGGACAGTGTAAATCACACATCAGGTGAGGTTCAGGCTCACATCCGCTGTTTAGGGTCATCTCTCCTGCCTTCGTGACCAGCAAGAGCCTGCATAGATGTATCCTCAGCAGAGTCCTGCCAGCAGTATACGCCCAGTGAGAGCTCTGCGGCTGTACAGGGACTATCAAGCATCTCCTGTATGATTATGAGGAGATAATAGCTCGGATCCCCCTGTTCCAGTTCATTCTTGATGGATGAAGTACGCACGTGAGAGCAAATTGCAGTGTTAGCAACACCTCTATCCTGCCTGGAAGGAAGATGCGTTTCCCAGGGCACATCCTGGTCTGGCAAGCCCAATGCTGAAGATGCTCATCACTAGCGATTTTTTTGTTATGCTGCTTATTTTTTTTTTTCCCTCTGTAAAAATAAAACACGGAGAATGAAAGATGCGGCTGCACAGTGACAAGTGTAAAGCAATTGATTGGAAGGAAGAATCCTTATTTCTGAAAATGTGATTTTTGCAGGTCGTCTTCCAGGTGCTGGGTGACCCATTGGGTTACGTGGGGTCCTGTGCCCCACTTGACCTTGGTGCCATCTTCTGTAAGGGAGCGAAGGAGCTATTGTCAGGTCAGGCTGGAGCATGGGACTGTCCTGCCCTTCGCTGTGTCCTCCTGTTGCAAGTGCCAGATGCTTTTGGAAAAAGCGCAGGCTGTCTGTAACAGAAGCCTGGGGAGCAACGTCCCATGGAGGACGTTAGGTCAGTTAATGATTTCTATATCTCCATGCGTTAACTGGTGCCATTTAGGGTGCAGGATTAAGCTCGTGACTGTTAGGAAACGTCTGTTTTCTGCACCAACTTTCATTCTGACCCGGTGTCTGTCCCATTCACTGAAGGCTCCTTTGGAAAAAGGCAGGGTGCTGCTGGGTACAGCAACGGCTGTGAGCGGCCCCTGCTTGGCATTTCCCAAGGCAAAGTGTAATTTGGCAGCCCCAAGGTGTTATTTTAACACAGTATATGTGAATTCTGGGCTTTGGTTTTAGGTTTGGTTGTTGGGGGTTTTTTTGTGGTGTTTTTTTTTTTTTTTTTTTTTTCCTTAAATCCAACCCATCTGTGATTAGGTGCAAAGATGCCGCTGCCTTGCCCAGGAGTGAGGGATGGAGGTGGCGGGAGCACAGAGGGAGCTCGGATGTTGCTTGAAGCCTCTCCTGGGGGAGAGGAGGAGGAGAGTTGGGTACCAGCGCTCTGAAAACCCTCCGTGTGAGTTGGGCAAGCCCTGGAAGCCCCTGTGCCCCGGCTGATGCTGATGTCTTGACAGATTTCGTTACCGGTCTGGCAGGCTGCCAGCACGTCCCCAGCGAATTCAAGCACTGGGAAAGGGAAGCGACGTTTCCAACGGCCTCCAGCTCAGCAAAAGCCAAGTGGCGTTTGGCAGGGCAGGGACGAGATGCTTCAGCAGCCAGAGGGAATTCCCTCTCCTGAATATGGGTGGTTTGCTGCAGACAGTGAGAGCCGAGGCGCTTCCTGGGGAGATGGGCTCCGTAACCTTTTTGTAATGGGGAGGAGGAGGCTGGCTAATGGACGGGGCTCGGCCGCCTCTCCAGCATCAGTTAACGCGTCTAATCCCCGCGCACAGTCAGCTGTACAGTGCCTTGTTGGAGTAAGTCGCCACAATTCCTGATTTCCTGCGTTAAAACAGTAATTCCTTTTATTGGGTCTCCAGCCAGCCTTTCGCACATGATGAGAGCTCAAGCAGAAGCTCTCGGTTTGCCTTCCCTGCACCATTTATGATCACTTAAAGCAGGAAATCTGCCCAGGTTCCTAATCACATTTAAGCAAACCTGATAAAGTGAGCTAGCTCTTAATCCACTTAATACGAGACGCGTGGATGCTGTGTAGCGCCCGCTATATATAGCTTTCCTCTACCGACAGGAGTGGGGCCAGGCAGCGCTCACAAGTCCGATCATGGCACCTGTTCTCTGTGACCTGCGAGGAAACAGAAAGTCCTTGCTGGCAAAGCGTGCGGGCAAGACAGAGGGTGGAGGAGCAATAAGGAGCAGTGGGGATCCCAATTGCCTGGCACGCAGGCGCAGCCGAGCTGTGTGCATCTTAACATCGCTAAATGTCAGGCTCCGTATCTGGGAAGAGGTGATGCCGGCCACGCGGAGAGAGGAGAGGACTGCGGTCAGGATGTCTGAAAGCATCCTGGGGTCCGCTGGTTGTAACCGGAGGCGTGCGGAGCCATGAGTGATGTTTGAGGGCTTTAGGAGCTGCTTTTGGCAGGAGTCGGGAGGCGTTTGCTGCTGCCCCTTGCTCTGAGCGTGGCTGCGGCTAGATGTCTTTCCCATACAGCTGCTCACCCACAGCAGCGTGTGACAAGTAAATGACAAACTGGAGGCTGCGCAGGCAACAGCTACCAGCACAAGTCAAGGAGTGGAAAATCTGCCTTATTGCACGAGAGCGCGGGAGCTCTAATTGCTCAGCGTGGTTAAGGAGTGACCTGGTGGCAGTGTTCACCCCGCTATGCCAGGGGACTGCGTTTGCTCTCGTCTCTGTATTCTAGCAAAGGCAAAGTGCTGAAGGGCATCAGCGCTAGTAAGAGTCCATCTGTGCAGAACACAAATGCTTGGATTTGCCTTGTTTCCCTTCCCCTTTTGGACACCCAGGAGATGCCCAGCATTGAGGGCAGTCCAGACAGCGACCTTTTCAACTTCGACGGGAGCAGGTGATGCCTGTCTTGTTCCCAGGGAGCTCAGGGTCAAGTTTGCTGACTGATATTTCCTTCATCCCCTGGATCAGGGATACTTACAGCCCTGCAGCATATGGGAAGTCTGGTCTGGGCAAGCTGTCTGCTTGCCTTCTTCTCTGTGCTTCCCAGACCTTCTCCCACTGCCCCAGAGCCCCTTGCAGATGGGGAGGGCTGGCGAGGACGGGTCTGTTGTACACGTCCTCGCTTGGAGCACGAAGTAGCTGCCAACAAATGTGTCTGTCCAGATAGATTAGATCTAGCTTGGTGCCATGCAAAATGATCTCAGCCCACAGGTCTTCCAGCCATTGGAGGCTTCCTGACAGAGATGGAGTTTGCTCTCCTCCTCTTGGCTGTAACAAGGTGAGCAGAGCCCTGCCTCAGGTTTCAAACTGCCTGTGGAGATAATCCGTGCCCCTCCAGCTGTGCTGAACCTGTTAACGGGCATGATGATGGCTTTCCCTGACGTGAATCTGGCTTTCTCTGCCCAAGGAGGCCAAGGCCATATGCCACTTACTCCATGGCGTTGGCTTTCTTGGCCAGCACTTTGGTAGAGAAGGGCTGAGCTCAGTCCTTGCCATTCACCCTCATCCCTCTGCTCTGCTGTGCATTACCTGGACAAGGTTTCCCTGCAGGTTCACCCCAGTCCTCCACCCACTTTCACCCGAGCTTTATTGTCACCCAGAGCATCTTCCCAAGTGTTCATCTCATGGAGGTGGTGCATCTCGATATACTCTTGCCATGAGCTGAGCCCCATGCAGGGCTTTGCTGTCTGTAGAGACTACACATGGATGCGTAGCTGGAAAGTCTCCGTTTGCTGGTAAATAACTCCCATTCCGGTCTTCTGCAGGAGTTTCAGGGAGGGCTCTGCTGGGTGGAAGATGGGTGGGGTGGCTTGGCAATTACAAACGTGTGGGTGGTTCCCTTTATCCAGCTTGTGTTGCTTTCACTTTTTCTAGCCCAGAGGCTACAATTGAGACAGTATTTAGAGCAGCGCTGCCCTGTCAGTTGGTGCTTAATGCCCTAATAATATTACATTTGTTTAGCCCATTGCACTTCAAACCTTAAGTTGTTTCTTTTGTCTCTGAGCATTTAATAGCTGTTGCTATTGAGCTGTCCAGTGACACACAGGGCTTTTTCCAGTGTGCTTATAGATGATAGTGAATTTGGCGATACGCAGGAGTAGGTCAGATGGTCCCTACGGTGTGCGTGAACTTCCATTTATCAACACTACGTTTCCCTTGCAGCGAGACTGGTCTCTGTTAGCAGTGAATTCCCTCTGCAGCTCCCTACAGCCTCTCTCATCGACTAACCCAGATAATCCTCTGCTATCTGCCACATCTCAGTAGATCTATTAAACACACAAAAGTTCTGATGTCCTTGTGTGTAACCAGGGTAGGTTGCAAGATTTTAAATCCCCCAGTGCAGGATACTGTCAAAGTTTTATTGAAAGTCTAAATAAATAAACCACTCTTACTCATCCATTTCTCAGTGGTTCGAGAGGGCTTTTCTTTTTTAGAGGTGAGGGATTGCTGTTCACTTGATGGTCTCGTTCAGATTACCAGTGATACAGCTGACCAGGAGTTGATGGGACCCTGGGGTAGGTGATACAGCTGACCAGGAGTTGATGGGACCCTGGGTAGGTGACACAGCTGACCAGGAGTTGATGGGACCCTGGGGTAGGTGACACAGCTGACCAGGAGTTGATGGGACCCTGGGGTAGGTGACACAGCTGACCAGGAGTTGATGGGACCCTGGGGTAGGTGATACAGCTGACCAGGAGTTGATGGGACCCTGGGTAGGTGACACAGCTGACCAGGAGTTGATGGGACCCTGGGGTAGGTGACACAGCTGACCAGGAGTTGATGGGACCCTGGGGTAGGTGACACAGCTGACCAGGAGTTGATGGGACCCTGGGGTAGGTGACACAGCTGACCAGGAGTTGATGGGACCCTGGGGTAGGTGACACAGCTGACCAGGAGTTGATGGGACCCTGGAGTAGGTGATACAGCTGACCAGGAGTTGATGGGACCCTGGGTAGGTGATACAGCTGACCAGGAGTTGATGGGGCTGATGGGACCCTGGGGTAGGTGACACAGCTGACCAGGAGTTGATGGACCCTGGGGTAGGTGACACAGCTGACCAGGAGTTGATGGTACCCTGGGGTAGGTGATACAGCTAACCAGGAGTTGATGGGGCTGATGGGACCCTGGGGTAGGTGATTGGATGTGGGATCCCAGGAGCTTTGCGCAGTTGGGGTTGGGCCTGCCCACAGCTCTACTGGAGGATGAGGACAGGTAGCACTTGCTTCAGGGGTTCACAGTGACTTTCACGCTGAAGAAACCAAGCCATCAGCCCTGCTGTGTGTCCAAACTCTCTTCGCATGTGTCCCTCTGGGACAGATTGCCAAGCTTGGGCCGGCTCTGTCCCCACTCCTGTTCAGTCTTAGAAGGGCCAGCAGAGCCGGGAGCACAGAGTGCCTTACGGCTGGTACTTCTCAGTGCTTGCGTGTGGGTACCTGTCCTCTCCTTCCCCTTTCTCACTGCAAAAGGCTCTACCACTCCTGCATGCCTAATGCAAACATTGCAGAAGGATGATTCAGCACTTGGCACACAGTTGCAAATGCCAGAGAGATTATTTTGAGCATCTTGGAGCGGCTCTGAGAAGCCATGGGGTGATCAGGGTCCCTGCGCTCCTCTGTGTGTCATCCATGTCCCTGAGCAGACGTGGGATGCAGCCCTGGGGCAGCCTGGCACGCTGCCGACTGCTGCGTCCCTGCCTGGCTGCGTCCCCCCTCCAAAGCTCTGCAGCCCCCGCAGGGACCCTGAGCTCCAGTTCCCCCTCCCAGGAGCACGCAGCTCACCTTGCCAGAGCCATCGAACACAATTTCCTTTTTCTGTGTCACAAGCCCGTTCCTGGGGCCGTGCTCATGCCAGGTGCTCGCAGGGAGAGGTCTGTCAGGAGCAATCGCTTCCCCTGGGCTGGTGGGGGATTACTCAGACCTGTAATTTGAGGGGAGACTAATTGGCGTTGGTTTAAACGTGAAAGCAGCTGAGCTGTCTCCTGTGATGGGAGGCAGAAAGAGTCTGAGAGCAGCTGGGATCAATGGCTGCAGGTTGGGGGATGACTGCAGCCCCTGGCTGGTGATGGACTCCAACAGGGGTTCTAGGACCTGGCTGACCCTTGGGGACGCTGGTTGGGTCCGTAAGGTTGCGACATTGGTGTCTCCAGCGCTCCCTGATCTCCCAGAGCACCTCTGTTGGCTTGGCCCTTCACTCCGTGAGCCCACCACACCGTGCTGCGGGGCTGATGGGGGGATGTCCTGGGGGGAAACAAAACTGCTGGTGCTCTGGAGACCCCAAACAAACCTTTGGGGGCTGGAGCCTGGCGGTTTAACTTGCAGAAGCTGGTTGGGTTGGGGTCCCTGTGATGAGGGCCGAGGGGGTCTCCCTCCCTGCACTGCAGGGAGCCATCCCCATCCTCTGGTCGTCTTTGTTTGGGGGCCGATCTCTGCTCATCGGTGGGTTGCTCCATTATCTTCTGGCCCTGCCTGCCGGGCTGTGTCCCTCCCTGCCTTCGCTGTGCTCTTCTGGTGGGTCTTCCTCCATGCTGTGTATGCGGCGCTGCGTGGGCTGGGCAGACCTGGGCCAGGTTTCTCCTCCCACCCCTGTGCAAACGTGGCCAGGAGAATTGTCTGCTGAGACCGAGTGCCTCCTGCCTTCTCCTGCTGCTGGCTGCGGGGGGGAACCAGCTGGAAACTCTCCCCTGGAGGCAACGGGGAGGGGTGGAGCGGGGGGACGACAGAGTCTTCCAGCTGCCTGCCCAAGGGATGGTCCAGACGGGCATCTTGCGGGGGTGCCCTGGTACCCACCTGCTCTCGAAGGCTCAGCGGGGATGGGGGGGAGCAGGGGGTTCTCGCGCAAGGCTGCATCAGCGCCCGGCCTCGTAGGAGGAGCAGTGGCAGAGCGGAGCGGCTGTTGCTGGGCAGGAGGATGGAAGAAGAGGATTATGACAAACGGTATTACCAGGGAGTGCTTTCCCCCCCGGCCCAGCTTTTTTTTTTTTTTTTTTTTTCCTGTTTTTCCAAGCTCAGATAATGCAGAACACATCCACAGAGACTTCATCTCAGTTTTCCCCAGAAAAACCTTTCGGCTGTGATGAAGCCTGAGACATCTCCAGCACAAAGAATTTTTTTTTTTCTTTTTTTTTTTTCTTTTAAAGTTGTTAACGCCTGAAAAGAGGGGTTTAGGAGAGAACGACCTTCGGTGTCGGTAATAATCTCACTGCACGAGTCTCTAATATCCCTTGCTCACACGAGTACATACACCCAGCTTCCTCCAGAGCATCCTTCAAGAAAATCAATGAGTAAATGGGATTTGCCACACCGGTCCAGCTTGCTCAGGGCCCTCTCTTCAGAGGCGACCGGTCTCATGCTCCAAGGGTGAAAATCCTCTGCCACCCACACAGACCCTTCTGCACCAGCCTGGTGGGGAAAGAAATCCCTTCGGAGCACTGCGGCCTCCTCAGCTTTTAAGTAAATGTTCTGGCCATCTGCGCTGGAGTGCCAAACCCTGTTACCCTGCTGCAAAGCCTATGAGTGATGCCCGGGTTGAAATTAATTTGAAGGTCATTTGCCAGGCCCCCCGTGTCCAGGGGAATGGCTCTGGACGTGTATTCTCCAGGATGCTCCACCTGTGAAGTCATGGCTTCAAACGTGGTGAAGCAGAAGTCGTATTGAAGTGACCACTGTTGATGGTCACCCACAGAAGGATGCTGGCTGCCTCTGGGTGCCTCTGTCCCCTTTAAACACTGCAGCATGAACGGTCTACACCAGTGTGGCATCTCCAAGTGCTTTGCCGTGTTGGGAGGACAAAGGCACAGCAAGGATTTGAGGGGGGTGGGGTTGAACTAGATGATCTCCCAAGGTCCTGTCCAACCTCGACTCTTCTGCGAATCTGTCATTGCGTTATTTTTTTTTGCAGATCTCTCTAATTTTTCTACCAAGGATTGAGTCCGTGGCTTTGGCTGGGCTTCCCTACTGCAGCATAGAGCAGTAAACCCTAATCTCAGGAGCACTGCATCCATTTTCCCGCTAGAGAAAAAAAAAAGGACCAAACCTGAGACCTTTGATGTGGGCTTCAGTGTGGTCCTAGTGCCAAGATGGGATGGAGCAGGACAACTCAGGGTGGAAAATTTGTCTCACCTTGTTCCTGGGGGAAGAATATCTGATTCCCAGTTATGCCGTATATCCAGAAACTCTGCTGTGTGGTAGTTTGATTTGCTCTTTCCAGAGCCATGGATGTTTCCCGTGGTTCGGGTGGGCCAGCTCTGTGCCCACTGCAATAGCCCTGTGGCAGCACTGTTACAACTGCTCCTACCTTTGTAGGGCCAATTTCTGACCTCTTCTACTTCCCACAGGTCCCATCAACTGTATCTTACTGTGAATGGTATTTTGACCCAGCTTTGGAGGTACCAAAATGCTGGGCCCCTCCATCCTGGACCACACCGCTCTCATGGCCCTCTGATGTTAACCTGACCTTGCGGTTTCCACGGGTACCCAGACGTCTGCCTGGGTGGCAGCCCCATCCTGACACTATTGCAGTTTTGGAGCCTCAGGCTGCTTGTCACAGTCCAAGACACCACAAGGTAGGTCCTACAAGCAGTGGGACCACACACCTGAGCATCACGGTGAGCACCCTAACTGGGGGCAGGAGGAGATACCAGCGTGTGTGCTGGCCGTGGCTGTTTGCCAGCCTGGTGCTCTCCTTCCAGGGGTTTCCTTTCTTCGAGGAAGCTGCTCTTACTCAGTGACGCTTGACGCCTGTCCCCCTTTCCCCTGGCAGGGCCAACCATCCTCCCCCCGTGCTGTTGCTGCGGCTCCACGCCACATGCTCCATCTGTGCTGGGGACACGGCGTCTCTCGCTGCCTGCAGGCACGTCCCAGCGTTTGCGGAGCTGGTTTAACTTTGCCCTTTAGCCTTCTGTTCACCATCTTCCAGATCTGCCCTTTCTGATTTTCTCCACGCTGCTGTCTCCGGGGCCTTTCCAGCTCCAGGATGGCATCTGGCCTCGGATGCAGGACATTCCTGCTCTGGACTAGCCCCAGTGTGGGCTCGTGGTACCAATGCAGGCAGCCGGGTAGTGTCCGCTTTGAAAACCCCTCACTTGTCCAAACTGTAATCCGCTCGGGTCACCGTTATTCCTACCCAGGAGCCATGCAGCGGGTTAGCTTGACTTCATTTCTTTTATCAGTCACACCGCTTGAAGAGCAGGTACCACGAAGGACGCTGGCTCACTGGCCGTCACAAAACAGGGCTGCAAAAACCAGCCCCTGGTGTCCCGGGGCCGCCGCGGCGCTCCTGGCTGCACCTCCAGTGGGCAAATCCAGTCCGCTTGCGAGATTTCCTCTCCTGCCGGGTGCGCGGAGGCGCGCAGGTCGTTTAATGACAGCTGAGATTTGTGAGTATTGACTTCATTATTCAGTGATTAAAATATTCCAGCTTCGTTGCGACACAGGGGTGCATTAATGATTTATAGTATTGCCTTTTGATTCGACACCTTAGCAAACTTTTAAAAGCTTGTGCCATGGATTCTGCTGAAATCTGCAAATTAAATCTGAAAATTTAGTAGTTCATTGGCTTGAAAGACAGGGAAATGGGCGAGATGCACCATGGAGAAAAAAAAACTTAAAGAGTCTTTGAAAAGTGACCGTAACCCAGATGGGCGTATGGATGCAGCCGCTGCCCGGGGGGGGACAGCATCCATCTCCACACGTGACAGGAGGCTGGCGCGTGGCATGGCTGCCGTGACCCTCTGTTGTTCTTCTCCAGGCAGCTTTGGCAGAGTTTTAAGTCTCTTCTAATGTGACGGGTCCTGGGAGCAGGGGTCTGTCAGGAGCGTTTCTGGGCCATGGGGACTCCTAGCCCAGCACCTCTCTCCATGCCACCGTCCCACCTCCCCATGGGACGTTGCCCTGTGACCATCCGTCCCAGCAGACCATCCCGACCCTTTCTCTTGCTGCTCTGGTGTAGGAGGCTGGGAGTGAGACGCGGCTGTGTCTTTGCTCTTCCTGCAGGGAGTCCAGCATCGCTGGGCGTCTTCTCCATCCTCTGCCTCACCTGCGATTATCAGCAAACGCTTTGAGACCCGTGTGTCTGAGTCTCTTGTACACGGTGGTGTTCCCCTTCGATGGCTTTATTTCCTACCCCTGCTCTCAGGAGACCCCCGGGGCTGCGTCTTTTCTTCTCGCCTGTGTCCCGAGACAAGCAGGAGGGACCGTGAGGCAGGGGGTGCGACCTGCTCGGGATGCGGGGGGTTTCAGGGGCACGGAGGGGAGGAGGGATGCGTCACTCTGGGTGTTCCTGTCTTGCAGGATCTGCCCCTTGAAGTGATGGCTGCGGCACCCCCTGCCCCTGGGGACCCCCAGGTCCCCTTTGGGGGTGTGGTCCCCATCCCCGTTTATCCCCACTCCCTTCACAGCCCAATTAGCTGTTTGCTTAGGGTGCTGCAAACCTCACTTGATAAGTTTACCTAATTGCTTCACTTAAGTTAATTACTTCTTGGCTGAACAAGAAAGCAACATAATTGATGTCAAGGCGTATTTGTCACTTCAATTAATGTCCCGGGAGCGGGGAACTTGGCACTCCCCCCCTTGCACCCTCCCTCCCCGCCTGTGGTAGGACTGGG
Organism: Larus michahellis; assembly: GCF_964199755.1. Taxonomy (NCBI): domain Eukaryota; kingdom Metazoa; phylum Chordata; class Aves; order Charadriiformes; family Laridae; genus Larus; species Larus michahellis. Next base: position 1,112,353 of record NC_133911.1, on the reverse strand, counting down.
GAGGTGGGTGCTGCGTCTCGGGCAGCCCTGCCGTGCCTGCGTGCCCTCCCGGCTGGGCTGCAGGACCCGGTGCTGCTGCCTCTTGCCGGACGCCGGGAGCAGGCAGCAGCTTCCAGGCACTGGTGGTAAATCCCGTTCCACGGCGCTGCCGGCCTGAGGTATGGGCAGGCAGCTGAAGGCAGGGAGGCTGCCCAGGACCTCGGTAATGAAAGCACTTACCCGTGGCGTGGGCAGCCAGCACCTTTTGCATTAACCTGTCCGTGGGGAAAGAGCTGACCCTCGTGGCACCAGCCTCCCCGGCACGGGGGTGGCTTCATGGGAACAAGCCAGTGGCCAGAGCCAGACCGTACCCTGCACAAGACTAAATCCAGCCCATGCTCTGGCAGCATGCAGGCTGGGCTCGGGGTCAGGACACAGCCCGGGGTGACTTCTTTGAGCCCTGGCTGTTTGCTAGGGGTTAGGATAGCCGGCGGGACGCCGGGCTGAGGTCTCTCCTGCCTAAGTGAGGCTGGCAGCGATCGTCAGGGAGTTTGCACCCGCTTCTTTCTTGCGTGGGTGGGGGTTTTTTCCTTCCCTTTGCATCTGAAAGGATTGAAGGCAGTAGGTTAGCTCATAAAAAGCTTTCCCTGCGAGCGGCTGCCTGCCGGACTTGGGGCAAATGCCCCGGAGAAAACGCCTCCCACTCCGGTGAAATCTTCCTCCCGTGACCTGCACCAGGAGGTGAACTTTTGTGCGAGAGAAAGATAATCCCCTTTGCTCACCGGGACTGAAGGCTCTGTGATAAAAGCTTTATTCAAGATCAAAGACATACGCTGCTTTTTTTTTTTCTTATTATTTTTTTTTAAACTACTACCTTAAACAAAAAGTTTGGTTTATGCCGGATTGAAGCTCCGAGTGGTGACAGCTCCAAGAGCTCATCTTCCCGGCCGGTGCCGGCGGGGAGCGGGACAGCGCAGGGATGTAAGGCACCGTGACCATTATCCGGGCACAAAGAGGGTTTGGGGGCTCAGCTCCATTTCCCATTGCCCGAAACCACTCAGGGTTCAGGTTCCCTTTCAGACTGGGGGATTATCCGGGCAGCTGGAGGAGGCGGGGGGGGGAGCCTGGAGAATGGTTCCCGTTTGATCTTGCTCAGCAGTTTCATCTGCACGAGTGTCCGGCGGGGGCTTTGCTCAGGGGGCCGGGAAACCTCCTGCGATGGAGGTGACACAAAGAGCTGTGGGCTTTTCTCGGCGGTGAGCTGGTCGATGGCGGGGAGGGGGGGTGGTGGTGGTGGGGGGTGTTGTGCCGGTTTGCGCTTCAAAAGCCATGAGAAGGGTTTCCAAAACTGTGAGCTCAGCTGCAAATTGCAGGGTTGTTTCTTCATTGTCGGAACCCCAACGCTGGGACTCTTTTTGTTGCCTTCTTCCCAGCTGCAGACTGGGAAGCAGCTGGCCAGGCCGGTACCTAGGAAAAATCAAGCCCAAAGTGTCTCTTTGCAGGGCACTGAGTGTCCTGTATCAACACGCACACCCTCAGGACATCCCACGCTGGGGGCACCCTGTATCTGAGGACACCTTGTGTTGTCGGGTACATCACGGGGCACCCAACTGCAGGACTGCCCTCATCAGGGGACACCCCCAGCACACGTACCATGTGTCTCCAGACATCCTTTAGTGTAAGACACCCCATACCCCATCCTGCAGTAGAGAAGGGCAGCTGTAACGTGAGAAACTCGATTGCCAGCACCATACGCACGTTTCAGACAGTGAAACAAGTCCCACGTAACCCGGCTTTCAGCCCCGGTACCGATTTTCACATCACAGCCAAGTCCTCCTGTGTGTAAAATGGGAGAGGATCTCTCACTTCCACCACTACGTCCTCTCCGCGTTTAGCCCTTTGTAAAATGAGGGATCACAGGTCGGACTGTGTGCTCAGGATAACTCCTCTGAAGCTAATGGACTTATTATGGTCCCTCGTTTCAGAGCTAAGCTCAGCAAACCTGGTCTCAGTGGAAAAAGAAAAATATCTCTCCAGGAATGAAATTCACTCTGTCAAGTGCCACCTTTTGCGCAGAGATAAACCTCACTCCTCCGTGTGGCTTCCGCATGTCCCCCAGCTGTCCTCCTCGTGCCTCCTCCTCCAGGCAGCCCATGAGCCAAGTACTGGCACTGCTGCGCCCGGATTTGGAGCAAAGTGGTGGTTCCCACCTCTGCGGAGCGAGGGACGTCAGATGATGTTTGCCAGCTTGTTCTGGTGAAAATCGGTCGGTCCACAGGCCAGGGCAATTGGGAATGACCAACGTGCCTTACACTGTTAGAGAAATAAAACCATTTAGAGAATCAGGGTTGACCCCGATGTATCTGCTTTCCAGCATCCCTCCAGCTGGCTCAGGTGCAACTGTCTCAGCAGATCAGCCTTAGGCTGGGAGAAGATCATCCCTGGCAGGCCCGAGGCACCAGGAATGGTGGACAAGCAGCTGTATGGCTGATAGGATGTCACCACTTCCAGTCTGAAGCCTCCTTTACCTTCTGCTCCTCCTACATAACCTTACCTTGCACCCACAAGCAGATACCAACTTGGATGGGTCACTGAGAAGATGGCTACTGAGGGTGAAATGAAGGAAGGAGGAAGCCCAGGGGACTGGCTGAGTTTGGAATCTCATGGTCAAAGCAGAGAGAAGAGATTAGCCCACGCAGATTTAGGGAAGGGGGACAACTTTTCCTGTGCAGCCCATGAAGACAATGAGGGTGGTGAGACACTGGCCCAGGTTGCCCAGAGAGGTGATGGAGGCCCCATCCCTGGAGACACTCAAGGCCAGGCTGGATGAGGCTCTGAGCAACCTGATCTAGTTGAAGATGTCCCTGCTGACTGCAGGGCGGTTGGACCAGATGGCCTTTAAAGGTCCTTCCAACCCAACACATCCTATGATTCTATGATTCTAAGACCATGGCCATATCGTAGGCTGCTACCAACAAATGGGTTTGAAGAGGCTCTGATAGGGCTTGCTCCTGATCCCTGGTGGGCACAAGTCAATGAGCTCTTCACTGAGACTCACCACAGAGTGGAGCGGAAAATCATCACAACGTCCTTGCACGTCTTTCTAGAGCCAGGGGTGATACGGACACTTGGTCCCACTGAAGTGTTGCAGGGCTTGCGGCTTGAGGAGGGCATCTGAGTTGGGATAGTTCTCAGAGCTTGGGGAGGATTTTCCTCCCCTGGGAAGAAGATGCAGGAGGTTTGTAATGTGGGGAAGAGCTTCCCCTGAGGGCTGGGCCAACACTGAGCTCTTCTGCTCAGTCATCTGCAGGGGAGCAATGTCCCCCTCTGTGCTGTGCAGCAGCTCGTACCAGCGTGGCTGCCACGGACGTGGCCACGAGCCACGCGGAGCGGTCTGAGAGCAGTGAAGGAAGAGGTGGGCAGAGGAGAGGGGCGCAGCCCAGACCTTTTCTGAGGGAAACTGTCCTTTTCTTTAAAGTCAGAACTCCACCGTCGAAGGGGTCGTTCTGGACACGGGGGAACCAGCAGCACAGCAGCTGATGGAAGTGCACTCTCACTGGGTAATCCGAGAGCTCTAATGATCTGCCTTTGATCTCCTATTCAACGGGGAGATTTATTACAGCTTTCATTTCAAGTCAGAACTGATGAATTTCAGTGGACCTGTCGAGTGGCTACAATCTGGAGGCATTTATCTTTCAGGAGGAAGAGACAGTCTCCTCTCTTTGTCCCTCTGAAATGACGGGGGCAGACACGGTACCCGGCTAGTGAGGGTCAAATGATACCTGCTGCCTGGTAGCAAGGTCTGCCTTGCTGGGGGCAGGCTCTCTGCTCCAGCCGTGGCCCAGCAGCCGCTCCAGTGGCCTTCCTACTCTGGCACAAAGCTTAATACACGTTGCTCTCCCTCTTCCCGGAGGGGCTGAGATCCAGCACCACGGGACATGGCTCCCGGGGGCTCTTTCCCTGGAGCCAAGCGCTGCTCCGGATCTGGAAGATGCCTCTGCTTCTCTAGCGGATGGTGCCCTGGAAGCCTGGTGTCTGAAACTGTGTCTCCTGACTCAGGTTGTGCAAGAGACCTCTGTTGCACTTAAACTATTTTCGGCGGTTTCACCAGAATCAACGTATTTTTTCATCTGCCTTCTCAAGGGTGCCGGGGGGAGCCTGTTTCAGACTTTCCCATGTAGGTGCAGTTCAGCTGTTCCAGCTCACGGTATTTTCACCTGATACCTCTCCACCAAAGCAGGTCTGCAGCAGCAGATCCCTCATACGAACACCGGCATGGCCTGTGCCATCCTGCAGCCCATGGAAAAGCTGGGGATCTTTCCTAAATAGTAACAATTTTATCATTGCTGATATCCTGAAGAGCTCTCAGACACTGTTTGCAGCCTCTTATCAGTTCGAAGGCTGCTCCTCGGCAGGGCCAGCTCTGGGCACCTCCTCGTGCTGCTCCCAGCCTGCTCCCAGTGGCAGGGACGGCAGGAGTGCTGCAAATCGGCGCTGGTTTGGGATTCAGCTTGGACGGGGAGATGTGTTCCAACATTTTTAGCATCTGCAGCTGTTTCTCCCAGTCTCCAGAGCCCGTCCCTTTGCTTTGGTTCACCCTCTCTCCCATCTCGTCCCCATCTCTCCCACCGAGGAAGAGCCTTTCACTTGGACGGAGCCTGCACCTTGGCGGTGCTCTGTCTCAGCGCCGCCATCTTTGTCCTGGCAGCACTGCACGGCTGAAAAACAGCATCCTCGCAAGCTCCCACCACTGTCCTGACCATGCCAGTCGTCTCGGCCCTGCGCCGCTGTGGCAATGAGGTCCTGCTGTGTCCCGGCAAGCTCTGCAGTGGCAGTGGCACCTCCAAGGGGCTGTCACGCTCCCTCTCATCAGCAGACAACAAAGAGGCTCCGACGTGCTTCTGCTCTTGAGCAGGGATGGGCTCTCCTGGGACAGGCTTGGCTGCCTTCCCTGGCTCGTCTCCGCTTCACGAGCAGTTGTCTGGGTACGCTGTCAGCCCCGCAGACACCATGTCAAGCCCTTTGGTCCAGTGGGACCTGTGGTGGCAGCGGGAGATCTTTCCTCTCCTTTCTTCCCTGGTCCCTCTAAGGATCTTTCCTACAGGAGACCCAGGGACAGGGCAGCAGCAGGATTGCTGGGCTGCTTGGGCTTCCCTTGGCCATGCGTGGTTTCTCAGGACACTGCTGCTGGCCCCGGTCACACGCCCCAGGGAAGAGCCGCATCCCTGGACCAGCACAGCTCGGTGGCCTGCAGGGGTTTTGGGTGGAGAAGAGCTGGGTCCCAAGCACTGGTGCAGCCAGGGGCAGGAGTGGTCCATGCAGACAAGGAGTAAGTGCTGTGGAGAGGTGGCACCAGCCCAAAGGGCCTTTTGAGGAACGCGGGTGCAGCCAGAGTGCTGGGTTTCCCAGATCCATTGCGCAGCGGGGCGGGCATGGGACTTCCTGGGAACAACGCCTGGCCCAGCTGTCTGCATCTCTGCAGCTTTAGTTTGTTCTAAGGAGTTCATTGTTTCGGGCCCTGCAGCAAGACAGGTTGCGCCAATTTAAACCCAGGGTGCTGAGCTAAAACCTTTTCTCGCTCCTGGCCATGATGCCTGCTTTCTGGTGTTCATCTCCCTTCCGCTGGCAGTGGGATTGTGCACGATGTGCGTGGATGGATGCTGGTGGGACCGTGCCGTGAGCCCTCTACCACGTGTCCAGGGCTGCTCTGCTGGCCCAGCACAGCTCCCGTGGCGCTGTGCAGCATGCAGGGAGCATGTGGGGCCGCCGCAGGATCAGGGGGGCCCTGTGAAAGCCCAGCATGTCCCCACGCGTCACGCGTGTGGGTGTGAAGCTGCGTGCCCGGGATGTGTGACCTGGTCCCCGCGCCTCATCCCCACCTGTTTCCAGGCTGCCCCGCTGCAGCCGTGCAGCGCGGTTGCGATGCGGGTGGGTGGGTGGCAGCGGCAGGGGAAGAGCCACCCGTTGTCAGTCTGTCCCCTAATCCATCCCGCAGACGAGCGGCTGCCTGCCTGCCTGGCCGATAGCGCCGGGAGGGCTGCCGCTCCCTGCCAGGGACTGCTAAAGAGCAGCCACTGTATTGATTGTCCCTGTCACTGCTTGAGGGATGTATTCTTGTGAACAGCCTCCGGCATTAGCAGTCTGCTCACATGTTGGCTGCATCAAGGGCCACCAAGGTCTCCATCTCCCAGGTGCAGCAGGGCCAGGGCTCCTGGTCGCACTTGGCAACTCCCGCTCCAGAGAGCCAGACCATGAGGATGGCTGAGGTAACCCTCAGCAGCGCAGAAGGGGGAAGGAGAAGACCAAGATGGTGTTGTGTCCACGGATTCAGGACATGAGGAAGCGTTTGGTGAGCCCGTCTGGTGAGCTTACCATGGGCACATGGTAGAAGTGTGGACCCTTCCAGCTCATCCTTTGTGCCTGCTGGATTTGATAGACTTCAGCGTCTTCAGTGAGATCAAGGATGCAGGAGGATCACTGGGGCTGGACAGTGATTATTTTTTTTCCATAGAAAGTGTTGATTTGCTAATCACAAAGCCATTAGTATGAAATGGCTGGCTTGGGCAAAAATATCTCTTTGGAAAAAATGGGATTCAGGAGTCTCCGAATTTCTGCAGTGACCCCTTTGGATGCTGTCAGATTGGAGAAGCTCAGGACCTCTTTGTTCAGAGATGGTCTGTGCTTCGACAGGTAAATGGTGATTCCTCTTCTCCTGGTTGGAGATGAAAAACTCATTCACAGTCTTTCATGCACTTGTGGGGTCTGGGGCGTGTTTGCTGGGGCCGTGCTGTTTGCAGATGTTATTTCTGCTTCTGGAAGGAACACAATGACCCAGTAGATGCGAGAAGAGCTATGATGTGCTGCATCAGCCTATCTATATGGCATCAGGCTCTGCACCAGCCTTCCCAAACTCTGCTCGCTCGAGTTGGTGGCTTGTTTATTTATCTCTTGAATGGGCAAATAAGATATATGTAGTTTTCTTTTTCGTCTGCCCCCTCATTAACATAATGCCGAGCAGGAGAGCGGGTCTGAGCAGTGCTGTCAGACTTCATTACAGGGATCCAGCCCAAAGAGACACGTAGCCCTGGGAGCTTGCTGCAAGGCCATCCATCAGGCCAGACCCAACTGTCCCTACGCAGAGAAAATGCCAGACCCCCAGCAGAGAGAGGCGAGCACGTGATTCCCTCTGCCCGGCACAGACTGAGCTACTCGTGCCATTAATCCTTCTGGAGAATGTGCCTCCTTTCTTGGGTAGCACTAAAGAGATATTTGTTTCCTAGTTACATATCTGCATTCATGGTGCAGTCACCCAGTTTCTGCCTCTCAAGCTGCCCCGGTGCACCCTGGGTTATTCACCACCAGACACCAAGGCTGATGCCAAACCTAAATGGATGATAAAGCTTTTGAGCATGATATTGAAGGCATGCTCTCTACAGATAGTATGTGTTGGTTTGAAGGCCCCCTTGGAGCAGCAGATAGTAAATCCTCACCAGCCTGCAGAAATTCGGAGCAGTTCTCCCTTCCCCACAGGGCACAGACCCGCAAACACCTCATGACCTGGGCTTCTCCCTCCATACACGTCCTGCAAAACCAGCCTTTCTGCCCTGCCCTGGGGAAGAGCCCGCAGCAGACAAGGTTAGTTGAGCTAGTTCTGGGAAAGACCCCAAGAAGGAAGGCCATAGACACGCAGAATGAGGACACAAAGAAACACTAATGAAGAAATGGGCAGCAACCTGGAGCATGATCTCCAAGGGCTGAAGTAAGCTAGGTCCTGAGGGGAGACATCACCCTGTAATTACCGTTGCCTCCCAAAGGGTGTTAACACTAATGCTGGAGATAAGATCATTGACTGATGTCCCATGTCCCTGCTGCCATGAACAAGTCATCCTGGACAGCCCACTTGGACACTCGTGTCGTGCTGGGGATGAGTGGGTGAGGTCATCTTGGAAATGACATTAAATAAAATCCCCTTCCCATCCATGCAGTCTCCCACTGAGGTTTTTAAATCCATTTCCTGCATTTTGAGCTTATCAAGGGGGTCTTCTCTAGTAAGAACAAGCACGTTTAAATGGAGAAGTCTCAAGATCACTTCCTGATGAGTGGGATGTTGTTGCCATCGTACCGGTCCCTGGACTGACATGTGTCCATGCCTGGGACGCGCAGTCCCTGCTCCCTCCTCCAAGCCACTTCTTGACCCCATGTGACCCACAGGGGAATGATCCCATCTTTCTCACGAGCTTGCCAAATGTCCTGAAAAGAGACTCCCGCGACACGGGAGGCTCTCTGGGCTCCGTGAAAGGGGATATGTGGCGAGCTGACACCCCAGCTGGTGGGAGCCTGTCTGTTCTTGCCGTCTCCACTGGCAAGGGCTGAGCTGGAAACCTGGGGAGACTTGGGCTTGCAATGCAAGGACTAGGTGCCTCTTCGGTCATTGAGGCAGAAAATGATGACGTTTAAAACTTTTCTCCCTAACTTAATGACGGTGACTGTGCCTTGCAGAGTCTGGGCTCTCCCCTTCCCTGCCATCCTCTCCGTTCCCCAATTAATGCCCCGGCTAGATGGCCGGGCCAGGGCACATTTGTCAAGACAGGAGGCAGCAGGGTAGGGATGGATCAGAGGAGGCACCAGCTGCTCCTCTCCTTGCACGAAGCAGATGAAAGGGGCAATCCTCCGAATGTTTGATATGGGAACAGAGGCCCCTGCGCTGCCTCCTCCTCTCCTGTTGCAGCTGGTGTCTCAGGAGCCCAGCGTTTCAACAGCAGTAATAAGGAGCATGGCAGCTCTTAGTATTGATGCCCGGTGGTTTTGATGCACTCAGGGTGAGCAGTGGAGTGTCCCATTGGGGATAGCATGGCGCTGCCCTTGCCCCAGGTGCACAGCCGCTGGCACTGCCGGTGCCTGCAGAGGGATGCTGAGCTGACATGGGAAAAGCAAAGGAATTGGAACCTACGGCATCCCAGCCTCTGGCATCGTCTTAGGGAGAGGGTGATTAACAGCCCAGAGCTGCAAGAAATTTGTTTCTGGCATGGCTTTCTGGCCGTCCTACTACTTTCCCATCCAGGCTGCTGGCAGTCAAAGTGACAGGGTTCTGGGGGGGATGCAAGGGCATGAGGTGAGACACTGAAAATTAGGATCAGAAGCCTTGCCCAAGGTGACCAGGGTGTGATACCACCAGTTGCAGACCAGCTGGCCACCCTCTTGCCAACAGAAACAGTGGTGAGATGTGCCCAGTGATCCCTGGGCATTGCCTCTCCTTCCGAGTGGGAGGTTAATGACCTTTGGCAAACTGACGTCGCTGCTTCAAGCCTTCCTCCCACCCAGTGGATTTTAAGTTGCATGGCAGAAACACATGCCCATAACCCTGGCACCAGCTTCCCTGCGTGCTGCTCTGGCCTGGGAAATTGAGGTGGTGGGCTGTATGCAGCACAGTCTGCATGACCCCCAGTGCCACCCATCCCATCCAGACACTTTGGCGTTGGACCCGACCAAGGCTGGGAAATGCAGCCAAACACCAAGAATTAACCAAGACGGTGGAGAAAAAAAACCCTCACTCTGAACCTTGACGGTGCAGTTGTTCGACTGGGTGTGAGCTTCCTTGTGCCCCTTTGTCAGAAATCCAGGGCAAACCCACGGTAAACAGCTAAAAATTTGGAAGAGACATTCAGCCCTGGACTGTAGTGACCTTTCTAAGAAAACCTGCAGCGAAAACCTCTGCTCAGCAAGTGCTTGTGATGGCAGGAGCTCATCTCCCCATCTGTGTTGGTGAGATTTGCATTAGCCCAGGAAAATGTCACAGGTTACGTGCTCTGGGGCAAGTTCTGCTCCATCTTCTCCGGCTGTTCAGGGGGAAACTGGCCACGCTTCCCACCTCTGACCCGCTCCCAACCCCTCTCAGAGCCATGTGAAATCTGCAGCCGATAGCTCTTGGCCCGAAGACATTATGTGTAAAGACACAGGAGTGTAACTAGTGCCACTCAAAATCCCATCACATCAGCTCCGTAATGAAGGAAACAGCTCTATCCAAAAGCAGCTGACAGCTCGAGGTTTCAGGGTGATGGGGAAACCTCTGTGTGGAGATTCAGGGCAGGCAGAGGGAACTGGATGCCCTGGGCTGGCAGGGCTGGGTGAAGAGCCCTCTGCCTCCCGTGTAGGCAGCAACGCTCTGCCCGGCCCCTTGGGAGAGGGGAGGACGGTGTGGTGCAAAGCCTGGGAGAAGAGGGTTGGTATTCATCCTAAAGACTGTTATTTCTGGGCAGATGCCTGGGTTGGACTGAACTGGAGCTGGATGTCAACCCGATTTTGTCCATGTTAAGAAATATTCACTAATGGGAGACGCTACAGCTGTTCTCGGGGCCACTGGCCACCACCCCACTGTGGCCAGTCACTGGTTTCCAGTGGCTCGGTGCATTTCTCTTGGTCCCACCACGCTCTTTGGCTCATGAGGAACTTGGAGGCCATGAATGCCTGCGCTCAGCTCCGACAGGCACCTTTGAGATGCAAGGCCTGTGGGGTTCGGATTAAGAGGAGCCGGCACTGGGAGTGACGCTCATTTTCAGACCAGTTCGGATCAGAGGTGGTCTGTCCTGGGCTCCCACTGCAGCTACCCAGGGATGGTCTGGGGGTCTCCAGGGCCCTTCCTTGGGGCTCAGCTACTTCTGGGGCAGCGGGATGCTGACTCCGGTCTGTCTAGAATGTGCTGTAAGAAAGCAAAGGGTGGAAAAAAACGGCGTTCAGGGGACAGAATGTGGTTTCGTGGGATCGAACCTGGCTTGATCCCTGGCTCAATCCGAGAGGGGCTCTCATCCCCAGAGGGCTGTGATGAGCCGCACGTCCTGCACATCACATCAACGCTGGGAACACCGGTCCCTGGATCGGGATGGGAGAGGGCCCCTCTCCCCTCGTCACCAAGCTGGCTCTGCTAACGAGGCAGCTCCTCATTTGCATGGGCTGGCGATGCCGCGGCCGGGAGGTTGGCTCCGAGGGCACGAACGCGGGGACAGCACTGACCTGTCTTTGCCGCCTTCTCTCCGAGTGCCAGCCTGTCCCCCTTAATGGGGAGCTTTGAAATGACTTGTTCATTTATCCTAATGCAATAAGAGCCCGGTTTGAGCGCGGTCTTTGTGCAGGAGCAAACTGTCTCTGCTCCCTGGAAAGGCAGTATTGTGCTGTCTCTCGCACTCCAATATGCTAATACACCAACTCCCTGCAATTTCATTTTCAACAGGGACTAATTTAAAAGAAATGACCAGCCTGCCAGTGGACTTCAAAGATATCTTTTGATGAGTTTTAGCAGCTTCAGCAAAACTCTAATTTGAATTTCAGTGGCTGCCGTGTGATTTTCTCGGTGACAGTTAAGAGCGATGATAGCGCCAGCTCCATCTGTCATTGGAGCCTCTTCTCTTCCCTCTTTTCACTGATTTGTTACAGAGGGGGGGAAAGGAGAGAGGGGAAAAGTTGAAAGAGAGGGTGGGTAAATTCTGGCGCCCTTGTGCAGAGGCGGACAAAGGGGAAATGTGGCGCTGGGGGGTGGGAGGAGACGATGGGGGGCGGCCGGGCAGCGTCCCCGCCGGCACAGGCAGCGCCAAGGGTGCTGACAAAAGGGTGTAGTGGCTCAGGCAATCCAGGTTAAACTGATAATGACACAGAAAATGCTTTCACGGGGAAATTAGGAAGGTTTTTTCTGTCTGAGTCGGCTGCCCAGGCCAGCAGCCCGGGGGAGATGAGCTCTTGCAGCAGGGGAAAATGGTAGGCGGGTTTTGGGCTCGTCTGTCAACAACTGCCCCCCTGCAAACCTGCACCCGGGCGCTGCGACGCCCTTCGTGGTTCAACGCATTTCGGTGGGGGTCGCAGCAACAGGCGGGTGGCTCCAGCGGCTGGAGTTTGCAAACTGCAGCGTGGCCAGGACTGGGACGTGTCACCCAGTCCCGGTGCTGGTGAGAGACAGGGGACAGGGCACCAGCAGGCAGTGGGGCCGATGTGGGGACTGTCTCCATCTCACCCGTTGGTCCTCCACCGGCGGCACCGCTCTCTACAAAGGCAGCAGAGCCTCCCGGGGGGATGCAGCACAGCTCCTGCTCCCCCTCTCATGTCTGGAGCTGCCCCTGTTATGGTTGTCACCCGTGATTTCATGCTCCCTCTTACATCTTTAGTTTTCCTTGTCAGAGACAGCTTCATCGCTGGCTCCCCTGCGCCTTGGGGAGTCCTCTCACGCCGAGCTGGCAGCTCTGGGGGCAGAGGCGCCGCAGCCTTTTGTTCCTGGAGACCCGGATTTGCATCCTCTGTCTGATGCCCATGGACAGAGCCACGGCCGAGAGCGTTTAAGCTCTGGTCCCAGCATCCAAGCTTGCCCTCCTCTCACAGGGAAGCCCTGGCCCGGATGACGGGAGCCACTCGGGGCTGCTCTGGCTGGCTGGGGCATGGGAGAGGCTGTCAATCCCACCGTAAGCCCCAGGCAAGCTGATCAGGACCTGTTCAGCTCATGTAAAATCTGGGATTAGAGACTGGTTCAAGTGCCCCCTGTTCCCAACTACAGCTGCTCCCAGAGACCTAGGCCAGGAGTCACTCTGGCAAAGCCTCGGTTCACGCGTGCTCTCTGGTAGCCTATATTGCTAGCTGGTCCCTGGGAATGGGATGCTGCCAGTTTGGGTTTCTTAGTGGTGAGCATCCTGCTAGTGCTTCACCCCATGCTGATGCCAGGCTGTGCTCCTGCTCTGGCAGAAGAGCCCAGAGAAGAAAAGTACGTGCCCCACGCACACGCACCCATCCTGGAGCACTCGCAGGGGTCAGTGCCAGCGGGTGCTCGTGTGGGATGTGGCGTGCTGCCAGACCAGGCAACAGGACGCCGAGGGATGGAGGTGGCATCTCTCCGTGCGACCTGGATGCAGACGGTGCTGGGGAGTGATGAGGACCATCCTTGGCTGCACAGATGCCCTACCAGCTTTGCAGGAGTCTTTGTACTGTATGGGAAGATGACACAGCAAGGAACGAGACAGGAGAGGTGAGGAAACCCTGGAAAAAAGACAAGGGGAACTGGGCAGGTGAGAGCATCCTGGAAGGCAGCTGCAAGGCAAAGGCAGGGTGATACCCTGTGCCTGCTGAGCCCAGGAGCTATCGGGGCCAAGGCCGGTACAGGTAGAGCTGCCCCATGCTTCCGAGCATGTCCCTCTTCTCAGGTTAGGAGGGCAAATCCCACTGCTAATGACGGCTAACGAATACGGCGCTCGCCCATCCCACCCCTCAGGTGGTACCCCAGGAGTTTGCGCGGGCTGGCGACCCCCTGCAAAGCATCCCTGCCGCTTTTATTGTCTCCTGCAGCAAAAAGCTGGGGTCAGTTGGTGTCTAAGCCCGTCTGACAGTGCCACTGAGGCTCTGCGGCGGGGACCGCAGCCCGCCGCTCTGAGATCCGCCGTGAAATCGCTCCGACATTAGGCACTTCCTAATAAAGCTGTCACAGACACCCCCATTATCTCTCGGCTCAGCCCCCTGCCCTCTGTTTAACCAGATAATCTGCTTTTTAAAAATACATTTTCCTCTGGCTCAGTGGAAGCTCAGGTCTGTCCCAGTTCCTTGTCACCAAGGCGCGCTGAGGAATTATCAGCACGCAGGCCTTTTTTATTTTTCTTTGTCATTGTGTGATACTGAAAAGTCTATTTTGTGGCTAATTATGCTGGCATCTGTGTGCCTCCCTCCGTGTGCATTTGAGTTTGTCCCCGCTGCAGTGGAACAGCCTGTGCGGGGAGGCATCTCTTTCCATTAGACATGCAGAGATCAAACCTGAAATTTGCCCCAGCCCTCTGCACAATGCTGATGTTCGGGGTCCTCATCTGTCCTTTTGTCCTCAGCCCTGGGAAATTCCTGTTTCTCTACCGTAGCCTGGGGGATGAGTGGGTTTTCTCTCCAGCAGCAAGGTCTGCCACCAGACGGTGGCTACGGGATGCATCAGGATTTGAGAAGGGTCCTGGGATTGGTCTGCAAACATTGACTGTGGCACCGTGGTCATCTCTTCCTTTCCTCCAGCCTGGGCACATCCCCCTCTGCCCCTGCCAGGAGCCAGTGCCTGCGTGACTGTGGGTCTGCAGGCAGAGCCAGCGTGACCCCACGCTGCTCCCCTTGCCTGTGGCCCTGAGCTGGGTGGCCAAGTGGGGCAACGCTACTGCAGATGTCACTGCCCCTTACGCTTACGCCAAGGACAGCGGTGTGAGGCTGGTCACCTTCTCTGTGCCCAGCTTAGGTACTTGCCCATGGTGCGTGTAGGCTTAGGCGTGGGGGGACTGGTGGGAACAAACAGCACTGGCCATCTAGGTTGTTCGTGGGAAGTGGGGCAAGCGTTAGGCTCGTTAATCACCTGTGAAGTGCCATAACGGTCACCACTGTAAGGTCTGTGCTTCAGAAAGGCTTCTTGAGCCCAGCAAGCCTTCGGGGAGAGCAGCATCTCCCTGGACTGTCCTCAAAGCCGACACTTTCCTTCTGCTTGGTCAGCTAGTGGTGGCCCTTTCATTACCTGTCCTGGCTCTGTGGGGAAGCGTGGATCCTGTGCTTTCCTTCTTCAGTTTTGCTGAGAGGTAGGAGGGTAGTGGGGGGAGTCACTGCGAGCCTCACCATTTCCAGGCTCTGCTGGTGGTGCTGCTCAGGCTTCTTGTGACACATGGCCACGATCTGGAGACTACACTCAATAATCGTTTGGCCATGAACTGGAAGACCCCACCGACGGGCCGCAATTGCTAATGCTTTGCTTAGTCACAGGGGAAATGTGGTGCAAAGTATTGTACCGTGCCCCGGGGGTCACGTGAAAAAGGTGACATACCAGCTGAGGGAAGAGGCTGATTTATATTCCAGGACTGAGCTACCATCTCATGGGAGGATGATGTACCTAATCCCACTAACCTCGCTGAGACAGAGCACCTGTAACACCTACAGACCTCACAGAGCTGGAGGCAGCTCTGGATATAATTACCCAAGTTCACACCAACGTGTCCGGGGTTAAATTACCGCTTTGGAGAACTACTGGATTAACACTGAGGATTCGTGTCAGATAAGAAGCGTGACACTGTTTTGTAGAATAAAACAAAGCCTTATCAGGAACGCGCCAGCCTGAGTGTTTGCTCAGCTCTGCGAGCAGCTGGCTGTGCAAGTGGTCAGGTTGGCGGTGGCGGGGGAAGGCCGCCCGCTGCATTGCGGACAGGAGAGATGCTGCCCTGCAGTGGAGACGAGTCCCAGCACTGCTCCGCTGAGTGTCACGGAGAGGCGGATCCACACAGCGTGAGCCTGGCCCGAAGGAAGTGCCATTAGCACAATGCTGGCAGTTTTGTGGTGGGTGAGGCAGGACCACACTGTGCATGACCCACAGGTGGAAACACCTCTGAGCTGCTGTGCTGAGCCTTGATATCCATAGAATCAATCATAGAATCATTCAGGTTGGAAAAGACCCTTGGGATCATCGAGTCCAACCACCAACCCCGCTCTACAAAGTTCTCCCCTACACCACATCCCCCAACACCACATCTAAATGACTCTTAAACACATCCAGGGATGGTGACTCCACCGCCTCCCTGGGCAGCCTATTCCAGTGTCTGACCACTCTTTCTGGGAAGGTTTTTTTCCTAATGTCCAGTCTAAACCTCCCCTGTTGCAGCTTGAAGCCGTTCCCTCTTGTTCTATCACTAATTACCAGTGAGAAGAGACCAGCCCCAACCTCTCTACAATGTCCTTTCAAGTAGTTGTAGAGAGTGATGAGGTCTCCCCTCAGCTTCCTCTTCCTCAAACTAAACAGTCCCAGCTCCTTCAATCGCTCCTCATAAGATTTATTCTCCAGGCCCTTCACCAGCTTCGTTGCCCTCCTCTGCGCTCGCTCCAGCACCTCGAGATCTCTCTCATATTGAGGTGCCCAAAACTGGACACAACAGTCAAGGTGTGGCCTCACCAGTGCTGAGTACAGGGGGACAACCACCTCCCTGCTTCTGCTGGTCACACTAGTTCTAATACGAGCCAGGATGCCATTGGCTTTCTTGGCCACCTGGGCACACTGCTGGCTCATGTTCAGCCACTTGTCAATTAGAACCCCCAGGTCCTTTTCTGCCAGGCAGCTCTCCAGCCACACTTCCCCAAGCCTGTAGTGATGCGTGGGGTTGTTGTGGCCCAAGTGCAGGACCTGGCACTTGGCCTTGTTGAAGCTTGTACCGTTAGCGTTGGCCCATCCATCCAATCCATCCAAGTCTCTCTGTAGAGCCTCCCTATCCTCGTGCAGATCCACACTCCCACTTAACTTGGTGTCATCTGTGAACTTACTGATGATACACTCTATGTCCTTATCAAGGTCATCAATAAAGATGTTAAACAGAAATGAGAAAACACTGAGCCCTGAGGAACACCACTTGTGACCGCCCGCCAACTGGATTTAACTCCATTGACCACCACTCTTTGGGACCGTCCATTCAGCCGGTGCTTGATCCAGCAGATCGTTTGCTCATACAGGCCACGAGCAGACAGTTTTTCCATGAGAATTCTATGGGGAACAGTGTCAAAGGATTTTCGAAAGTCTAGGTAGACAATAGCCACAGCCTTTCCCTCGTCCAATAATCGGGTCATCTTGTCATAGAAGGAGATCAGGTTCGTCAGGCAGGACCTGCCTTTCATAAACCCATGCTGACGAGGCCTGCTGATACTCCAGGAATAAATTGGTGGGGAACCATGGAGAGACACATGGTGCATCTTCTCATACTGACATGAGAGGATGAAAAGAAGGAAATTAAAGAGGGCAATGCAACAGCTAAGAGAGGATCATTTGAAGGTGGGAACAAGACCCTTACAATGTGTTTCTGGTGCCCCTGCATCGACATGGGGCCTGGGAACCACAGCAATGAGCTCTCACCAGGGGATGGTATTGCCACTAAAAGGGAGGAAATGAGTTTTTCCACATGCATTAAGACAAGACACGCCAGCGTGAAGGAAGATGTTCCACGTGCCCAGAAATGCATGGGGAACTGCTGCGTCCTGGTGTCTCATCACAGAGGATACAGCAGAAAGTGAAATCATGAAAACGATAATGGGTGGAGAACGATTTCCACATGAGAAGAGAGAAGAAAGGAGCTATTTAGTTTGAGAGGGGATGAACGAGAGAGAACACGGTGAGATGGAGATAATAATGAATGGGACGGGGAAGACACATCCACCAGTCACCCTTGACAAAGCAAGAGGCGTCTGGGGAACTGAAAGGGCCCTTCTTGCAAATGGATGCAAGAAAATGCTTTCTGGCAGAGTTCGAGTGATCTGTCCATGGGATCCAGGACAGCAGGAAGCAGAGGGCAAAGCAGCAGCTCATTTCTGCTGGAGCTGCCTGCATCTGCCTCCATCTCCCCCACCTTCCCACCAGCATCCAGCAAGGCAGGATCTCTCTGATACGCTCTGTTTGCTCCCAAAAACGGCAGTGATCCCCAGCAGCTCGTCAGCGTGGTGTTTCCCTCTGGTGTCACGCCAAGCAGGTTGTGGCTGCGGCTGCTCGTGGGCACGAAGGCCGTGGTGATGGCTGCAGGGCTCTGAGGCTTTGCAGATGAGTTGGCCAGGTATGAAATGCCCGGATTCCCTCTGACAACAGCTCTTGGGCAGCGGGGGGGGAGCATCAAATGCCTTCAGAAATGACTGAGTGCCTGAGAAACGGTGGACACAGACGGAGGGATTGGAGTCCCCCACCCCAGCTGCACATTCCCACCCCAAGGCAGTGAATGCGGGTGAGTTCAAGGGCCGTCCCCTGCTGAGTCCTGGCCACTTAGCGCATGTGTGACTGGGCAGGGGGCTATGGAAACTGGAAAATACTGCCTGAGATGCTGATGGGTACTCCAGATTAAAGGTGGTGGGTGATGGGGAGCTGCATGTGTGGAGGCTCAGCGGAGGGCGTGATGTGGGCATTGATACCCAGAGAATTCCTGTAGGGTTCCGGAGTGGTCGGAGGGAGTTACCCACCCAGAGCGAACGGGGAAGGAAAGCAGCGCTAATACAATCTTTTTGCATGTCCCTTCTGTCACCTTTCCCCAGTGTCAGGAAGCAATGTGGCTCGTGGGGCTTCACGGTGGGATGGGGGAGTCGCTCTGTCCTGTCCCTGCGGGGATGGGAGCCGTCAGGTCTCTGCGCCCTCTCCCTGGGGTCTGCTCTGCTGGGCACACAGGGCACACGGGGCACACGGGGCACACTGGAAGCCGGTCCCGGGCTGCTGGAGGAGCCAATCCACAGCCCTGTGTCCCTGGACCCGCTCGGTGACAGTGATGGTGATGCTGTGGACAGTGCCGTGGTGCATGTGCGATGCGCGCTGCTCCCGCAGAGCTTCGTTAACATAATTTCGCATTTGGTTTTTTGTTGTTTTGTTGTTTTTTTTTCCCTGGAGCTGCTGGCGTGACACTCCAAAAGGCTCTGCCGCCACGGGGAGGTGCTTTTCACAGCATTTCCATCCCAATTCCTGTCCCCTGCTGGGGACTGCTTGCATCCCAGCCTTGTCGTCCCCATTTGGGCCAGACAGAGCAGGTGGAGATGGGAAAGACCTGAGGGCTGCTCCTCCTCACTGCATCCCCACGGCATTCCCTAAGGTTTTCCTCGCCACGCTCTGCTAAACAACACCGCCTTGCTCTCTCACCTTGTCGCGAAGCATCTTCCCTGCCCTGTGGCCCGGCCGGCGCACGGGCATTGGGCTGTGGACAGCGGCAGGGGCAGGTCCCCGCCAGCAGCACGGAGGAGCGATGCTCGTGGAGAGCTCGGGGCGAGCTGTGGGGAAGCCTCGCCGGCTGCTGCCGCCTTCAAAGCTGCACCTCCCCACCATGAGGCAGGCGGATCAGAGTTCAGCTTTTCTGCCAAGTCTGAAAACAGTGCTTTTAAATTAACACCTGGGACCCATCCAGAATAATATTTGCCTTTTTTTTCTTCTTCTTCTTTTTTCTTTCTCTTTCTTCACTCCAGCATTTCCCACAATCAAAAAGTCAGAAAGAAATTGGTTTTGGGGTGATATTTTGTGAGTGATTTTTGGGTTTCAGCATCATTTAAGGCTCAGGCCCACAAGAAAAAAAAAAGGATACACAAGCAGGGAGCTGGGGTTGAGTTTTAAAGGCTGTGGGCTTTGCAGACGCCCTGCCAGAGGGAAGGGGACCGCACACCCAGAATGTTTCACACCGCAGGCGATGCAAGGGGGTGCGTTGCATTGGCTTGCCAGCCACAGCCTGCTGCACATCACCTCTTTAACCAAGATCTGCACCGGTGCGCCTCTCCAGTGACTCCCGAGTGCTCTTCTGGAGCCACCAACAGGCTGGGGCTTGGCCAGCACATGGCTCGAAGGACACTTGCCGGCCCCTCATACGTATCGATCAGGAGGGAAGGACTCTGTGGTCCAGCGCATCCCCGTGCTTTCCAGCCGGGAGCGCCTCCACTTCCCGACACTGACGGGGTAATTGCAATATTGTCATGACATGTAGAAGATCAAAGGCTGGGTGCAGGGGAGGTGGCAGCGGTGGTAAGAATGACATGCAGTTTGCATTTAGAAAGCACTTAAGAAGCAATTATCCAGTGCTGGGAGCCCTGGCCAGAGAGTGTGGCTCATGTATTTTAATGCGTATTTCAAAGAGATGAAGATTGGTGCCCAGTGGGAGGCCCGGCAGTCCTGCAGCAGCTGCGTGCAGCTCGCTCCTGGCCAGGCTGCACTGCGGTGGCCTCACGCGAAGCTTGCCCTCACCCCTCGTCCCCTGCCCCTCGCCGCTCTGCCGCAGCCATCCCTGCAGCGCCGTCCTGCGGGCGGACGGACGAGGGAAGGGAGTCTCGGCATTGCCCTGGGCATCACTGCTCCGGGACGGCTCCTTCTTCCTGGAGAGGGAGGTAGGCGCTGTTTTGGATGGGATGCCAGGCTCTGCTCTGGTTGCAGCAGCCAGCTGCCACCATGCCAGCTTTGCTGCTCTGGCCCGGGGGGCTCAGCACCGCCCTGGCATAGCGTGTCGGTGATGGGGACAGGCCTTGTCTCAGCCTCTCCTGTTGGCAAATCCCAGAGTAGCTGCACATCCCTCTGCGATGACGTTCGGTAACTCCAGGGACTCCCTCCGATGCAGGGCACGGTCCTGCCGGTGGCTTCCCTGAATCGGGCAGGCTTCGATCCCGCCTCCCCAGCTCCTCACTGCCGCGTCGCCGGGCTGTGGGAGGGCAGGGGTCCCGCCGGCTCCCTTTCCGCTCGGCAGTGGGCATTGCTAGTGGAAAAGCCTCTTTAGGGAAAGAGACCACCTAGGAGAGGCGGCCTGGTCCTTGTTTTCTAATTAGGCAGACTAAACGGGATAACCAATAATGAATAAATTATCGCTTGTAATTATCTTCTTCATTGCTGGCTGAGCCACAAAGAGGAGAAGGGATAATTCCCTAACCTGAGCTGGAGGCCTATCATCTCTGAGGCAGCATCCCACGAAGACCTCCCAGCTCCTGGGCTGCCCCAGGGTGGGCAACCAGCAGCGCCCCGGGGCAAACCCGTCGGTGGGTCGATGTCGAGCCGGACCTTCAGCATCTGTGTGTGAAGAGGTGAAGGACAGTGAGAGGGCAAGTGGGTGCAGCTGGTACCACACCACAGATGGGGTTGGGAGCATCCCCAGTGCCCGGGCACCCCTGTGCGAGGTACCTCATCCCCTCTGTGGGACCAGGAGGAGCTTGGTGAGTCTTTCAGTGAGTGTAGGCACGTCCAGACCCAGCATCACCCCCAGCCCGTGCTATGGCTTGATGTGCTGCTGACAGCCCCGGGCGGGCAGTCGCCGGCCATGGGGCCAGCAAGGGCAGGCTCGCAGCCCCGGCACGATGCTGGCACACACCCCGGGAGGTCTGTCCCCGGCATCCACACCAGCGCCTGTCCGTCAGGCTGTCCCTGGGGGGCTTTGCTGCCCCGACCTGCCACCGGAGCCTGCTGCCTTTGACAAGTCTCTCCAGTGGAGGTCTGACAGCCCGTTTCAGGGGAAGGGGGCATGGGGGGGAGGCACGGCATCTTACCGCGGTGCTTGAAGCACTTGTCCACATCCCACTTGTATCCCCGACCCCCCACCTCGCTGAACCCATGGGGATGCTGTGAGCTGAGCTCAGCACCCACGGCACGACTCGGCGGACCCCGAGCCAACCCTCAGTGACGCCAGCCCACCTGATGTGCTGCTTTCTCCTCCCAACGTGACCTCCTCTGCTCACCAGGGACATCAGGTTTCTGGAAACACTTTGCTCTGAGCTGTGGGGGTGCTGCTCTGCTTTCCTGGGGGCTCAGAAACGCTGTGGGGGTGTCTGCAAGGAGCCTCAGCAGCCCCTGTCCTTGTTCCCGTCTGCCTGTTGGAGAGGGGAATGCCTTTGTGGGAAGGTCAACGGATTTGTGCCAAAGTGGGACAGACTGAAGATAATCCCAGAGCTACAGGGATATTCATACTGATTCCAAATCGCAATTCTGACTTCAGTCCAAAGCTGTTTGCTTTCTGTTGCTGTTTCTACGCACGCTAACACCCACTGCAGTGCCTTCATGCTGCCCCGGGATGATGATGGGGGAGGGATGCTGGCGTCAACTCTGCTGGAGGGAAGGAGATGTGACCAGCGGATCCATCAGGCCCATGCAGCTCATTCCTGGCCCAGTCCTTGACTTCACCCATTGATTTCTGAGTCTTTTCCTTGATGATGCGTACATCTTATCCACATTCCCTAAATGAGTTAGACAGGAGAAACTTTCCTGCTTAGGTTTAGGACCTGTCTCCTCAAGCATGGCCATTCAGGAGGATGTCCCCTGCATGGGAGACTGTGGTGTAGTTCCCCTGCGCCAGGCTGGAGCTCAGGCTTTAGGACATCTGCCACCCCTGGGTGTGGATTGTCCTTAGCTCCTCTCTCCTGCTGCGCGTACTTGCAAAGTCTTTGGGAGCGTATGAGATGATTTTCCAACCCCGTGGTTCAGGCCTTGCCCAAAGGGCAGGACAAGGGCATTTCATTGAATGTGCATGTGGAAGAACTTGAGACAAGGTAGCCTGGCCAGACATCTGCCTGCCTGGGCTTTGAGGCAAGGGTAGACTTGGGGTGTAAACCTGCAAGCAAAGGAGAGAACAGGACCCAGGTGTCCGCCTGCTGTGCAAAGGCAGCCCTGACCTCTGTCCTGTTCCCTCCTTTTCGGTGCACTTAGATCTTCAATCACTTTATTTAATAGCCTCTGGAGCAGCAGCATTTTCTTCTGGGTACAGGAGAAAAATGGTCTGGAAATCCTCAGCCTCAGTCACGTTACGAACGCTCTGCTGTGAAAGACTGAGCTTCCCAAATAAGCAGGGAGATATAAGTTTTACTTGGCTGGTTAGAGCCTATTACACTTCACTTTGAAGCGCCTCAGCCATGTAGGCAACATCTTTAGTGGGATTTTGGCGCCACAAAACCAGCCTGGTTGGTGCAATCCACTTTCACAGTTCAAGGCACCTGATATAACGTGTCTTCTGGAGGCTGGGAAAAACTGAGGAGACAAAATTTCCACTCTCTCTAAGGTTGGGGCACACCTCTCAGGTATGATACCAACTGCAGAGCCATCTTCTCAGTTTGGTCTCCATGCCTGACCTCTCAGGGACCTCGCTGGGACAACATCTGTGTCTCCAAGCCCTGCAGGAGGCTGGTCTGCTGCAAGAGGGTCTGTATTCAGGAGCCACATCTGTATGTGCCAGCACTGACCAAGGGGTGCCCAGCCACGCACCCTGGGAGAAACATCTCCTGCCAAAGGTTGGGGCACAATCTGGATAGGCAAAAGGTGGGGTTTTAATCCCCTTGGGCAGAGGGAGGTGTGGTGCTCCTGTCCCATACCACGGGTGAGTTTGCTGGTCGCTTGTGCGGCTCCTGTACACCAGGAGTGTTTCTCCTCTTGCCCCGCTCCTCCATCTGCTTGGGTGCAGACTGGTCCATGGGAGGATGCTAGAGCTCCTCCGGAGCTGGACTACCCCCACACGGTGAAGGAGCTTCAAGCAGCTTTTCTCACAGCCACTGTAAGCCATATGTTGCAGCAAAAAGTAACGTGTCAAGGCAGTAGCCTTATTTTTGACACTGGCCGGTTTTGAAGCATTTGATTTCTCTTTCATTTGACTGAGGCCGAGGAAGATAATTACGGAAGTGTGGCACAGAAATCTGAGGCTCGCGGGAACACCATGGAAAAAAATGGAACATATAAAAGACATGGTTTAATCAGAGAGGATTGAAAGGAAGCAAAATCTCAGAAGAGCTAGCGACTGATCTGCGGCTGGAGAACAGGCAACTGAGAGAGAGACAGCGGCCGTGAGAGAAGTCTGGTCGCAGAGCTAACTCCAGGCAGTGCAATTAGAATTTGCCGGGCAGCAGAAGTCACCCTGTCCAGGGTGACAACTTTGAAGGGTGAGTAGCGCGTAACCTTCATAGACACGGTTGAAAACACTTGACACCACCAGAGCGACCCGCGGCAGAGATGAGAGTGGATCTGAACGCAGGAATGAAGCCAGCACAGCACCTGGATGCTGCGTGTACTGTGATAAGCGGGGAAAGCAGAGCGCCCTGCCTTGTGGGGAGAGGCAGCAAATGCAGGAGTTTGCAAGCACCAGCAGATGCACAGGAAGGATAAAGAAGGTGGTCACCATGCTATTAGCTGAGATGATTTCTTCAAAGGCGCGAAGGACCGTGCTGCAGCAGAAGGCAAACGGACTCTAAATCTCCAGACCAAGGCAACTTGCTTTACTTTGAAAGTATCTCTACAAAAGGAGCTGCCTCTAACAGTGATGAAGAGACTTCTTTCTGCTACATGTGGACATCACCTGAGTGTGCCGCTGACCAGATAAGAACTTATTTCTGCTAACATCGTCACCCAGTCAAGTGTCCCAAGACCCGAGTGCTGTGACTGGAGGACCAAAGGACTGGAAGACGTTAGGGCATGTTCTCCTGCATGGCCAGATGAGAGGAACAAGGGGCATGGAGCCTACCGCAGAGCTTCAGTGGCTAGATTGTACATGGCTCAGTCAGCACAAGTGCAACTGGCAGCGGAGCTGCCTTCAAAGGGAGTCTAGGGCCTAAATCCTCTCTTAGGGCACAGAATCACAGACTGGCAAGGGTTGGCAGGGACCTCTGGAGATCACCCAGTCCCACCCCCTGCCAGAGCAGGGTCACCCAGAGCAGGTGGCACAGGAACGCGTCCAGGCGGGGTTGGGATGTCTCCAGAGACGGAGACTCCCCCACCTCTCTGGGCAGCCTGTGCCAGGGCTCTGCCACCCTCACAGCAAAGAAGTTCCTCCTCATGTTGAGATGGAACTTCCCATGGTCACGTTTGTGCCCGTTACCCCTTGTCCTGTCGCTGGGCACCACTGAGAAGAGCCTGGCCCCATCCTCCTGACACCCCCCCTTTCAGTATTTATCAGCGTTGATAAGGTCCCCCCTCAGCCGTCTTTTTTCCAGACTGAAGAGACCCAAATCCCTCAGCCTTTCTTCATCAGAGAGGGGTTCCAGTCCCCTCAGCACCTTGGTAGCCCTTTGCTGTCCCCTCTCCAGCAGTTCCCCGTCCTTCTGGAACCAGGGAGCCCAGAACCGGACCCTGCGCTCCAGCTGTGGCCTCCCCAGGGCAGAGCAGAGGGGGAGGATGACCTCCCTCCACCTGCTGGCCACGCTCTTCTTGATGCCCCCCAGGATGCCATTGGCCTTCTTGGCCACAAGGGCCCATTGCTGGCTCATGGGCATCCTGTTGTCCCCCAGGACTCCCAGGTCTCTTTCCACAGAGCTGCTCTCCAGCAGGTCACCCCCAACCTGTCCTGGTGTGGGGGGTTATTCCTCCCCAGGTGCAGCACCCTGCACTTGCCCTGGTTGAACTTCATAAGGTTCTCTCTGCCCAACTCTCCAGCCTGTCCAGGTCTCTCTGGATGGTGGCACGGCCTTCTGCTGTGTCAGCCACCCCCCCCCCCCAGCCCCGGCTTTGTGCCACCAGCAAACTTGCGGAGGGTGCGCTCTGTCCCTTCATCCAGGTCACTGATGAATATATTGAACAGGACTGGACCCAGTACTGACCCCTGGGGAACACCACTCATCACACTGAGACCCCGGCCACACTGCTATGAAGGTGAATGACTAACTTGTTGAGAAGTATTTCTAAAGATAGGTTGGAAAGAAGGTGTGATCCTAGGGGTGGTGCTTTGGTGGGCTGTGATGCCCAGGTATGAGGCAGTGTCCCGACTTGCAGGCATACCGAAGCCTTGGATGGTCTCTTGTGAATGCCAGGTGTCCCATGGGACCTCAGACAACACAGCAGAGCCCATGCAGGGGCTGCCAGCAGTAGGTAATGTCCTCAGGATGGGGTACTGAAGAGGAGAACAATCCATGGGAACACTGGGGTCATTAAAACAGCTCCTCCTGGGGCTCATTTTACTTTGCCTTATGGAGAGACTGTTTCCAAAGACCTGTATATATTTAAAAATTAGAGACAGCTTGCTGTCAGTCAAAGCAAGAGAAAGATCACCACTGAGTGGCTGTCCTGCCAATTCCTGTGCACTTGTCTCAGTCCCTGTAATATCTGGGGTTTGATGAAGCTCCCTTCTGAAGCTGCTTGACTTCAATTTATCCCAAATTCTCCAAACCAGAGGACAAAAAAATGTCACCTATGCTGGGGGCTAGGTAAATCTCATGATGTTTGAAAATGTGACATGGGGAAGAGTGACGCCAGAATCTGACAACGTGACCTCTTGCTCCTGACCTGCCTGCTGGTCTTCAGGTGAGCAGGCAGCAGCCTAAGACATCTTGGGCAAGCCCTCGAAGACTATCCAGGGGCAAAGCTGAGATCTAAACCCAGCGCTGTGAGATGACACAGCAGCATCGTGGCTGGTTTAGCTGTGAGGAGGCTGTGGGTTGGCAGCCAGAGCCACCCAGTGATGCTGTATGCTGCCAGCCTTGGCTTCTCTGAAGCACAGTGACCGTGCTAAAAGGTTCTTTGCTCTTCTGTGCAACTGGGGCTTGCTTGCACTGACCTTTGGGAGCAGCAAACAGCCTCCTGCTGACCCTGAGCCAGCGAGGCTTTGGCTTTGGCTGGTCACACATGGTCCTTCCTGCAGCGATGCCCCAGCTCCCAGCCAAAGACTGGATTTTGTCTACGTCTGATTCCCAGATCTGAGTCCTTCGCTTCGTGTGAAACACATACTTGTCCTCCCTGACCCTTCGCCACCTACCCTTGAAACATAGATTATATCCCTGACAATTTCCAAGTGAATCTGTTAATTAGTTCCTGAGACAGCGTTAATTAAATACACCCCCTTTACAAAATTTCAATTTGTTTGCTCATCTTCTGCTGACCCTTGAACCGATGAAGGGTTTTTCACTGACCCCTCACACCCCACTGGGAGTTAAATCTCAGTGAAGAGGTGGATGTTTGAAGAAATTAGGCTGCAATTCTACAAGGTTATCCAAGGTAACCAAGTTATTTATAACTTTGTATAATAGCCAGGGCTGGGTGGGTAGATCCACTTCTTCCTAAATAGTCCTACATCCAACATCCCACACGAAGGAACACGGCTCCTGGGCAGGAGACGGGCTCCAAACTATGTATGCCGAGACTTATGCTGGGTAATAAATTGTCCCAGCTGGTGGCATGGTCACTGATACAGCTGGACTTCATCACCAGAAAGAATAAATATTAAACATGAAACTGCAGATGGGGATCCTGGGATATGCAAACGGGAGGAGAAGATCTTGGCTTGGGGCTGTGCTTTGCTGTTGCCAGCCCCACCTTTGCACGCTGGTGGCCTGTTCCCAAATTCTTGAGGAAATAAAAGACAAAGGTAGAGCCCAGCTCTGTGAAAGCACAGCCCAGGCAAGCGGGACCCAGGTCGCGCTGGCAGGGAGCTGCCGGGCTGGCGCCTCGTGCCCGAGGGGTGCCCCTCTCTGCAAAGGGCCGACCCTGGCTGAGTTCTGAAGTGGCTGCGGGTGTTCCCATTCGCTTCACTATTGTCCCCCCATCGCTCACCCCGTTTAAAATAGAGCTTTGTTTGGTTATTTTTGCAGCGTCAAAATTAATTTTGGAGAGCTTCTCATTGTAAGCTTTCAAAAGGATTACGCCTGTGTCTGCCCAGCTCTATAATTAAGTCTCTTTGAGATTTCCACTTCCAGCAGAAACAAAGCTCTTGAAATAAAGCCGGCAGTTTAGGCAGCTATCGGTGCGTTTTGTCAGCAGTGCAAAGGGTGCCTGAAGTGGGGCTGGAGGTCTTTTCTGCCGGTCTTGTGGCTATGCCATTGGCACCGGGGGGTTGGCGCCAAGCAGGGATCTTTCGCTTGGGATGGGAAAGACTAGGGATGCTGGAGGGTGTTAACACTGGCTGTAATTTAATTCCAAGGCAGGCTGCAGGATTCTGGAGATGGCTGGTGTGGGTTGTTTTGCTTTACTTTCCATCTCACCACCAGTGTCCAGACACAAGCTTGAGTTTTGGTCCAGGAACCCCAAGAAGAAACAACCATGGAAGTGCCCCCTTTCATCCTACGGAGGTTTTGTGTCCCATAACACAACTAACAGGGGTTTTGGGTGCCTTGGCTCATTGCTGCTGGAGAAGCCTGATGGTGCGGATGGGATAAAGAGAAAGCCGGTATCAGGGAGCAAAGCGGTGACCGGCTGTGCAAACAGAGGAGGCGGCGGTGGGTGGCAGGGGATGGGGACTGAGGTGCCACCGCCATCTGGCAGACACAAAGCGGTTCATCTGTCCGTGCGGGATAAAGCCTCGGAGACAGAAGGGAACAAGCCATGCACATGAAAGGAAAGAGCAAGGACAGAGGGGAGAGAAGAAAAAGGTGTGGAATAAATTGGGAGGAAAGAAGCGCAAGGTGGGCTCAAGAAATGCAAGGGATGCCCCAGAGCTGGGTGATGCCGGGGTCCCGTGGGGCAGAGAGGTAGTGAACTGGGTCGCATGCTCAGCTGCCCTGCAGGGACCCTCTGTTGTCCCGAAGTCTAAGTGTTTCAAACCACCTGCTTAGCCCACAAAGCTATGCCCCCCGGCGATATCAGAGCCGCTGCTCTTTGGGGACTGGGATTAAATATACGCAGTGCTGCCTATGCTAGTGGCCACTGTTTTATTAGCTCCGGCTAATTTTTGTTTGTTTGTACCAGACTTTCCCAAGAGAGCCGGGGCTGCCCGTGTGTCCCTTTCTTTACAGAATGCATGTGCTCTGGATGATGAGGGGGACTTCAGCCTGCTGGTCCACTGCTTTCCTCCACGGCTGCTGGCTCTCACAATACCGTGGGCTGCCTTGTGTTATTTTTGGATGCTTTCAAGCCCCGGCTCCTGGGGGCATATGATTGTAACAGCAAAGCCTTTGGCCTCTGTGACCGTGCAGAACAGAGCCACGTGCGTGCCAAGGTTAGAAACTGGAAGGCAAAGGAGAGATATTAAGAGTGGAGGGGTGTATTTGTGGCTCTCGTGCCATTTTAGTGCCTGATTGACGGGTTTTGTTTCCTGATGTGTCTTTGAAGTGCTTGGGCTTGGCTGCGTTGCATCTCTGCTTCTTCAGCCAGTGAAACATCATTGCTTGGGCTGTCTGCAGAGAAATCCAGAGGGTACCACAGCCTTGTCTGGGTGTCAGAGTGCTGAGTGTGGGTTGGAACTCCTGCAAGTGTTCATCTGGCCACAACTGCGCTGCGGCCAGGCTTGAGACCCTCTGCAGAGCACCCCAAAGCCCCTGCCGTGGACCCCGTGTGGGCCCAGCCTTGCTGTGTGCTCATGCTCCAGCATGACCTGCTGTGATGGCTTTCCTCCAACGTTCCCCACAGCAATGTCCACTTTGGGAAGCTGAGGAATGGTCCCTGAGGTCATTACAGCACTGGGTGCAGAGGGAGGCAGAGATGTTCCCCAGACCTCCCTCCAGACACATATGCCCTTTTCTCCATGCTTGGAGGTGCCTGTGGATCGCCAGAACTCACTGCCATGCCCATGTCAAAGGGGCAGCACATCCCTCCCCACCCCTCAGGATAAGGGCTGTGCTATTGCTGGGCTTACGGGCGATGCTTCCGATATGGGCCTGAGGGTGTTGTGGTGATTTCACTTTGGCTAAACTTCTGACTGCCCATCTCCTCTTCTTTCCAGGACCAGGCTGTCCTGTCAAGGCATGAGTATATGTCTCCTTTTGGGCAGCATAGATGTGGTGGGGCTTGGAGATGAGGGTACCAAAAAAATGTTCCCTGGGAGGCCCCTGCTTTGCATCTCTGTGCAACCCTGGTCCCTAACAGCTTCATGGCAACTGTGCACCCACCTGAGGGAGCAGGGACTTAGTTCCACTTCAGCAAGACAGAAAATAGGCAAGAAGGCAAGCACAACCCCGGCGCTCTTGGATAAAAGAACATTAATGCCGTTAATATCCAGCAATCAGAATTTCTTAGAGAGAGAACAGTGCTGCATCCCCTTCCCTTCTGCTCATCCCCTGCTTGTTTAATGAAAATCAGAGACAGCCATTAAAGAGCTGCTTAGCATTTCAATACGTTTAATATCCTCACTGATAAGGGAACGATGGATATTACCAAAAGGCCTTTTTTAAACTCTCCCCTTCTGCAGCCGTTGCTCCTGGCTTGTGTTTGTCTCAATTCCAATTCCAAACCACCTCCTTCAACGAGGAAAAATTATGATAAGATTATTTTTTTTAATATAAAGGATATTAATACACCACATTTCTGATAACGACAAGGAAGAAAGGCATGCCAGGCCTCCCCAGCCTTGACCTGAATTAATCGGGTGCTGACTGCTCAGCTGGCCAAGGGCCTCCCACAGTTGTGCCTCATCGCGACTGATGCCAAGGGCTGACCCTCTCTGCTGGCATTAATGGAAGAAACCGGTCGCCCGCCTGCGGTGACGGGGAGGGAAGCGGCACCCTCTGCCTGGCGGTGGTGAGGGGCTGGGTGGGATGCTCGGCCATGGCACCTCGTGAAAGGTGCTGGCTCGAAAGCCAGGTGGTGATGGGGATACTGGCGAGCCTCAGGCAGTGTTGGGGCAAGCAGGGAAGGCAGCGCTCTGCCTGCTCCACAGGGCAGGCTCCTTGCCAAAAGAGAAGCCCAACATATTAGGAAAGGGAAAACCCAGGGGCACTGGAGAGGGAAAAGAGCCCCGTGCAGGCTGCCCCAGGAGGCAGGGAGGAGGTGAGACGCCGTCCCTGTGATGCTCGACCTTGCTGCCAAGCGATCTGTCCCAGCCCTGGCACAGCACGAGGACTTACAGTGGCACCGATGTGGCGTGGGTATTGCTCCAGATGAATTGTTATATCGATGTAGATAACTTGTCAGCATGTTTATATAGCAGGTGCCAGTTTAAAGCTCTTTCCACGTGCATGGTTAGATGTGGTACACTGACGTTCAGTGGGAATTACTGCTAACAGCTCAGGCTGGGGCACCAAATACAAGTTTTGCTGGTGGACGCCACAGCCACGTGAAAATGCAGAGTGGGGATGTACCACCCGCGTGGGTCCAGCACCCCGCTCCTGTCCTGCTACCCCCAGGGCTTTGCTGGGGAGGCCAGGGCAGAGGAATCAGGGGGAAAAAAGGGAGGGCCCTGACTTGTTTACTCAATCCCAGTTTTAAAAGGTCTTCAGATTCGGGGCTGTTGCCTGGGCAAGGGATGGAGAGGGCATTGTGCATGGCCATTCGTGTGGGCAGAGCCGCCCAGGACTCCTATCCCCACCACCCATGGTGGCACATCTCTGCGCAGCGTTGCCTGTGCTTGGAAAATACTCAGCTCGTCCTCTTCCTCCTCCCACAGACACCTTGTGAGTGGGACAGGGACACGCATTGGGCTTGGGAGAGGACACCCACGCCCCATCCTCTCTTGGCCCTCCTCCTCCTCCTGGGAAAGGGACATACAGCAGGGGACAGATGGATGGGCAGGTGTCAGGGGGTTACGGAGACCTGCAGCACGGCTCTGATCTCTGCCCTGAGCAGCCCCTTCTCTGTGGGCGTTAGAGGAGGGCTCCTGGGTCTGCTGGTGGCCTGACACGGAGTGGCATGGGTCCTGGAGTCGGTACTGTTCCCTTAATGACTGCCACCCCCCTTAATGACTGTCACCCATGCTGCCTACACCAGCCCTGACCTGCAGGCACCCAGCCCTGCAAATGCTACGGGAGAGCAGAAGTGCCTGGATGTTGCTTTCCTGACCCAGGAGGAGAGGGGGCACCGGGGACAGGCAGCGCTGCCCCCCCCGCTAGCCCAGGCACAGGTTCAGTCTTGCAGGGCTGCGACGGACAATCCCTGGGTGCAAAGCTGGGTGAAAAGGGCAACAGCCACTCCGGCCTGAGCTGCTGAGGTAGCGAGGAGACTGTGGGCTCCCTGGTAAATGCACATTAACCTGGGTGGTGCTAAGAGAGGGTATAGCCAGGCTTGGGTCCCCTCCTTCACTGATCCTCCCTGTCTGAGCTGCGCTTCCCTCTCTCTCCAGCATCTATAAATATCCTCCCCATCTCCGTGACAGCCAGGTGCGGGACCACTTCTGAGGGACGTGGCGACGGCAGGAGACTCGCCGAGGAGCGGAGGCAGCGGCACGCAGTGAGACGGGGGAGGCAGCCGGCGGGCGCGCGTCGTGCCCCATCCAGGAGGGGTGACTGGGGGCCTGGGGGAGGGATGTGGGTGGGGAGAAGGGCCGGGGAGCCTGGCGTGATGCCTTCCATGCATCCGGTTCCTGGGCTGTTTGGCGTTCCTGGGCTGCAGGACCATGTCCTGGTGTTTCCCGACAGGAGCATGCATTTGCATTCTGTACCACCTCGAACACTCCCGGCAGTGCCCAGCCTCCAGGCACACATGCTAATGACGCACACACGGCACATCCCGAACCTAAAACCGAGTGTCCAGTGAAACCAGGATGCCTGCCCCTACTCCCACACCCCTCCAGTGCTCTGTGTGCGTGCGCTGCGTTATGGTACGCAGTTCACACTGAGCCCAGCCCTCCACCAGGACACAGCACGCCGCTTCCCCTAGCCCTGCACACAGGCACCCAAGTACAGTTCGCCCTCTCTCCTCCCCAAAGCTGGCAGTCTGTCTGAGAAGCTTCCCATTCCTTCGGGGGGAGTTGGGGCACACTATTCTGGGGTCACTGTGTCTTGGCTCCTGCAGAGCCCCTTTACACTCTGTGTACCCAACCGCTGCAGCTTCTCTAGGATCCTGGGCCATGGCAAAGCCAAAACCTGCAGGGAGGCGCAGGTTCCTCTGCAAGACCTGGAGGACCCACGTTCCTGGGACATCTGGGGCTGGGATGGCACCAGGGAACTTGAGAGCCCAGGTGGGTGTCTGGTTTGTGCTGGAAGTCTGCAGGGTGAACCCCCTGCGTTAGAGCGTCACACCTGGAGCATCACACCACTCAGCACTGCAAGGCCAGAGGCTCATTTCCAGAGCTTGGGACTGAGGTGGTGCGGATGGCGTCTGTCTGGCATGCCGGGCTCTGCTTGGTCACTGGGTGACAGGGAGTTGAGGCGTCCAGCACTGGGCTGTGACAAGCCCTTTTGGCACAAGGAGATTGCTGGGTCGGAGTAGCGATGCAATAGCTGGCAGAAGAGCAGCTCTCCCACCCACTTGGGGGTATTCAGGAACCCATCAGCCCTTACCCCTTTGCTCCAAGGCCCATTGCGAAGACCTCTGCTCGGCTGCACCCATGGCCTGACAGCTCCCCCCAGCCTCTGCCAGCTGCCAGCCGGAGTCCTCCCAGAGCCACAGCCCTGTCCCCGCCTGAGCCCCTCTGCAAGCCCATCCTGTGATACTGCTGATGACAGGATCTCTCCAGCGCTGTCTTGGAATGGATGGCTTCCCAGGCAGGCAGAGCAAAAATCCCGGAGAGACCCGAGGCTCTGGGCCGTTCCCAGGTCCTGGTGATGAGTGGTGCAGACACGGCCCCGCAGGCACAATCCTCATCCGCTCTGAATGGGGAATTGTTGCCACCACGCGCTGTGCGACGGGCAGGGAGCCCCCCCTCACCCCAGCACGTAGGAAGCTACTAGCAGTGCCGTGGGGTGGTTCAGCATCTCCAGGGAACAGAGTGGGACCCAGGGTGGGATGCAGGCTGTGCGACACTCTGCTCCCCTGCCCCGGGCCCACCGAGCAAGTCTGGGGTGAGCTTTACCCGATGGAGATCAATGTCCGTTCTCTCCACGTGCCTTTTCCTGGGGTGAGTTGCTGGGGACAGGGGAGGGCTGCAATCACATGTCGGTCCCCTGGCCCTGAGCGCATGGAAGAGTGAATAACCCCACCGCGTGTGGCAGAGGTGGGAGTCAGCATCTGTGGTTACCGTGGGCAGGTATTAGTGATCGTTCAGCATTTAGATGGGGAAACAGTCATGGCCGCTGTAGGGGGCCTGTTGACAGATGCCGAGTGTTTAATGCTGAGCAAGGTACTCACCCGGCTCGGCAATTCTGGCGGCGCCAAGCAAGAGTGATGCAGAGGCTTCCTCAGCAGTGCTGTGGGGAGGATGCTCTGTGTTCCTGAGGCAGCCCAGCCCCCTGTCGCTGGGCTCCCTTGCCCAGCGCCTGGCCTTGCCCACCCTGGGACGACGGCTGCGTCTTCCCAAACTCTGCTTTTGAAGGAGCTGGCCTTGCCTCAGCCAGCGTGGCTGTAAGCAGGCTGGGGGTTGTGAGCCCTGGCTGTGCTGTCCCTTGCTCCTGCTGCCCCAGCTCAAGGGCGAGCGGAGGGTGTCTGTCCCAGGACGATGTGGGAAAGCATTGGGGGCAGGGGGTGGGGGGGATTCTGCCTCTTTTCCCCGGCCCCACACATGCAAGGGGAGCACATGCAAGGGGTTTTCCTCTCTGTGCACGCAGGGACTGAAGGGCAACCCCCATCCCCTTCACACCTGACCCTGACCGAGCACGGAGCCCCCCCACCAGACCACGGCTCAGGCTGCAAGTTTGACTCTCACATCAGCCGGGCGAGAGCAGCGAAGAGGGACGAGGCGCGCGAGCAGCAAGGGGGGCTGCTGGAGCATCCCAAGGGAGGGAGGACGGGTGGCAGGGGGGAGCAGGATCCCGCCGTCCGGATGCTCGGGCTGGGTACAGCTTGCGCGTGTGGCGCGGGAAGGGGGGCTCGCTGCAGAGCCCACCCACCCCATTGGCTTGTGAGCGGTGACAGGCAGGCTGCTCCCTCCCTGCCGAGCCGCTCGCCTGTGTGGATGCGAGCAATGTGCGCAAAGTGCCTTTGCATTAGCCGCTGAGCGCCGTAGCTCTGGGCGCTCGCTCGCAGAGGTGCTGGGACGACCGAGGTGGCCCCGTCCCACGCCTGGTGGCCCCGCCAGACCATGGCATGGGCACAGGGGGATCTGACATCCTCACTCTCCATCGTCATCGCTTTGGCTGCCTGCCTCTCCGCCACCACCAGCGAAGGTAGGAACCGGGGTGGCCCTGGAGCGACAGGGCAGTGTCGGGGGGACACGCAGGATTGCTGTGGCTGTTTGGATGTGTCCGCGTGGGCTTCCTTGCTCTGCTGGGCTTAGCTTCTCCCTGCTCCCGGCAGAGCGCAGCTCCAGGTTCCTGCCTGCCTGAGTTTGCTGATCCTGGAGCTTTTGCACCAGAGGCTAAACTTCGGAGCTGGGCAGGAGGACTCGATTTCTGCAGCAATGCCTGCCAGCTCTGCCCGGCCTCCCTGCAAGGGCTCTGCTGCAGCACGCAGGGTGGCTGCAGAGGGGACAGGGACACAGGCACCGGCTCAGCCGTGGTGATCCCCATCCCCGGGGCTGGCGGCAGTGCGGGGCTGTGCTCTCCGGCCGGGTGGTGTGGGCTGCGATGGAGCGAGTAGGTGGGCACGGGAAGGCGTGCAGAGGATGCGGGGAGCTGGAGGGGCACTCAGGTGGGAAACTTATCATGAGGGAAAGGGCTGGAAACTTCTGAAGTGGAGAGAAGGGCTGCATCTCGGTGTCAGCCACCTCAGGCCTGCTCCCTCCAGCCGGCCACTCTACCCTGCTGCCGGCGGCACTCATCCCCAGCCCTTGTCGGCAGTGCAACCCTACTCGGGCGTCCCAGGCCCCCCTCGGCTTCGGCAGCGCTGCTCCCACTGCCTGCCATCCACCCGCTCGCCTGCCTCCGTCCCCGCTGGCAGCGGTGGCACGGCTGCTTCCCAGGTCTGCTGATCTTCATCACCCGGAGATCTGCCGTTCCCGCTCCCGAGCGTGTCCTTGGCACCGGCGGCAGCATCCTTCCTCCCTTCTGCTATGCCTGAGAGCCGCGGCCAGCACAGCACAGCCGTCTGCAGCGAGCCCCGGTGCCGATGTCCCTACCTGCTGGCGAGTGGCATCCCTCCCTTCTCCTGCCCCTGCATCCCTGCCATCCTTCCGGCATGCCAAGGCCCATGGGCTGGCACCGCAATGCCTCGTGCACTTTGCAGCACCCTGCTGGGCCAGGTCCTTGTGCCTACTGCCATCTTCCAACACCCACCCGCACCTCCACTCCCACCCAGCCTGTCTTCCTCACCTGTATTACCTTTTCCAGCTATTTGCTGGTCCTAGCCCTGGTTTCTGCCAGCTGTCCACTTCCCAGCACTCCCCCTGCTCTTCTCCCCACCAGCTTTCCTTCCCTTGCTGGGGGATGCATTGGGCTCTCGCTGCTGGGGGTGGGTTCAGTGGGTGCAGGGTGGGACCCCGGCACCCCGACACCCCCAGCCCTTGCTCGCCGTCCGCTCCACAGTGCACCAGCTGCTCCGTGTCCCGTGCCCCGGGCAGAGCGCAGTGCATGGCGCTGCCCGCGCTGCCCCGGGCTCTCGGCGTTGCAGCCCCGCAAAGCCCAGCCTGAACTCGGCTAACTCTGGGCATGGACAGGCGAGGCTGGGACCCCTCTGCTTTCCCCTGCAGAGGAGATTGCTGGCTGCTGGGGTAGGTTTTATGGACTCCGTATGGACAGCCAGGCCCTGGACTGCTGTCTGCCTGTCCCTGGCTGGGAAAGACCTGTGTTTCCCGCAAGATCTTTTGGAAAGGAAAGTTAGTTTCAATAAGAGCCTTTGCCAGGGGGTTGCGTGGGGCTGGAGATGAGCCGGACTCTGGGGAAGACCAAGCGGGCTAGGTCTGGGTTAGACTGGGCAGAAGGTGCTGGGTGGCATCAGACAAAGTGTGGGAACCCGCAGAAAGCTGGCGGTGCTCCGTCCGCCGCCCCCAGGGATGCTCGTACCTCAGTGGGTGCTGGGGGACTGCTGCGGCATGGGGCAGCTGGGTGCCAGCCGGGCCCCGCAGTGTGGGTGGTGGACCTGGGGATGTGGTTGCAGGATCCCGCCGGCGCCCGGCATCCAGGGCTGCTGGGACGGGCTGGTGGCAGCGTCGCTGCCGGGGCGGTTGCGGCGCCGGTCGTTGAGCGCCCTGGCATGGGGATGGGACTGGAGATGTGGAGAGATCCTGCAAAACACAGCCCGGCCCTGGAGTCTCCTGCGCTCCGGTTGTGCTGGGCTTTGCTACCCCCGTTTCCACAGCGCGTGGCACGTGCGGGCACGGTGTGAGGGTGTAGCCATGGTGCACAAAGGTGCCCCGCTGCCGCCGACCGTGACCTCTGCCGGCTGCTGCAGCCACGCTCTGCTTCTTGCCGTGCATCTCCGGCCACGCTCCCCAGCAAACCCAGTGCTCGTTTGAGAGCTGCGGGGTAGAAAATTCCAGCTGCAAAGCAAATTTAAGGCCGGTGTGCGCCACACTCTGTGTGTGCGTATCGGGAGGCAATCGGTATATAAAGACATGTATTAAACTGAATACAAGCTTCAGTCTGATTTTCTTCCCCTTCCAAGAGCTCCCAGTGCCTTTCTCTTTCCTGAAAAATTTGTTCCAGGAAGTTTTGAGCTTATAATTTTTATTCCTTTCAGTCTTGCATGCAGTGGGTGCCCTGGAAATGGGAGGAAAAGGGAATCGCCGTTCTGTGGGAAATCCCCACATTTCAGTGCGGCAGCCATTGCAAAATGCATTGAAAGCCAAAACTCAAAATATTTTCTAGGTGGGTGAAAATTTGCAGGGTGGGAAAAATTTTCATTTGGAGCACCGAAAAAATTTTGTCTGGAATTGTTAAATTGCTTTAGAGCAGGGAGACAGAAAAGTTATTTTCAATAATACGGAGATAGTGTGATAGACTAAAATATTAGTGATAGTGATAGACTAAAAAAATAGGAAAAAAACCCTCTGGCAGGGGGGGTGGACTAGATGATCTCTAGAGTTCCCTTCCAACCCTATGATTCTATGATTCTATGATTTACATTATTACACACCGAGTTGCATAGGCAAAAATATTAAAACAGATATTTTATATGACACCACAAATAGAAGTTAAATAATAAAACATGAATTATTTTTGTTGCATTGAAAGAAAATCAGATGAGCAGAAATTACCACACTTGGGGCCTGGGTGGGGGGTGACAAAGTCGTATTTTCTGCCAGAAAATGGCACTTCGGATGCTGCCGCTGTGGTCTGCGTCTTCCCAGGTGGTGCTCGGCTCTGCCCTCCATCCGCGAGGTGGGCGACCCTCCTGCCCGTCACAACACAGACCCCATGGCCTGCGGGTGAGCTTGGGTGGTACCTTGGTGGGGAACATGGCGCGGCAGGGAATGGGGATGGGGGACATCTCCCCCAGCATTTCAGGGCACGTAGGGACGGCTGAGGGAAACAGCCGGTGACGGGGAGAGGGTGATGTACGGGAAGCACACCGGGGAGGACGCAGGGCCGATGACACAGGGATGCTCGCCTTTTCCCCGCACCATGGGCTTGGTGATGGAGACATTTTGTTCCTCCCCGCGAGAGGGATGGGGCGCGGGAGAGCAGCGGGGTCCTTGGGAAAAGCCAGCAGCTTGCTGCGCTGCCGAAACGGGGGCCAGAGGAAGGGTTTGTGGTAACCTCCCCCTGCTAATCTCTCGATTGTAATCTCATTAATTGCCCCTCTGCTCAAACAGAAAAAGAGGTAAAAACTCGTCTGCGCGTCTGTTCAGCGCTACTTTTCTACCCCTTCCGCAGCGATGCTGAAGTCGGGGCTGCAGGAGAAGGAAAGCTCTGAAAGGGAGAGGAAATAGCTTTTTCGGTTGTAAAAAGGCTGTGAGGATGGCGTGCTGCTCCGTAAGAACAGGAAACAAGAGGCTTTAGGTACACGGAGTTTTGGTGAAGGGGGGATGGAGAAATATTAGTTTAAAACAAGGAACTGATTTGGGCTACCTTTGCAGAAAAAAAAAAAAATTTTGGAGTGTGTAATTTTTTGATTGCTCCCAAAACGCTGATATAAAGCAAATACTTGCACGATTTTGGGTAGGCTCGTGAGGATATGTTTCTGGTCTCATATTAATTTCCATCCTTCTTGTATTAGTAGCTTATAAAACCTCTGAAAAATCAAACCCCAAAATTTTCCGAAAAATAACACAACTGCACACAAAATGTACCTACTCCGTGAGCTTTTTTTCCTTCTCCTTGAATCCTTGTTTCCTGAAATCACGATGGGTTTATTTACAGTGAAAATAAATGGGGACCCATTTTGGTGACGGTGGAAATAGATCTGATGAGTCCAAATTTAAGTACAACTGAAAACCCCATGAATTACTACAGGGGCGAAGGAATTCCCTATTTTTTCGATTGCTGAGGAATACTTAGAAAAATATTTTTCCCAAAAGAAAGAAAAAAACCAAAACAAAACAAGCCAAAACAACGAATCCCAGCCCCAAAAGACGCTCTGCCAGGGAGGGAGGGAGAGCGGCTCGTCCCACGCATCCCGCTGGGATCGGCGCACGCGGGTCCCGGTGGGCAAGACCCCGGGGAGCGCCGGTTTCATCAGGGCGTCCTGACACCTCTGCTCTTTGTTTCGGTCAGGTCCCGTGTTTCGTACGTCTCTGCTGGCCTCGCTGACAGCCTTCGGTGCTGCCTTTATCTCCGGGGGCAAATCCATTCATATGATAACTCTATTCATCCCCTGATGGTTTTTGATAGTTCATTCTCCTAGCCCCAGCGTGCTTGCATGACCAACACTCAAAATTATTCCTCTGTCACAGAGAAGCGATTAACCCCTTCGGCCCTGGTAGTTCAAAAGTGAGCAGCGGGATCGTGCAGTCCCATTTTGCTTCCAAAAGGAGCAAAAAAAACCCCATGTCCTACTCGTGTAGATGTGCGGCGCTTAGGGTCATAAATAACCACACGAAGTATATAACTCCTTTATGAATCAGGTCCAGCCACGCCAATAAAGACTAATGAACCATGTTTGGCCAAGGATACCGTCCAGAAAGGTATTCAGCATTTATCTGAAGACGTCGGCAAAGGCAGACCCATCCCTGCCTTTAATGACTCGTTCCAATGGCTCACCAGCCTCAGCCTTAAAAAAATTGGACCCCTCTTTTCTCTAACACAAATTTGCCTGGCTTCACCTTTCAGCCATTTGTTCTTGTTAGGCTTTTCTTGCTAGATTAAAAAGCCCGTATTTTTCTGCCGTGAAAGTACGCCGAGTGCAATTGGGTGCCTTGCACCCCTCCTGGGCACAGGCAGATTGGGCTCTGCAGGTCCCCCTCGCTCCTATTTTTTTTTACCTCCAGCCCTAGTGTCGTGGTTGTGCCTGTGGTGTCTTCTTCTCCATCTCCGGTTTCTCATATTTAAAACGCTTTAACCACGTACATGAGTGACAACAGTGCTGGCTGCAGGTGGATGGAGCCAGCTCCATCCCAGCATCAAGGGCGCGCACAAGTCACTGGATCCTTCCTTCGGTGCGATACCTTCTGTGTTAGCAAATCCTCCCATGCAATTTTTAAGGACCCACCATATTTCATTACTGGTCGCTTGGGATATTCAGCCCGTCCCTTCAAATGTTTTTAGTACTGGTATTTTTGTCCGTGAAAATGTTCTGTTTTAGGAGGCTATTTTTAACAAGGCAAAGAAATTGCCTTTAAAAAGAAATTAACTTGCTTTAAAAATGTCACTGGGGTGCAAACAGATAAGCATGGTGTAGGGTGGCCAACTGGTGTGAGAGTAAAAGACGTTCTCGGAGAAATTAGGGAAAAATCATCCGACAGCCTGAAAAACTGCCATCCAAAGCCCCGTCAGACAATCCAGGTGATTATAAGCAAGCACATTTATGAAAATCCACGTTTTCCTGGTGACTCCTCCAGAGAGGATAAAATTCAAACCTTCGCCAGGACTCCTGGGATGCAGGAGTCAGTGGGAAGGGCAGGGTGTCTTTCTCAGAGTGCTGTGGGGTTTGTCCTGCTGATGGACTCATGGGCTCTGGTTTCCAGCCGAGTCCGTTGTGGCTGGCATTGGAAGAGCCTGGGAGTGATACCAGGGAGTCCCAATTTTGGGTAAGAAACCGTCAAAATCCCAGGCAGGCGGGAGATGACCGAGCGGGCATGCGGTGTTCAGATAGGATTTGGAAGCGCTGAGATGTTCTGGGATTAAGGACCTGGGGTGGTGTTAGGGGCTTGCCTAGGCTAAGCTTCAACTCCCAAAAAATGCAGCAGAAGTCTGAAACCTCAGCGGCTAATGCCGAAAACACATTCCTGTCTGTTTTGCTAAACCCAACGTGTCTGAGAAAAGAGAAGAGGGAGTCAGGACTGGCGTAAGGACCAGCACAGAGAACACCAAAGGAGCCACCGGCACAAGCTCCTCTGGAGACGGCTCCCATATCCCCGAGTCTGTACCACGCAGGTTTCTCTTACTGCAAGCAGAAGAGGCGTATTTTGTGGTTAGAAAACTCTCCTGTATAATTTTTAAAGAATACCACGATATTGCATGAGATATTCAGCCCGTGCCTGAGCCTGGGACTGCAGCTTGGTGGTCAGAGGGAAGTCCTGGTCCGGGTGCCGTTCTTCGAGCTTCTGGGTTTGGGGACACTGGTCAGGGATGCAAGAATCTGTCCTTTGACGGTGTGTGGGTTGAACACAGGGCTTTAGATGCCAAGAGGTGGCTGTGCACGGTGCAAGCTCCTCTCTGCCGGTGGATGGGTCCGTGTCGTCTCACTGTCCCTCAGGCTGGGGACATTGCAAAGGAAAGGACTGGCGTGACTCCTAGATGGCCAAACCCAGGTCTGGGGACACCAGGTCAGCAGAGCCCTCCTCGGGGGCTGCAGGGACCCTCCAGCTGTCCTCGGTGCTCCCCAGCTCCTGCCCCCTCCCCGGCCTTGCCGCAGTCCTGCTCGCATCGGATGTTTCCATGGAATTTCTTGCCTCCCTGACCTTTCCCTCCCTCACACCATCCCCAGAGCCTTCCCACCTCCTCCTCTGGCTTCTGCCCTGAATTACAACGAGCCCAGACGCCCCTTGAGCCCAAAACAGCTCCTTCCCCACCGACACAAGCTCCTGGACTGGGGACATGGAAACGTGTGCTCGACCTTTTCCTGAGCCTGGGGTCTGGCCCCGCACACCCTGTCCTCGAGCCCTGGGGCAGCCCGTGTGTTTTTAACATGTCCAGTTGGTTATTTATGTCCAGCTGGCCACGCACCATTGGCACGGAAGCCTGCGGGTGCCACGGTGTGCAGATGCACACCGGTGCTGCGGCACCCTGCCCGGCGGTGGGTAGTGTTCGTGCTTTAATTCGGGTCGCCAAACCGGCGCGTCCAATTCGCCCTGGCTGTCCCACCGCACATGAGCATCAGGAGTCTCAAACAAAGTAGGAAACACGAGCACTTTTACATCTGTATTTTCTCATCTATATTTCTGAGAGGGAACATTTTTTTGTTGTTCGGCTTTTGATGTGTGGTGTTTTTTTTCTGCCCTGTAATTTCAAGGTTTTTAGCTTTGGAAATACCTTGTTCGGGCTGTTTTGTTTTGTTTTCTTCATTTTTTACATTATTTCACGACATCTCAGTCTTACCACAGGTTATGCTCTTGCGCTTGCACATTATCTTACATGATATCATGCAGGGCCTGGAAGGATCAGGTTGATCATTTTATTTCTAAAACCCGAACTACGGCTTTTTGTTAGCACTGATTGAACAAACAATCTTTCTTCCTACTTCAAAGTATTTCCTGCTCCTGGTATACTGAAAAGGGGTGACCCTCTGGGCCGATCCTTACAGGTATTACCACTCCTGATGCATTACAAAGCGATATAAAATTAAATACAGAAAGTTCACGGCAACAATCCAGAGGTCTGAGAAAAAATCCTGAAACGGGAATTCGGGCATATCTGAAAAGCAGCGCTGCTTTTTCATGGCAGTTGTTTGAAAAATGTTGCTTTTTAATTCTTATATTTTTTCTTCAGCCTGATTTTGGCAGTTCCAGAAATGTGGAAATCCCGCATTCCTGCTGGATTTTGTGACATCTTTTGTATTTACCCGCAACGCTTTCCGATATTTCCTTTATGGGCGGCTGAGGCCGGCGGGCGCCGATGCGAGCACCATCCCCGCTGTGCCCTTCGTACACGCAGCCCCCAGGACCAGCAGCTGCTGGGCACAGCCTGCCTGGATACGGCGGCAGCGCAGCAGAGCGCTGGTGTGCGTCACCCCACTGCCGCGGCCCCAACCCGCATCCGTGGGGCGCATCCCCTGCGCACAGCTCCTGACGGGGGAGAGCTGACCCGCCCTCCAGGCTTGCTGCTTTTACCTCAAAGCCGCAACGGTTGGCCCCGTGTGTTGGTCAATAAATGACTTTTTTTCTTTCTTTTTAAAGGTAAATATTGCCCTGGAGAGGGGGGAAGCTGAAAGCGAAGCATCCCGTCCCATCCCCTCGTGATGCTCCGAGGCCAGTAGGATACAGCTTTCTTGCTCGGCTTTGCATCCCGAGTTGGAAAGGTTGCGGCTGGCTATTCAGCACGCCCCTGGATTAAATGGTGGGACACAAATAGCTGACCCACCCCGGCCCCACCTGCCCCTTCAAAGTCCTGCCTGGGCTTATAGGAAATGAATGCCGCTGGCCCTTGTTCCCTCCTCTCAGGGAGCCTCTCCCTGCCCCTTTCCCATACTCAACTCTCTTTTCCGGCTGCGGATAACCCTCCCCATGTCGTGCCCCCACCGAGTGGGGCTGGGGCTGTGGGGCCAGCACGGGGTGTGCAGACCCGTGTGGGGCTGCGGGGACTGAGCCTGCCGGTCTTTGGGTAGCAGGGAGCAGGAGCTCCTAAGCGTGCTGATAAGAGTTTAATTATCGATGCAAAAGGCGTTGTTGGACGGGGGGGAGCCTTGCTGTGAATCTTGGGAGGCCTTTGAAGTTGTGATGGAGAGGAGCTGAAGCCCAAGGGAACAGGGCTGCTCCCACTGACCCTTCCTCCCCACGCCTCAGCTACAAAGCCCCTGCCTGGGAGGGAGATGGCGGAGTAATTAGAGTGAGGACTGCAGTGGGTTAACAATTAGTGAGGGAGCTCAGACCCCTCTTTTGTCCCCCACTGCTCTTCTAGACGA
This sequence comes from Larus michahellis, assembly GCF_964199755.1. Classification (NCBI taxonomy): domain Eukaryota; kingdom Metazoa; phylum Chordata; class Aves; order Charadriiformes; family Laridae; genus Larus; species Larus michahellis. Next base: position 1,069,134 of record NC_133911.1, on the reverse strand, counting down.
TGGGGCTCAGGACATCCCCCACCTCACACCCCAGGGTGGGCTGGGGGAGTCCACAGCCTCCCCTGGGCTGGGCAGCCGTGGCTCCCACGGCACCATTCCTGAGCCCAGGATGCCTGGATGTGGGACCCCATGGTGCCGTCACCTCCGTTTGTAGGGATGTTATACACCTCTGCAGGAGACGCAGCCACCAGCTCAAGTTTTGGGAAGGGTTTCTGACCGCTCACTTTTTATAGATATAGATATCGATATCGATATCTATATAGTAGATATAGTAGATATAGATATGGATATAGATATAGATATGGATATAGATATAGATATAGTAGATATAGTAGATAGAGATAGAGATAGAGATAGAGATAGAGATAGAGATAGAGATATATGGCAAGAGACATATGGACCCAGGCAAAATGAACATCCTCTGGATTAGCATCCCTGCCTCGTCTTCCTCACTCATCCTGAGCGGTGCTTAGAATTTGGTAGATATGGGTACGGATACGGTTATGGATACGGATATAGATACAGATATATAGACATAAAAATAAAGACGTAGATATAAATAAATTAAACATATACACATACATACACTTAGTCTTTGACGCCTGCATAATCTGCATCTATGAGATTGCAATGTGCACTACTCACGCAAGATTACGTGATGCAACTTTATAAAGGAGCAAGCGGGTCCGCCTTGTGCGAGACTCCGTCTCAAGAGCCCAGCTGGCGCTGGGGAAGCGACCTGCTTGCTCCTAGGTGCTTCCATTTGAACGGGCAATCAGGCTTGACAGCTTTTCCACCAGTGCAAGTATTTCCCCTGACACCTCCTGGTGTTTTGGCTCAATACGCCGAGCCAAGGCCAAGGCACAGAATAGGGGAAATACAAAATGGTGCTCAGGAAAACAAAATGGAGCTCGCAGTTTGAGACTGATACGTGCAGACAGTCCATAACATCAAACAGAATTGCACAGCTGTAGGAGAGAGGTCTCCCAAACCGGCACGTTTTATGAGAAACGTTTCAGCTGAAAGGGGTTCTTTGTGGCGGTCTTGCCCACCCTCCGGCATCAAGGGCAGGCTCTTCCTGAGCATCGCCCCGGGAGGAGTTACGCAGCCGTGAGATCACCTGCAAGGGGTTGGACGGGGAAGCTGTCGCTTGCAATACGGCAGTTTCCCTTCGGTGTTGGTCCGTAGCCTTTCCCTGACATGGACGGTTCGGTTTCAGGAGAGTATTGGTCTCCCCATATCTGAGCACAGCATGACATTGTGCTTCTAGGTGGATACTCATCTCCACAGACGTGTGCTGTACCATGAATTAACGCAAGAGGTCTTGGACACGCAATGCCTTTATATTTGTGCAATGCCCACTGCAGTGGGCTTAATGCGTCGGACTCCTATGCGCTTGGCTAAGGAATAAAAGAAATAACTTAGCCCTCTTCCTACAAAGACGCACAAGCAACCTGCTCCACGGGCATGTTGCAGGGAATGCAAACTTGTCTACTTATTTGTGCACCAAAGCACCCGCAAGGAGACTGCTCCTTTGTCTACATGCGGTTGGGTGACAACCATATGGTCCATACGATGGGATGGGGCGTAGCAAGCTGGTTGCAGGTCCCACACACCGCTGTGCAGGCAAGCCTGGAGTGCGTCCCACCGTGCCTGCTCCTATCTCAGCGTGGTTCCCCACAGCGTGGTGCTCCAGCTGGACCCCAGTCTGTGCAGGCTTCTCGTGCTGCCTGGGGAGCAGCGAGAGGCAGCCGCATCCATCACTGAGCATCTCGGCGTGGGAAAGAAGGTGCAGAGACCGCGGCGGGGGGGAGAGAGGGTCTGCGAAAGTGGTCCCCTCCCCGCAGCCTGCCCGCTGAGGGTCACTGGGACCGCGCTCCTGCACTGCGAGCAGGGAAACTCCCGAGCCCAGGCTCCTGCTGGGTGAATTACCCGGGGAAAATAGGCAGAAAATCTTCAGATTAACAATAACAAATAAAAATGGATTTGAGATCTCCAAGGTAATTACTCCGTGCTGAGGGCAAGGGGCCTCTTTAGCAGTGGGAGCAGCGTCGTGCAGGGAGTGGAGGGGCTTGGCCTGCTGTTGGGCCAATGGAGTCACACAAGAAACCCTGGAAATTCTTTCAAATTGTTCTGCTAACATTAATAAATGCCTCAAAAGCTCCTAATCTGCTCTGTCAGGAGCATGACGTCGGGGCGTTTCACAGCCAGCTCACGTCTCTGCTCCTCTCTCCCCCCGCTCTCCTTCCCTGCCTGGTAACGGTAAATGAAAGTGGCACCCGCTCCTGCGGCTGTGGGGACCAGCATCACGCCGAGCCCAGCCTCTGCCAGGGCTGGAGCCGCTGTCCCCATGTGCCCCGTCCGTGCCGTGCCCACCATCCCTCCAGAGCCCGGGGACCAGCCGAGACCTGGAGCCACAGCAGGGACGTTGGCCCCAGGTTGCCTCGAGGTCCAGTTTAACGCGCTGCTCGGGAGTGAGGAAAAGCAGACAGCGCGGACGCAGCGTCCCGTGTGGGCTTGAGCTTACAGGGTGTCTGCAGGACGGAGTGCTGGGGAGCGCTGGGGGCACTGGAAGTCCCTGGGGGAGCCCGGTGCTGACGAGGGGTGACGAGGCATGGGCGCGCTGGTGTCGGAGCCCACTGCGCTCACTCCCAAGGGTCAGGGCACCTTGCTGGCACCCTCTCCTGAGCCTTCATCCCTGTGGATCTGCGCTCTGGAGCTGGGGCTTGAGCTTCTTCCCCAGGTGCTGAGCAAGTTGGGGGTTATCAGGCAGACGCAAGGCTTTCCTCCGCCTGATGCTGCGGGCGCTGGCGGTGGGGCTCCTGGGCAGCAGATGACACTCAGGGGCAGCTCACCCTGTGCATGCAGCAATGCCGTGGCATCCCGCTTTCTCCTCCCTGCTGACACTGCACAGGTTTCCACGGGAAGCTCCTGAGCACGTTCAAAGGCATCCTCCCCTCTCCCCCCACAGAAGCCGTTCCCCTCTCCTTGCAGATTTGCCCGCGTCTCCTCGTTAAGCTGGGCTTCCAGTGGTGGCAGGGCTTTTGAATGGTTGGCTTTGATGGGCCTCCTCATGTAGCCTGTCCCCCATGCTCTGGCCTCTCCAGTGGGGTGTCAGCCAGGACCATGGGGGGGTCACTTTGTGCTGGAGCCAGGCACCGTGGTGCGTAATTAGAGTGGCTGCTGGAGTGCAGGCTTCAAACCAATGATGCTGGGAGGGATGTGAGCGTAAAAGGCTCAGAAGAGCCTCCGGAAGAGAAGTGTCCAAGCAAGGAACGATGCTCTGGTTGCCTCAGTGTTGGCCCAGGGTGGGACTGGTGGACAAGGTGATGCTTGCAGTTTGTTTCCCCAGCTCCCCCTTGCTTTACGTCCCCTCTGATCTGCTCTGCATCCCCTCCAACCTGCTGTTTGCAGCCCCCTTGCCTCCAAAAGGACACGTTGCTCCTATTCCTATGGCTGGTACTGATACAGCCCCACCTCAACTCTACCCTGACCCCACAGCTCTGGGGAGCATCGTTTGCTGCCATCCCCTCACTCCATATCTGCCTCAGCCGCAGGCAGGCAGGTCCCTGGCAGCAGCCCCATGGATCGATGGGCACAGGGGACAGTCAAGTAAGTGGGGTGAGAGGAGGGATTGCTGTTGGTGGTTCGGTTCCCCACCCCTCGGGGAGGGGGAGCAAGCTTTCTAATGCAGCGTTTTGCTCCTGTGTTTTTCAGTGAACTTGCTAGACACATCGACAATCCTGGGGGACTGGGGCTGGATGGCTTATCCCTCGCACGGGGTAAGTATGAACTGTTGGTACATGGGGGACCCCAGTGGCACGGGTCACCACAGGTCCCCATGGGCAGGGTGGGTGGACATCTCAGGCCCAGGCTTGTGCCTTGATCAGTGCTGACGGGGCAAAGAGACCCTCTCTGTTTGGAAAATGACAGCCTGAAAGACTAGCAGTGGGATGCGGCTGGTTTGGAAATGCCATTTAACTGCTCCTTTCCCCTGGTAGGGACCAGGTTGTCACCAGGTCCTGAGCTTTGAGGGAACTCAAGAACTGGGTCAGCCGTGGGCTGAGAAGCATTTTGTTCCTTGTTCCACCAGGGGACCATCTGGAGGAACATCCCAAAATGGCTGGAAAGCTCTCAACCTCCTGTTATCAGAGGAGTTTCTGTGGGAACTGGGCAAGGGGGGCAAGGGGGAATCCCTGCGGATGGTCTCTTACGAGGGATGGGGTTGTAAACGCACAGCCCTGCGGTGCGTGTGGGAGGGATGTAGGGGTGGTGACCCCCATGCGAGTCTGACATTTCTGCTGGCTGGATCCTCTTGGCACGCTCCCTTCACTTGCATTTCCAAGGCCAGTTTTTCCTGCTGCAGCAGCTTTCTGGAAATTGTCAGTTTCCGATAGCGGCGGTGACCTGGCTGTAAAGATCTTGCTCATTCATTCAGCGAACGGAAACAATCCCATAAATACACACAGGACCAACTGCGGGGCACAGTGGGACTTGCTACACGCAGGAGATGTGCAAAATCGGGGTGCCCACCTGGCTTTTGCTGCTGTGTTGATTTTTCATGTCCACTCTTTTTCATCCCCTCTCTGAACTAAACGGTCCTAATCTTTTCAATTCTGCCTCCTACAGAAGTCTTCCCAGGCCTCTAATCGTTTTCATTGATCTGTTGCTTGAGACTTTTGGTCCCCGCGCTGTTTGAGCGGGAGTGATCAGAACGGTGAATTTGTAATAATAACAATGATCAGATTTATATCAGACATTATCATATATGTAAATATATTAAATCATTAACTCAGCTCTAATTTTAGCAGTTAGCTGTTGCAATGATGACTATCCTGGAATGTAATAGATTCAGGGTTACAAGGTCAGAGGGGGCTGCAGAGCTAATGTGATGTGATGTCCTGCATAAATAGAGGCCTTCAGACCTGCCAATTCACTTGCATCTCAGAAAAGCCCAGCTTTTGGAAAAAAAACATTTTTGACAACAAAATTGCCAGCGGTGGTAAATCCTCCAGGTCCCGTAGCGATGTTGTTAACAGGCGGCTGGTAAAAGCCCGTTGCTGCGTGGTTTTGCCTGGCTTCTGTTTCCAGCCACCGGACCCTCTTCTGCCATTGCCTGGGTGAGGGAGATGTCCTCCTCTTTGTGGTCGTGCACAGGCTGCCCTTAGTTATGCGGATCCCTGTCCTGTCACCCTGCTGCTGCCACCTCATCCCGGCCCTGCTGCCAAGTCCTGGCATCCTGGAGGGGCCCGATGCATGTTCAGGGGGTCAGGGACCAGGGCTTCCTTTGCTCCCCTGGGAGGGAGGATGTTTCTGGGAGTGACGGCTGTTTTCCTTTGTCCACTTCCACTGCTCTGCTCCTCACCGCATCCTAAGCAATTCCTCCCCATAGTCAGACCCTGCACTGCTCACATGCTGCCCTTCCTCTGGATAACCCTCCTTCTTCTGGATTCTCCACCATGAGTCCAGCTCTCCCGACACCTGTGTGATCACATCCCCAGGCCCATTGCCTGGCTGTCAGACACACAGATGGGATCCATCACATCACCTAGATGGCTTGGATGAAGGTGAATCCACCTGAGCTGGCTGTTCTGGGGACACATGGGCATGGCTGGGCAGGACCTTGCACTCCCACAGCAGACAAGGGACTGAGCCTACAGGTGCCTCTTTCTCACCACATCAGGGAGTTCCATGACCAGCTAAGGTGCTGTATAGTACATCTGCAAATCCAGGGGAAGAATCCTGGGCCCTGACCCATTAGGGCTGTCAGGTGTAGTGCCTTAGGTGGCCACAGAGTGCTGGAGCTGGCTTGCAGGGCGGTCCCTGCTCTGCTGCTCTCTTGCACTGCAGCAGATGCCCAGCAGCCCTTCACCAAGAACCCAGCAGCTCCTGAATCCAAATATATGTCTGAAGTCTCCACTTTATTGGTGGTGTTTATTAAGAATAGTTATTACTGGATGACAAAAAAATAAAAATACTTCTATAATGCCTAACGCCAAAGCCACATCTTGGACATCTTATGATGCTGTGTCCTCCTACAAGTCTTAGGTAAGTCATGGGGTCACACCACTCTTTGCTTACCCTGTGCTTTTGCCCAACTCATGGCCTTGTTACCAAGAGGACAACCGTGCAGCTGGGTGCAAACTGGCTTGGACACCTTCAAGGAGGGTGCCTGGGTTCTAACATGACTTCGTCGCACAAAGAGCTTTGCATATCTTTTTCCAGCTGGATGTTTCGATGACGCCTCTGAACAGTTTTCTGGACCGTGGTTCTTCCTCCGTGGGCCATTGCATTGCTTCATCCTGAAAAAGCATCTCATCCCTTTACCCTCCCACCAGTTCTTCAGCTGCCTTTGGGTAGTGAACTGGAGGTGTGATGGGGTGCTGGTGTCTCAGAGGAGCTGCTGTGAGACACTTACTCCAAGTGCCAATGATTTGGCTGCAGGGTTCAGATCCAGGTAGGAGAGAGGCTGGGTGACTCACAGGCTTCGTAGCTCGGGTCCACATGGCTCCAAGCCTTGTGTGATCTCTGCTCTGGGAAAGGGACTGCGTTTGCTGGTCGCCCTCTCAGGAGTACTGCTGGTGTCCTTGGGACTGTCCCTGCCCACTGCGGCACACTGCAACTCCGGTAGCCCCGGGCTGGGTAGAGCCCAGTTGCTGGTGTACTGTTAAGCCAGATTTCATTTGGGGTCCCTTATTTTTGCTGCCATTTCCTTGATTCAGATAATCCTGCTGGAAAAAAGGTGGCAGCACACCCTCTGTGCTGTCCTCCCTTGCTGCCTGCTGGCTGTCCTGCCTGAGCCGGAGGATGCAGGATTTCCCTGCGGTGTCTCTGCTCCATCCACGGACAGACACATCTGTCACAGCATCCTCCTGCCCAGGAATGGCGTTGCTGACCCTGGCTCCCCAGCTGAAGTCACACTTTGAAGCCCTGTGTGAGCCCAGGGCCACCACAGGTGTGACAGTGGGGAGGTGAGTAGCTGTGGCTGGGTCTTTGCATGGCACAGAGCCCCAGTCCCCAGCCTGAGGAGCCTAAGAAGGGGACTTGTGCCCACTAGCTCAGTCCTTAGTGCCCTACAGCTTGCTTTTCCAGCACCTGCAGGTCCTGTCCCACTTCTCGGGGGCTCCTGGGGGTGCCAGAGGAAAGGCGGCAGCCTCAGAGGTCTCCTCTTACGGATTGGGAAACCTAAGAGCTGCCCGCGCAGCCAGGGAAACAGTCCAAACCATCAGCAGTGCAAATCTGGAAGGGTACCACTTGCAAAGTCCCGATGTTTTCATCACACCTGTGGGCAAGGTGAACTTGCCTCACAGGACAGTTTTTTGACTCTCTGGGTTTGCTGTGGCCAGCAAGAGCAGAGGCGCAGGAGGCCAGGAGCAAGGGGCACAGAGGGGGTCAGCAGCGCCATTGTCCCTGGGGAGTGTCAAGCCGTCAGGGAGGCATGCATGGCCTGTTTTGACATTTCCTCTTGCCAGACAATTAACTGAGGGGTAATTGCCTGTAATTGCCGCTCAGGGGTTTAATTGCGTCCCCCCCTCACCTCCACCCCGGAGACACGTGCAGGAAGCGGAAGGGTCACCAGGAGCATCCCTGTCCCGCAGGCTGCGGCTCCTCTCAATTATAACATCAAAGGGCTCCCAGGAGCTTTGCAGCTCACTCCATCTCCAGAACAATTCCCTTTGCATTGAAAATTAAACTCTTATCAGTGCCGTCAAAGAGGCTGCCCGTTCCCCTTCTGTGCCTCCGGTTTCCCAGCTCTCCCCAGCACAACGCCCCAGTGCCCCAGTGCCCTTCTCTCCCCTCTCCTTGCCTGGCACGTGACCTATTGGATCAGAGGGGGCCTGATCGGCCCCTTTGCAAATTGCTTTTCTACTGACTAATTAAAACGCTGATGAGATAAGTCAACATATTATTAATAATTATTGTATCGTCTACTTTGATTTACAAAGTCAAACAGGAAATGATTTTGTTCAGACACAGGGTATCTGAGGAGCTTGAATGATGCCTCGCAAAAGCTAATTATAATGGGAGCACCTTGAGTGCCGGAGAAAGGCCCCCCCCATGCTGCCCATGCCCTCCCTCCCTGCCCCCCACCAGCGCCTCCGCCATCCGGCCCCACGGCATCCCCCACCCGGGGCTGGGGTCAGCCCAGAGAGCTGGTGGGCGTCTGCAACCCAGGCAGCCGCCCCAATACCTGGCATGTTCCACGTTGCCTTTGCTGGTGGGAACACCAGGAAAGATCTTCAGAGGTGGTTTGCGCCTCCCCATCTCTGCCCTTCCACTCCTGGGGAAGGGACATACCCTGGGGGCCCTGGGCACGATTAGCCAAGAGTTCTCTCCCCTCATTCTGCAGCAGCTCAGAGAGAAAACTGGCAGAAAGGCACCAGATTTGCTTAAACCACCGGCTGAGAGCACAGACAACACATTTCTGCCTGTAGGGTGGTCTCCCAACAGTGTTTGCCCGTCAGAGGTGGGGGTTTCATGCCGGTGTGCAGTCCTGCCATAAACATCTCGGGACTGAACTGTTTGCGGAGCAAAGCCCACACAGCAGGGGACTTGTTTTGCCTGGCTCTGGTCCTGCGGCCAACAGCCAGCTCATGGCTTGGGTGAAGCCTGTCTGACACGCCAGCGCTGTTACAGGGCTGGGTCTCTCTTTGCCCCAACCCCAGTCTGCAAAAAACCTCTCACCGGTCCGAGCCGTGCTGCAGGTTTGCCGTTTCAACCCCCTTCAGGGTCACGTCTTTCTCCTCGGAGCACCAACAGGTATTGGGGCTCTCCCACCTGCCCAGGCCATGTCTTCTGCCCTCTGTCTCTTGTGCCATTCCTTGGGTTTCTCTTCCAATCCGATCCTCTGCCTGGATACAGAAATACCAGCAACTTACAGGGCAAGCTGCATTGAAACTCATTTTCTTTGAAAAAAAAAAAAAAAAAAGATGAGTAGGAATGGAGCATTGGAAAATAAAGATTTAGACTAGTAATTGAGATAAAAGCTCATCTCCCAGTGCTTGTTCAGTAAATGCTGGGTTATTGCTAATTCCCCAGATGCTGGTCACTACCAGGAGTTAATCACCTGCAGTGAAGCTCATGGTAGTTAACTGCCTGACAAATCCCTCCTTAGCCACAGCAGTGACTGATTTCATGGGGATTATCTCCATTAACGCCTCCCATCTAATGATTTATAGCTGCAATAACGTCCTTCTCTTCCCCCCCCCACCTCACCCAGTGACAGTGGTGTGAGGGACCTGGCAGCTCCTTGGGAGGTGCTGTAGCTTAGTGCTTGCTCTCGGGAGGAAGGAAAGTGCTGGATGTCCCAGTGGCAGCAAAAGCTTTGCTGTACCAGGCGGACCTGGCATCCCTCCTGGAAGCTGTTCCAGGGCTGGCGTGACCCCGTCCCTTGGCTCCCTCCACGGCCATGGCAAGGGTGGTGGGAGGCTGAGCTGCTGCTGCAGGAGGACGTGGTCTCTCCTTGCGTGTTCACCCCCTCTGCTCCTCCTCCTCCTCCCCACTCTGCTGCGCCGCACAGGCCCTGGGAGACTTCTAAGACCTCGTTCAGCTGCCCAGATATCTGGCGTTCGCATCTTTCTCCTTTCGTAATCTGGCAAATTTTTTTATAACTGGTGTTGACTTTAATTTAAACTATTAGGCAAGCCCCTGAATACAGATGTAATCATGTTCCCCCCCCCCCCCAGTGTGCGCTCACCACGTTAATTATGATGTCCTCATTTCCGTCTCGCTGGGGGATCTTATCGCAGTGACGGGGGCTGGGCTGAGCTTCGTTTAATAAAAGCCACTTCGAGCCGTCAGCCGAGAACGGGCGATGCTGGGAGGCGGGGTGCGTGCGTCCTGCCTGCACTCTTGAACTGGTGGTACCCAGCGTCGGAGACTCCTCTCCCTGGCTGTAAAAACCTGTAATTAAAGCGAAACAGAAAAACCCTTCGGGTCATGGGGATTCCTGAAGCAGGTCCCTCCATCCCAACTGCCCGGTAGGTCCTGGGATCTGGCAGAGCTCGTGGGACCCGTGTTGCCTTGTGACACGCTGGGAAGATGCACCTGTGGCATCTGAGCCATGTGGCCTGCCTTCCCTCCCTGCATTTCCAGTGATAGTGGAGCACTTGCCCTGTAGGCGAGTGGTGCGGGTGTGGTGTTTTGGGCTAGTCTCAGACTGGGATCCCAGGGCACTGCGTACGACCTGACAGTCCAGCCACTGCGCAAAAAAAAGCACCGAGTCTGAAAGTGTGACGCTGCAAATGCAAACCCTCCAAGTTCTCCCCTGTGGCTGACGGTGACCATTGCCAGTGTTCGGAGATGGGCATTTAGCTCTCTGCCAGCGGTGAGGACACTGCCAGCTCTGGCAGTGCCACAGGGGTGTGGGGACACCGTGAGCACTGTCTCCTCTGCCAGATTTGGGAGTGAAGGGAATGCCTGGAGACCCAAAGAAAGCATACTAGCTGGAGGCCGAGGCATTTTGGTGCACACAATAACCTCATGTTTCCCCTGCCAGACAGCCCTGCAGAGCCCCGAGCCCCACAGGCACAGGAGCATCCCTGCCCACCACCCGCAGCCCTGCCCCTGCCCCGCGTCTCCTCCTGCGCACGGCTCTGCCTCACTCCCCCCCCAGGGAACTCAGCAGGGAAAAGACAGGGAACAGCTGTTGTGTTAATTTGTGCTCGATTAATTTCGACAACGGCTTCCACACCCTCCGCAGCACCGCGGCGCGTGCGCAGGTTGGCGCAGGAGTGGGGAGCTGGCTGGCTCCCACCCCGGTGCAGGGGTGTGCAGGGAGCTGTGCGCACACTTCGGGGCACCCCTGCACCCCTCAGCCGAGCGGCAGGAGTGTATCCTGGCTGTCACAGCGCTTCCTACGGGCTCCTCTCTGTGGTTGGGGAAGTTGAGGCAAAATAAGAGGGGTGCTGCCGCTCACCCCTCCATCAAAGCACACAGGTAACCTGGCACCTTTCCATGTCATCTACCAGAGTGCTGGGGTGAAGAGCAGGTCTTCAGGGATCCTAGGACAAACCTGGGCATTTCTGGAATTCAGAAGACTTTTTTTTTTTTTTTTTTAAAGGAACCAGAAATATTTTCTCTCCTGGCAGTGGCTTGACTTTCACACCCTTTGCTAATTCCCCTCTGAATGAGCTTTCGTTGAAGTTTGCACCCGGAGCTGATGCCTTCTCCAGGTTGCTTTAAGCTCTTTAGGAGTGAGAAGCAGAGTTTTCGCCTAAATGCAAGATGCTGGGGGAGTTTTGAAGATGTACATCATTGAAATGACTGCTCTGATCACCCTAGCACTAGCAGAAGGCACAGCAAAACCTCCTCCCCAGGAGCTGCAGGTCAAGGAGGTTAAATGAGGAAGGACTTTCCCATCTGAGAGGGGAGAAGGGAGCGGGCTGTCCTGTCACTGATAATATCTTTCCAATATCTCTTACACTCTGGAGATGTGATGCCATCCCCTAGCCACGTCCTGTCCCTGCAGTGCTGGCAGCCACATCGTGAGGCTGTTGGGTGCCTGTCCCGGCAGATCTGCGTCCTTGCCAGCTCCCACAGTCACGGGGGTGATGTCTTCAGGCTCATCCCCTCTGAGCTGAGCATCAGGCTCCTTCACTCTGGGCTGCTGTTGGTTTTGGGTCCGCAATGAACCCTGGGTCACCACTTGCATAAGAAAACACCATTTTTGGCAACCCGAGGAAGGTGCAGGCGGGGGGTGCTTTGGTAGGCAGAGCAGCAAGTGGTGCAGGGGTGCCAGTACCTTCCCCAGCTTCTGCGTGGCTGCATCTGGGGCTGCCCCTCACAGCTGGACAAGGGCATGGTGGTGGGACTCAGGCATCTTCAAAGCCTGTTGCTAAGTCCAGGGAGAAGTCAGAAGGTTTTAAGTCCTCCTCTGCTCCTCTTCCTCCTCCTCCTTCTCCCATACGAAGAATTCAGGGGTCCCAGACCTGTGCATGGGAGATGTGATCGGGGTGCCTGGTTTGGACAGGAATGTGAGATGAAGAGGTGGTGGGAAGCCCCCAGAGAAGGAAAGGTTCATGTGTCCTGGTGAGGTGGGTCTGGAGAGGGAGATGTGTGAGGCAAGAGTGAGCCCCCAAGAAGCGTCCTGTAGCCCCCACCAACTAAGGTCAACTTGTCCCTCAGCTATGGAGCTCACTTGTATCCGAAATCTCACTACTTCTCACTTCCAATCAGTCACAACTACTTAACATCCATCCCTTGGATGATCCAAATGTCCCTGTTCCTCTGAACTCACCCAGACCACCCCTCCATTGCAATTCTGCTTGCTGCAACCTGCTTTTGCCCAATATCTCCTCCCCAGGCTCACCCTGCTGCCACTGAATTTTAACCCCAGACCTGTCAACCTGTAAGAGGGGCTTACCCAGGCGGGGTTCCCAGAGCCGGCCCCCAGCCGAGCCTCTCAGCTGGGCTGAGCACGGTGGGCTCACACCGAGGAATCACACTGACCTCACCTTGCCTGGGAAGAAGGGGGCTCTGAGCCCTCGCGGACCCCTGTTTCTTGCTGGAAGTTCTCTGTTCACTGCATGCTTCCCCTTCACCCCGTGGTATGCACTCTGAAGCTCATTGTCCAGCTGGAAAGCAGCCTCTTCAGCTTGTGCATGGAGATTGCATGAGCCAGAAGAGACCCAGGGGAGCACTGTGCAGGTGCCTTCCCACTGTGGCTGCGAATGGCAGGTTGAGCAGCAAGAGAAGGGACTTGCAGACATGGTCTGGAGCATTTGGAGCCCTCCCAAACACACACTGCCATCAGTTTCTGCTGTCAGATCCGACTTGTGCAAGCATTCCCGCCTGCGAACACGGGGGCACTTCACCCAGCTCTGCATCAGGGTGGGCTGTGACAGTTACTGCCCGTATTAGTGCCGGGTTAAGTCTGTTCATCCTCATTTTCCTTTGGCCTGTGGCAGCAGTGATCTCTCATCCAGACGCAGCTGCAGGAGCAGAGGGAATTCATCCCAGGGTGGGTGATGGCACAGACTTCTGCCTGCCCTGTGCTCACCCGGTGTTTGGGGACATCTGGAATGACCTGTTCTCTCTCTGTCCCACAGTGGGATTCGATCAATGAAATGGATGAGTTTTTCAGCCCCATCCACACCTACCAGGTCTGTAATGTCATGACCCCCAACCAGAACAACTGGCTACGGACCAACTGGGTTCAAAGGGACGGCGCGCGGCGGGTCTATGCAGAGATTAAATTCACACTGCGGGACTGTAACAGCATGCCGGGCGTGCTGGGCACCTGCAAAGAGACTTTCAACCTCTACTACCTGGAGTCCGACCGGGACCTGGGCACGAGCACGCGGGAGAGCCAGTTTATGAAGATCGACACCATCGCAGCTGATGAGAGCTTCACCAACGTGGACCTGGGGGTGAGGCGCCTGAAGCTGAACACAGAGGTACGGGGCGTAGGGCCGCTGAGCAAGAGGGGTTTCTACTTGGCCTTCCAGGACATAGGTGCTTGCATCGCCATCGTTTCGGTGCGGGTGTACTACAAGAAGTGCCCGGCAATGGTGAGGAACTTGGCATCCTTCTCCGAGGCTGTGACTGGGGCGGACTCGTCCTCCCTGGTGGAAGTGCGGGGAGAGTGCGTGGGCCACTCGGAGGAGAGGGACACCCCCAAAATGTACTGCAGTGCCGAGGGAGAATGGTTGGTGCCCATCGGGAAGTGCGTGTGCAGTGCTGGCTACGAAGAGCAGCGGGATTCCTGCATGGGTGAGTCCCTGCTTCTTCCTGGTGGTGCCTGCAAGGGAGGGGTGGCTGCAAGGGTCTCCTGCCTCTTTGGGGAAGGGCTGAGGACAGAAGCCTGCTTGCAAAAACTTGGACAGCCTCTGTGGAGGCCAGGGGCTGCTCAAGCCTTTGCTGGGCTGGCTTCATGCTTCCAAAATGTGTCGCTGGTACCACCGGCAAGCTCCTTGGGAGCTCCTGTGAGCCTGACTGTGACAGATCCTGGTGCACAGGGCATGGCTTTGGGATGGGGACTGGCTTTGCGACGGGGACTGGCTTTGCGACGGGGACTGGCATCAGGGCAGGGGCTGCCCTGGCTCCATCTTTCCTTACTATGGAGCGCATGTCCCAGACATCCCAGCCCAGTGCCCCCAGCAGCTCTGGTTGGTGTCTCTGGTTGAGATCTCTGCTGGTGTGCTCCAGCAAAGCACAACTTGGCTTCTCCAACATGCCCCACTGCTCGCTTCCCTTTGGCGGAGCGTTTGAAAGTGAGGAAAGCACAAAGTAAAACACCGAGCTTTTATGAAACAAGGTTATTGCGTCCATCCATCGCCCCTCCCCGGGGCTGCTGCAGAGCCCTGCCATCCCGGGGTGCAGAGAGACTTCCCCGGGGTCCTCTGTGCCGCTGGGCAGACTTCAAACTGTCGACTGTACAAACTGTGATAAGGAAGCGGGGTGACCAGCAGCAGCCGTGCAGCAGGCACGGGGATGTGTGTGTACAGAGCACGGCGCTCGGGGCTCCCCGTGAGAGCCCTCTGCACAGGTTTGTTTGCTCTTGGTTTCTTTATGGGACGTGTTCAGGGGAGCAGCACAAATAAGAGTGCGGGGCCTTTGTTTGACTTTCGTGGAAACGCCAAGTGGAGCATTTATCTTAGGGAGACTTGACACAAGGTTAGGGCGTCCGACGCCAGACTGGAATGGATACAGGTGCTGCTGGGACCTGTGCCGGCCCCAGTGGGTTCCCAGCTACGCAGAGTGGGAAGGATGGGCAGGATAAATGCTTCTATCAGAAACTCCTCCTGTCTGCGACCATTGATTTGAAAGTCATCCTGAGATAGATCTGATAATACAGAAAGTGTCTTCTCCTTCCATGCTAAAAAGTGGGTGCAAAGTGTGCTTGGGGCAAGGCACGTGCTACCGTGGGAGGGGGCACTGGCATGGGCCACCTGGACAGCTGGGTCCCAGCCCCATCACTGCAGGGAGCGGCGAGTGGGAGGTTTGGTTCAGAAGGGCCAAACATCTCTTCCCTGTATTTGCCTCCTGCAGTCCTGTACAGCAGACTCTGCCCCAGGATATCACCACCCCAAAGCCTGGAGGCAGAGGGACGCCCCGGGGTCCATGTTGTGCTAAATCTGCTTCATTTAGGAAAATGTCTTTGCTTGGACACGTTTCTCTCTCCTGGGAGCGAAGCTGTAGGAGAGATCCTTCCCCGCCCTCCTGCCCTTTCCTGGTGGCATTGCCCCGGCCGTAGGTGCTGTGCAGGAGGCAGCGTGGTCCAACCTGCCTCCCTGGATGGGGTGGACACGGGCAGAAGCTGGCCCTTCTGCATGCACGCAGACTCAAGCCCCCGCTGCCCAACCAGCAATGCTCTCGGGTGAAGCTTTCCAGGGCTTGTGGCGTCAGAACAGAAATGTCACTGGATTTTCTCTGACCTCAGTGTCATTTCGCCCCCCTGCCTTCCCTGTCCCATTTATCCCTAGCAGCTCCTAGCACAGGGAGTTCAATAGCTCAGCATCAAGCAAGCAGGGGCAGCACCTCCTTCCTGGCGTCTCCTTTGGTGGGTGGACGTGGAGCCAGAGTACATATATTTACACAGGAAAGCAAACAGATGCAAATCTCTGATCTAAGCCTCTCGTGCTTGATTGGGGCAGAGTTCATTTTTCACAGTGAAAAGTGCCTTTCCGGAATGATTTATAACCCCAGCGGATCCGTCGGAGTTGGAAATTAGCCGTTTTAATTGTCAGGCGGACAAAAGCAGGATTCCAGTGGCTGTCGCCCCAGCAATTTTTCATTCTCTGTCAGAGGGATGAGATGATATAAATCACTCCTTGTGGCCCTAATAATCTTTCTATAAATATCAGGGAAATTCATTTTTTGCTTGGGGGGAAAAAAATTAAAGAGAAGATACTTTGCCTCTATGGCAGTGTTTAAAATGTGATTCCAAATTAATTTCCTTTCGCCTTTCACAGCCGGACGCCTTATTTGTCAAAGCTAAAGATGTTTGAACAGTGGAGGTTTCTCTCCCTCCTCTTTAACGTTCATTTTTCTAAGGACCTGCCAGAGTGATGGAAGACAGCTCAGGAAACCAGATCATGGCCAGAGCTGTTCTCAGCCCTTCGGAGGAGAAGGCAGGCTGTGCCACAGAGCTGGGAAGGACGGGGAGAGGTGGGACGTGCTGGAGGATGTGTAGGGATCCAGGGAACTTTGCTGCCTCTCATCCCCCGTACTCTCCGCTATCACCTCGGATGTCCCTTTGTTTGGGAAGAGGGGTGTTGGCTGGGATCTCTGGCCCCTTGCGCTTACCTGGGCGGGATCCACACGTTTCATCTTCTTGGGATGTACTGGTGATTGCCATAAGGATGTGAGGGGCACTTCCCATGGAAACGAGGGGGCCAGACATCAGCCCACGGGCGTTGGGGGTCAGGACCACGCTAAGCCTGGCATCAGATGTGTCACAGCCCTGCATCGCACAAGACATTTGTCCCTTGCGTCTGTGCCTCATGCATCTGCCTGATTCATCCTCAGAGGCACAGGACCCCCTTTTCCAGCTGCCCCCTTACTGGGCAGAAACTGGGATCGAGCATGAATTGCCACAGCTGCTGGTGGGGTCCTGAGGTCTGCTGGCTCCGAACATTCCCAGCTTCTGGTCCCATGGCATGTTCTGCCACAGCCACCCCAAGGATGAAACCCCTCGGGGTCCCCCTCCCCGGGCAGCGCAGTCCTGCTGCCCCACTCGCTTTTCCCCTCTGGTTTCAAGGCTCTGAAGGACTTTGATTCCCTCATCCCCTGTCACCCGCATCCAGCCTTGGATGTGCTGCGCTTTCCTCCTTGAAACCTATCAGCCCACAGCAAGACACGTTAGTATCTCTCACACACAGCAAACAGCGACTGCTCTGCCTGAATAGCAGAATAAGCAATTGCGTGGGTGAAAAGGATCTGTCCCAGCAATTTATCAGATAAGAAGACAATCAGTATAATTCACCTTGTTTACATGCAGCTGCTGTACAGGACAAACAGAGACCCATTTCAATAAGGTCAGTGCAATTAGAGAGATGGGAAAGGGGAGCACTTTGACCCTGGGGCTGCTTCTGTGGGAAGGGAAGAAACCCACAAGCCACCCCCTCACACAGGGCTGGGACACGTGCACCACGTCCCCTGGGTGGATGCAGAGGTGTACCGTCCCCTGGGTGGATGCAGAGATGTACCGGGAGGATCAGGTGGCGACAGCGGCTCTTCGCCCACCCCACTCCTACCTCTCTGGGGAGGGCTGCTGGGGTCCTGAGCCAGCGAGGCTTTGGGGCTGTGGCCCTGGCGTCGGCGTGAGCCTTTTGGGATGGATCTGAATTCCTTTTTGGGCAGATCTGAATTCTTCCTTGGGCTGTGCCTGTCACCAGCTACCAGTGAGCAAAACTGGAAAGCTGGGCTAAAATCTGTTTAGCTGATTGCGAGTTGCACACGCGCAGAGAGTTGGTTTGGGCCATCGGTAGCAGAGTCACGGCTATGGATCATGGTGCTGCTCTCTGGGAGCTGACACAATCCAGCCAGCCAGCCACCAGCCATGGAGACCTCCAGGAGTGCAGAATCTCCCAGGAAGATTTTTCTTTAATGAACAAGTGAAAAAGAGTAAAACAGAAGGGACAGGCCCCCTTCCCAGCCGTCAGAGCAGGTGGATGAGCCTTTGGCAGCAATGCAGTTCCCAAAGAGCACCTTTGCAGTATATCCATGGGTTTCAGGAGCGGGACTCGCTGTTCAAAAGTTTGGGACCAGGCATCTTAGCCTCTGGGTGTCCTGAATGCTCTGGCCGCTTTCCCACTGCGGTGCTCAGAGGCTGCAGCTTGGCTGGTGCCTTTGGCTGGAAAACAGGGATGAAGGAGCAACAATTAAGCAACTGCTGCTCCGTCAGCCCGCCATTTGCACATGAGGATGGGTGTTTGTAGCCTGCCAGGCCCGAGCGAGAACAGCTACCAAACAGGCATCTGATGCATGTGGAGCAGACTTTACCCAGCTCTGCTTAAGCTGAAAAAAGGCCCGTGTCCTCTGGAGAAGGAGAAGAGAGGGAGGCTGTCGCTGCCGGGACCCTTTCCCCTCTAGCTCCCAAATGGGGAGAAGGGCTGCTGGCCCTTTGTGGACAATCCCCTCTGCTGCTGGGCTCTCTCCTGCCTCCTGTGGCACACGGCTGGTGGAAGTCGATCTGGAGAGTCTGGATAGCAATCTGGAAGCCAGTTAATTTTTTTCAGTTGGTGGGATTCATGCTGATGAACCAATCAGCAAATTTAATGTACCTTAAACCTTCCTTGTGGGCAACTTTAATCGAGCAATTAAAGCACCACAGCATTGCTAATTAAGAGGAGAAAATACCCAGCTTGGCAATTATGTGCTTGTGAATACAGTTTTGCATCCATGGACATTTATGAAGAAAGTCAGTGGAGACTGACTTTCCAGCTGGTGGGGAAGTGGGGAGCAGAGCTACGTGGCGTGAGAGGAGGGGAAACCCCACCTAGCTTCACCCCATCACCCGTGTACTGTGCTGGTGAGCACAGCCCTGGCCAGACAGGGTCAGGGCAAGCCCTAGAAGCACCGGGGGACACAACGACACAGGGGAAGCCATTGGCAGGGGAAGCCAGGTCAGAGACTCGGACTCCAGCTGTGCTGGGCTGGGCAATCACCTGCAGCCACGGCAGCAAACCTTTGCAGCCGTGTGAGCAGATGTGGTCCAGATGCCGGTGTTGGAAGGGGAGGAAAGCACGTGAGCTGCACTCCTTGGGCTTGGGTGCGACCGTGAGCTTGTGTTGTGTCTTCATGGGAAACTGCCAATACAGGCTGCTCAGCTGGAAACAGGACACTGGTCTGGCTGGGCTGACTGCAAGAACACTCCATCTTCTTGTCTCTGGGCTACACCGGGCCCCCAAAAATGTGTGTGTGTGGGTGTTACACATGCCTCTGTCAACCAGCAAATCTGGGATTTCGGGCACCCATTGCCAGGCTGGGCTCCACCTGCCTTAGGTCCTGTCTGGAAGCACGCGTACCACGTACCAAGCTGACAGATAAATGTGTGTCAAAAGACCCTGTCACTGCGACTCCAAGCAAGCACGTTGGAGTGTTTCACGCTCCTTTGCAAATTGGTGTGGGTCTCAAGGAGACTCCCCACGCGAGTCCCGGCGCGCACGTGCCAGCTCCAAGCTGCAGGTTTGGTGGCTGTGCTGCACCTCGGGGACGCCTGCTCGGAGCACCCCCGTGCCTGCCGGCAGGGGTCCAGGCTGTCACACCCCGTGCTAGGCTGCACCAATGCCCCGGGAGCCCACCGCCGACGGCTTCTGCCGTGGGTCAACCGAAATCAACCGTTCAAGGGCAGGAGCAGGGATAGTTTTCAATAATGCGCTATGGGAGTTACGCAAACGTCCTTTCAGCGTTGCCAGGCAAGAAAATCAAAGACACTTAGCGACTCACAAGATTTTCGCTGCTGGTTTGCCAGCCAGTCAGCTGCTTTTTAAAATACAGGCAATACGGACTGGTAAGATTATATCGCCTTCTGTTTATCCCATGCAAAGCCCCGCGTCATACACACAAAAACCGAAAACAGTTTGTTTTCCAAACCACATAAGCTCAGACTGTTCGGGATCCAGGTGTCAGACTTCAGATGGGAACAGACTGCAAAGAAGATGTGTCAGAGCCACAAATTGCTTGCAATTAGGAAATTGTCCAAATTACTTGGACATTAGGAAAAACCTCTTCCCCGGGAAGATTATCCAGCCCTGGGATGGGATCCCGGGATTCATACTTGCCTCATACCAGGGCTTCCAGCTTACGGTCCCAGACCCGGCTGCTAATCGGTCCGTTTGGATCCCCGTTCTGCTGCGCTGTGTGTACGTGGATAATTCAGCACAGTGAGCATGCTGGAGAAGGCAGGGCGCAGGACATGGTGTTTTCAGTATCTCCAGCACCTTCAATCCCTCCTCTAAAATTCAAGCAAATGACCAATTGCATTTACTAGGAAAACAAAACCAAGCAGTGCCCCCCACCCCCACCAACACCTAAACCCATTTATTTTTATTTCTGGTTTGGAAGAAACAAAAAGAACAAAGATGACTGCAGAGCCGCCCTTTCCCCACCAACAGAACAAGATGGGGTTTGTCCCTGGCTGAATATTTTATTGTTTGCCACTTTTCCCTGAGTTTGCTGCGTTCAGTCACTGACACAGATGAAGGGTGAGAATGATGCTAGACTGGAGTGCAGGGTATTGATGGGGATGAAACAAATTTCGTTTGTGCTTGGTAGATCTCTGTAGCCCCTATAAGGAGCGCCGAAGAGCAGCTGGACTGTGATAGATGGATCTGGCAGCATTCAAAGACCTTCAGCAGTTTTGGAATGTGGATTGTTTGGTTTTTTTGTTTGAACTCTTCCACAGAATTTGGCCAGGTTCAGGTCATGAGCACAGGTTGTTGCTCTGGATTCAGAGTGTGCAGGTGCCTGGGAAACTGCTGTTGGGAAGTTTAGAAATAAAGTCTGTGGGAAAGACCCAGCGTTTTGCACCAGTACTTACACGGGGGATGGTGCAGTGCAATGGGAGGCTGGGGACCTTCAATTCTCTGCCAACACGTTCAGAGGTTTGGTGTCGCCGCCTTGCATGGGGAAGATGCTCCTCATTCCCACAGAGCATCAAGACTATGCCAAAAATTTGTTCTGTGCTTGGCATGAGAACCAGATCCCAGCCATGTCCCTGCTCCTTGGGTGCCGACTTCTCCCCCCTTCCCGAAAACAACATGCTGCTGCTGACACTTCCCTATGAAGGAGAAAGGGATCCAAAAGCTGGTGGCGCTCAGCTGTGCAGGGCGAGGGCTGCGCTGGCCCCTGCGATGCTCTTCACTTGCTTCTGCCCCAGAGCTGGGCACCCTTGTTACAAAGCTCAGCCCCTGTATATATCCACAGCGATAAGCATGCGCTGAGAGGGCTCACAAACCCTCCAAAGCTGCATACTGGTTCCTGCAGGGGCTGGGATCAAGTTCTTGGTGTTTTGTGTGTCCTTTCTACATGTATGCGTCTTTGCTCCCGGAAGCCTTGCAGCAGGGATGCAGGGTTACCTCCAGCACCATCATCTGCAGGGGGGGCTCCCTTTCAGCCCCGCTCCTTCCCGAACACAGCGTTTTCTGGGTTTGTTTTTGGTCTGCTGAAAACTGTTTTTTTTTTGTTTTTTTTTTTTTTTTCCAGAAGCCTTGGATAGTTCTGTCTAAAATCCTTCGACAAGTCTGAGATTTGGAAACAGCTTTTTTTCTAATTCTAGCGTTAGGCCGTCTGTTTCCATCCGACTCCTGCAAGCTGTAGCATTTCCCCAGATAAGCTTTATAAAAAAGCCTTTGCTCCGAGAGCATGCCAGGCTGTCTCACCTACATAAGCCTGCACAGTGTCACCTCGACTTTGCTCCTGCAGAAGGATGTCTGCACCGGGCAGCCAAGCAGCACTCGCAGCAAACTGGGATTTGGATGTTTCCTGCTTTTTTTTTCTTTTTTTTCTTTTTTTTTTTTTTTAAAGATGTAGGGAAGAAGAATCACAGAATCACAGAATGGCAGGGGTTGGAAGGGACCTCTGGAGATCACCTAGTCCAGCCCCCAAGAGCAGGGCAGAGTCAACAGTGCTGATTTCATGGCAAGAAGTGAGACCGGCTGATTTTTCTTGTGCACCATGCACAAGTCCAGTTTGGGATGCTGCCGGTCTGGACCACCATGCTACCAGTTTGCCCAGAACCACAAATGGAATTACTCCACTGGGAAGTGCAGGGCCCTCCTTATACAACTTGTCCTGGCAGGCCTGAAAGCTGGGCGTTGAGCAAGAAGCTGTGCAGAGTGCCCTTTGCTGCATGTGCCATCTGCTCGCAGCCTGATGTGTAGGATTTTGCCAGCTTTGCAAAACCTTGGTGGGTGAAAATTCCCCCTGTTTCCCACTCTGCAACATTTAGGGGTGTGAAGGAGGGTGAGATGGGTTGAATTGTGGGAAAGAAGGGCCAGGGACAGCCCTGAGAAGAAGGACTTGGGGATGCTGGTGGACGAGAAGCTCAACACGGCCCAGCAATGTGCACTTGCAGCCCAGAAAGCCAACTGCATCCTGGGCTGCATCAAAAGATCCGTGGCCAGCAGATCCAGAGAGGTGGTTCTGCCCCTCTGCTCTGCTCTGGTGAGACCCCACCTGGAGTACTGTATCCAGCTCTGGAGCCCTCAGCACAAGAAGGACATGGACCTGTTGGAGTGGGGCCAGAGGAGGCCACGGAGATGATCGAAGGGCTGGAGCCCCTCTGCTGGGAGGACAGGCTGAGAGAGTTGGGGGTGTTCAGCGTGGAGAAGAGAAGGCTCCGGGGAGACCTTAGAGCCCCTTCCAGTCCCTGAGGGGGGCCTACAAGAAAGCTGGGGAGGGACCCTTGATCAGGGAGTGTAGTGATAGGATGAGTGGTTATGGTTTCAAACTGAAAGAGGGGAGATTGAGATGAGATCTGAGGCAGAAATTGTTTGCTGTGAGGGTGGTGAGCCCTTGGCCCAGGTTGTCCAGAGAAGCTGTTGCCGCCCCATCCCTGGAGGGGTTCAAGGCCAGGTTGGATGGGGCTTGGAGCAACCTGGGCTGGTGTGAGGTGTCCCTGCCCAGGGCAGGGGGTGGCACTGGGTGGGCTTTGAGGTCCCTTCCAACCGAAACCATTCTGTGATTCTATGATTTTATGAGGTGGAGCCTGGGGTGATATGAGACGACTTCAGGTGTGCGGAGTGGTGTGACGGGCTGTACGTCAGTAAGTGTTGGAGGTGGGAAGGGCTGTGAGCTATACAAAGGGTCTGCAAGGTAGGAAGTGGGCTGTGTGACGGGCTGTAAGGTGGTGCTCAGGCATGGGAGGTAGGACAGTGGTCAGACGTGTGAGACAGTGTAGGGGCAAGCAGCACCCAAAGGATGTACAGAGCATCAGCCGTGGGAAATAAGACTTTGCCCGAGAGAACCGGCCCAGCCAGCCCCCAGAACCCCCTCCAGACCGGCCAACCTGGGGACAAAGCCTGGGCTGACCTGGGATTGCAGGGAAAGGGGAACACAGCATTGCAAAAACATGAGGTTTGGGGAAATCGGGTGGATACCTCTTTTTCAGACATAACTGTGAATAACGTGCTTCTGTTTCAGTGCCTGTGTCATGTGGGAGCTGAGAGTGGAGGCATCACGCTGAAACTGGATCGAAAGGAGCTGGGATTTTGTGTGTTAGCTTCTCTCGCAGCCTGGAGGGCTCTGGGACCGGTGCCTGTCTCTGGCTGTCACAGTGGCTATGACGCCCTTATTTCCATCTCTATCTCATCCCAGCACTGCCAAAGGGAGGTACATGGCTGCTCTTCTGGTGCTTGCTGATGCCCAGCTTTATTTCAGGGTCAGGGAAGGGGGCAATTGGTGGCACCACTGCCACAGAACTGCCCCACGGCACCCTCCCAACTGCGCACTTGCCCTGCCCAAACCTCCTGGGCTGAGGATGGAGCCCAGAGGGAGTGACACGGCGTCAATGCTTGCATTTGCAGCCCCACTGAAGTAGCCCTTGGTGGTCCCGCCAGGGCCACCTGCAGAGCACTTGTCCCAGACGGTGACTTCAGCCTGAGGAGAGTGGCTTGTTCCCGGCTAGTGTATCCTCGACAGGTTCATCTATCATCTCCCGAGCTCTGCCAGCTTATTAGCAGATGTTGTCCTGTCCCCAGAGGACGGAGAGGGAGGGAAACAAATGGACCGAACTACAGATGGCTGGCAGAGCTCGCTGTTTCTGAGACAAGCCTGCTGCTCCAGGGTCCCTTGGGCAGGCGACGCATGAGAGAGTGGGGCTGGTGGGCTGGGAAAAACAGGTAAGGTGTGCTGTGCAGGGTGGGGGGATCAGTGGAAGCCCCCTGGTATTGACCCCAACAGGCTGGGGTGATAATTGGGAACCCACCTATGCGACAGAGGGCTGGAGATGTGCTGTGCCAAGCACAAGGTTTAGTGTTGGTTTTTGTAGGCTCTGCTTGTGATACTGGGACCAGCCAGGTGTCTGGGCAGCAAGCCCAGTGTAGATGTGCAAGTCTTGAGCTGGGGCTGTGGGTGAAGGTCTGCTGCCGTCCCTTGTGCGCTGCAGAACCACACCGTGAGAGGAGACTACAAGGACAGGCAGCCTCGGCTGGGTTTTGCAGGGGGAACGGCACTGGGGACAGGAGAACACCAGGAGCAGGACTGCTGGTTGTCCACAAGGAGGCAGGACCCGAGATCCTCAGACAGAGAGCAAGGGGATCAATTGCATAAAATAATTTAAAAAAAAAAATCACCACCTTCCGCAGGGCTCCTGGGAGGGCACTTCTGGCGGGTGGCAGTAGCTGGTTGCAGTGAAGACAGCAGGACAACTGTTCTGCGCCTCCCTGATGGGTGGCTTCAGATATTGGCAGCTTCAGTGTGTGCTACAACCATAGTTGTGGAGCCCTGTAGATTTTAGACCTGGTGCGTTTCATTGAATTTTTCTCGCTGGCCACTTCTCTGACAATTTGCTCCTACCAGAGCTAACGAGGGAGGTCCTTGTCTTCTACATGCCATTGGCCTGGCACGACAGAGCTCAATCCAGAGCGGGACATGCCTGTCATCCTGTACTGTAGGGTTTTCCTATCTTGCGCAGGCTCCTAGCTGGTGCCCTCTCCCATGCCTGTGAAAGGCTTTGCACATGTGTCCTGCTTGCGTCTAAAGCAAGCACCGAGATGCACAAAGGTGCGTGACCCCATCCAGGGCAGCGTCTGCCCCGGCCCCAGCGGCTCTCCAGGCCTCCTCGCGTGCTTCTGCTGTCCAGGTGCCGGAACGTAGCTCCCGACGGCTCTGCCCCGGTGCACAAATTCACCTGCAATTTGTTGTTTAGGGTAATTTTCCCCCTGAGTGCATCTAAAATAATTGTGAATCATTGCTACAGGTAATTAACAGGGATTTTTTTACAGCATTAAATGCTAAGTGATTACAGTTGCTTGGTGCAAATCTGCTGAGCTTTGTGTTCCTGTCCTTCCTGCTGGCCTGTCTCGCCATACCTGATGTGGTACTGATTTCTCTGCCCTTAATTAAATACTGGTGGGGGGAACCACTCCAGTGCCTCTTGAATCAAGAGCTGCTGGTTGCTGCACGGGTAGAGGTGGTGGTGGCGCGCAGGTCCAAGGGGGATTCACGTGAGTTGAAGGCAGCAAAGCCTGCCATGCACGCTGCCCAGCGCAGGCAGCGGGGCTGTCTCACTGCTCGGTTCCCACCTGGGGGGCTGTGCTCGTGCCGTGTCTTCATCCTTTCCCACACAGTAAAACTGGGAACTTTTCTCTCTGAGATATTTTTTGGTGTTTTTTTTTTTGTTGTTTTTCCCCTCCCCCCGCAGCTGGCTACCTCCCAAATTTGTCCCCACCTGAGAAGAGGGTGTAACAGGACTCGTCTCAGTCTTACACCCAAAAAGAAGGCGTTGCAGACTAACGAGTGTTGCGGCATCAGGCAGAGGGCATTCGGTAAAGGCAGAGAGTCCCTGGCTCCTCTTCTGATGCCATCGATGGGGTGAAAGGTGTGGAGAGAGCTGCGCAGCAAAGCAAACCCCGAGCTGCTGTAATTTCCCCGTGCATCACAGCCTCCTTCCCTTCCACCCCCAAGTTTGGGCATTTCTGCTCCTTGCTCTGATGCCCTTTGGGCACTGGAGAATGACGAATTTAGGAATGAACTCCAGAGCTGCTGGCCTTGGCTTTTTCCAGCCTGCTGTACCAAGATGTGATGATACCAACCTGCGATACCAACATCTCTGGCGTGTGCGGCACGTGTACGTCCTGCTGGGGGTATTGCTGCCCTGTCTTTAAGGTAGTGTTAGGTGCAAAACTGCCACAGAAGCTGGTGACAGAGTCTGCAGAGGGACCAGCAAGCCACCAGGGACGTGTGTGGCTGCAGCACTGCCTTCAGCTGCCATTGCTGGAAGTAGCTTGGCCGTAAAGAGGCCGTTGTATTACTGTGCAGTGTGTGATATGTGAAATATCTCGGTAGCAATCACGCCAAGGAGATCTGTGGCGAGGCAAGGAAAAGAGTGTTATTATATAAGAAAACAAATCGGCACCTAGAAGCAGAACAAACAGACAGCACAGAGGGACCCAGACCACCGGGGATGCTGGATCGCAAACAAAACCCTTCTACATGCTTGGAAGCAAAAATTGAGGCTGTATGCAGAGCTGGCCACTGGGGGTAAAGACGGGAAAATGAAGGTATTACTACCTCAGTAGGGGAAAACAGAAATGACTCAGAGCCAGGATTAATGCTTGAATCACTGGAACTGGTCCTAGAAGTGCTTGATAAATACGGGAACACAGACAGAGCCTGTTTTTCCTTACTTGGAATCAAAATCTGCAAGAGAGGACAGATCCTTCCACCCCCAGACAGATACCTGACATGCCACATGTCACTCTTGAGCTAATCAATTTTCCTAATGAGATACGAGTTGCTTGTTTGTGTGACAAATGGTTCACCCGAGGGGCTGCCGGGAGAGGTGGGGGTAGGATGGAGCAGACCGATGCCAGCCCCGGCGTGGGATGAGCGTGTGCTCCTGCCGCAGAGCCCCCAGCACCGGGAGGTGTCAGAGCAACCGAAGGCGGGTCGTGCTGTCAGAAAAAGCTCAGGCTGGCTCATTTGGCCTTGCTGTCCTCCGCAGAGAGCAGGCAGCGTGCGTGCACTGCCGGTTTGCCGAAACGTGAAACAAGAGAGGGTGTTCTCCCTTTGTTTTGTGCAAGGAAACTTGTTGCTTTGTACAGCAGCGCGTCAGGGGCTTGCAGAGGGATGCGCACCACGTCCCAGACGTGGAGCTTTTAATTCTTGAAACCACCCACGCGGGTGCTCTGGGGCACCTGGGCGCAGCCAGCATGAATGGCGCGGCGAGCGCTGTGAAGTGAGGACTGTGCCGTAAATTTGACCCATAAATGACGGTTCTTAGAATAATTAACGAGGTGATTTCCAGTACTGCCTGGTTGGATCTTTGCAGTGCCCCGGGGCCAGGCAATGGCCCATCGGGGTGGCTGCAGTGGGGAGAGCTCTGGGCAGCCGGCACGGTGCAAGGAGGGCACCTCGAGCTCTGCAGCTCACGAAAACTGGAGGCACCCAAGTCCGCTTCTGAAACAGTGGGGAATGGGTACCAGGACGGCAGCAAGTACATCCTGGGGGAGACTAAAGCAGTTTTCACAGAGCCCGTTTTTCAGCCGGACCAGGCACTGGGGAGAAGGGCTGGTTTCTCATGCGCTGGGAAAGGGATGAGAGTGGGGTCCAGCTCTGTGCTGGTGGGATCCACTGAGTCGTGGGATGCTCCTCGTCCAGGCGCATCCCACTGATCTCTGCCCCTTCCCTCCCCTGCAGCCTGCCAGCTGGGATTTTACAAGTCAGCCCCCGGGGACCAGCTGTGTGCAAAGTGCCCCCTGCACAGCCATTCGGAGAGCCGGGCGGCCCGCGTGTGCCGCTGCGACAGCAGCTTCTACAGGGCGGTGCAGGACCCCCCCTCGGCTGCCTGCACGCGTGAGTACCCCGGCTGCCCAGGCACCCGTCTGCGCTGCAGCAGGGCAGGCGCCGCGTCCTCAGACACTCAGATGCTCCCTGGCTGAGGCCAGCGTGCCCCCTTCCCTCTCTGCATGCCCACTAAGGCGATGTGGCAGCATTTCAACCCCGTGTCTCTCTTTGGCGCAAGAGCTGAGACGCCCTTAGCTGCGCTCCCTCGCTGCCCTCCGTCTCGTCCTCATCCTGCTGCTCTCCAAGCAACCCTGGCCAGAGTCTGCTTCCCTCCTGGGGCTCTCTCCTGTGCTGGAGCAGAAGAGGGTGAGACCATGGCTCTGACGGCAAGCTTGCCTGCTCACGCACCAGCCAGCGCACCGACCACTTGCTGGCTGCTGTCCTTTGCAGAAATGCTACGGGTGGTCGGACCCCTGGGGGCCCACGGGGCAATGCAAGTGTTGCTGTGCTCCCCTTCACTGTGGGTGGACGGTGGCACTAGGGCTGGTCATGTGGCTCCAGTTCAGCTCTCTGCAAGAGGCTGCTTTGAGGGGCCTGGTGCTATTAAAAAGGGACAAGAACATCCCAGGAGGAGTCATCCTCTCTGTAGTTGTTCCAGGAGGGCAGAAAGGTGTGGGGCTGCTAGCTGAAGCCAGGGTGAAAGACAGGTCAGCAACATCTGACTTGTGCTTCCCTCGGGGATATCCACCCAAGATTGTTAATCTCCCCAGAGAATGTGAGTTTGCCGTCCCTTTAGGTGAGCAGGTCCTGTTCTCTACCGTCCAGCCCATCAACGCCCTGTCTCTTCCCCCAAAAGCTTCATGCAGCCCCATGGCTTCCTGCTTCCCCCCAGAACAAACATCAGCTCTTGCCTGCTTGGCATTTGGCAGCCTGATGCAGAGCATCTTACCTCCACGGCATTTCATCCTGAGACCTGTCTGGGTCTTTGCTGCCCTCTGTTTGGAGCACTCTCCCCTCCGGGCAGCTCTGTATTCCCTGTAGCACTGTTGTACGTGCAGGTACATGCTGCCCAAGGTGCATCTGCCCGTTGGTCCCATGCCCCGCCAGTCCCAACACACTTCGGCAGCCGCGGCTCTGCCTGAACCTCTGCTTCTTTTCCAGGCCCCCCCTCTGCTCCTGTGAACCTGATCTCCAGTGTCAATGGCACCTCGGTGACACTGGAGTGGGGCCCGCCCCTGGACAAAGGCGGCCGCGCTGATGTCGTGTACAACGTGGTCTGCAGGCGCTGCGCGGGGGACGCCGGCCAGTGCGAGGCGTGCGGCAGCGGGATCCGCTTCGTGCCCCAGCAGATGAGCCTGGTGCAGGGAGCGCTGACGGTGACCAACCTCCTGGCCCACACCAACTACTCCTTTTGGGTGGAGGCGGTCAACGGCGTCTCTGACCTCAGCCTGGAGTCCAGGAGGGCTGCAGTCGCCAACATCACGACAAACCAGGCAGGTAGGAGGAGCAGACACCCCCCCAGGCTTTGCCCGTGTGGGTGATGTTGATGTTGCTCCGACGTTGCCCCAGCCAGTATCTGCAGGAGGCAGAACCTCCATTAGCAGCCAAGGGCTGGTTTGGTGATGGGCATGGGACCCCCAGGAGATGGGACCCCTATCCTCTCTGCTGATGGAGGTGGAGACAAGCTGCTGCCCAAGGCAACTCTTACCCTTCTCTGGTTCATGGTATCCTTTTTCATTCTCCTTTCCCTCCACTCCAGCCTGCAGCCGCTGGTGGAGGCTCCTTTTCTGCAGGAGACAGGGGGCACGGAGAACACTTGTTTGTTGACAGGAACACTAAGTGGAGCATGAATCTTTCAGGCTGTTCCTCCAGCCTTCTGTCCCTTCCCAAAGGGCCAAGCAGCAGTTCATGGTCTGCTCTTAGCTCACACCAATGCCAGGACCTGGCAGGTGACAGCAACGTTTGCTGGGAAAAGCCTCTCTCATGCATGTCTCATCTTTGCAAATCCCTTGCTGTGAAATGCTCTTTCCCCGGGAAATACTTCTGAGCAATGCTCTACTCCCAGGTGGGCCAGGACCTTGCTCCAGGGTCACCTGGGCATCTCCCCGGAGCAGAGCCCAGCTAAGCCCCGTTCCATGGAGAATGCTGCAGGCAGAGGGGACAGGGCAGGGACTGACCCTTCTTGTTAATCCTCCCAGTTGGAAACGAGCCCACGGGAACTTGCTGTGATGCCGAGCCCCTTCTGCTCTCACGGCAGCGGTGCCAGCAGGAGAAACCCGGGGAGTCTCGCTGGGTTAGCTCATGGCTGGCACGAGAAGAAGGCCCTTTTGTTACCAATGCCTGCCTGTGGCACTTCTTCACCCCTCCACCGAGCCCACGTGGAAACGGTTCGGTCCTGCCGGCTCACTCCTGCCTGATCCCTCCAAGTGCTGACGAGCGGCATCAGCGTGATGCCTCGTAGTGGGATGCTCTTGGGAAGTGATGAATATTCCCATTTGAACCTCTCTGCTGGAAAGTGGATACTGAGCAGTGCTGTGAAACCAGGAGGGTTGGGAATTTGGTAGTGATTGAAGTTTAGCTGCCATGCCTACGTGGTGCTCCAGCTGCTGCACATGACAGAGCATCCCTGCCCGCCAGGAGGGGCTGAGGGACCCCTGCTGCACTGCACTGTCACTTGCCCATGTTGGGTGCTGGTCACTCTTGTCCCCCCAGCCACAGGTGGCCGAGCAGGGCAGGCGCAGGTGCAGCGGAGGTGCCCTGGGGCTGTTTGGAGAGATGGTTTGCAGGTTCCTGCAGGGTTTAGCTGATCCCCTCCATCCCACCCAGTCCCAGCTCCCCCGGGGTTCTGTGTGCCAACAGTGGTTTCTGCTTCTTAAAGGAGGCAGCCCAAAGATGAACTGAGCTAAAACTGCCACCTTTCAGTCCCTGGGTGCCCCACTGCTGCCGCAAACCCTGCGGCCCCTTTTGGTCTCCGTGCTGCTGCAGCCATGGCAGAGAGCAGCTCTGTCTTCCCCAGAGCTGCCACATCCCACTTTTCATCTGGCAGTTACGGTCGTAAAGGGTGCCTGACCCCTTCCCGTAAGTTGGACCCAATAGCTGGCACTCTTTGGGGTCCTTCCAGAGTGGATTTTCCCAGCGGGAAAAGAGGTTGGTGAGTTGGCTCTTCCAGCCCTGGCAGCTCCAATTCGGACATGGTAGGTACAAGGACTGATTCACGGGCTACCAACCCAGGCCCAAGCAAATGACAAGTATCTCAGGGCAGGAGAGCACCCCCAGGGCACCTTTAGACCTTTAGGCACCCTGACCACCCCACTGGGCCTTTGTCATCTCCCCTCTCCCTCTTCCCCTTTCCCTCTCCCCCTTCCCCAGGTCGGGCAGGAGGGGTGAGGGTCCTGCCAGGGAACTCCATGGCCTCCAGACCCATGGCCCCTTCTCCTTTCTGGCTTCAGATCACCACGAAGCACCAGTGTCCCCCTCCTGTGTGTGCTGGGACAGTGCTCTCCTCTTTCATGTCCTTGGAGACTGCTCACTCCATGGGAAAGAGATCCAGGCAATTGAAGTGAACAAGAGCCCGCTTGCAAGCCTCTTCTCCCGTCCTTCAAAGCACTCATGTCCACGCGGCTTTAATTAAAACAGAAACATGGTTTACACCAGGGGTCCTGCATGGGGCTCCGGTTCCACCCTTTCCTGCTGCTGTGTCCTGCTGCCTTCACCCCTGCAGGACCCCACCAGCAGGCACCTAACACCCTGCTGTCTGCACCCTCAGCCCCGTCCCAGGTGGTGGTGGTCCGTCAGGAGAGCACGGGACAGAACAGTGTCACCTTGCTGTGGCAAGAGCCAGACCAGCCCAACGGCATCATCCTGGAGTACGAGATCAAGTACTACGAGAAGGTAATGCTGAGCTTGCTGCCGCAAACGGTCCCAGCGTGGTGAATTTATACAGTTTAAATCCTGCTGGTGCAACTGCTGCTATCAGCCAGCCTTGCACAAAGGACGATTTTGGAAGACTTTGTGTTGCTGTGCTGATGCAGCAAGGCTTTTGGTGTTGCTTTTCCCCAGGACAAGGAAATGCAGAGCTATTCCACTCTGAAATCCAAGGGCACCACTGCCACCATCTCCGGGCTCAAGCCTGCAACCCGCTACATTTTCCAGGTTCGGGCTCGCACCTCTGCCGGCTGCGGGAGGTTCAGCCAGACTGTGGAGGTGGAAAC
Organism: Larus michahellis; assembly: GCF_964199755.1. Taxonomy (NCBI): domain Eukaryota; kingdom Metazoa; phylum Chordata; class Aves; order Charadriiformes; family Laridae; genus Larus; species Larus michahellis. Next base: position 1,037,530 of record NC_133911.1, on the reverse strand, counting down.
GGGGAAGCCAGGTGAGTGTGTGCAGTTGTGGGATGTGGGAAATATGGGACAGGGAGCACGGGGGATGGCGATTTCCTTGTCTGTGGCCATTGTTCCTCTGCCAGGAGGGAGGGTGGAGGCACACCTCCTGGGGTTTCAGGCTGCAGGGCTTGCTTGAGGTAGCCCTCCAGAGATGTGCTTATACATTAGAAAGAATAGGGGAGGAAGGACATAGCAGTTAGGGTGGGGAAGACCTGGTGGGGTCCTGAGGCTCCAGACTCCTCTCTGCGCTGGTTTGCTGTATCACCACGGCTTTCCCAGATCTGTGCCTGGTTTCCCCATGTGTAAATGGTTCCTGTACAAAAAAGCTGGGGCTGGATGGGGAATGGTGCTTTATCTTTGAAGAACACGACCCCAGTAGGGCAGGTGAGTTTCTGAGCACAGCAGAGCGCTCCTCACTCCAGCTCACCTCCTTCTTACCCTGCTTCTTCCAGTGTCTCTCCGGTATGACACGATGACGATTGTCTGGATCTGCCTGACGCTCATCACTGGCCTCGTTGCGCTGCTGGTGGTCCTAATCTGCAAGAAGAGGTAAGTGTTTTCTGGTGGTCAGTGCAGCTTGTCACCAAGCAGGGCAGGAGGGATGGGAGAACTTGGGTGCAAATTGGCTCCTCTCAGTTTGTCCAGAGCATCCATAGGTCAGCGGTTAATAAGCAACCAGGAGACTTCATTTAGAAGTCACTGTGCCTCCACCTTCCCTGGGGCAGAACCGTCTCCAGACCTTCTCCTCATGCCAGAAGGCTGAACAGCAATAGCAATAGCGATAGCCATGGCAATACCTATACCAGTATGAGGGCTGAAGGGATGGGCTAGGAGGAAGGTCAGGAGTGGAAAGAGCTCTACTCCACCAGAAAAGTCTAAGGAGGACTGTGTGCTGTTCCATCTCAGCATGGCTGAGCCAGGCATCTGGAACACACTTTTTACTGCCTAGAGGAGACAAAAGGGCAGCAGCTTTTAGCGCTGCCAAGCCTTGGAGAGCACCTGGAAGGTACCTTGCTCCAGGCCAAAGTGTCTGTCCATCAAGGTGCAGGGATGCTGCTGGTAGAGGGCCAAGTGTTAGCTGCAGCTCTTCCTGGGCTGCCGACAGCCCTGGCACACAGTCTTCCACCCTGCCTTAGGGCTGCTTGTGGGAGCAAGGGACAGGAGCGCCTCTTCTGACCCTAGTCTCCCTGTGGCAGGCACTGCGGGTACAGCAAGGCTTTCCAGGACTCCGATGAGGAGAAGATGCATTATCAGAACGGGCAAGGTAGGACCCTCCCTGCTGCTGCCCCTGGGGTGTGAAGGACCTCAGCCCTGTGGATGGGCAGGGACCTGGACCATTACCCCCTGGCACTGCTGTGCTTTCCAGGGGTAAGGGGTTTGGCCACTGACTGCTTCTGGGGATGTGTCTAGGAGAGCTGAGCAGGGGCTCTGATCCCAGGGGCATCCAGGTAATGGGGCTGAAGGGCTGCACAGTGTGAGATGGGACTGCAGCACTTTCATCCCAGGTAGCAGCAGGCTAGAAGAGTGGAAAATTCATCACAGGCGAGGGATGGGGGGTTGGTGGATGGGGACAATCACACGGAGGATACCTGGGTAGCCACATCCTGGACTGCTTTGAGCACACCGCTGTGCCAAAGAGTGCCTTGGGTTTCCTTTGGGCTGCAGCCTCTGTGGCCCCTCAGCATGTCAACCCAAGAAGTCCTACAACTGCCCATCCTCTGCCCAGCTGCTGGGTGCCCCTACTTCTTGGAAGGGCTGCCTGAAAGAGCTTATCTCCTCTCTCCCCTTTGAAACCTGGCAGTGAAGTTCCCTGAGTCCAAGTTCTATGTGGACCCCCACACATATGAGGACCCCTGCCAAGCCGTGCATGAGTTCACCCGTGAAATTGAGGCATCACGGATCAAGATTGAAAAGGTCATTGGGTCTGGTGAGTCCCCAGGGCATGAAATAAACTCTTTGGAGGTATCCTGGAGCAGAGGGCTGCTGCTCAGCCACTGTGGCACCGATGGCTCAGGCTGACACAGCAGATGGCTCAGCCTGTCCTGCATGGGTGCTCCAAGGTGGCCACCCTGCTTTCAAACCTTGAACCAAGCATCTGGAGTGACAAAATACAAGAGAAATTGCAATCAAACTGTTAAGTTTTCAGAACAAAAGGGATTTTTGCATAGGAATAGGGGCTTGCAGGGAAGCATAGGGCAAACGCAGAGCTGGAACTTCACCAGCAGCACCTCAAGGGCTTACCCCAGAGCAGTGTTAGGAAGCCTGGCTGAATGACATACCTGCTGCTCTAAGAGACCCCCAGATTTGTTCATTAAAACTGGTAAAGCAAGTGCCAGTGTAATCACTGCTCTTGGCCCATTGCCTTCAGTAAAAGGTATCAGAGAGAGGTGGCTTCTGATATTTCTGACCCACTGGAAGCTGGGGATGGGCAATCCTTTCTGGACTCAGAGGCAGCGATGCACAAGGAGCCCAGGAGTCCTGAGGGGCTGGAGTATGCTGCAAGCACGCTGGCAGATTGGGTGATCTGTGGTGCTGGTGGGTCAGTGCGAGAAGCTGAGGATCTCCCCATGCCCTCACCTTTCCTTGCCTTGCAGGAGAGTCCGGAGAGGTGTGCTACGGCCGTCTGAAGCTGCCAGGGAAGAGGGAGATTCCCGTGGCCATCAAGGCACTGAAAGCAGGCTACACAGAGAAGCAGAGACGGGACTTCCTTAGCGAAGCCAGCATCATGGCGCAGTTTGACCACCCCAACGTCATCCATCTGGAGGGAGTGGTGACCAGGAGTATGTGCCTGGCGCAAACGGGACCCTATGGTGGGGCAGAGTTGGGACATTTCTCCCTGTGGGCACCCTGGGAGATGGGGGTCAGGGACCACTTTGGGTGCCCTCCATCCTTTGGCTGCCCCGGTTGCTCACTAGTGAGATGTCCGTTTACCTGGGCCCCCTCCACCCCACCCCCTTGCCTTCTCTTGCAGGACAAACTTTCCATGCGGCAGTTCCTCTCCTTGCTCCGCAGTGCGCCCCAAGTCAGGGCTATTGGTTTAGGAGATGTCCTACCCATTAGCATTTATTTTAAAGGCTGCCTGTATTGAATCATAATTTGAAGCCTTCCTTCAAAAAGGCACATTCTGATGCAAAGTGTTATGCTAATGGCATGCAAATTTCAGCGGGACAACAAAGCTGAGCTAGCCACATCAATAGCACCTGGAGGGAGGGGTAAGTGTCAGGGTTATTGCCACATCCCCACCCTTGTGCCGGTCCTGCGTGGTGCAGGGGTGAGACCGCTCTGCGGGGCTGCAGGATATCCATGGGCCTGGATTCATGTCTCTCCCAGTAAAAGCCTGGCACTGGGCTTCCCGGAGGAAGGTGACTTCTCTGCTAACTTGACCTCCCTTGTCTTCTGCAGGCAAATTGGTAATGATTGTTACTGAATACATGGAGAATGGCTCGCTAGACACCTTCCTCAGGGTAAAGAGCTCTTTGTATTTTTATTCATCGCACATCCCCCTGGGCTGAGTGACTGGAGGAGAGGCTGGTTTCTGCTCCTCAGCCTCACGGCCGCTGTGACCCCTGCATGACAGTGGTGTGCTCTGGGCTCTCACCTCTCCAGCAGACACCAGCTCCAGGGCATCCTGGCTGGCTCCCCGAAGCAACACTGCAAAGGCAGGGCCACCTGCCGGAGCGGTGTGTCAGAGGCGCTGGGAGGGCAGGAGGTTGGCTGGGGGGACAAGAGAGACGCACTGGGTTAGAGGAGGTGCTAAGCCAAAGATGAGAGGTACTACGGGGTCAGTTTAATGACAGCAGCATCAATAGGATGCTGGTGAAAATCATCATGAACTCTGGGTTATTTCCTCTCCAGAAACACGATGGGCAGTTCACCATCATCCAACTGGTGGGCATGTTGCGTGGCATCGGAGCGGGTATGAGGTATCTGTCTGACCTGGGCTACGTGCACCGGGACCTGGCCGCCCGCAACATCCTGGTGAACAGCAACCTGGTCTGCAAAGTGTCTGACTTTGGCCTCTCCCGCATCCTGGAGGATGACCCCGATGCTGCGTACACCACCACGGTGCGTGGCTCCTAGCGCAGCAGTCTCGCTGATCCTTACTGACAGTGATTGCCCCGGTCCACTGACAGATGGACAAGTTAGACACTCTCAAGTCAAGGTAGGCAGGGAACAAGTGGAAATAGTCACCTCACCGCTGATATCTGGACCAAGAGCACGAACCCAAAGAGCTTCTGAGCCTTAATGCATTGTCCTTAGTACAGGGACATTCCAGAACTGAAGTGTGCGGTGAACAAAGAGAAGCAGGGTGGGAGAGCAGGGAGGTGATCAGACCTCCCCAGCCAACAGCTCCTGTCCCCACCCGTGGTCCATTGCACAGGGACACTCTCATGTCCCTGCTGGAGTCCTTCCCTAGACTGTTGTCATGGCTTATCCCAAGTGGGAACCAGGACCATGAGCTGTTGACTCACCGCCACCTGCTGTGTGATAGGGGAGGAGAACTGCAAAAAAAGGAAACCTTGTGGATTGAGCTAAAGACAGTTTAATAGAATATATGGAAGAGAAGATAATAATAACAATAATGATAAAAGAATATACGAAATGAGTGACGCAATATAATTGCTTACCATCCGATGATCAATGGTCCAGCCCATCCCGAGCAGTGATTGCGGATTCCTGCCCCCCGGCCAACCCCCATTTATATACTGAACGTGACGTCTATGGTATTCCTTTGGCCAGCTTGTCCTGGCTATGCTCCCTCTCAGCTTCTATGGGGAGCTGAAAAATCCTTGACTTAATATAAGCATTACCTACCAACAGCTATGTGTTATCAATGTTATTCTCATACTAAATCCAAAACACAGAGGCTAGTAGGAATATCAGCTCTAACCCAGCTGAAACCAGGACAGCTGTGTAGCTCCATCCAGTGCTTCAATTGTCCTAGGGGCATTGGTCAGTGTTCTCGTACACTTCTCAGGAGTGTGGCCACACACTAGCTTTTCCCTGTGACTCCGCCTCATTCAGGGAATGGAAAGGGTAGGAACTGGCTTTGCAACCTACATAATTTTTGTTTACAATAGGACACTATTGTCTGTGAAATAATTTTAAGATTTTCTGGCCAACATGACAGCTCTGGAGCCTGATGCACGCTTCCACTGGAGGTCATTGGAGGGCAAATGAAATACGTTGAGGGAATGTGCTCTTTTTGCACTTCTCTGGCCATGAAAGGACTTAAGTGTGCCCACCAGGCACACCTCTGGTGGGGCAAATGTTGTGGATATTCATTTCTCAATGGAGGTCAGTTTGGAGCTGCAGCTGAGGAGTCTGAGCATCAGTTTTCTGAAGGACTGGGACTAGGGAAGCAGAAAGAGCTTCGGGCTAGTTTGGGATAGTTCACAGCACTGCAGAGCAGGACCCAAAGTGGTTGCAGTTCTGAGGGATGAGTGCACAGTAGCCCAGCCTGGAGAACATGGTCTTCATGCTCCTGTCTTGACTTCAGCCAGGTGGTGAAGGGAGACAGAATGTGTCCCATCTGTGTCTTTGTGTTCAGCTGCTCCTTTTGGTTTCCCAAGGAATAACTTGATATTTCAGATCCTTTAATTTTGGGGAAGGTTCCTGCTGCTTGGTTCAAGTACATAATCTTCTGCATCTTGGCTTTGGGACTCTCGGAGGACGGGTAAGAAGGGGCCCAACATCCGTCAGGCAGCCCATCTCCTTGTCTGTGGCCTACAGAGACACATACCGCCTGCCCTTCCTCCCACCAAACCAGCCTCTGAGCTTTCCCCCGGTGATTTTAATCCTTGCAAACAAATTTCCAGAAACAGTATGTCAATGACCACACTGGGTCAGGAAGGTGACCTGAGTGACCAGAGCCCATGAACTGACCTACCTGCTGACCCTTTCCAGTCCTGCCCAGTTTCTAGAGACATTGCCTCATGTTCCCAGTGTGAGCGCAAGCAAGGAGGTCACTGGAGGGTGGAGCAGCCACTGGGCATGTTGCAAGCAGAAGCTTTGAGGTATGTTGGCACAGTGCAACTCAGTAGACCCCGTTGCTCTGTAGGAAGACTGGGTGCATAGTCTGGATAAAGCTGTACCACAAGGATGCAGTGATAGGATCAGGAGCACAAGATATCTGGCAAGGTCTCAGTCAGGGTATACCGAAAATAAAGATGATTTCTTGTTCAGAAACTTGTGATAAGATGGTGTCCTACGTTCCTCCTCTGTTGTTCTTGACCGGCTCAGGAGATGTCTTCCCAATAGAGACTCTCCTAAAGGTCACATCATTCATCTTCAGTCCCCATCAAGAGTGTGCCAGAGTAGGCAGGACTCAGTTGGGTGGAAGCAACTCTCCCGAGACAGGGATACCTGAAAGGTGTTCCCAGGCATGTGACACCTGCCGCAGCTGTTCTGGGAAACCCACCCCATGTTCCCTGTGCCACGACTTTCCTCTTCAAGTGGCTGGTAACCACATTTGCAGCTTAAATGTATTCTTAGCCCATTTATTGCTGATTTTTGTCAGCATGATCCTTTAATTCGACAAGTCCTCCTCTTCAGTGCTTGCCTGCCAAGGCAGTAATGGACAGGGAGCACATGCCATCGCTCTCCTTGTCTGCTCAAGTCAGGCTCTCTGCCTGCTCCCCCGTCAACTCCATGCCTTTGTGCTCCAGTAGCCCTTGACTCTGCCTCATCACTTCAAATTCCTCTCTCTTGAACACTGCCAGAATTGTGCATGAAGAAGACCTTGTAAAACAGCACAGATTTCTCCTTACTTTTCTGGAAATACCTTGAAGTCACCCTTCAGGTACGCCACTAGGCTTATCTTGTGCAGATTGCCTCCTCAGTCCTTTCCAGAAGATGCCATCCCAGCCTATTGCTTGTCTAACCCACTGTCCCAGCTGCAGAGAGGTAGGGGTGCCTGAGCCCTGCATGCTCTGAACCTCCACTGTCGCTTACTTTTTCAGGGGGGGAAGATCCCCATTCGCTGGACGGCTCCGGAGGCCATCGCGTACCGCAAGTTCTCCTCGGCCAGCGACGTGTGGAGCTACGGCATCGTCATGTGGGAGGTGTTGGCCTATGGCGAGCGCCCATACTGGAATATGACCAACCGGGACGTGAGTGGATTCAGAGCAGTGTGGTGGCAAGCTTGCCTCTCCTCCTGCCCTCACCCAAGCCAGCCTAGCAGGGGGTGCTGGGGAAAAGGGACCCAAAGAGCAACCCTTGCCTCTCCTCACATCCCCGCAGGGCCGTGCACAGTGTGCTTGCCCCTCAGCGGGGACATCAGTGTGTCACCCATCATCGCACCATACAGCCTTTCCCTGTGCAGCAACATGACTCCTGGCTGTGCCTGGTTGTGTGCACTGCGGGTCTCCCCATCCCCGTTTGCTGCTCTGTAAAAGCCTTTCTGCTGGCTGGAGAGCTTCAGCACATGTTGTGCCGCTTCTCCCAGTCCCTGGGAGTAGTCAGGGCTTCCCTAGGATCACTGCAGCCCCGCTGCATTAGCCTGCTAGTCCCGGTGCTGGGGGTCCATCCCCTCCCCTGTCCACGTGAGGCTGCTGAGAACCCCGGGCTTGCAACACCTGGCAGCAGGCTATCGGCTTGTCAGAGTCAGAGGGAGCCACTCTTACATCAAGAGTAGCATAAAACCCGTAGGAAAATGTAGGTTATGTTCCTAAGCACAACCTGGGAGGAAAATTTCCAAAAGGAGGCAATAAAATGAATATTTTGACTCTGCAGAACCACAGGATTCCTTTTTATTTTTTTTTTTTTACCTATGGGGACTATAAACCTATCTGCCTTCTCCATGCTCTGGGAGTCCTGAGAGTCCCCTCTCTACTTATTATTTTAGAAAGTGGCTTTGGTGACAACAGGACATGGAGGCAGTGGTTTACACTACCTCCTCTGCAGAGTTCCTTCGAGCAGGCTTTCCTCCAGCCTTGCTGAGTACTGGCAAGTCCAGGCTGTAGAGCAACTAAATGTGAGTGCAGCTCTCGTGGCTTGTCTGCTGGAGGGAAGCTGCAATATTTCAGGCCTGTTGGGCCACTTAATAAATACGCTGTCATAGCAGTGATTTCGTGTATGTGTGCGGTATCCAGCCTGCTTCAAGCTCTCCACAGAGACTGCACAGAACTTGTCATTTAGCATGAACCTTGTGTACACCCCCTGCTTCCCCATCCAATGGCCCCAGCAACTCACACACCAGGGATCTTCCCAGTGGGATGCCGTCCGGGGTGCTCCGAGCTGGGTGGGAGTGCAGCTCCACTTCCGCATGTGGCTTCCTTCCAGGTCATTAACTCGGTGGAGGAAGGCTACCGCCTGCCTGCCCCCATGGGCTGCCCCACGGCCCTGCACCAGCTCATGCTGGATTGCTGGCAGAAGGATCGCAGCGAGAGGCCACGCTTCTCCCAGATTGTGGGCATCCTGGACAAGCTCATCCGCAACCCTGACAACTTGAAGTGCACAGCCACCGTGAACCGGTAAGGGCTTCCTGAGCTGCCGTGATGAGCAGGGTTAGACAGCTGGTGCTGGGCAGAGCACGTGGGTTGCAGACAATAAGGGATATTTCTGTCCCACCCTAGCACCAGTGGCTTCCCTGCAATCATGGACACGCATAGTGCCCATGGACACAGGTTGTGGTAGGCAGTGGGAAGCATTCTGCACTTCAGTGCCTTGCTACCACCGTGGCATCCCCATGCCAAGGTCTGGACAAGCATGTGCAGTAGTGCCTGTGCAGTGGCGTGCCTGCCTTTACCAGCCTGCAAGCGCACTCTCTGTCCTGCCCTCCCTGCACGGCAACAGGCTCTTTGAGGTGGACCTCACAGCCTGGCCACCTAGGGCCATCACCTCTTGAGCTAACCCCTTCTGTCCTGCTCCCAGGTTCACCCAAACACCCTTCAACAGGGGTCTCCTTGACCTGGCCAGCTGTCTGACAGTGGAGGACTGGCTGGACTCCATCCGGCTGGGGCACTACCGGGACAACTTTGCCATGGCAGGGTACTCCTCCCTGGGCATGGTGATGAGCATGAACATTGAGTGAGTACCAGAGAACGAACAGCATCAGTTGGGTTGCCCTGCACCATCCCACTAGCCCCTGAACAGTGACCATCCTGCCTTGGCTTGCTTGATCTAATTGATCCCTGATGCCAGAGACACACTCCTAAGGAAATGGTGTTGAGACGTGGGACAATGTCCAAGGCTGTGCTGACCTTTGAGAAAAGGTGTGGGAGCTGTACTGAGAGGGTGTGAGTACCAAGTCACCTCTGGTGCTCTGTGGTGGCTTTCCAATGTCATCATAGGTTCATTTGTAATTTGGGTTGTAAGGTGTTTCAGAAGGTCCTATAGTCCAGCCTCCTGCTCAAAGCAGGGTCAGCTATGAGGTTGCTGTCTCCTTGCACTTCTCACCTTTGTTTCCCCTGCAAAAAGCATGTCTGGACCAGAGTGTGGCTGTGCCATACTGCGCAGCTTCTCTGGGATCATTGGGAAACAAATGGAGATTCTTCAGACCCCAGTGCCTTGGACTGACTCCCTGCAGCTAGGCGGGAAGGCAAAATCCAGGGCCTTGGTGCGAGTGGAAGGTCATAGCCAAGCGACCAAGGCTGGGTTAAGTAAGGAGAGCTGGGAAAGATGTGTCCCACCACCCATGCTCCTCCTCCTGCTGTAAGGAGCTTGCGCTGCCACCTGTCTAGGGGGTCTCCAAGGTAGCTGATGCTCCAAGCGGCACCAGAAAAGGTGGCAACTATACCTGCTCCTGCCCTGGGCTTACATTCCCCACCTTTTGCTGTTAGCATTAGTGCCAGGGCTGGCAACAACCTCTCTGCTTCTGAGGAGATTTGTTCCCTGTCAAAAGGCATGGGGCTGCCAGACGTTTGCTCCCATGACTCCGAAAGATGTGACAGTGCATGCCTTGGTTGAGGTGGGGCAGGTAGAGGTAAAGCCAGTGAAAAGGAAGATGGAGAGATGCAGACAGAGGGCTGTCATGTGCATTGATTGGGGGCTGTACGTGGGGCCTTTGCTGCGGGATTGAGCTGATACTGATCCTTGTTTCTCATGCACATCGGGGAAGCTTTTGAGTGGGGAAGGCTCATCACCCATCCGTCTTTCTGACTGGGTTATCTGAGGGCATCTTGCTAAAACTGAATCCAATTTCAGAGCATCGATCTTGTCACCTACTAGCCTGTCAGGAGCGATCCCCATCCCGCTGCTGCTCCCCCCAGGGCTGTCACAGCAGCCCTGCCAGGAGGATGTGCCAAGTCAACGGCAGCCTCTCTGTCCCTGGGAGGATGCCCATGGACCCTCAGCCGCAGCAGCCTTGTGCTGATGAGCAAGCGGAGAGGAGCCCGCTGTGAGGTCCAGGGCTGGTCCATGGGGTATGCACACGGGGAGGAGCAGTGTCTCCCTGGGACCCAGCACAGGTCCAGCCCAGGGGGTGTCTGACAGTGTCCTTGTTCCCCAGGGATGTTCGGAGTCTGGGCATCACCATGATGGGCCACCAGAAGAAGATCTTGAGCAGCATCCAGGCCATGCGATCCCAGCTGCTGAACACAAATGGCCCCAGAAGGCATCTCTGATCACCAAATTTGCAGACCCGCATTGGGCATTCCTTAACACTTACCCTGGCAAAGGGGCAGCAGGGTGGTGAGCAGGAAAAGGGGCACCAGACCAGGACCTGGAGCGCCGCCAGTATGTCTTTGATTCCAGTGTCGGTAGAAACATAGCTTTCCAGATACCTTGATGGTCCTGCTGCTTCCTTCCCCCATCTGAATGGGAGAGCAGCCTTCCAAGTGGGCCAAGGACATGTCATGCCTCTCTCCATCCTCTCCTGGGGGTCCACACACAACTATGCAGGACACGTGGTAACCCCTCATGCAGCGGGATGGCCCCCACTGTGCCTGCAGCTGAAGGGGCAGCAGATGCAACTGTGATACCAGGAGCAGCGGGACTGGGCATGCCACGGCACACAGCTCCTTTAGATCTGACAGCTGGGGAGTCTGTTGGATCTCTGAACTGAGGAGGGCCCCACGGGCTGCCACACAGCAGAGACAACCCTGCCCCCAGTACTTCCCAGTTCCAGCGTACTCCAGCCTGGACCTCCTGAACTGCACCAGCCTGCAGGTGACTTCACGGTCTACCTCTACCAAGCCCAGGAGGGCAGGGGACAGAGTAGAAGCTGAGAGTGCCAGGAATGCCCAGCTCTGTGTGCAGAGGAGACCTCCCCGGCATGGAGGAGAGGTGGCCAGAGTCTGCTATCTGGAGCCTCAAGAAGCCCCACGGTGCTGCAGGAGATTCTCCACCTCTTGAACCCACCAGAACTGCTCTTGTCTGGATCCAGCACAGGCAGCCCGGAGCAGCCCAGGCACATTTTCTAGGGCCACAAACTCAAGTTTCTCCCCCAGGAGAAAAGGCATCTCCTGTCCTCTGTCCTCCCCAAAGCTGCACAAGAACAGAGAGGAGTGGGAGAGATTACTCCCATCTCACGTGATGGAGGGACAGAGAGACTTCTGCCAAGCTCTTCTTTGTTCTTATATTGCCCTAGAGAAACCTCATAGCTGTCTCATTGCCACGCTACCCACCTGTGCCCAGGGCTGCCGTGTCATCTGCAGAGGAGGTGGCCTGAGCAACATTTCCAGCTGCAATCACGCAGCCCTACGGCTGGGGACAGGGGGTCTGGGCAAAGAGGGTCTTCAGCAGTAGCCAGCTGGGGAGCCCGGAGGCTGGGCAGTTGGCCTTTCCTCCACAACTCCTCCTCTCCCCCACAGGAGCATCTCTTCTCTCCAGCTTGCCTGGTGTAGAGCAGTGGCCTCCAAAGACTTGCAGAACTGGTCTGAGAGGCTGAGGTGGCTCCAGAGATGCAGATGTGCAGGGGGTGGGGGGACAGGCTGTGGCCCGGGAAGGTTTCTCTTGGATGTAAATAGAATTTTCTATGGGTTTGGGAACTATTTTACTGAAATACGATATTACATACACAAAAATGGTCTCAAAGCACAGAAGCCTCAGTTGTGGGGCTGAACACACTGCAAAAAAAATCTTCTGGGAGTGTGGCTGGGGAGGGGGGCTGCTGGAGAAGGAGAAGTGCTGGAGGGGAGCCAGGCTGACTGCCAGGGACCAGCCTGGCCCACAGCATCCTGTCCTTAGCACGGGCACCGTAAATCCAGCATCACTCAAATGCAAGCACTGGTAGGATCTGGCCTGAGGTTTGTTCTTCCCAGTGCGGTTTGGGCACGAGGGAGGGTGGGGGGAGGGTTAAAGCCATTTCTCAGCTGCAATAATCCTGTCTAAACTGGCCTTTCTGGGGCTGGCTTAGCTTTCCATCCAGGGCGCTTACGTCCTGATGGATTCTCTGACTGTGGCGGGCACTTTACTTCTTCCTATGGAAGCTCTTTGCAATGGGGGACAGATGCAATGTGTTGTTTAATTTGTATTGCACCCTGTGTCCTGCACTCAGACCTGTCACACACCCGCCCTGCGGTCAGCAGCATGACGGAGGTCACCCCAAGCCCTGCAGCACAGGACGATGGGCGCTGGCTGCGTCCTCTCTTCCCAACATTTGGGACTCCTCGGAGGGTGAGTCTACCACGGACAAACCGGAGAGAGCAGAGGTCAGGCCAGTGCCACAGACCTGTGTCCTTGGGGTTTGCTGGGCAACCCTGGTAACGTGGGCTGCAGGATCTGAGGTTGGGAGCTGCCAGATGGCCCCTCTCCAGGTGGTTCGTGGGTCAGATCCTGCAGCGTGGGGTCATTGGGCAGCTGCCGGCTGCAGGGATGGTGGGGCAGGGTTTGCCTTTTCTGTTCAGAGTGTTCACCTCCTCCTGGACAATAAAACTCCTTCTTCCCATGGGCCGTCTTCTTGCCTGGTGTTGTTGCTGTGATGCACAGAGCGGCTTCACCACTTGCAGAGAGCATGGAGGCCTCCACGGCTGCCTTAGAGGCATAGGGGAGGCAGCACTGAGATGGCCACCTAGCCACCATCTTCCTCTGCTCCAGGAAACCTCCCACGCATGACGGTTGCTGCCCTGGGGAGCAGGAGTGTCTGTGGGGTGGCCCACAGGTGCTGGTCAGTGGTAGGGTCCCTGTAGGGGTGGGGGTGTGCTGCAGGCTGGGAGAAGCCTCCCCAAAGCCAAGTCGCTGCTACACTGGAGCATCTCATGCAGGAGATCATGCAAGCACAGGACATACTGGTGCCGAGGTTTCTCTGAACCTCGAGGGTCTCTTGCAGGTTTTCCCAGACTCAGGCTTATCCTCCCTTGGAAATTCAGGATTTTTTTTTTAAAAGCAAAAAAAACTAAACCAAACCAAACCACTAAAACCTCAACCCTCATCCCCTGAAGTCTGAGCTGAAGTAGCTTGTAAGTGAGCTTGCAAAACCCTTCTTGTAGGCATCTAGCTGTGGTTCCAGCTGCCCTCCAGTGAAGGATTTACCAGCATATGAGTTGCAGGAACAAAGAGAAGACCAGCATTTGCAGGAAAGAAGCATATTTTTCTTGCCATATAAAACCAAAAGGGCACTGCAACACAGGGTGGGATCCACGTCACTGCCTGCTTGCATGCCCCCAGCCTTAGCAGCCCTTCAGGGATGGAGGTGACCGTCCCCAGTCCCCGCAGTGAAGCCCAGCTCCACATGCCCACTGTGGGGAAAGGCCAGCCTGGCTCCCCCATGGTGCTGTGCATCCCAGCCCTCCCAGGCACCCCAGCCCCCCTTGCACCAGTTGTCTGTGTGCTACCAAGTTATCCTGCCAGCCCCGACCAGAGCGCCCTTCAGCCCAGTCTCCGCTTTCACCGTTCTCTCCGGAGCCCCCTTTGCCGAAGCACCAGCCCCTGGGCCCAGTGAGCTGCTCCTGGGCCATCTGCCCCGTGCTGAGGGTTGAGCTCACAAGCCCCGCACTCTGTGTCCCCCCTTACACGTCCCATTTTGGTATTTGCATTTCTCGTCACTACCACACACATGACTGCAGGATGCACGTTGCTCCTCCTATTGCTATCCTGTCCCGGACCCACCTCCTTTCCCCACCACCTCCCAAACACATCCTTAGGCATTCGTCTTCCACCTCTCTGGCTTGCTGGAGCCTCTATCTGCCAGATGACTCAAGAAATACGGTCTGAAGGTCACCTCATCCTGCTCCTTCATGTGCATATCCAGTGCACACAGCTGTGCAGGTTCTGCACAGACCCTCACCTCATCACACAGAGAAGGACAGCAACCACGTCACACCTTGCTCATGGTACACTGCTGGCACTGGCCACAGTGGGACAGCCTGGGAACGCTGGGACACGACAGTGCTCAGCGAGGACCCACATTTCACTAATTGAATTTGGTTATGAATAAAGCCAGCGTCCGCATTCTGCAAAACGTACAAAGTTTTCTTACATTCCTCAGTCCCAAAGCAAACACTTGATCCATGGAAGGCTGGATGATGCTGGTGCCTGGCTCCTTCCCCCGGGTACAGGCAGGGGCAGACACACTCAGGTAGGCTGGCCCAGATTCAGAGCTGCTCCACAGCTACTTACACCATCACCTTGTGAAAGACTGTGAGGACCATGCCCAGGGCATCACCCCACTCACAACCCCCAGGAAGATGAGACAGGGTTGTGTCCTTTTTAATAGGTGATTTCTTCCCCTTCTGGAAGAAATTGCCAGGAAAGTGCAGTCCTGGCAAGGGCCAGGCATCGGGGGCTCCTGTCTCTCCAGGACACAGAGCCGCATTTACAGACCTCATGCGTTGCTCCACGTTCCCAAGGCTGAGCCCCACCACAGGCAGTGGCTGGCCAGGCTGGGGACAGGGCTGGGAACCAGGGATGCTGGCAACCAGCTCAGGATTGAAAACCTTGTGGAGAGGGCTTGAGGAATCTTTTCAGGGAGAGGAGCTGGTCAAGAGGCAAACTGTTCCATTTGAGGAGAAGGGATGGAAACTGGCTTATGTATGACAGCAAATAAACCCCTTCATCAAAATAGCCATCAGGATTTTCACACTTTCTTAAATGTCTCCCAAGATACTTTTGTTCCACCTTGCACCGTCGGGAACTGGTCTTTCCTCAGTAAAACAGCTTTCCTTTTCTAGTCACACCCAGTATTACCCCAAGGTACCAATAAGTCATCTCCGAAGCATTTCATTTACAGCTGTACAGGCCAGATTTGGCTGTGTCATTAGCAAGTGAGGCTCTGCGAGCTTTGTGTGCCTGGAGGTGGCAGTCTGGACTTGCAGAGCACCTGCAGAGCCCTGCATGAAGCCACCCGTCTTAGCTCCGCACCCACGCTCAGTTTGTGCCAACTTTATGCAGGTTTGCAGGGGTCAGATGCACTCCGTGGATGGTGTTAACAGATGGTGAACTCTGCTTCGTATTTACTGATATGATTCCTGTCTGATCACATACCAGCTTAGTCTGCCAACAAAAGCTGTATTCCCAAACCACCTTCTCTCTCTGCCTTTAGCACGGTCGTTTAGCATCATGTCCAAGCAAATTACTCAGGATAAACTGATGTAAGATAGAAACATCATCCACAGCTGCTGTTTTAACCCTTGGAAGGGCTATGGGTTAAGTTCTGCATGGGTTTTGAAGTATCCCATAGGTCACGTCTTGGAAACCATCCCAAGCAGCAAGATAGCGGCACAGCTCATCCCAGGATGAACAGAGACTGACAGAAGTAGCTGCTTTGCAATCAGGGCAGGGTTTCCCCACCTTGAGCAGGCTGGGCTTGGGGAGGGATGAGTCGGGACCACAGCAACCCTGACTTTGCCGCGGGGGCCGGGAATGGGTCTGGCTTCAGAGCAGAAACACAGGTCTCTCGGGTTGGGAGGTCTCCCTCTGAGCAGTCACCTGCTGCACTCAGTGGGAGAAGACAGAAACGGATGGCACTTCACCTGCCCTGTGAAGGTGCCTTCCTCTCTCCGTTGGGGTGTAAAAGGGAACCTGGACTTACCGCGACGTACCACGAGTTACATGACATGCATCCCACCTCTGATTCCAGGGCGGTCCTACTGGTCCATGGGATGCAACCCAAAGCATCTCACTCAGAGGGGAGCACCAGGAGATCCCCAGACACACACAGCCCAGCTCCTCAGGGACCCCTGACCCACCCCGCCGCCGCCCGCACAGCCTGGGATTCGTGGTTGTGCTGTGCAGCCCGTGAGCAGGATCCCCGGCTCTCTGCACTCTCAGCGGTTTGTGGGTCCCTCATCCAGCAACCCAGGCACAATCACACCTGCTCTTCTGAGCGGGCTGCCAAATACACACAATATCCAGGCAAACAACAGAGCCTTCCAAATGTCCTGGATGAAAACTCCTGGAAGTTGTGTCTTGGGAAATGCCAGTGCACCATTGCTGCATCTCCTGCTTATGCTGGTCCTTCCAGCAAGGAATTGCAGAGCACCTGCAGGTGCCAGGAAGATTTCTGCATGCAAAGCCGTGAAAACTTCCCTTGTACACCGTGCTGTTTATTCTTGGAAGTAAAAAAAAAAAAAAAAACCAAAACCCAAAACAAAACAAAAACAAAACAAAAACAAAAAACAAAACAAACCAAGAATTTTTTTACTGATTTAGAAAAGATGGAGGCGTTGCACACCGCATAGGAAACTTGTGAAAGGGGTAAAGACATTGAAAACATGTTGATCCAGATGCCCATCCACAGCACTTCATTATGCTGCTGCTGAAAGTAGGCGAAATTGTTCCCAGGCACTCACTGACCTCTTCCTGACCCGAGTCTTTCACTCATACGGATTTCTCATTACTCATCGTATGTTTAATTTCCTCCCTGCCTTCCCATCTCCCCCTCAAGAAGTCATCATGAAAAGTGGCCCTTGTAAGGAGCGGACGGTGGGATGGAGAGTGTGAGTGGGGTAGCGTTCAGCAGACAGCAGCAGATAAGATA
The DNA here is from genome assembly GCF_964199755.1 of Larus michahellis. NCBI lineage: Eukaryota > Metazoa > Chordata > Aves > Charadriiformes > Laridae > Larus > Larus michahellis. Next base: position 1,020,651 of record NC_133911.1, on the reverse strand, counting down.
TCCTTCCCAAACACAGAGAAGGGTGCAAACTAATGGGGGGGTGTCAAAGAGGAGAGGCGAGGGCATGCGGTGCAGGCGATGGTGAGCGGTGATCTTGTGCCAGGACAGGAGCTGAGAGAGCGTGGGGTGAGGGAGGCAGTTTGGGTGCACCGATGGGGCACAAGCTCGGGGACTGATGTGCAACACCGGCAGGGCGTGCTCCGAAGGCACCGTGTGAGCTTACGCCTCCCAGCGCAGAGGAGAGCAGATGGAGATGCAGGAGGTGATGGAGGGGCAGGAGCAGCAGGGTTACACCTGCCCAGCAGGACTGACCCCATCCCGCGTGGACACACCGCAGGGAGGGATAAAACCCCTTTTAGTTCTGGGCTCCTCTAAACCTGTTATCAAAAGATGAGGTTCCTCATTACAATTCCTTTATTTCTCTCACATTCAGAGCTGCCAGCGAAGGGTCAGCAGCACTTATGAAATTTTCAATTCTCACAGGTTTTGAATTTACATGTTTTTTTCTGTGTCTGAGCTGGAAGAAGATTATGAATAAAAGATTAAAATTGGAGGTCTCCAATCATTTAAGAGCAATGCAACAAGCATTTATTCTGTGAACGAGCATAAGCCAAACACCACTGCATGCATACCAAAAATCAGCAGCAAACTTCAAACAGGGACTAAACAAAAGGCTGTGCTCTTTGATGTGGCTCTCTGCTGGGGTGCGGGGAGCAGTGAACCTGGGTAGCTGGAAATCTCTGGGCTCTGTAGGGTCTCAGGAGCAGAGCAACAGCCTCCTTGACTCCAGATGCTCCAGAGGAGAGACAAGTCCCACCAGCTCCATCGATGCTTTTCCATTGCTGAGCCCTGCTAAGAGCTGTTAGCGTCATACAGGAGCATCTTGTGCGAGCGATGCGACTCTTCAAGAGAGAATGGAGGGATGAGTGGTGGGAAAAGGAGGCTGACTAGGACAGATTTGGGTCAACTAGGATGTGGCTGAGAGACTTGGGAAGAGCTGAGGCAGGAGGAACTGGAATGAGCTGAAGAGCACAGGGTAGGTCTGAGTGGGGCGGGAGCTAAAGTAAGAGGCCAGGGCAAGCCATGCCTGGTGTGGAAAAAGGCTTTTCATGACGAGAGGCAATGGCTTATTGAGTATAAACGTTGCAAAGGGAAAAAAAAACAAAAACCTCTAGCAAAATGTTTGGCTTCTCTGCTCAGAGAGATGAAAACAGGATGGGACTTGCTGCTGCATGGACCCTTCTCTGGACACGGGCACATCTCTGTGCGTGTTCTCACCATGTGAAAAAATCCCATGCCTTCCTCCTGTCGGTGCCTGACGGTCCTCCCTGCATCCCCACTCTTACAGGCACTTTGATTTCAGTTCACTCCTTTATCAACAGCATGGTGCTTAAGGGAATAGTCACAGACGCGGCCTGTGGTTCCCAGCACAGGCTCTCTCAGGCTTTGCTGGGGTACGAGACATCCAGCCTGGGGTGAAGCGTTAGTCTCAGTGCTGTTCCCTGCCTCGGTTTCCCTTGCCCTTTGAGAGTCCTGCTCCCATGCCTGAGCCAGGAGCTCAGATCTCACCCCTCCAGCCTACGGGTCCTTTGCCCACACCATGGGCAGGTGCCACCAGATATCTGCGTTTGCAGTGCCCTGGCATTGCCTGTCCAGAGAGCCCCAGTGGCTGGTGCTGGTGAGAGGGGAGGCAGCAGAAGGGCCTGTGGTCAGGAGATGCTGGCAGAACCCCAGCCACGCGCAATAAGGGCATGCCACATCCCTGGAGGGGTCTGAGGGGAACATGGTGCTGTGGGGGCAACCTGATCTGTGACAGGCTACGGCCCCACCATGAAAGTGATGCCGGACAGGACAACTCGGAGGTCCCTTTCGGCAGCCCTGATGGATCCTGTGAAATTTCCAGGCAGTGGAATATCTCTAAGCACCAGATCTCACCTTTAAATGCTGTACATGAAGCACTAAGAAGTTATGATACAGCTTTCAGAGACATTTCCAGGCCTTTCACCTTTTTTATCAGCAAGGGCTCGGCGATGCAGTCGTAGGCAGCATCGCCCCACAGCCTGTCCTGCATCTCTCTCCCCATCCCAGAGCAGCGGTGGGTTTCAGACAAATGTGACAGAGGACAGCAAGCACGGAGGAGCTTGTCTTTCCTCAGGCTTTATGGAAATAGATGACAGCCAGAGAAAGAACGTGCGATGTGGCAGTGCCCCCGCAGACAAGACGGTGGCAGCCTCAGCTTGCGTCTACATATGTCCAGGAGAAGGCATGAAAAAGGGACCTGTGACAGGTCCCTGCAGGTAAAGCTTTGCTTCAAGTTTGAATGAGCCCTGAGACACCATCCTGAAGGAAAGTGCCTCTGAGACTACCTGTACCTCATGTGCTCTGGTTTTCCATACTTTATCCTTGTCCCCTGCTCTCCTGACACTGTGCCTTCAGCTCTCCCTGAAAGCGTCCCACCACCTCCCCTTCACCTTCCTCTCAGGTCCCCCGGGCTGGCCCCACAGCTGCTGGGGGCAATGGGCAGGGTGGTGAAACATCTTTGGTGGTGAGGGGATCTCACGGTGCTCATAACCACGGGTTATTCCGGGTTTCACCCCCCTGCCTGCGTCCTTTGAACAAGGCAGTGCCCAGGGAGGACAGCTGTGATGGGGACGATGTGTTGTCTGCGAGAAGGTGGCAACGCAGAGCTCCTTCCTGGGAAAAACAGAGTCGCAGCCTCTTTGAAATTCCCTGCACACGCATCCCGGGGAGCCAGGAGGGGCACTGAGCTGGGGGGAGCCTGGGTTTTTGTTTTCTCTGTGCAGAGTGCCTGTCAGAGACGCCCATCCCCGGGAGGACAGGATGGACAGATGGACGTGGATGGGCTGAGCAATGCTTGTGGTGGGCTGCGGGGAGCTCCCTGCGCTTTAATAAGCCCTCTGGCTTCAGCGCTGACAGCCACGGCCGCCGACTCTCTGCCCTTGCAAAGCGGTGCCTTCAGATTGATCCTCTCCCAGGACTGCTCCCACTGATGACAAAATCTCTTCCTCAGCTTTTACACATCCTCATTTTTGGCAGCCAAGCCCTCAACACCGCTCCTTTGCCACGGGGACTCAGTCCTTCCCTCCGGGCACAGTCCTCCTTGCCCGCCCTGCTCTTGTTGAGCATCCTCAGGGTTCCCGTGCAGCCTGGCAAAAACTTTGTTCTCTCAGCCTATAATGGCAGGAGAAAGGCTGGGGGTGACAAACAAGCTGTTACTGGGGAAATGAAGATGCTCAAGGGTGAGACGTGCCAGGTCCACCCCCAGTTGTCCACCAGCCTGGTGAAACTCCCCTGGGAAGATGGGTAGGTCTGTGCCAGGTACATCTCTCCAGTGTCCTGCATGCTCTTGCTCTTGCTTGTTTTTCCAAGCCTACTACCATTTCTATGTTCACGTTTACTTTTCAAGCCCCTCTCAAATCCCAGTGCATTGCAAAGAGGGGAATGTAAGAGTAGTTGATGAAAGGGACACAACAGCAAAGGCCGCTTTGTGGTACACAGGGTTGGCACCTGGGACCGTTTTTCAAGGGCCAGCATTACAGCTGGGGTGAGATTCCCCATTTTTCTAAGGCTGTTCAGTGTCCGTGGGAGGCATTTGTGATGGCAGCCCACAGCTCTCACTTCTGCCAAGTGGCTGTCTCTCGCTGAGCCTGTGTGTTTGTGTAGGTGCTGGGAGCTGAAGCGTGGGATGAGAGAAGATACAGACAGACGTGTCGTGAGTTTACAGACTTGATGGTGAGAGGAGGTAGGCAAGGCTCCATCTGGAGGTGCTGTGCAGGAAATTGCAAGCATTTTTGCTTGTTTGCCCCAAACCTTTCTTTTCCCTGTTGTGGTTTCAGCATCTTCCCTTGTGGCAGCAGGGGAAAGGAAACGGGCAGCTTGTGGGGGCCAAAATGTGTGTGTCTTGCCCTGGGTCACCTCCAGGAGGTTGCCTTTGCCCTCAGGTGAGTCTCTTGCTGTCACAGGCTACGAGTGGGGATGCTGGTCCCTGGGTCCAGACCATTCCTTGTGCACAGGTCCCACCACAGGACCTGCTGCGTGCACACTGCTGTGCAGGCTGAGCAGTGCAGGATGCCACCCTACCTCCCAACCCTGCGGGACGCCCGGAGCCTGTCGAGTTCAATCAGCGTCTCACCCTTTCGGTCATTAGCCGAGAACACTTTAGCATCCTCTGTGGCCCTGGGAGGAGGGGAAGAGGTGCCACAGCCTCATGACAATCCCTGACCAGCCCGAGCCTCAGCAACTGCTGCTGCCAGTCCCTCCTTTGCCTCCTCCTCCATGGGGACATTGCTCTGCTTCTGCGTTGTTCCGCTGCCCTTGAGCCTGGATTAGCCTGCCTCCATATCTTCCTGGAGCAGGACAGATCTACTTTGGGGAGGAGGTGTCTTCCCTGCCAGTGACCCTCCTGGCACGGCAGGGCTGGGGGGAGCTGCCTGGGAATGCCTCCAGACCTCTTTATTTGACGCTGAAGTGTCTCATCAGGTGTAGGTGAAAAGTTTTGGGAGTTCAGGAGATGGCTTCTGGCTGAAAGCAGGGCGCAGTGCAGGCAGTCCCAGGGAGCCAGCAGTGTCTGCTGCCTGCAAGCAGGGGGTGCAGGGGCGCCCAGGTTTTTCACCGGCTCTGCCTGCACTCTGCCCCTGGAGCCTGCACCGCTGGCATGGCAGCAGCAGGCAGCCCCTGCCCTCCTGGAGTGCAGCCAGGGGGGTTCAAGACAACTGGACTGTGGCCAAGTAATGCTTCATGGAGGGCAAGACCCACCAGCTGCTACTGAACCGCCTGTGAATCTCTAAACTGCTGGTATTTTATGTGCTCTTGACAAAACTGATGGGCTCAGAGAAGGGGTGGAAGTGAGGTAGGGAGGGAAGGTTGGTGGGATGGATGGATGGAGTGTCCTGCAGACACCCATAAGTCGCTTTCAGCCAGCACCAGTATCTCCATCAAACCCAGTTACTTGTCCGTGCTGGGTCCCTGAAACGTGTGAAAGGCAAAAGCAGAGAGTGGTTTTGGGAGACAGAAGCCCAACACGGAAGGGAAAGGCAGCAGGGTCTCCCCAGTGACAGGGTCCCCAGCTGCTACCTGCTGGTGTACTGGGATGGGGGCGCTGGGGATGGGCACCAGTAAAGGGCCAAGCCTCTGGAGCTAAAACGGGAATTTTCTGTCTAGGTCCTCTGCCCTTTTTGTCAGAGCTCCAAGAGGAGTGGAGATGGCTGCTTGCCCATTTGTCTAAGTCCCAGCTTGCCTGTCCTTTAATCCTGTTTTTATCTCTTCCTGCTTATCAGCATTGATCACGGGCTCCGTCAGCCTCCCCTTCCCTGCACGCCTCCCTCCACTGTCCCTGCTGAGAGCTTTGCGGCAAAGCACCCCACGCAGCGGCTCACGTCCCCTCGCTCTTGCGGCAGAGACCTTGGTTCAGCTCCTGCTGCAGGCTGAGGTCTGCAATCTGCTTCCCCTGGACCGGCAGCAGCTCTGTGCAGCCTGCTGATGGGATCTGCATCCCACACTCCCATCCCACAGCAACAGGGATTTTGGAGTCTCTTGCTGACAAGGCAAAGCCCCTAAAGAGACACTTTTCAGGGGCAACTGAAGCCTAGTTGGTGTCTGCCGTGGGTCCTGTCTTATCATAGGATCATAGAATGTGTTGGGTTGGAAGGGACCTCTAAAGGCCATCTAGTCCAACCCCCTGCAGTCAGCAGGGACATCTTCAACTAGATCAGGTTGCTCAGAGCCTCATCAAGCCTGGCCTTGAATGTCTCCAGGGATGGGGCCTCCACCACCTCTCTGGGCAACCTGGGCCAGTGTCTCACCACCCTCAGTGCAAAGAACATCTTCCTAATGTCTCACCTAAACCTGCCCTGCTCTAGTTTAAACCATTGCCCCTCGTCCTATTGCTCCACGCCCTTGCAAACAGCCCCTCCCCAGCTTTCCTGGAGCCCCTTCAGGGACTGGAAGGGGCTCTAAGGTCTCCCCGGAGCCTTCTCTTCTCCGGGCTGAACCCCCCCAACTCTCTCAGCCTGTCCTCACAGCAGAGGGGCTCCAGCCCTTGGATCATCTCTGTGGCCTCCTCTGGCCCCGCTCCAAGAGGTCCATGTCCTTCTTGTGCTGAGGGCTCCAGAGCTGGACACTCATCTTGCCAGCCATGACCAGCTTGGGCTTCCCTGGGCTCCCACCCACCACTAGCAGCATCAAGGAGCAACTACCCCACAACCAGGGGCCAAGAAAAGCCTCCAGAAGCAGAAGAGATGGAGCAAAGCCCTGTACAACCCACTGCTTTGCTGATCTTCAGAGGCCAGAACCTGAGAGCGGGTGAGCACCGACTTGAGCTTACCTGGGACATCACTGACTCACTGGCAAGTCTCAGCTGCCCTCCTGCAGCTGTGCCCCAGCCCATGCACAGCTCAGCCCGTGGCTCCCCTCTCCCCTGGCCCCCTGCCATGGTCCTGGGCTCCCTCCCACGCCGGACAGGGCTCCCCTACCTTTTGCACTGGGCTTTATCTGCTCAAGTGGAGCAAAGCATGAAATATGAATGAGCCGCCGCAGCCTGTCGCGTGCTGCTGGGCTGGACCCTGATTCGATTAGCACTGATGTTTCTTTCATGAGCGAGAGGCTTTCTCCTCTCCACAGCCCTTTGCTGCAAACGCTGAGCTCAGTCACGGAAGCAGACGGCTGATTAACCACCCGCTGCCTGCCGCTGCTCCTGCCTGCCGTCCGTCCGTCCGCTCCCTCCCTCCTGCCCCTGCCCCTGCCCCTGCCCGCCGCTGTACCCCGCCACCTCCTGCCGCTCTGGAGCCAGCCCCGCTGCCTGCAGCCTGCTCTCCCTGCTGCCGCCGCCGGCATCTGGCCTTCCCCCTCTCCCGAGGCTGGCATTCACTGCGGGCGCTTCCTACGCCGAAGGCAGGGCTGTTCTCACAATGTGATGGGGCTGGATACGGCCGGACACGGAGCAGCTCTGCTAAGGGAAGAGCTGGTCAGACCCTGCCCAGTGTGGAGACCGTGGGTCAAGGTGTGACACCGGGTTCCTCCTGCACGAAGGACGCAGCTTCTGCTTCTGCTCCGGAGACACAGGGTCGGCTCCCAAACAGGCTGATAAATGCTCTCTCTTCAGCAAGATCTTGATGATTTTCCTAATGACCAGGCCTGCAGAATAAGCCTGGCTCCTGAGAATTCAGCTGGGTTATTTCAGGCAGCTAATTGTACCTAGCAAGGACGTTCCTACTGTTCATATTTTTCAGTTATCTGGGACAATGTGAGCGCTAACGGACTTCCCCAGAGCTGCTCTGTGGGGCAGGGAGAAGGGGACGCAGCAAAGATCATAGTGCATCTGTCTCTCTCTGTGCCCCTGTGTTTTCGTAAGGTAACCTTGAAGCCTGTGTGTATCATCAGCTTTAAAACTTCGTGCATCCCAACTTGCCTCAGCTTTCTTTGTGCAAGAGCAGCCATTCCTCCCTGGCTCCATCCACACACACAAGCATGTGGCTTGCGCTCAGCAGGAACTTGGTTGTCTCTTTCCCACGTGAGCAGCCGCAGGAGGCATCAATGGCACAGGAACTTTGCACAGAATTAAATGCTTGAGTGTCTACAAAGGGCTGGGTAATTCTGCAGCTAAAAACATTCCCTCTGCCTTTTGCACCCCTGAATTGCATCCACGCTGTTCATCACGTGCACACATAAAATTTCCCGGGCAGTACTGACAGGGGACAAAAAATCTCCGTCTGTGAAGATTTTCAGCTCCCAGTTGCCCCAGGGCAACCTGATCTGACTTTGAAGTCAGCCATGCTTGGAGCTGGGGGCCGGACTGTGGACCTCCACAGAGGTCCTTGCAACCCAAATCTTTGGCTCAGCCTCATTTCGTGACAGCCCTGGCAACTCAGACCCTCTGGGCTGTGCGGTTTTGCTCTTTCCCTGCTGGAACAATCCAGTCCTTCCTCTCTGGTGTTGCTTTGCCCTGGGAAAAGCTCTGTTCTTTCTTACACGTGGATTTCAGTCGCAGCCGTGCCCCACCAGCTCTGTTCCCACCCAGAGACTCATTGACCTTCAATGGGTGCAATTCAGAAGGTGGAGCAGTTAGCTCCACAGCTAATTTTTCTCTCTGCCCACACGTGGTGTGACTTCTTGGGTGCAGTTTGAGAAATGCTAGTGGCACCGTTAATGTGGGTGGACCGCCTACGCCAGCTCTCCGTGCCTCCCCTGCACTGCCCCGTAGCCAAGGGCGCAGGGGTTTCCACGCTCTTCTGCCCACGCTCCAAGGAAAGGTAACGTGACAGAGCAGGAACGACCTCCAACACATGACAGGTATAAGCCAGTCTGCTGAAATAAATGGAGTAGTGACGGGCCAAGAGCTGAGACGCTGTAAAGCAGCCTAAATGCACTGACTTCAGCGCTTCAGCCTCCAAAGGGCTGACCTAGTTCTTACCGCCCAGTCCCACTGCCCCTCCTGGGGCATCTGTTTTTGGGAGTACATCACCCAGGGATGCAGCCCTTCCCTGGCAGCAGCCTTTGCTACCTCCCTGCCCAGCGGGTGGGCTGCCTGCTGGGATGCTGCTTCCAGACGCTTTCCGCCGCTCTGCCTTTGCCTCCTGCGCGGGGAGGGCAGGGATGGAGGCAGGCAGCGGCGAGCAGCGATCCCGCGGCCCTGGGGAGCACTTGACACGCGATTCCTCTCGCACAGACAGCGCTTTACACGCTATTGCTGGCACAACACAGTGAGCGGCCAGGGGTTTCTCTGACACACACGCTTTCCCCTGCAGCTCCCTGGGCTCATCCTTCTCCCAGCCATCATACCAAAGCCAGCGGGTGCTGCTCTGGCGGTCTGTGCTCATCAGAGGCCGGGGGAATGGCAGCAGAGCCAGCTCATTGCTCTGCCTCCCCTCCCTTTGCTCTGCTTTCCTCTTCCCCTCCAGTCCTCACTGTCCAGCTGCCCCAGGCCACCAGTGAAGCCTTGATGGGGATGGGGATGGCTTTCCCCCCACAACATCGCTTGTGGGAGATGACCATCCCAGCCATAGCAAGCAATTAGCCACCCCACCAGCCCACTATGGTTAATGGATCATTTTTCAAATTGAATTTATCATTCTTTGTCTGTCTTCTCCCAGCTCCAGCGGACAGTGGACTGACAGCCCTACCGTGGGCCAAACTTGGTGGTACAAATCCAGGCCCTTCCTGTGCTGGTTACAATGGTCCTGCCCTGGAAGGTCTCCGCTTACCCTGCAGCTCTTCGTGGTCCCTCACCCATTCTGCTGTACCCAGCCTAAAGCATGACCAGACCCTATGTCTACCATGGGGTGATAACACCTCCAGGTGTTCCTGAATCCTGGGGCATTTCTCCAGCTCTTGCATTTCAGTTTGGGGTCATTTACGTGCACAGAGGGTTCAATATGTTTTTTCCTCTACGTATTTGTCTGTGGTGCAGTTCGTCTGGGATGAAGTGACCGTGGTCAGCCAGATCAAGCCTAATCTGGGGCTCAGAGCTCCAGTAAAGAGGGACAGGGACCCCTGAGGGCAGACTGAGTGCCTCTGCCAAGCGGACCATCACTAGATGCTACAAGTGCTGGAAGGGAAGGACAGCAGACGTGCTGTGGAGGCAATGCCAGCTGTGGCCACCCAAGCACAGGAGATGCCGCAGAGGACCCAGTCCAGGCAGGAAATTCAGGGTTTTTGGAACTGGGAATGTCCTAACCAAAGGGGAAGCACTAGCCCATGCTGCTGAAATTTGCCTACCAAAGGTTAAATAGCTGATGTGTGCAAGAGGATGGTTAGGGGGGACCTCTGGTTGCCCATGTCAAAGCTATCAGAGCAGAGATGTTGACCCTGGGGGGATGCAGAAGGATGGTCCCCTGCCCAGAGATGCTCTGCACCCTGGCACGGTCCGGTGGGGTGGCTGGTGAGCCCTGCACAGCCTGTGGCTGCAGAGGATGGTGGGTGCACTCCTCTTCTCCCGGACATCAGGCTTCGGACTCCATCTGCTGTAATAAAAGTGAAATTTCCCTGGCTTATGTTGAGCTGCCTGTGCTGGGGAAACGCGTGGCACTGCCGGTGCTCAGCAGTGATCAGGATGAAACTAGGGCAGGCAGGGAGGAACTGGGCTGTGGATACAGCCTTGGGAGGCATAGGTATTTCCCAGGAAGGCTGAAACCTCCACTCAGCTTGATTAACGACGATGCCAGGAGCGGTGTAGCTCAGCAGAAAGAGGACAGAGGCCACTCCAGCTGGTCCTTCCAGCATCACTCACGTCAGTCAGGGCTTTTTGCTGCATCCCTGTGTTACGTGAAAGTTTTCTGTGTGCATGTGCTGCCCGGGTGCCCAGCACCAGGGACCAGAGGAGCTGCCACCCCGATTTCCTAACGGAGTGTCCCATCAGGGACGCAGGTCTACATGGTCACGCATGCACCGAGCATGCACAGGACAGGTCCGCAGTGCTTTAGCAGCAAAAAGCTGCTTTGCCTCTTGCCAGCACTCTCCCCGAGTAGTCTGGGGCCGTGTGTCCAGATGGGATGCCCCTGCTCCTTTGTCCACATCCCAGGGCTGTGTCTCTCCCGGTCCATGCCCCTCATACCCTGCACGGCAGGACTCTGTAGCCAGCTGTGTTTGCTGCAGGGAGAGGAGGAAACCAAGCCCTGGCTTCAGGGCAGGACTGGATGCAGCTCTGATGCCGGGTGCAGGGTTGGCCCTGCCTGCACCCCTTCTCCTGGCTGCCTGGGGCTGCCTGCTCGCGGCTCTGCTGGCAGGGACGTGTGGGCAGCTCCTGCCCATTTATGTGTGAGAAAAGAGAAAATACAGACTGGTGATTTTCTCTGGGGGGCTGAGCACAGATCAATCTCACTGTGCGCTGTGAAGCCTAAAGGACACCTTGAAAACTTCTTTTGTCAGGGAAGAAGCTCATTTCTCTCTCCCTGGGGCTCCCTGGGGACTTCCCAACAGATTTCCAGCATCTCAGAGAGCATCTTCCCTATGCCTGCTTCCCCCAACTCCTGTCAGCAGAGCATGCCCATGGGCTGCCACCGAGCCCTGGGCAGGGGATCCCTGGGCTGGGGTGCAAGGGGCACCATTTTCACGGATGTGTGTTTTTCCCCAAGGTCATTGCAGTCTCTACTCTTTGTGGCCTCTTCCCAAGAGGCCGCATATCCCTGGACAGTGGGGAGAGAATTTCATCCCAGTCCTACCAGTCCTGGCACAGGGGCAGAGTTGGGTCTCCCATGCTCTCTCCCTCTTTGGCTCAGCCACACAGGATCAGGCATGCAGATGTCTGCAAGGGGTGGGACATCTTTGCAGGGCCAGCTCAGCCCTCACCTGTCCCAGGTGACAGCCGAGGAGGTCATCCTCCCCCTCTGCTCTGCCCTGGGGAGGCCACAGCTGGAGCGCTGGGTCCAGTTCTGGGCTCCCCGGTTCCAGAAGGACGGGGAACTGCTGGAGAGGGGACAGCAAAGGGCCGCCAAGGTGCTGAGGGGACTGGAACCCCTCTCTGATGAAGAAAGGCTGAGGGATTTGGGTCTCTTCAGTCTGGAAAAAAGACGGCTGAGGGGGGACCTTATCAACGCTGATAAATACTGAAAGGGGGGGTGTCAGGAGGATGGGGCCAGGCTCTTCTCAGTGGTGCCCAGTGACAGGACAAGGGGTAACGGGCACAAACGTGACCGTGGGAAGTTCCATCTCAACACGAGGAGGAACTTCTTTGCTGTGAGGGTGGCAGAGCCCTGGCACAGGCTGCCCAGAGAGGTGGGGGAGTCTCCGTCTCTGGAGACATTCCAACCCCGCCTGGACGCGTTCCTGTGCCACCTGCTGTGGGTGACCCTGCTCTGGCAGGGGGCTGGACTGAGTGATCTCCAGAGGTCCCTGCCAACCCTACCATTCTGTGATTCTCTGATTCTGTTAAACGCCTGGGCGGAGGGCCAGGTCAGGACATCGGCAGCATCCCTGCAACTGCAACCAGGCCCAGCACAGTGGGTGGATTCAGGTTTCCACAAAACACGAGTGTCTGTCTCCTCCCTTCCCATGACGGCTGCTCCCTCCATCCCTCCTGGCTCATCCGGCTCCCAAGCCTGGCTATGCATCAGCCTCTTTACTTGGCAGAGAGGACAGAAACCCCCATGGAGAAGGGGAAACAGAATTTGGGGCCAGCAGACACCTTAAAGACCGTCCCCCCATCCCCTTGTCCTGCCCCACAGCTGCTTATGGCAGGCTCAAATTAGGGATGAAACGTTAACGGGACAAATCCTCATGAAGGCGACAAGCAGCACACTGGCTTTTCCAAGACAGGCACCACCACAACATACCCCCAACCCTTGGGCAAACTAAGGTCACCCCAGCCCTTGCCTTGCTCTGGATGGGAGAGCTCGACGCATGTATGGAAATGTCCCCATGTCCCATAAACTCCAGTCAGGGCCCCTCATTTTGATACTGTAATTTAGCAACATGAAAACAGTTGCATTCTGAAATTAAGCATACAAGGAGCTCTCCTTAAGCTGGGGGAATTATTTCCACATCATTTCAAATTTTCTGCTCTATTAATTTCCCTCTAGTCTGTCATTTTCTTCATTTGTCCCAAGGCTCCGGGGGTTCAGCACAGCCAGCACTATGCACGATGCATGGTCCCTTCTCCTCGGGCCAGATCCTGGCGGCTGTCTGGGCACCTGGCTTTCTGGATCCCTGGAGGCTCAGCCAGGTCCTGGCTTGAGGCTGCCCCAGGGTGATGGATGCTCCTCCAGCTCAGCATCATCTCCAGTCCTTCGAAAGGAGACCTTGCACTAAGCAAAGGGACAAGACGCCGCCCTGGTGCCTGCCTGCATCAGGCATCCCCCAGCAGTGTGTCCCCTCTCAGCAGGCTCCCACCTTGGCCCTGGGCTGGAGGGGGCTTGGGAGGGGCCTGGACCGGGATGCCTGGCCATTCTGCAGGGGTGCCGGTGGGGGCTGCTGCCACTGCTTGTCCTCTCCTAATACTACACCTGGTGGCATGGAGGGCTGGTGTTGGCAGCCTGCAGCGAGGAGTTGTGCTCTCGGAGGCCGGCATGTTCAGCTGGGCGTGGGGCAGAGAACCCCACAACCTTTGCCTCAGCCTCTCCCAGCCCGGGTCCCAGCGCAGACGGGGAGCACAGCCCCGTGCTTCACCCCTTTCCTCTGCCTTGGAGCTCACAGGCACACACTTGAGTCCTTGAAATGGGAATCAGTCTGAAAAAGTTTAAATGAACTTCAGCTCTTGATCAACCCCTGGTCAGGTTTCCAAGATCTTCTTTGCAATCTCCTTTGCTTCTCACCTCTGCTCGCATCCCAGCCCAGGCTGGTGGACTGCAGCAGGATTGCCCCCCTGCTAAACACTGTCACCCTCACCGTTTGCTCTGTCAGCGTCTCAGCTGCTTTCAAGGGCTTCTTGTTTGGGAATGGGGAGGTACCAGCTGCTCTACAAAGGGCCACAGCACTGAGACTGTGGAGGGCTGGAAGGTCCCTGGATGCCGTGCAATCAGAGGACGGTGCTGCAGGGATGGGCGTGTGGTCTCTTGTTGGGATGCAGCCTGAAATCACGCTCTTGGAGCACCACATCAGAAGCACAAGGTAGGAAAGGTCCTCTGCTGCAGAAAGATGGGTTTGCTATTCGGTGTTGCTGACCCGTGTGTCCCAAGGAGCTTATTATTTGTAGTCCATCTGCTTCCTCCATGTGTTCGATTTGCACCCTCGGTTATCCAGCGCCTGGGCTAGCCTGAAGGTGGGTGAGCACTGAGGGGTTTTTGGCTGTGTTTGGATGTAGCACCCTACTCACACCCTACAGGGATCCTTCCGTAGGGACCCCACAGAGCCTGGCTCAGAGATGATGGCAGTGACCCCTCCTCCCCCCGACATTTTCATCCTTCTGCCTCACTTTCAAGCTGCTCTTCCCAGGTGATCTCTGCTGTTCTCGATAACTTCTGCTATTCAACAGCAATCTGCCTTAAAAATCCACTGCCACACTAACACTGTGTTGCCTTTCCATCAACACCCAGCAGCTGAGCGATGGATGCTGGCAGAGGACTGTGCTTAGGCCGCTTGTATAAAGAGATGTATTTCTGCTAATGTTCTTATGGTAGATGGAGAGTGGCCAGTTTCAGCTCTTTTAATTTCGATGAGAGGCAGAATAATACCATATCTTGGTTTGCTCTTCCCTGCAGCCTCTCTTCATTAGTAAACAGGTGCCTGGAGAGCAGTGGGCAGAGGAAGCCCTTTGCCTTTCCACGGGGTGCCATCTGTGTCGGAGCTGATGGGGGCCACGGGGGACGTTCAGCACATATGAACACCCTGCAAAGTTCTTTCCAGTGTCTGCCTTGGGATGCTGGCCTGCGTCTGGTCTCTTTCAAGTGGTGCTCAGGAGGTGCCTGGAGACCTCCTGGGAGTGCCCACTCTCCCTGGGCACCCAGAGGAGAGCAGCGCAGCAGAGGCAGGTCAGAGCCCATCCTCACGCTGCTCTTGCCTCCTGCCAAGTGAACACGACCCCAGAAGGCTGTTCCTGTAACCTGTCCTTGGACTAGTCCCATGGCTGAAGTAGAGCACTTCCCACCCAGCAGCCACCACGGCTCATGCTGTTAGTAGTAGAATTGACAGGAGTACGTATGCTGGTGCGTGGAAAAAAAACTTCCTGCTCCCAAAGTTTTTTTTTCTGGTCACCTGGAAACCAGGGTTGTAATTATTCTCTGCCCTCCACCCCGATCTGTTGTATTCTGTCAACGTGGAGGGTTAAACCTGGAGCTGTAAAGCTGGTGACAGCCACGCAGAGCCGGTGGAGCAGATGGCCTGTGTGCTCCCGTTCAACAGCAGGCCACCTCCTTACCTGCTTCAGGGTCTCAGCTGAGCTGGGAGGTCGATGATCCTCCATGCCAGATGTTGCGAGTCCCACCTGCCAGCCTGCCTCCTGCTGACCGGGGATGGCTGTCCAGCCCTGTCCCCTCTGTCTCCCCGTCTCCCCCCTTATTCCTGAGATGTCTGAGCCGCTCGCGTTGTCTCCTGGCTCTAGATCTCATATCCTCCCTGCCCTTTGTGGTTTACTGTGGCTCTCTTGCAGACATCTCGCTTCGGGACTGATGCCCTGCTTGGGCTCTGCCCCTGTGCTTCAGGTGAGCACTGGAACCAGGATGCTCTCCAGCGTTGGGGGCTGGATTAATCCCCCTGCTCCCCAGTCTTCATACATTCACTTCCCCATGGTGGTCCCTCATTAGCATCCCACTGCTGTCCTCCAGCTGCTCTCCCTGTTTACACCATTTCAAAGACTGATAGGACTTTATGAATCATTTATCTTAAGCAGCAATTATTGTACAAACAAGTTATTAATACTGTGGCTATCAGCTCGCTCTAAACATCAGAGACAAAGCGTGAGGCATAAACATTGCAGAAGATGGATTGAAAGAAGGATTGTTTCGGTCAAGTGAACCCCCCCCCCCTTCCCCACTCATACAAGCAATTTCAGGGATGCCTGTGGGGTACCTGGTTGAAACAGCTCTCCAGTGTGAGGCTCAAAGGCAGAAGGCAGGGACAGTCTGGCAGGAACAGGGCAGCAATGAAGAGGTGAAGTGACCATCCTGCATCAGGCTGAGCATGAAGCCATGTCATACATACTAGAGCCTTTGCAGGGCAGCCCTGGAGAGGGGCCTGCCAGTGGATGCCCCAGAGGAGTGGTGCCTCCTCCCAAACATCACCAGTTGCCTTTCACAGTGATAAGAGCCCTGGGAGCTCAGGAGGGTGTGAGGTACCTTCAGCTGGCCGGGCTGAGCAGCTCCTGCAGCTCCGTCTCAGGGAGCAGGACTCACCTGCCCGGATGGACGCCGGCAGGGGCCAGGGGCTAAGGAGGCTTCAAAAGTCGTATGGCAGCATGTGAGGAGAGTGATGCTCCAGCACGGTGTATTCCAGGGCAACTTTCAAGAAAGAGAAATGCCAAGCCGTCTGTAAAACGATGCCTTCCTGCAGGAGGGCAAACAACACAACCCTCAGCAGCTGGTCAGCAGGGAAAACTTCAAAGCTGAAAACAAAGCCAATTCAGTCACAGCTGCGAATCCTGATAGGATAAATTGTGTTTGCACAACCTCAATTACTTCAGTTAATTTGCGATATCATACACAAGGTTTCCTGGTGACAACCAGCACGGCAGTATCACTCCTCTGTCCCCTACAGCACCCGTAGGCCATGATCCAACCCAAGCCCCGGGGAAGCACAGGAGTGGCCCAAACCGTCTGTGGGAGCAGTGAGCGCCCCACGGGGAGCACCCTGAGCCAGGCTGGCTTGGGCTTTCCTGGGAGCAGTTGCCAGACCACCCCTTAGGACTCGTCAGCCCTGTCCTGGCCATGCTGGATGAAACAAGGAGTGCTTCAGTGCATGAAAACACGGCAGGGCATTAGAACACCTCTCTCATGATGAGGGGACTGGAACCCCTCTCTGATGAAGAAAGGCTGAGGGATTTGGGGTCTCTTCAGTCTGGAAAAAAGACGGCTGAGGGGGGGCCTTATCAATGCTGATAAATACTGAAAGGGGGGGTGTCAGGAGGATGGGGCCAGGCTCTTCTCAGTGGTGCCCAGCGACAGGACAAGGGGTAACGGGCACAAACGTGACCATGGGAAGTTCCATCTCAACACGAGGAGGAACTTCTTTGCTGTGAGGGTGGCAGAGCCCTGGCACAGGCTGCCCAGAGAGGTGGGGGAGTCTCCGTCTCTGGAGACATTCCAGCCCGCTTGGAGGCGTTCCTGTGCCACCTGCTCTGGGTGACCCTGCTCTGGCAGGGGGTTGGACGGGGTGATCTCCAGAGGTCCCTTCCAGCCCCGGCCAGTCTGGGATTCTGGGATTCTGTGATAGGGGCCGGGTTAAAACGGGTGAGACAAGCATGTGGAATGTGCAGTGGGGAGCGAGGGGCTTCGTCTCACCTCGCAAGGAAGAGACGTGGGGCGGGGAGGGTTGAAGCCCTTGGAGGAAAGGCTGGTGTCAGGTCCGGGTGGAGAAATCAAGCCCACAAGGCTGACACATCTACACCTGCCCTTGGAGAGGAGAAAGATGGATTTCGGCACTGCCACTGTGCGAGCAGCCCCGGTGTGCCGGCAGGGCGGCTCTGCCTGCTGGCTGCCAGGCACGTGGCTAACGGAAGCTGAAAGCATCATCTCCTCCGCTTGCCCGGGCCATCCCCAGTGCCGGCACGTGCGGCACATGCTGGCCTCTCTCTGCACCCCCCCGGGGAGCGTCCCCTGCGTCGCAGCCCCTCGGAGGCTCCTCGGCGCGGGCGAGGGTGTGGTTCGCAGTTGCTAGAGCCGCAGGAAAGCTTTTTTAGCGACTTCTTCAAAGCTGGTGTGTTTGAGGCTGGGGTCACAGCGAGGCCATTCCCTGTCGCTTCTCCGCGAGCTCTTCCCCCAAAACACACAATTCGTTTTCAAACGAATTGAAATGAATCACCTCTACTCCACAGACAAACTTTTCTCCCCCTCGTTCTCCTTTGAAGATGTTCACAACATGTTGGAGTTATCAAGACTAATTTTAGAGGAAAACAGAAAAAAAATATGCAAACTACAGACTCAGGCCCCTGAAGACTAAAGCGCTGTCTAAGAGCTCTTCTAAGGCGTGCAGATGCAATAAGGCTGCCTTATCTTGGAGTCAGCGCTGGAGTAGAGAGCCACGTAACGAGGGACTATTTCCCATCTGCTGCATAAATCTAAAGTTACTTCAGGCAGAATGAGGAATCAGAAGATACTTCAAAGGCATTTGAGCTCTGTATCTGTGTCAAACCACAGCTCTAAGCACTCTGTGTTGCCCTCCTATTAAAGATGAACTTTTGTACTCTGTTAGACATCTTAAAAAGCATAAAACATAAGTTCATTTGCTTTTCAAGTACTCCCACCCCCACCCCCTGCTCAGCTCCTTTGCAAAACAGTGTATTTGTGAACAAACAACCCCGGTTTTCCTGCAGAGGTTTCATCTTCCCTGCCAACACAGGTGGGCTGGGCTGGGTGCAGCTGCGGTTCTCCAGCCTTGCCCGGCACCGAGGGGAAATGTCATCTCGGTGTCAGCGGCAGGCTGGGACCAGGCACCCACTTCCCACGGACACGTCCCCAGCATTGTCTGGGCTGAAAATGTTTGTGCCAGGGGAGACGCAGCTCTGCCCTGCCGGGGACCTGGGGAGGTTTGCTTGGGAGGAGGGCGAATAAGGCTGACTGTCAAGATAACCCTTTTCCTTGTGGAGTTTGTGGCTTTATCAGCAGTTTTTGCAAAATGAGATGAAATGGGAAGGTTTTTCAGCCGTGAAAATTAATCACTTCATTTTAAGCTAGCGCTAAGCCCCATGGACTCGGGTCCTCATGGGGTGCTGTGGCACCCCCACACAGGTTGGTAGCTGCGGTACTCTGCAGGACCCCACGCACCACTGCCGCAAGCACTGTGGGAGATGCTGGCTGGGTGGCGGAGAAGAGAGCACAGCCCAGGAGGCCCTTGGTTGGAATTAATTTATGGCGTTGAAACAAAACAAAGGGCTTTGCTGTTTCCAGAATCCGCTGTGCATTTGCCAACATATCTAGTACTTTACATGGTATTTCTTGACAGGACTGTAGCTCTGCTTCTTTAATGAGCAACAGTCCCATTACGGATGGGGCAGCCGGGAGGGAGGGTGCCCCAAGAGGTGTCCACAGCCAGGACCTGGAGAGGATGGGAGAGTCGAGGCCAAGCAAAGCCTTCAAAACCCCCAGGGTCTGAAGGGAATATTTGTCAGGGGCTGTGGGGAAGAAAGGTACAAGAAGAGAAGGCAAAAGTGTCAGGAAGAAAGAGAAGAAGACATGGGTAGGGCTTTTTACAGAGAGATCAGAGGCGGGGACCACAGTGGGAGTAATTAGGGGTTTGTGATTCAGGTGTGAGACAAAAGGAGGGGAGCGTCCATAAGGGAAGAGGAAACAGAGAACAAGGAGGAATTCAGAGTCTGGCAGCAGACGGGCAGGAGGGGATTTGTGCAAATGCAGTGAGAGAAGAGCCAGAGGACGAGCAAAGGAGGACGCAGGTACGGTATAGCAGGCTTGCAAATGGCTGCAATAGAGAATTTCTGTGCTGTCTTCCTTGGAGACGGTGCAGCCTCAGCAGAGGTGAGGGCTGCGCAATGCCAGTACCTGGCAAAGTCACAGGGATGAGGTGGGGTGTCGGGTGATGCAAACCAGGGGTGATGGGCAGAGCCATTCACTGCAGCATCCCTATCACCTGTGCTGTATTCAGGAGAGAGGGGGGACCAGGGGGTGGTGCGGTACAGCTGGAAGAAGTGATGGATATGAGGAGCACAAAAGATACGAGCTTTCAAATTAGGAAAGAAAATAATGCTGGCAACTGTGCCCTAAATGTGTGAGTTCCGTGTTCCAGCTGGCGCCGCTGCCCACGTGGCTGCACAGAGCCAGAGAAAGGGCGGGATGAGGGCAGGTTTGCACAGACCGTGCTGAAACTGTTGGAGCTTCCCAAGTTTGGGAGCACATCCTGTGCTACGCTTGCACCTTGCCCTGAGAAGTCCAGGGTCTAGGGGCACACCAGGGACAGGATATGTCCTCTCCTCCTGGCCTGGGGGACCTCTGCTCGTGTCTCAGTGGGGTGGACCCTGGCCCCAGGTAAGATCAGGATCCACATGCGGATGGAGATCCTGGACAGACCTATTTCCATCCCGTGAGAAGTTGTCCTGTGCCAGCAGTGACTCAGCTTGGATTGGACTGCTCTCATGTGGAGTCTTGCAAGTGTATTTGCTAGTCCAGGTTGATGCCAATGCACCCCCAAAGTTACCCAGAGGGGAGCGGAGGCTGGCTGCAAGGATTTGGAAAGCTCCATCAAATCAAGTGCAGAAGAAATCAGACCTTCTCTCCTGGGTTGCCAGCAATTGACAAACCCCTCTCTAATTTTCATTATCAGGGGCAAAGGAGCAGTTCAGGGAAAAAATTTTCTAGCAAACTCAGTGGAAGGATTTGGCCTGGACTCGTGCACTGCCTGCTCGTGGCACGTGTTTTCCCAGTCCCTTTCCACCTTGTGGTGGGGCATCTGAGAGGTTGTAGCTGCCTGCCCAACCTGTCTCGCATGAAGCAGCAGCGCTGATTGAGCCCAGGACCGGCATGGAGCCAGCGGGGCTGTGTGTGGCATGGGGACCAGCAGCGCACACCGCAGGTAGCCCACAGCAGCACAGCAATCCACAGGACAGGGACGCCCAGAGCCAGCCCAACACCTTCGGCAGAGCTGCCCTCCAGAAACGCTTTCCTTCCCCTTTCCAACTCCCAGCCCTTCAGCATCCGCACCTGGCAGGACTGCACAGATCTCCATCACATCCCTCTCACTCGCGTCTTCCTGGGCTGAACAGCCCTAATCCATTCAGTCTCTCTTTGTAGAGCTCTTCTCTCTCTCCCACCATCCCACCTCTTTCCTTTGGTCCTGTTTCTAGTTGTAAAGTGTCAGTTTTTTTGGGTGCAAATGCCAGAACTGCACATGCTGTTCAACTCATGGGAGCTAAACCAAAGTGTCTGTGCTGTTCTCAATACTTTTCTTATTAAATTTGCCTTTCTCTTTGCTGCTGGGCATAGTTTCAAGATACTATCAGGGAGCTCCACGTGGCTGCAAGATCCTTTCTGTGTGGTCATTGCTAATTCGGGTTTCGTTTCTATCTGAATTCCTTTGTGTCTTTCGGCATGGATTCACGGTGCCATTTTATCTCCCAGCCAGTCACCATTTTGACCCTTTTTGCAGTTCTTCATGGTCACTTTCAGATCCGAACATTTTGAATAGATTTGCATTGCTGCCTCGGTTTTCACCATCTCTTTCTGGGTGTTACAAACATGCTAACAAGCCTAGGGCTCTGTCTAAATTCCTGGGCCTCTGATGATGAGCTTTTCCATCATGAAAACTGGACATCAATTCCTAGCTTTTGTTTTCTCTCCTTTAAGTTGTTTATTAGTCCACAGGACTGAACCACGGCACCATATCATCTATAAGAGCCTTTGCTGAGGCACCTTAGGCACAGCGTTTTGAGATCCAAGTACATGGTGTTGACCATATCATCCTTCTCCATGTCCTTTTTGACTTCTTCAAAGATCTCTACAAAGTCCGAGAGACCTGACTCCTCTTTACAGAAAATCTCAGGGCACTTTCTTAATGAATTATATTTATCCAGGTGTTTATTAAGTTTGTTCCTCACTGTAGTTTGCCCCAATTCCTTGGTGTTGCATTCAGACCTGCTGGCCATATGTTGTCCAGATGGCCACAGAGATTTTTGTATGGATTGGTGTCACATCTGTCACCTTCCACACCGATTCGAGGTTACACACTGGAGTTTGTAGCTGATCTGATTTTTTCTGGAAGTCTTGTCCAAGTCCCACATGGTCCTGGCCATGTCATTTGCATGGTTTGAAACCCTTCAGGCACTCGCTTTGCTCTAACACCTCCTCTGACACCTCTCTTTGGGGCAATTTCTCAGGTTTATCCCCTGGAAAGGCTCTCATGATGTGGGAACCTCCTTGATCGTAGACGTGCAAAATGCCACTGCAAAGGTTTCATTTTATTTTTCTATGGAGCTATGTGCTCTTCCTCTCTTCCTGTAACAAATTGTCGTCTTTGAGAGACGACAGCCTCCTGACAATCTCTCCTCCTAAACTGTGGGGAAAATTGCATTCTCAGCTTTTAAGGTACTAGCAAGTTGCTCTTAAAAAAATATTTAATATGACCCATTATGGTTTGGCGCTTAATTTCCCAGGGTCTGGGCACATTTCTGTTTTACTCATTTGGACACTACTTTCTTTTTGTTTCTAAGAAACTGGTTCACTTTCCAGTTTAATCATAGTAGCCTTTTAAAACCTAGCAATCCTCTTTACAGTGTTTAAAAGAGCATTTCTCCAGCTTAATATACAGCTGACGGCAAAGCAGAAGTTTTACAAGTTTTTGAACACTGCTTACATTTTTAGGTTTTTGCAAAAAGTAGTATAGTACTGCCCTAAAAGTACGGCTTATCATATCGGAAGATAGCAGAGGCAGTTATGGACTAACAAGCACGACCAAGACCCCAAAATGGATTTACCTCATTTGAGAGGCTTTTCCATTAATTTGTTTCACTCCAGGCAAATTATATGTGCCTCTCAAATCAGGCTTAGTGAAGATCTTAGTCACAAACAATTGGTCTCAAACCTCAGAGATCAAGGGTAGTTGATATCTCTTTTTTCCTCTAATCTAATTTGATTCCCAATAGTCTGTGGCTAATGCGGGCACACAATGCACCAGACAGAGCATTTGCAGCAGAGACAGGGACGTACAAGGCGGTGTTAAGATCTTACTTACATTACAATCTACAGCTACGGCAGTTGCCAGCAGCGCTGGGAGGATTTGGGGGGTTGGAGGAGCACAGAGACCTTGGCCTGACGCAACCAGGGTCGAGAAAGGAGATCGCGATCTTTTAAATATGGAAAGGGATTATCCGATTTCAGTAACAATTCTGTTAGCGCATAAAATCTGCATAAACTGCCTGTGACCACGTCGACACGGAAAATTAAGAGATTCATAAACACACAAAGGGAAAGGGTTTCCCAAGCAGGGAGAAGGGGACGAAGAGGTTTGGGATTAATACCGTAGCAAAGGGTCAAGGCAGGAGCGAGCCCGGTGTTGGAAAGGCAGGTCTGCATCCCGAGTGCTCATGCAGCCAGAAAAACAATGTCCCCCAGAGAGGCTGGAAAGGTGGGTCCATCGCTGCCTGTGAGCATCTCTTTGTCAGGTCCTGCTGACCACCTGCAGGGCCAGAAACAACTTTTGTCCCTGATAATATTTTTTTTTTCCCCATAACTCAGTGTCTTGGTTCTCTTCCCTGCAGGAGCACTGAAGCAGCTGGACGGATGGACTGATGTGCGGGATAAGACCTGCCAGGCCTGACAACTCTGTCACCATAACCGAGGTCAGAAAGGAAGCTCTCCCAGCCAGAGAGGCAGAAACACTGTGATTTTCCCTCTTTCTCCCAGGATTAGCTGGAATTTTCCTCAGAGGGATTGCCTGCTGTCAGTTCTCTTCCTTCATACTTGCCTAGCTTTGCAAAAATACCCTGCCTTTGCCTTAATATTTTACAAGACTCGGGAACGTGCAGGGAATGTGCTTTTGGAGCCGACATCTGTGATTACCATGACTGTGGGGATCTGGGCTTGACTCGGGTGGTCCAGTCTCTCCTTGACCCCCTGATCCAGGTACACTGTTTTCTTCTGACAGGGCAAAGGATGACGTTAGGGCACCTGGATGAAGCAATCAGGGATGAACAGGTGGACAACAAGATAGGGCAAGTGACAGCCAGAGGTGGTGTAGGGTGGAGCTGCAGCCAGTGTCCTTAGGGATCGTTTCTGCAGTCCAAGATGTTGAAGGTGTTTAGGTGTTTAAGGCTTAAAGAAGAGGAGAGCTGACATAGAAGAAGCTTGAACAGTGCAGCAATTTGCTGAAACTCCAGCCAACTCCTATCAGCATCCCACGTCTTCATTAGACACCAAAATAAGCACAAGACTAGAAAGGATCACCTTGATACTGCTGGGGAAGCCTTGCTGAGGGAAAAATATATGGTTAGGGTGACACAAAAACTCTCTTTGTCTAAAAGGGTCTGCACCACGCACAGGACAAGACGACAGACTGTGTCGACGGAGACCGCTGTAAGACAGGGGACCCCTGAACCTTTCTCCTCACACATGGCTATGGTCTCGATGTCTGTGGAGCTCCTGTGCTGGGAAGGGTCCCACAGGGCATCGCGGAGCTGATCTAAAGCAGCTCTGTGCCAGCCACGCCCTGCAAAGGCCCCTGATGGAGAAGTCCCGAGAGGCGGATGAGGAAGGTCCTTGGCACTTGGTGCAAGGGGAGAGATGTGTTGAAATTCAGCACAGCACACCAGAGAGTTTCTTTTTAAATTCTCAATTTAGCAGCACCCACATCCTAGCAAATGATATCAAAACCACAGAGAGCAGTTCTGCAAGGAGAATATAGATGGGATGTCGGGGTAAGGAACCATGCATCACCCCTCCCAGACAGCTCGCCTGTACCTCCTGAACCACAGGCGATTCAAAGCATGCAGAAAGATGCTCAGGTTCGCTTGGGTGTCTGCAAATGTGGCAGCATCCACTCGTACATGAGGGGAAGAAATACTCCGGCTTTCAAAGAGTGGGTGGCAGTGGGGTGGCAGGACTCATGGCCTGGGGTCTGGGTCATGAAGACCCACCATCTATTTGTGCCTGGCCACATGTTGACGGATGGTGTCCATGTCTTGGCTCTTCTGTAAGTTTGTTGTGTTCACCTCTTCATGGGGAAGGTACTATTTTCTCTGAACACTGGTATAAATTAGTACAGATCCTTACCAAGTGTCCATTCTCAAGAGCAGGCTGTCTCCAAGGCTGCCTCCTGCGAGATCCTCAGCCGAGCCAGGACACAGGAGAAGTCTGGCCACTAGGTCAGTGCTGTGCAGGTTGCAGATCTGACTTGCTGCTGTCCTCGCTCACACAGCAGGGCATTTCTGAGTAGACAGGGCTTTGGCTGGGGGAGCTGATCAGCCACGAACGGCCTGGGGCTCTCTGCCTCCATGAGAAGCACTTTCTGCATGCAGCAGGGTAGGGAGGAGTGGGAGAAATACTCCAGACTTTAAAGAGGATCCAGAGATCAGCTCATCCCAGGGACTGGCAGCAAGGTGGTTTAGTCCATGTGTCATGGAGCACGCTAAAGACCGATGGAGGCTCTCAGAAGTTACATGCAGAGAGAATTCCTGGCTCTTCTCAGCCTTGTTCACAGTCACAGCCCGGAGGCAGTGATGGGCCTTGACAGAAGATGTGTGCGCGCTGTTGCCTTCCAGGTGTTCAGTAGTGCTTGTGTCCCAGCACACACTGCAGAGCCTGAGGGAGGGACATGCAGCCACCACGCTTGGAGAAGCGGTCCGTTGTGGAATCCAGCCTGGAGAGGCAAAGAGCCTGGGAAGGACACAGTGGCACAGTAAGGGCTGTCCCCTTGCCTTCCCGCTCCAAAATGCACTCTCAGCCCACTGCAAAATCCCCACGAGACGCCAGCAGCCATGGAGGGCCCAGGACCTGCGTGAGGACCAGCCAGTCTTGTTTGATTACCAGCAGATGGAGGATGCATGCAAGAGAGAGATAATTAATTAATTGCGACTCTCCCAGCCTCCAGACTTTGGTTTCTATTGATCTCAGTTTTATCTGGAGTAATAGAGACAATTAGGAGGGAACACAGCAGCAGAAGTTAATTACCAATGGAATGGAAACTGTGCCTTTCAATTTATTAAACTTTTATCACAAAGCAGCACTGCTGCAGAAGCACTGGGAGAGGCAGCGTGCCTCCCTGCGTCCTCCGTGCCATGCAGGGCACTCCCCACTCTCAACAATCAATAATAAATGATAAACCCATCCTCCTTCTGAGCAGGGCCAAGGCTCCTGTGCCAAGCCCCAGGGAACGGAGCCCTTGGAGGAGAGCATCTGGGCTGCTTGGACGGGCAGCGATCATTCCCGACGGGAGCCTGGAAGCTGCTGCTCAGCCCTGCCTGCACCCTGCCGGGCTGGCAGCTCTTGCGGGCAGGAGATGCTCTGCGGGTGCTGGGGACAACTCATTGCTATTCCTGTCCCGAGCCTGGGGTGGAAGGCAGCCCTGCCTGCCCATGGCGCAGGCATCGCACAGTGTGCTAAGACGGATGCTGTGGGCAGAGGAAGCAGCGCAGGATAGCTGGGGAGGAACCAGCCCAGCTCAGAGAGCATCACTGGTCACCTCTGGGTTCAGACTCGCCCTTGGAGGTGGGTTTCAAGCAGCTTCAGGGACACATTTTCCCTGCTAGACTTGCCAAGATATGCATTGCCTCTCATCAGGGCAGGGCTGCAGGAGGCAGCCAGGAGGGCTGTTACTTCTGCCCCCTGGCACCATGGCTCCAAGTGAGCTCATTCTCTTGGCAGGAGGCTTTGACATCAGGCAATGACCAGGGATGGTCCTCCCTTCCTTCCCTCCACCTGCCCAGTGTCCCACCCTCCCCTCTGCTCCCTCCTCCGCATGCCCTGGCCCAAGTCCAGCTCAGGAAATGCCACTCCGCGTCCCCTCGAGAGACCCACTACAGCTGAAGTCACCTAGCAGACAGCACAACCTTGCTGAGCCTTCTTAGAGAGCACCATAATTCAAAGCTGTTTCCTGCTCCTGTGTCAGCAGCAGCGAGCAGGTCAGGGACGCTGTGGCAACCCTCTGTCACCATTCGCCCCTGTGGCACACAGCAGGGAGCATCCTCCGGCGCCAGTCTGGGGACCGGAGAGCAGCATCTGGCTCAGATACATCTTTCTGCTCTTTCCATAAAACACAGCAGAAAACGATTTGTTAAATACCGCTCAATTCTCTGATGGTGGCAGACCAAATGATGTGACATAAGGGGTCTGACCTGGACCCGTTTTCAGCCACACCAGCCTACAAAATGCTGCGCCTCTCTCCTCGTCTTCATGCCTGTCTCCTGCCTACTGAAAGTGCTCCCATCTGCCTGCTGTCCCCTCCCTGTCCTGCCCTCGAGGTCTCCCCGCAGACCCCCAGTGAACTCCCACACCTTTGTCTCCAGGGCATTTAAGGCACTCAGTGTGTAAATGAGTCTCTCCTGATCATGCAGGAGCAGTAATTATGTTGCTGGTTTGCTCTTGCCTCTCTTTCCAGCAGTTCCCAAGACTGTGTTTGATTTTGCTCTCCCCGACAGAGCTGGAGTCGTCCAGGAGATGTCACCCATACCTCTCATTTACGTGTCACCTGTATCCTGCTAACGACTAACTCCAGGAGTGATTTGGGCTGTACAGCCAGTGTTATTGCCTCCTGGACAGAGAGTGTCAAAGCCAGATCACGTTTCTGAGGGTCTTGTCTGGTTGAGTTTCGAAAACCTCCCAGAACAGAGATCCCAGAACAGAGATCCCAGAAGCTCCCTGAGCACCGGTCCTGAGGCTGCACCGCTCTCATAGGGAAGAACTTTTTATTATGTCCTGTTGAGCTGGATGCTGTCCTTGCGTCCTCCTGCTCTTTCACTCTACACCTCTGGCTCTGCCTCTTTTAAAACCACCACTTAAGTCAGTTAGGTCTCACTCATCTCTCCCTCTTTGAGGCTGAACAGGTGTAGTTTCCTTTGGTCTCTTTCTGTATGTCCTGTGCTCCATCTCCTGACCATCTTGGTGGCCTCCATTGGACTTAGCATCTCATATGGTAGGGTGGCCAAAACTGGGCATAGTGGCACATTGTGGCTCCTTGTGTGCTGAGTAGAGGGAACGATGACTTTCCTTGATGTGCTGGCTGTGCTTTTTTTAATTGTAGCCCATCTGAGGATAGCCTTCATCACTGAAGTCTGTGGTGCTGACCTGATCTGACCCACACAGCCTTCCTTGACCAAACTGGAGATCTGTGTCACCAGAAAACTTTCTCCAGTCGTTTATGAACATGTTGATTGCTCACGTCCCAGAATGGGCCCAGTTGGTAACCTCTCTTCATGATGAAAAACTACTGTTTATTTGAATTTATTTAAGACAGCTCAGTTTCTTTAAGACGCTCTTTTGAAGCATCATGTCAGAAGATTTTGACACGGTATCACTGACTGCTTCGCTGAGGTCACAGGTTTAGGTGACCTCATGATCCCATTCTTCATATGAGGCGACACTGCGCAGGACTGCAAAGGGGAAGGCGCTTGCTGATGGCTGAGTGTGCATGCTATTAGAAATTGAGCAGTTGTGGGCCTGACCAGCACCTGAATAGGATACAGGTTTTAAATCCCTGGTATGGTAGGCACAAGCCAATTAGTCATGCTTAAATACTTGGGAGATTGCTGCAGCCCCGAGCCCCAGCGAGCTGTAAGACTCAATTCTGCCCTGCTAGATTTGCAGGAAAAAAGGGGAGGAGATATTTTTCTCAAGGTGAAATAGATGTTTTTGGAGGACGTGTGGTTTTAATACAGTGAGATACCTGGCAGCTTAACCCCCACAGCCTTGATCAGCCCTACGTTGGTATTCCCAGGTGAAGCAAACACGAAAACCAGAAAAAAAACAACCTACAGTCACAGAGATTTGCAGGATGCAACTTTCTGTGGCAGCTCGTGACCGGTTCCGGTGATGCTGCAATGCGGTCTGTAGCAAAGAGAAACGTGGCTTTGGAGTCGCAGTGGGGAAAGGACAGAGGGTAAGCCCTGAGCACCCTAGTTAAGCGAACGCCAGGCTTTGCACCGAATTACTGACATCCCCACTCCGGTTTGGTGCGGGAGGCTGTCCGCGTGCCCCAGGCAGGTCCAGCCTGGGTGCCGTGTCCTGTGCTGCTCCGCCTGCTACATCTGCAAACGCTTTTGCCATCCCTTCTTGAGGAATCTGCTCCGCAGCTGTTTCCCTCCCGACCCGACATGGGCTGGGGCATCTCTCATTTACACGTCACTCAGCACATCCTCCTGCTCGCCCCGGAGTCCTGAATTCGATCTGATTTCAGTCTGATTACTTTCCCCTCCGCTTGAGAGAATTAATTAATCTCTGGCTCCGCTCCGGGGTTTTTTTCTCAATCAATGAAAGAAGGAAGGGAAGGGTGGTGTACCTGTCATTAATCATCATTAAATTAGTGAGTCTGGAATTAGCTCACCATGAAAACCAGCACTTGTGCAGCAGCGGAGCTCTGCCACCTCACTGTACGGCAAGACATGGACCTCTACAGAGTTCATGCAGAGAGAAACCGAGGTCTGAGAGAGGAGTGACCGACAGGCGGATAGTGTCGCTGTGTGAGGAAAGGGATGCAGGACCTCCTTGGTGCCAGAGGAAGGACTCCACCACAGCGAAGCTTCTTTATACAAACAGGTACTTGCAGCTCCAGGTGCCTCAAGCTCAAGCCAAGCCAGAGCTTTGTGGTCGCTGATCGTCATTGCCCATATCGCCCTTGAAGTGACCATTCTGATGCTCAGTGATGGCTCCGTGCTCAAAGGGCCACATAGATGGTTTCCCTTCCACCCCATAGAGCACATGGCCTCCACGTGCATGGGGAAGACAAAGGATTAGGAAGGAGCTTCCCTCCATCCCTGCTAGGGCCAGCCCTGCTAGGGTTACCAAGGTGCTGAGGGGACTGGAACCCCTCTCTGATGAAGAAAGGCTGAGGGATTTGGGTCTCTTCAGTCTGGAAAAAAGACGGCTGAGGGGGGACCTTATCAACACTGATAAATACTGAAAGGGGGGGTGTCAGGAGGATGGGGCCAGGCTCTTCTCAGTGGTGCCCAGTGACACGACAAGGGGTAACGGGCACAAACTTGAACATAGGAAGTTCCACCATAGGTGGGACCATAGATGCAGCATAGGAAGAAGTTCCTCCTTCCACATGAGGAGGAACTTCTTTGCTGTGAGGGTGGCAGAGCCCTGGCACAGGCTGCCCCGAGAGGTGGGGGAGTCTCCGTCTCTGGAGACATTCCAACCCGCTTGGAGGCATTCCTGTGCCACCTGCTGTGGGTGACCCTGCTCTGGCAGGGGGTTGGACTAGATGATCTCTAGAGGTCCCTTCCAACCCTACCATTCTGTGATTCTGTGATTCTGTGATCCATCCGGCCATGGGGATCAAGTGATGCTGTCCCCTGCCCTCATTCCCTGTCCCCGCTCCTGCCACTTTGGCCTCCCCTCACCCATCGTGTCCACCCTGTGCTTTGACCTGGAGCAGGATGCTGAGCCGTTACGGTGGCAGCGTGTGGAGTGGTGGGATCAGGAGAAGGAGAGCACATCCACCTGTGGTAGCAGGTGACTAGCACTCAGTGGTTTGTATGAGCAAATTTATCTAAAAATAGGTATATTCATGTTTGCATGGCATGTTTTGTTCCCCTGGGCACATTCTAGTTAGAATCATAGAATTGTTACGGTTAGAAGTGACCTTAAAGACCATCTAGTTCCAACCCCCCTGCCCTGGGCAGGGACACCTCCCACTAGATCAGGTTGCTCCAAGCCCCGTCCAGCCCGGCCTTGAACATCTCCAGGGATGGGGCAGCCACAGCTTCTCTGGGCAACCTGGGCCAGGGCTCTGCCACCCTCCAAGGAAAGAAGTTCCTCCTCATGTGGAAGGAGGAACTTCCTCCTATGCTGCATCCTGCGTGTGTGCCGTGCGTGGCAGAGCCTGCTGCACCCTGCGTGCCTGCGCGCGATGCATGTGCGTGTGCTCTGCAGACAGCTCTGCCCACTGCAGTCCGTGCTCGTTCTCCTGGCTCTCAGGACCCGTCCTCCCATCAGACCCAGAGCAGGGAGTTAAGCTTAAAAGCCTATTAAAAGCTTGAAAAACAAGACTGCTTTGCCACTTTCCCTGCTTTTCAATTTGCCAGTGTCTTTTAATCCCCTTAGTCAAGGCAGAAGGGTTTGGGGTCAGCACAGGACCAGGACCGTCGGTCTTTCCCCACAACCCACTGGCCTGAGCAGCTCCCAGGTCCTAGCTGGGGAGTGCAGATCTCCACCTCCACGCAGCCCCCACAGGAAGATGGGCTGGGCTGAGTGCGCTGGTGGGTTAAATAACCCCTTCCTTGCCAAAAAGAAAACTATGCCTGTAGTGCCATCCCTGAACCAAGAGCTGGGGGAGGCCCAAAGGCTGGAAGAGATGATCTGAGACCTTCAGCGAAGATCCATGTCCACGCGCCATCCCTGTCCACAGGATCACGACTACACCTCTGTGCCCACTAACTAGAAACTGTGGGACAAGCAAAGCCACCACCACCAGTAAAACCAGTACTGCTCCGCTCTTGCTTCGCTGAGCAGGCCTGGAGTGGCATTTGCAATGCCAGCGTGCTCCTTTGCACAATCCCCTTCCCCTGGAAAGACCCTTGCTTGCACCGAGTGGTTAACACCAGCCAAATTTGACACAATTCAAGGTGTTATCACAAAGAATGTGAGCGTGAATTAATAATGGCACTTTGAAGCCGCTCTCTGTGCTCGCCTGCGTCCCTCCTGCTGCATGACCGGCCTTGTGCTGCCGAGGAACTGCATACCTGCTGCTTCATTTTGCAATAATAACAGCCTTCCGATAAGAGAGATGGGCAGCGTGCGGAAGTTTTGCTGGCAAAACACAACTCCAAATGAACTGCTAAAAACGGTTCACAAAAGGCTATTTCCAGCTCCTCCGCCCAGCTGGGGCTGGCTCTGCTCCCTCTCCTCTGTTGTCATCACAGAGGATGCATCTGCCTCTGCGGCAGGAGGGTTACCGCACCAAGAAAGGAGGCAGGGAGGAGCGCGGGCAGCAGCTCGCTGAGGTGCGGGAGAGACAGAGAAGGGTCTGCAGCCAGGTCCCCCGGCGGACACAGACAGGGTAGACCGCTACGACATCCCCAGCACAGCCCACCCCGGCTGGGAGGTGTCTGCAGGCGTCATCCCCATCTTCCAGCAGCCTCTTCCTCCCGCGCTCTCCCCCGGCCGATCCGCCCCGGCTGCAGGCTGGCCCGTTGCTGCTGTCAAGCCCTGGAATCCGCAAGGAAAGCAAGTCCCAGCGGTGCCTTTCCCCGGCTGCTGCTGCTGCTCACTCACGCAGGGGTCTCATCAAAATGCAGCACATCCCATACTTCTGGCCGGCTTACAGTAAGCAGTTGTCAGACACTTCTTAATCCCAGGTATAATAAACCTTCCCCGGCTCCCTGATTCCTGTATCTGTCATGTGAACCAGCTGTGCATGAGGAAAGCACTTTGCATGCAGATTATTTACCTGTCTTCAGTCTGATCTAAATAACACCCCCTCTAAGCACCACCAGACAGCAGCAGCTCCTCCTTAGGTCGCTGGAGTGAGAGTTTGCATTCCCAGGGGTCACCTCGTGAAGGACCATCGAGCACCATTTGCAGACCACGGCGTCCCCGCAGGGCTCTGGGGTTGCCCGGAGAGCAGGGCTGAGCCGCCAGATGGCATGGTGAAGTGCACTGGTGCAGATTTAACGCTAGCACTCATGAAGAGGGAGATGTCTGGTGGCGATGGATGCCCCAGTGTGCTTCTCTCCAGCTTGCCATCCTGCCAGCTTTCCCTCGGGGTGGACGCCCTGTCTGTTCCTCCTCTGCGAAGAGCCTGCCAAGTTGGGTGAGAAAGCTGCAGGATTGGCTCTGCTGTGAGCACTCTGAGGCAGAAAGGCACAGGAGAAATGCTGCCTTGGAGAAGCTGGAAACACAGAAGGCCTCAGCAGCACAGCTCTGGGGGCTTGGAGAGGACCATTGGCAAACAGGTTTGAGTAGGAGTTAAGCAGCATCTGAAGCAAAATGCGATATTTAATAAAGGGTGAGGAGATGCAACACATCCCAAGCGCCAGGCTGTCAGCTCTGCAGCCCTGGGACCCTGAGGCATAGAACAGGCTGCCCAGGGAAGTGGTGGAGTCCCCATCCCAGGAGGTATTTAAAAGATGGGTAGACGTGGTGCT
Organism: Larus michahellis; assembly: GCF_964199755.1. Taxonomy (NCBI): domain Eukaryota; kingdom Metazoa; phylum Chordata; class Aves; order Charadriiformes; family Laridae; genus Larus; species Larus michahellis. Next base: position 988,310 of record NC_133911.1, on the reverse strand, counting down.
GAGGGACATGGTTTAGTGGTGGTTTGGGCAGTGTTAGGTTAATGGTTCGACTCGATGATCCTGAAGGTCCCTTCCAACCATAACGACTCTGTGATCCTATGAGGGAAGGCTCCCCAACCCCAGGTACAGCCTCAAGCACGCAGGACATACAGAATGTCACAGCTGCTGCTCAGCACACGTCTGGACCTCAGAGGCACAGGGGAAATGCCACCACCCCAAGTGACATCTATAGCCTATGTCTCTACATCTCCCAGAAATTTAGAAATGCTCCTCAGTGTCACCCTGGGGGTGCTGGTGGACCCCCTGCTCTGCCCCAAACTTATTCCAGACCTCCAAATCAGGCCTGGCTTAAAAAACATTATTGATTTTGTATTCTCAACTCCACCTTTTGATTTCCAAACTAACAGCAGCATTTTGATAATGTTTCGGGGCTCTTCCATCACCAGATGGGCAAAAATGGTTTTAGGTTTTAGGTGGAAACTGAGTTTTATGCTTAATATCATGACCCGAAGAAGCAGGGCTTTAAAAAATACATCCTTATCAGAAGACCTGAAAGAAAGGGAGTATCCCTTCCTGATTCTGCTGTGAGAGAAGGGCATTGGCCAGAGACGGAACAGCAATTTTGCTGTTGAGGAGCCAGGTCTCAATGAGAAGTCAAGCAGATATCACTGCAGGGCTGCAGACAAAACTCTCTCACCTCCAAATCCAAACCACAAAGTAACTGGGATGCTGAAAGAAAGGCTTTGCTTGTCACGCGCTGAGCTAGCAAGATCCCAGAGGAGCAGGAGGATGGTCATCTCCTGGAAGAACAACATCATGGGCTGAGTCTCTTGGTCTTCTCTCCAAAAAGGGGATTTTTCTTTCCTTGTTTGTATATCCAGCAGATGCAGCTCTCAGAGTCTGCAGCGGGATCCCTCTAACCACAGCGGACACAAGTGCAGGTGGTCCCTATGCTGATTCCCAATCTCTTCATTGTGAAATTGTTGGTTTCAGTATTTATTGCTAGTGGGAAACATGCTGGATCCAACAGCTGAGAGGCGAAGCTGCTGCAGCTCCGTGTCCCTGGGTCCAACCAAGCAGTGAGGCTGAAGATGTGTGTTCCCCGTATATGTACACATGTACTTCACACTGGTCACGCTGGCCACACAGGTCACAGACAGAATGAACATGAAAGCACCATGAACATTGACAGCACCAATGGCCTCATCCTGCTCCCCTCTCTGGCTGAGCAGGATGGAGGTCCAGTGGTGAGAATATATATATTTTCTCCATGTACATACACACATATATGTACAATGTGGATCTGTCCAGTTTGCCCTAATAAATCCAAAAATGCTCTCCCCTGCATTCCGTGATGGATCTCACATCCTCAGGCAGCAACTCCCTTGGTCCAAAAGGTGACCTGGGGAGCTCCCAGCGACTCATAGTGGTGGGTTTCACACCTCAACAGTGGAGCTGATGGCTCTGCTGAGACAGCTCTGGAAGGGGCCCTGGACAGGGTGTCTGTTCCTTGGGAATCTGTGATCTGGGTTCCCACCTGGCACTGTGTCCCTGTGCTCCTCTGGGCTTGTGGAGGTTGGTCTCTGATGGGCTGATGGTTCTCCTGTGATGAGCCTGGGAGTAGCCCCAGGGTATCCTGCCATTGTCTCTCTGTGCTCCTTTGTGGGTGTGCAGATGAGCTTTTAACACTCTCATCTTTAATTGTATGTGTGCAGGTATGTATGTATACCTCTATCTTAACCGCTCCAGGAGTCAGGACTGTGGGAGGAACAACTTTGGTCAGAGCCCTTCCAGCACAAAGAGTGCAGGCAGGACACAGCTCTCCAAGTTCAGGCTCAGCAGCAGGATTTTGGCAGTGCAGGGGGGGTCCTTCCCCCCTTTAACTTCATGCTTACGAGCAATTTCACAGCTGCGTTTGTGCATCTGATGGAAGGTCTTTCCTCAGCATCTCAGCACTGGGAAATGCCCTTGGTGCCACATCCAGTAGGACGGTACGCAACATGCTTTGTGCCCCATGGGCTGTCCAAGCCCTGCACAGGTGTGGACAGTGCTTTGCAGGGGACTGAAGTGCAATTTCTTGCCTGGTTTGCCCAGCTCTTCCCTTCGGTGGTCTGCAAAGCCTGTTTTCGACCAGCTCTCCTATTGGCATGCACTGCTGCTGTGGCTGCACGCACAGAGACACACAGAGTTTAAATTCAGGGAAGGTGTCCTGTCTAACACAAGGTATGAATTGTCACTCATTCACTTTCTGATCAAGCACCTACGTAAAACCTTCCGGAAAGGTGACCAGCCTGGATCTGAAGGCAGCAGGCAAGGGGGAAGCGAGGAGGGTCAGTGCCCGTGTCCCCACTGTACAGTCGAGGACGCTGAGGGACCAACGCACGGTGATACAGCCAGCTGGCTGCCATCAATCACAGGGCCTTAGCAGAGGCTTCTGAGCATTTAAATCATTAATTGAGATTAATGAAATGTGCTTTTGCAGTTTATCTAAGTGCATGTTCCGAAACTGAAACCCGGTCATTAATTAGTGAGTGAGACAATTTGAAGGGCTCAGTAAAATCCCCTCTTAAGCACCAGTGAGGCCCATCAGCATGGCTACGAGTGGAAGGATATGGCCCTGCCCCAGGGGATGCTATACCAGAGCAGGATAGGTGACACTTGAGAAGAGACACAGGCACACCGTCCCACCAATACGGGCTTTTAGGGGATTAGGGAGGTCCGTCCAGCTCAGGACTGAGAACAGGAGACAAAACCTGCTAATCTTCTTGTATCGTTGAGGCAAATGAGAGGCTCCATTTGACTTCCCCAAATAAATTAATTTGCAAAGCTCGGGGATTACTGGAAGGATTAGACCTCCCTAGAAATCCCACTGCCTGATCTGCCCATCCCAAGGCTCCTGAAACCTCCTCATGAAGGCTAATGTAAACAAATACGCCCCATTAGAGGACGAATCCGAACTAGAAATAAAAAAGCCCCGTTTGTAATGGGAAATGCTGTGCGAAGCTCAGCTGTAGGGTGCTGTGCGTGTCAGCTTGTGCTCGTCCTCATGCTAGGACATCTGTGTTCACCAGACCCACACCCAGAGGACCAGAACCCGCTGTCCACAGGCAGCCACCATCCACCACGCTGTACTCCTCTGGTGCCATGTGTGGTTCTCCAGGGACCTCCTGGGTGAACATCTCTGCTGATGGGCACAGGGCACAGGAGCGCAGTCCTCTCCTGCCACCCCGTGCAAACTTCCCCCCTGGGTCTGGAGTTTGGAGATGAGTTTCAGGGCATGGCTTATGGCCACTCACTAGGGTGTTTGAGAAAATAGCGTTACAGAATGACCTTCTCCACAAGTGCAAAATAGATACACTGGCAGTAAATTGCATCAATTACAGGGAATCCAGTAATTAATTAGAAGCTAGGAGCCTTCCCATCCCTCAGTGCAGCTCTAAAATTAAGAGTCTGAGTGAAGAATAAATTCTAGGCTAGGGAGTCGGTGCTGGGGCTGCCATGCGATTGCCTCCCACGCAGCAACTCGCCAAAGACTGCAATTGCCTCCTAGATGTTGATCGATTTGCTTTTGAGTTGGCAGCAAGGACATGGGTTTGACCTCCACCTGTGGAGAGGAGGGAGGGGACTTCAGGCGGCGCCTGTGGGAGGGCATCCCAAGCTGTTAACACCACTGGAAGCAGAAACTCATCCACCCGAGCTAGGAAGGGGCTGTCTCCTCATTGGAAAGCAATAGAAGTGGTTGAGAAGAGGAGGGTAAACTCAGAGGAAGCACAGCAGAAGCAGAGAGGTTGTGATCTGCCCACAGAGGGTAACGAGCTGTTGAGCTAATGAAGCACCTGAGAAGATGCTGCACATGGACCACACTGTGCTGAAGATACCGGTGCTGTTGCCCTCTGCCTGTGGGGGAACCAAAGCCCAGAGAGCTACCAAAATCAAAGCCTTCCTTCTGCTGCTGATGAGCTGAAGCACTGGCCAGGCCAGGAGGCATTGTGAACTCCAGCCTGCCACAGGCTGAATACATGCCTGCCTTGAAAACACCAGGCCTGGCTCTTCACAGCATGGCTGCATCTAGGCTGGGATATTCCTTGACAAATCTGCTAAGCCGGAGGTTGCCTAATGGTGCCTGCAATGCACCCGCCGGCATCCCACCGGCCAGAAGTAAAGGCAATCAAAGCCTCTGAAGCAGCAATCAGACGCCCTCCAAATTGAGCGGACGTGAGAAGAGAGTTTGCAACTTCGGATCGATCCGGCAGCCAAGGTCAGTTAGAGGGAAGCCGAGTTCCTGGAGAAGCCACTGTGGAAAGCAAGTTGTAATAGAAATAAGTTGTAATAGTCTCCAGCCGGCACAGACCTCCAGCTGCCATTGACCCAGTTAACACTAACACTCACCTACAGAAAAGTTCCACTCCATTTTCGAGGTGTTATGTCAGGGCAACCAGACCATGGGATGGAGGGCAGCCTGGGAAGGGCACTGGTCTGGCAGCCGTCAGGATCTGGCCACGCGCAGGGAGCGGTGGGGTGCAGGAAGGGTCCGTGCTGGTGATCTCAGTCCAGTGGAAAGCCTAACATTGCCTCAAATGGGTGTACGGAGGTCTTTGCTCCACTCAGATGAGCCCACCCCTATCTGGTGGAGGGATTTGTGATGGTCTTGCCATGGCCTCATGGCCCCAAAGAGTGCAAACCTCACAAACCCAGGACTGAGGAGTTGAAACACGAAGTCCAGAGATGAGGACCTTGTGCTTCCCCCCGAGTATGGCCATCACTTTGTATTTGGAAGGGAATCTCATGCTGTCCAGGGTGTCTCTCAGAGCATTATCTCCTGAGCCCATAGCATAAAGTCAAGAGGTGAATATGAAGGACCAGGACTTTTCTATTTTCAGTTGCCTTGCAAGCCATTTTTTAAACCCTTGAGGATGTTTGGGTGATACTGTGGACTCTCTCCTCTCGGCCTACAAGAAGCATCACCTTCTGCACATGGGGTGAACAGGCTGGGGACTCACTGCTGGAGTAGGGAAAGGGTTGGGGTGGGGAGTGGTGAACACCAGGCTGAGCGTGAGCAAACCACAGATAAGATAAACTGCACTTTGGGCTACAGTAGGGGTATTGTGGCCAAGGTCAAGGAAACTTATTCATCCTTACAATGAGCAGCGGGGAGGCCACCCTGCTGGGCTGTGGTTAGCCAGGTGAAGAGGATGGTGAGGAGGGATCTGATCAATCACAGCTGCAGCTACTTGGGAGCAATTGCAAGGAAGACAGAGCCAAACACATCTCACTAGTGCCTAGTGATGTAACAAGGGGCAGTGGTCATACATTGGACCTTAAAGATTCAGGATGGACATTAGGAAACACTTCTTCACCTGACTGTGGTGCAGTCCTGACACGGGTCCCCAAAATGGTGGGAGGTCTCTGTCCTTGGGGGGGTTTCAAGACTCAGGTAGGCAAAGCCACAACTACCTTGATCTAGTTTTGGGAATAGTCCTGCCATGAGGAAGCAGCTGGACGGGAGATCCCAGAGGTCCTTTCACCAGCCCTGCTGGGACTCATAGCTCTGTGCCTGCTGAACGTTACTTTTCTCCTGGCTGGACTTCAGTCCAGGGATGCTCTGCCAGGGAGGGGCACAGGCACTTCTCCTCTAGCTTTGCAGAGGTCCTGGTTGGCTCCCTGCTGCTCAGCCCAGCCACAGTGCCTGTAGCCTGCAGGAAGACGTAGGGCATTTTGATCTCTTTTACTTGTCTTGACTGATCTCTCTTACTGACCTTGAGATGGACAGAACTGCGTCCTGGATACATCCCTTGTCTTTTGATGGAGCCCTGAGTGATGGGAAGAAGCCAAATACGCACCAGAGTGGCAAGCAAATCAGTATCACATACAACAGGTCAGATGCTCCTTGAAGCCCATAATCCCATGTCTGCACACTTTTCGCCATGCTAGGCTAACTAGCCCTCTTCAGAGACGGGTGCAAGGAGCCCTTGGCTACAGGCCAGGTCCTACCATTCCCCCAAAACCTTTTCCTTTTTCTGTTTGCCCTTTTTGCCCGGGGACCCAGCCACAGAGCAACGCCAGCCCTGCCGGGCAAAACCTCCGCACTGCAAAGCAGGGGCTCCTGTTGCATGCCTCGGGGCTCCTGGCGCGTTGTCAGCACAGCTCTGGGCACCCTGCTCTGATCCGATCTTATTTATGGCACATCCTTCCTGTCTTCTCCCTGCTATTATTGCCTGAAATGTTGTAATTTAGATTCCGGCTGTGTTTGATTGCAAACTGTCCCAATCTACAAATTTCAGTGACAAGCACTAGAGCAGCTCATTTACATGCCGAAGTGATCAATCCGGAACTGCTCATTACACAAGCGAATAAATAAATAACGGATACATTAAAGAATGGGAAACAATCAGCCAAATTAACCAATAGGTGTCGAATAACGACAAGCCCTGACATCCTTGACAGAGAACAAGAGTAGGAGGGATGGGACAAGCTTTCCCAGCATTGCCCAGGGCTGTTCAGCGCTCATCTATCTCCTCTCATCCCGTGAGCCAACAGGGACATGCATCAATGCCAGCAGACAGACAGTGTGAAATCCTGGCTTTTAAAACCCATACCTGTCTTTGCTCCTTGCACCTGCTCTGTGTAAGCAACTGTCACAGGAATAACACATCCCCTGGGACAGCAATTAAAACATTTTAGACGTTGCGCGGCAAGTGACCTTGCGGCCTGATTTTCAGCTGACATCTCAGGAAATCCCCCCCAGGGCACCTGAACCATCCCAGCTTTTTGTTTCATTGATCGAAACACGGGAGACTTCAGAATTCCCACAGCATTCTCCTGGAGAAACTGGCTGCTCATGGCCTGGACAGGTGTACTCTTCGCTGGGTAAAAAACTGGCTGGATGGCCGTGCCCAGAGAGTGGTGGTAAATGGAGTTAAATCCAGTTGGTGTCCAGTCACAAGTGGTGTCCCCCAGGGTTCGGTGCTGGGGCCGGTTCTCTTTAATATCTTTATCAATGATCTGGATGAAGGGATTGAATGCACCCTCAGTAAGTTCGCAGATGACACTAAACTGGGCGGGCGTGTTGATCTGCTTGAGGGTAGGTTGGCTCTGCAGAGGGATCTGGACAGGCTGGACCGATGGGCTGAGACCAATGGTATGAGGTTCAACAAGGCCAAATGCCGGGTCCTGCACTTGGGACACAACAACCCCATGCAGCGCTACAGGATTGGGGCAGAGTGGCTTGAAAGCAGCCCGGCAGAAAAGGACCTGGGGGTGTTGGTTGACAGCCGGCTGAATATGAGCCAGCAGTGTGCCCAGGTGGCCAAGAAGGCCAACAGCATCCTAGCCTGTATCAGGAATAGTGTGGTGAGCCGGACTAGGGAAGTGATCATCCCCCTGTACTCGGCACTGGTGAGGCCCCACCTCGAGTACTGCGTTCAGTTTTGGGCCCCTCGCTACAAGAGGGACATTGAGGTGTTGGAGCGTGTCCAGAGAAGGGCTACAAAGCTGGTGAGGGGCCTGGAGGACAAACCTTATGAGGAACGACTGAGGGAGCTGGGGTTGTTTAGCCTGGAGAAGAGGAGGCTGAGGGGAGACCTTGTCACCCTCTACAACTACCTGAAAGGAGGTTGTAGAGAGATGGGGGCTGACCTCTTCTCCCTGGTGACAAGTGATAGGACGAGGGGAAACGGGTTCAAGTTACGTCAGGGGAGGTTTAGATTAGATATTAGGAGACATTTTTTCACTGAAAGGGTTATTAAACATTGGAATAGGTTGCCCAGGGAGGTGGTGGATTCACCATCTCTGGAGGTGTTTAAAAAAAGAGTAGATGGGGCACTGAGGGACATGGTTTAGAAGTGGCTCTTGTCAGGGTAGGCTAAAGGTTGGACTCGATGATCTTAAAGGTCCCTTCCAACCTCAACAATTCTATGATTAAATTAAATTAAATTAAAGAATTCACGCAAACACCGTTGCATCACGCAGGAAGTTTACACGGCGGTCAGCAGCACGGGCTGAGCGTTTTGGGCCAGGTCAGCTCAAAACGGGTGAAATCACAGGTTGCCAGTGAAACAGGCTTGGTTATTTGGGCATCATTAATCCACCGGGGACTGCAGAAACCACGGGTTCCCTGAGCTGTCCCGAGCTCCTGGTGGGTGCGGGTGGCAGACCGGGATGCTGGTGACTGTCAGCAGAGATGCGTGCAGCACCTGCCAGTGCTGCTGATCTCCCACCACCTGCCTTTGTCGCTGTCTCCTGTACAGTGACAGCAAGGTGCTATCTACCTGATTTGTCCTCCTCTGGCAGCTCCTGCCTGTCACCGCTCAGCACCCCAGGGGATGCCCAGCAGGGAAGGCAGCGGAGGAGCATCTCTCCCTGTTGTCTGCTGTCAGGCAGCTCATGCGTGCCTGCAGGCGCTGCGGGCGCAGAGAGGAGGGTTTGCAGGGCTCACTTTTTTTCCGTGAAGGGGTGCAAGGCTGGGATGGCACTGCCCTATCTTGCCTGGCGCCAACAGGTGAGAGGGCAACAAGGAGGTGAAGGAGGTGCCCCATGGCCCATCCTGAAAGGAGGAGGGTTGCTCAGGGTAAAATGCGTCTGGAGCAAGGCTGGTCTTGGGTCTGCAGCAGAGCCAGGAGGCAGTGGTGGGCTCCCCACACTGGGTGTCTCCCCAGGTGCTCCCCAGAGTGGTCGGGTCTCCCCAGGCCCAGGGCTGTCCTCTTTGGGGCTGGTTTTGGTACTGCCTGGGGCTCTGCAGCCCACCTACATCCTCTGGCTACTCCAGCGTCACCCACCTTCCCCTCTGCCTTGGGCTTGGCCCCGTTTCATGTCATCTGGAGGTCTCTTCCGTTGCCCTTTCCGATTCTCCATGCTGGAGCCTGCCGGCGGTGGTGCTGGTGGGACACTGCTGGATCTGTATCAGCAGGGATAACCTGCCAGGGCTTCGCCACCCCTTGTGCCTTCCACCGTGGCTTGGTCCTCGCTGAGGAAACACCACTTCTGCCCTAGTCTCCGGGGCTGCCAGACTGCTCCCAGCTCCGGGGAATGGTGCTTGCGACCTCTCTGGGGCTGTGTTTGCGGGAGGCAGCTGGGTTATTCCGGCTCCCGACCGCTCGGTGCCGGGGCAGAGGTGCCCGTGTGCTTGCCCTGCGGCTGCGCATCCTGCGGTGTGCCCTCCGGGGACGCGGGGATACTCAGGGGGGTCGCCTCCGCCCCTGGTTTTGGGGGAGGAAGGGGAGCCCTGGTGGGCGGGTGACACCGAGCATGGCTGAGACAGCACTGCCACCTCGCGGTGTGTCACCTCGCCTTGTGTCACCTCGCCGTGTGTCACCTCGCTGCCTGCGCCACGCCGGGCACGGCCCGCACCGTGGCTCCCCACTGATGGGAAGGGGAAGTAGGAGAGGGTCAGGGTGGAGGTATTTTTGTGCTGGCAGATAACGGTCTGCAGAAGGCTCCGAGGTGGCACCGTGCAATGCTCACCCACGGCTCCCCACAGCCTGCCACCCCCTGGAGCTGAGGATGTCCCAGCTGCAGATCAGGAGGAGAATGATGCTCAGAGGATGGGAGAAGGTGGCTTAGCTTGAACGCAGCAACACTGAAAGCCAAGCGAGTGGGGCTTAAGCACTGCTCAGGAGTCTCAGGGACTTGGAGGAGGTGCCACCTGGACCAACACCAGCTTCCAGGAGATGCTGGAAACTCGTACCCAGCCCCCTGTAATTCAGCATTTAAATGGGGTTAAGGGGACAGTCAGGGACAAAGGACATAGGAGCACCAGGACACAGCCATCGATCAATCCCGTATGAAATGATGGAGTGGTCTCGTTTTGGCTGTGTGTTAACAAAGGGCAATAGGGCAGAAATACAATTACTGTCCAGAAACACCTTCCACTGTTTTGTGGAAGGTAAGTCTTTTCAAAATCACCTGTCATCTTTTCTTGACACAATTACAGGTCTGGTTGATAGGGGAACTCTGCTGATAAAATAAAATTGCATTTCTTCTGGGCATCTGATTTTTTACGGAGTGACATTTTGATTAAAAACGTGTATTATATTGCATTAAGAGGGCATATATTCAATGAATTAAAGACCAGCTCAGTGACAGATTCCCAAAGGTAATTATTAATGGAGATGCACTGATGAGCGAAGTTTTGTCCGGCAAGGGTCTCTGGGGCTGATTTTTGGTCCCACACTAGTCTTTCCCTTTTTCAGCTGCTTTGGAAACAGTGCAACACCTTCCATGAGACCGCCAGAGGTGACAGCCAGGGGGAACGGAGGGTTTGCCAGCCCCCCTTGGCTTTGGGACCACCCTGATCCCAGACCTGCACGCTGTCCTCTTTCCTTGGACTTCCTCCCCTGAGCTCCAGCTGCCGCAGTGCTTTGGGAACCCCAACACCGCTTTCTCATGAAGGTCAGTGCAGCTGCCACAGGACTGAAAAGAAGCTCCAGGTCCCTCCTATCTGCCCACTGCGTCCCCCACGGTGGGACCTGGCTGGTTTCTGCGATCCCAAGGACATCCACCTGCTGGGGTCACTGTGGCACGTCTCATCCCTCTGCTCCCTGCTGCAGTGGGACTTGGATACCAGTGGCGTTTTGGGCCGTTTTGTGACACAGCTGAATGGACTTCCCTCAGCACCTTCCCTAGACTCGGTGGTGTGAGGCATTGGCTTTTTAATTTTGCAGGTCTGGCTCAGGCCACACACAGTTCCTGGGGTTGCTCAAATCTGGCTGCTGCAAGGCACAGCCACTCAAAGGGGACCAGGAGCAACCTGGGTGCCAGAGACCCCCATCTCCTCCTGCTCTGCTGCAGAGACAGGGTCCCCAAACTACTGAGGTGAGGGCGGCGGGAAGGAGGTATCTCATCAGGGATGCTCGAGGCCCTGCTGAGCCACACAGTCACTCACAGTCCGTTCGCCGAAGCCCTGCTCCGTCAGGGTGCGGTGCCAAGGTGGGCATCTGGAGGGGTCAGTCCCCAGCAGCAGCAACGACAAGGCCGGGTACCAGTGACAGCCATGCTCTGCCCATCACCTGGACTGGGAGCCATCAAGGGTGATCCCAGCATCCCTGGGATGGCCATGCCACCTAGTGCTCTCATCGCCTGTCCCCTTGCTGCAGTGACAGAGCTGTGGCATGCCTTTGGGCACCCTCCACCTTTGTGTTGCTTTGTGCCCCGTCACCGCCGGTCCCTGCTGCAGGGACTGTGCTGCTGGCCAGGCTGGGAGCCCTGCGGGGCTGCACTTGTGCTGACCAAGCTGTTCCCTGACGGTGACCAGCACAGCCAGGGTCAAACGCAGAAAGGGGAACAAGTTTCTAGCTCATGCAGAGAAAGCGAAACTTGGCACTTCTCTTTCCCAACCAGGCAAACCACTGGGCATGCCAGTACATCCCGTAATCCTCCCCCCACCCCAATCCTCTTCCTCCCTGCTCCCAAGGAAGGGCTTCCAGCAAACGGTACTGCTGCTCAGACTGGTCTGTCTTCACCCCTAGCAAGGAGGTAAGTCACCCCAAATAGCTGGGGACACGTCTCCTCTGTCACTGCTCTGCAGTCCTTGCTCCGTGTCCCCCCCCCCTATTTTACTTCCCCCCTCCACAAGGGTTTAAAGTAGGAAAAGAGGGAGAAGATGATGCGGGGGAGGGAGGGAGCTACAGGAACTTGTCCTTGCTCCATGTGGTTGCGGACATCACTGGATCCCACAGGCTTGTCCCGGGCTGAGCACCCCAGGTTTTGGGATAGGTCTGTGTGCTCAGGACATCCCTCCTCGCTCTCAGCTCTGCGTGATGGAGATCTGGATCCCTTTTGCCTATTTATCCCTTTCCTGTTTATTCCTCCTCTGTTGTATCTCCTTGCACCCCTTCCTTATTTGTGCTTTCCATCCCATGGGACAACTGCTCCATACGTTGGTGCTTGCTCCCTCCACACTGGAAGAAGCATCCTCTGCATGCATCTGATGTGCAACCACACATCCCCAGGGCATGCACCAAAGGGTTTATGCCATGCTCCACATCCTGGGCTTTCCAATCCCCCAGCCCTGCCATGGGCACGTGTCAGAGATTTTCAGTAACGTCAGTGATTTCAGATCACACAAGGAAACAGCCTCAAAATCCTTCCATGAAGTTATTTTCACCATTGCATATGGTGTCCGGCTATCTGTATCGGACAACACACGGGTGGCATGGTAGATCTGTGCACGCATCTGATGAGAGCACTTGCGTGTCTGTGTCCAAGGTGCATTTGTGTGTTTGATGTGTGTTTGCCTCCGTCCCCAATTCCCCCACCCCTGTGCTTGCAGGGAGGCAGGATGCAAATTGGGCTTTGGCTGGTGACCAGCACCTTGGCTGCAGTGCTGGGCATGGTCCTGTCTGAGGATGGATTGTGTTGGGCACCAGCCGGCAAGGATGGCTTCCCAGGAGTCCCTGGCCTTGATGGGAGGCCAGGGCAGAAGGGTGACGTGGGAGAGCCAGGTAAGGGGGAGCCAGCGATGTGCGGTGTGGGTGGCCTGGGAGCCTCAGGCTTCTTGGTAGGAGCATCACAGGCTGCGGGAGCAGCTCAGGAGATGATAGATGTGCGTGAACTGCTCCTTCTCACCACTTCTCCCCAGGGAAATCAACACAGAGGACAGGCATCCGGGGACCCAAAGGGGATGCAGGTGAGCCGGGTCTTCCTGGCATCCCAGGGAACCGGGGCTACCATGGCCTGCATGGTCCCCCTGGGCTCCCAGGCAAGCCAGGGCCGAAGGGTGACAAGGGGAAAGCTGGCAATATCCTGGAGCAGCCGCGTCCTGCCTTCTCTGCCTCGCGGAAGTCCCCACCGTCCATGGGCAGGACTGTGGTGTTTGACAACATCATCACCAACCAGGAGAACTCCTATAGCCCCCAGACTGGGGAGTTCACCTGCCGTGTCCCCGGGCTCTACTACTTCGCCTACCAAGTGGTGTCCAGCGGTGACCTCTGCCTGAGCATCACCAAGAACAGGGAGAATGTGGTCAGCTTCTGCGACTACAACAGCCGCGAACTCCTGCAAGTGAACTCGGGCAGCACTGTGCTCAGCCTGGCCGTGGGCGACCAGGTCTCTGTGAGCACCGACCCTGCCAGGGGCAGCATGATTTACAGCGGCTCAGAGGCAGACAGCGTCTTCAGCGGCTTCATGGTCTTCCCGCAGTCGGGCTGACGGGCCACCAGTCCAGACCTGCTTAGCACCAGAGCGTTGCGGTGTGCGTGTCTGCATGTGTTTTCACCCTGCGAGTGCATGGGGTGGTCTTATGTTGGCAGCACACAGGGACAGCCCCGGATTGAGCCACCAGCTGGATCCTGTGCTTCCACCAGTGTCACAAAGTGGCCAGGCGCTGCGCCTGCCTGCTCCATCCTGGAGGCAGAGGACTCCCAGCCCCAGCAGCCCTGTCTCCTCCCGGGCATTCAGACCCCACACTGCAGGGGGCCAGTTGCCACTGGGGCCATTCACCAGCTCTGGCTCTTTGCTCCTGAGTGGGAAATCACTGTGTGCCACTGCTTCTGCTGCACTAACCATTGCAAACGCCTTTCTGGCACTGGGCCACCACTGCCTCTCACGTCCTTCCCATCAGTATAAATAAACCCTTCTTTCATGACAGCCACTTGGGTTTTCTTTCATATTCATGCGTCTTCCGCAAACCGTCAATGTCCTGGGTCCCTTCCCAAGCTGCCCAGGGAGAGAAGTGATCCCAGCTTGCCCCTGGCCAAGCACAGACCCCAACTGCAAAAGCAGAAGGACAGGAGGGAACTGAGTGTCCAAGCAGAGCTGCCACTTACAGGGAGGAACAGGAAATCTCTGGGACCAGCCTATGTGTGTCCTTTCTCTGATGAGTCCCAGCTAGCTGTCCTGTACAAGGCTAAGTACAAGTACAGGCAGCAGACCATGCACCTCATCCACATAGTCCTCTTTTGGTACCCAAACTCTCCCAGGAAGGGGAAAGGCAGCTGCGGTCCTCCAGCCTTTCAGCAAGGAGGGGCAGGGACATCAGGGTGGCTGATGGGGTTGTGGGGTGATGGTGGTGGGGTCGTGGGGTGATGTTCTTCTCTCTTTGGCTTGGGGTGAGACTAGTGGGAGGTAGGGCGGGCTAGGCAGGTATCAGGCAGCCAGAAAGCATCAGGGAAGCCATGTCGGTGTCCTACCCTGGTACTGCTGCTTGGAGGAGTTGCTCCACACATGCTGAGCAGTCAAATGTTTCCATTCCTAGAGCAGTGAGGAGCAGGTCAGATCACCTGCAAGGAGGAACACCCTGACCAGGGATGCCAGGGCCCCAGTGAATCCGGCACCCAACAGAGCTGGTGGAACACAGGACAAGGTGCAGAGAGGGCAGCCAACCTGCAGGTCAGAAACCCTCAAGGAGAAGCATCCTTCAGCCTCATTTCTTGGGCTGCAGCATCTCCCATCAGAGCCAGGCGATGACCTTGCGCCAGCCCTTCATTGAACAGGCAGCTCTGGCTCCATGGAGCTGGCGTGGGACTCTGCTCCCCATCCTTCTTCTAAGAAACGAGTTAAGGATGGTGGAAAGCCACTGATCTGTGGAGAGCTAGTCCCCTAGTGGTGGTTGGAGGGTTTGTGACACATCTCTTGGCACAGGGTCATCCCACCTCTGTCCTTACAGCCCCTGCTGCTGCAGTGGCAAAAGTACGGTTCTCGCTGGACAGCCAGGAAAGTGCTTGCTCAGAGGAAACAATCAGGCAGGAGGATGTGAAACTCGGCTGGGGGCCAGCTGGGGGTTCTGGATCCCCAAGGGCCCTTTCCTAACTCCGCGACTTCCTCCAGGAGGGTGTCACGGAGAGTCATCCACGCTGCGCTGTGCCGGCAGGCAGTGCCCAAAACAGCCAGAGGGCTCAGCAGCGCAGGATCCCGTGCCCTGCTCCCCTCACCAGAGGTAAGAGGTGCTGCAGGGTCCATATCTTTGGGGTGGTCTGTGTGGGGACTGGGGGTCCGGCAGCATGGCACAGTGCTGGGCTATGTGAGAGGAGGCAGAGAAGGAATGACAAGCGCTGCCAGGCTGCTCACATGTCCTGGGGGGGATGCACACTTGTTCCTGCTGGGGAAAGGCCAAATCCCCTGGGCCAGGCACTGTCCTGGGAGATCCTCAGCCTTGATCCTGATGGGCAGAGCCGGGAAAGTCAGGCTGTCGCTGGAGGAGGGGTGAGATCAGCTGGGTCTAGGGAGCTCCAGCCTCAGTGCCGCATGGTGCAATGGTCTGCAGTGGCATATGCATCTGCAGGGAGTTTGGGACACTGGACCGGGAGAGCTTGGCGCTGGCCATGGGTACCTCAAAACCTCATGGCTCCATCTAGACTGAACGTCCAACCTGCCTTGTGCCATCAGGGGCTGCTCTGGGGGTGGTGATGAGCCCAGGGTCCATCTCCACCTCTAATTGGTATGGGGGGGACACACCGAGGGCACAGCCAACACAGATGCATGATCCTGCTGCAGTCAACCTCATCGCACAGCATCCCCTTTGCCCCACAGCCTGGAAGCCAGCCTGAGATGGGCCCTTACCCCATCACTTTCTTTCCCTTTCCATGCTCCAGAGCACCAAAATGGGTCAGAGCTTCGGGGAGCAGTTCCATCTGGCTCTCGCCCTCCTACTCATGAATCTGGGGTCTGCTCTCACCGAAGATGCCCCTCCCAGCTGCTATGGGATTCCAGGCCTGCCAGGCATGCCAGGTGTACCAGGCAGGGATGGCCGGGATGGGCTGAAGGGAGCCAAAGGCGAGCCAGGTGAGTGAGCGAGGAGGGGAACCACGCAGACTGTTGAAGGGGAGCCACTGAGTCCTCCATGGATGGTCTGCCTTGGTTTGCAGGCCATGGAAAGCATCCTCTGTGGACAGGGCAAGAGTAGAGGAGGCTGGAGAGAGGCAACAACCCTCTCCTGCCCAAGGGAAGGGGCTGGAGGAACCTCTCCCACATTCTGCCATTGACACCCTCTTTCACTCCCCACTGCCCCACAGGCCTCCCGGCCACTCCTGCATCACGAGGGCCCAAGGGCATGAAAGGGGAACCGGGCAGCCCTGGCTTGCCAGGCAAGACTGGCCCCATCGGTCCCCCTGGTCCTCCTGGAGACCCTGGGATGATGGGTATGGCTGGAGAGCCGGGAATGCCAGGCAGCTACAAGCAGAAGCACCAGTCAGCATTTTCAGTGACGAGACAGACCAGCGAGCACCCCTTGAAGAATGTCCCCCTGGTGTTCAACCACGTCATCACCAACACCAATCACGACTACAACACCACCACAGGCAAGTTCACCTGCAAGATCCCCGGCCTCTACTACTTTGTCTTCCATAGCTCGCAGACAGCCAACCTCTGCGTCATCCTGTACAAGAATGAGATCAAGATGGCCAGCTTCTGCGACCATAAGACCAACACCATGCAGGTCAGCTCTGGTGGAATCCTCCTCCGCCTGGGTGCTGGGAACCAGGTCTGGCTGGCGGTGAATGACTACAATGGCATGGTGGGCATCGGCAACTCTGACAGCATCTTCTCGGGCTTCCTGCTCTTCCCAGACTAGAGGACCACCAGAGTCCACCCCAGCACGCCGACCTCATCACCCTGCCCTGCAAATGCTGCTGCTTACTGCCCCCTGTTGCTGATGCTCCAGGTTTCCTCTGCTGGGTGGGAAGCCCCAGCAAGGGGTTCAGCCCTAGCCTCCAGCTGCACACCGCTGGCCTGGGGGCTGAGGGCAGGTACTTGCTGAACAAGGGGAACAGGCACATCTGGATGCACCTGCACCCACAGTGACCGTGCCAAGCCCCCGGGGTCCTGCTGGCACTGCCACGTGCGTCCACTCTGATAACCCCACATTACCTTCTGCTGACAGAGCCAAAGGTCTCTCTGCGTCTCTCCCCTTCCCACCTGGGTTGCACCAGGGACAGCCAGGTGTCCTGGAGCAGGCTTGCAACAGCCCTTTTGCTGTGACCCCTCTGTGGAAAATCTCAATAAATCCTTCCCCAGTGCTCCTGGCCCAGCGTCTTTTTTCCTCCACTACTTACCTTTCTTCAGGTAGACACCACGTGTGGCCAGATGGATGTGGTATGCACGTGAGTGTGTGTGTGTGTGCATGACATCTGGACATCTGCGTGGCATCAGACTGTCCCCAAGCCCTCTCTGGCTCGGCCATGCTCAGCATCACTGGGCATTACGCACTACTCACAACCCTGGCTTTACTGGGCAGGGTGGGACCCCCAGCTCCACTGACCGAAGGAAGGGGACGGTTCCTATGCCCATGCACACAGCCCCCACCGAGGGCATTACTCCAGGCAGGGGCCCTGCTACTGCCCTTCTCCTCCAAGTGGATGCAATTCAGTTGCAGAAGGCCACAGATCATGCAGTGAACCTCATTACCATGCCTCCAGTTGCTGGGACATCCGCAGGGTCCCAGCCTCACCAGGGACAGGGCAGGGGAGGCACTGGCTTCCCTGAGACAGACCAAAGGAGCTCATGGGCTCAGAGCCCACCAAAACCCAATGGAGATTCTTCCTGGTGGCACACTCTGTACAGTGGAAAAGGAGGTCATCTCCCGTGAACGTCCTGTGCTTCACCTCCACAAGGCATCAGCAGAAATCAGGACTGGAAATGCTTTTACCGCAGGGTGAAATCACTTCCCATCCACAACATTTAGGAGAGCCTGGGGGACAGATTCAAGGTGATGGATGCTGAGACCCTGTAGCATCCTCTGGGGTGGCCAGTACTTCCCAGCAGAGCTGGGTATGTGCAGAGAAACCTGAGGGATGCTAAGTGCATGGACACGTCTACAGTCCTAAGGGGTTACCCTAAACTTGTCTGGAGCTCACGGCAGTGTTCCCCATAGTAAGCACACCTGAGCAGGACCCAGAGACCCTGCAGGGCAGAGCGAACATCACTCTGTGCCCTGGGACCAGAGCTGTACACCTGAGGGGCCCCAGGGTGCCATCTGGGGACAGCATGTCCTGCTGAGCTGACATCCGCGCACGGCGGATATGAAAGTGACACTGAAGAAAGGGTAGGAGCTAAAGATAAAAAAGGGATGTGGCCCAAATCCTTTCACAATAACCCTTGCAGCAAACTTCTGCTTCTCCTCACAGTCATTTCCAAGCAGGACGCTGGTGTGTCCCGGTCCACCTCTCCATCCGTGCAACAAGGGGTTCAAGGTAAGCAAGATGTTGGCAAGGCTAAGCCCCAGCTCTCCGCTGCAGGTAGGAGCACACGGGGAACCCAGCAGCACCAGGGTGACAGCCACCCCCTGCATCACTGGCACTTCGCTGTGGCTTGGGGCAGAAGAGGAAGGGGGCTACTGAGCTGGGGGTGGTGGAGATCCCCGATGGGACCCCGAGCCCTTCTGCTCCACCTGGGGGAAATGGGAGATGGCAAAGGGAGATGGCAAAGGTCCACAGGGGTGATCAGGGACTCGGCATCAGTCTGAAAGGTGCCCTGGGGGTGTTCTCCTGCCCTGAGATGCTCTTGTCGTCTGCCTGGGCCCTGGCTGCGAGCCCATGGATTGATCCTTGTGCCTGCTGCATCCAGATCAGAGCTTCTGCAGAAGAGGTACCCAACTTACTGATTCCTTTTCCTGCTGACTAGAGTTTCAGTGCTGGGAGAGTTCACCTGGGGCCAGAGAGCATGGGTGGGGTGATGTGATGTCCAGATACAGCCCCCAAATGCCCAGTGCTTACCACACATGCACCTGCACCAAGAGCTGGAGGAAGGAGCTGAGCTGTGGGATGCAGGGAGGGCAGATGGAAGATGGGACCCCGGGGACTGGAAGCCCAGATGACTATCCCAGTAGGGCTGGTTACATACAGAAATGCTTCTGGGATGAAGCAAGCATGTGGCAGGACACAACAGGACCCCACAGTGGTTAGGAGAGCAGGCTTGGGGATTTCATTGCCATCTACAAGGACTAAAGCTGCCCCTCAGATATGCTGGTGGAAAGCAAGAGTTGTCCCCTTGCAGATCATGAAACTGCTCTGGCTTGGGGAAGGGTTTTACCCTGCAGGTGTGGCCCTAAGGACCTGCAGCACATGCCTGCGGCAGCATCATGGCCAGGCTGGACATCAGACCTCTGGAACAGGCTAACCCGTCCCCAAATGTTCATGTGACTGAAGCTCTGGGCACTTGTAAACTGGTAATTTAAGAGTGGGGTGAGAATGGCTTTGGCTCTGCAGCAGGATGTTTTCCCTCCCTGATGGTATTACCCAAAAGTGCTTCTAGTCATTGTCCTCCAGAGCAACACAGAGTGCCCTCCCACCGCCCAAGGCAAGCCCCTTGACATCCTTCTGTGCTCCAGCAGATGCAGACCGTGTGGGTGATGCTGATCTTCCTGGCTGGAGGGCAGCTTGCAAGCGGCACACTCTGCAAGACCTATGGCACCATCCCAGGCATCCCAGGGTCACCAGGACAGCCTGGCAGCAATGGCAGAGATGGGAAGAATGGCCTAAAGGGCGACCGAGGTAAGGAGGAGGCTGCAGGTGGGGAAAGTGTTGTTTTGTGAATACCAACAGCAGGAAAAGGCAGTGCCAGGCACGCAGTCCTGGGAAAGCCATCCATTTTCCACCAGTCCCTTTGGGGTGTTATCAGGTGGGGGTGATGCTTGGAGACAGAAGGGGCTGGACAGACCAGAGCACCCAAAGGAACCTGGGGAGGGAGGGTGCATGAGAGCAAAGGGTGGGCAGGGGCCTCCATTGACCCGTACCCCAGCACAGGTATCGGTGGTTTCCTTCCCAGTGCCCCCTCTGCAGATCTGTGGTGCTCGACTGTGACCACAATGACTCTTCATCCTGCTTTCTAGGTCCCCCTGGCCAGGTGGAGCATGAAGGAGACATGGGGGAGAAGGGAGACCCAGGAGAGATGGGGTACCCTGGGAAGATTGGCCCTAGGGGCCCCCCAGGCTCAAAGGGTTTACCAGGTCCCATGGGACCCCCCGGCGCTCAGGGGGACTCTGGTGACTACAAGGCCACCCTCAAGTCCGCCTTCTCTGCTGCCAGGACCATCAGCTCCTACCCACGCCGGGAGCAGCCCATCCGCTTTGATCGCATCATCACCAATGTGAAGGGTCACTACGAGAACCGGTATGGCCGCTTCATCTGCCAAGTCCCAGGCATCTACTACTTCACCTACCACGTCACCTCCAGGAGCAACCTGTGCCTCAGTGTGAAAAAGGGCCGGGGTGGCAGCAGGGGTGAGAAGGTGGTGACCTTCTGTGACTATGTGCACAGCAGCTACCAGGTCACCACGGGTGGCGTGGTCCTCAAGGTGGCAGCGAATGAATCCGTCTGGCTGGAGCCAACAGAGAAGAACTCTCTAGTGGGGATTGAAGGGTCCGACAGCATCTTCTCCGGCTTCCTGGTCTTTCCCGATGCTTAGTCCACTGATGGTGTCTCTCTGCAGCCCTTCCCCTGCTGCTAGCTGGACCCTGCAGGGCTGAGGACCCCTGGAAACGACTCTTTGCTCCAGGTTTGGTGCCCTAAGCCCATTTCTGCCAATCATCTTGCACATTAAATGACAGCTCCTTGTGCTGCTGGTTCCTTCCTGCCTAGGATTTGCCTCTTCCCCCTCAAACAATGCTCAGATACGCAGGGCATGGCCTCCCACACCTCTGGGTGCAGTATCTCATTGCTACAGAGCAGAACCAGGCAATTCATGCAGTTCCTACTGCAGCCCACGCTGAGTATCTCCTTCCAGAGCCACACAGAGAAAGTCCCATCCCAGGGTTAGGAGAACATGGAGAGGAATCCTGGACTTTAGCTGGAGGGGGGGACACACGACATAGTAAGAAAATGCGGGCCACTGGGTACTAGTGGGCGATGGGGAGATGTTGGATATGGTGCTGTACTGGAGAGCCCTGGGGCTGGTAGGAGTTGGGGACGCCAACCTCTCTTAGACTTTTTTTTTTGGGGTGGTGGTGACACCAATATCCACAGAGGCTTGTCGAAGCTTGTGAGAAGATGAGCCAGGTGTGTGTGGGGAAGCCAGAGCTCGATGCCACGATGGCAGAGGTGTGGGGCACATGGCTATCCCCTGGTGCCGGCGGGCAGTGTCCAGAGCAGCCCCATAAACCCAGCAGGGGACCAACATGTGCAAGTCCTACAGCACAGCCCAAGCCCCCTTGGAGATCCAAGGACCTCCAGATGAGTAAGAGCTGAGGACCCCAAGGACACCCCTGTCCCTGGGGCAGGTGACAATCCAGCATTGTACCTGGGTGGAGGTTTGCCTACAGCCACCAGCCCAGCCATGGCAGGTGGTACCAAGAGCTGTGGGGTGTGAAGCCGTGGGGGTGTACACGGGGTGGGCAGGACGTAGGAGAGTTTTCGTGGGGATCTGGGATTTGAAAAGGGCCGGCTGAAGGGAATGATGATAAAGGGTTGGAGGCGGGGGAGGAGGATATGGGCTGGCTTTTATGAAACCTCGTTACCGAGCTCTCGGGACCTCCTTATGGGTCCAGGGCCCCACAGCTCTGGGCTGCACAGGTCTCCCTGCCCCAGCGCAGGACAGGGACTGGCACTGGTGCGGCCAGTTCGGAGGCTCCAGCGTCTGTCCGGGATGATTTGCCGGCAGGTGGCACTGGAGACTGGATCAGCCCTCGCCTCGCCGAGGGAGCATCCTCGTCCCGCAGGCCGGGATGGCAAAGCTTGCTGGGCAGAAGCGTGAGGCCCGTAAGGTCGGGGAGGAGGCACCCGGCAGGATTAGTGCCGCCTCCTGCAGCCCTGCGTTAACGCTTTGTCCTTGCCACCTCGCTGCTTGGTCCTTCACCCAGCAAAACCTGTGGCTCTTGTCCCCAGGAGCGCAGCCACCCCACGTCCCCAGCCCTCTCTACCTACCGTCAGAAAGTCAGGGCAGAAATGCCGGGCGTTGGTCTCCCTGCGCGGGAGCACCGAGCTGCTTTTAAAATGCAGCTGCAACACTCGTGCCATTTCGCAGCTGGCGATGCAGCGTCCCAAATAAAATCTGGTCATCAGGGCAGGTGGAGGAAAAAAGTAGGTATTTGACCCCCAAAACAGAGGCCAGGCAGCATACATCGGCTAAATCCCCTGAACCCTCAGCAGGACTGCAGGAGACACAAACGGAGGTGCAGTCAATACAGCGGAGGACAGGGCTGCCATTCGAAGGACCTTGATGGGCTGGAGAAATGAGCTGGCAGGAACCAACTGACATTTAGCAGAGACAAATGCAAAGTCCGTCCTCTGGCAGGGGATAACCCCATGCAATAGGACAGGCGGGGGGCAGGAGGAAGCTTTGCAGGATGGGATCCGGTGCGCTGGTGAACAGCAAGTTGAAGCTTTCTGCCTTTCTAAGGAACTGATACCATCATTTCAAACTTTTGAAAAGGTCTCTGTCAAGGACCTCTTTTGGAGTGGAGCTGTTTTTATTTTTAAAACTAATGTCTGACCTAACACCAGCACAAGGCAAAGGGTTTCTAGGGTCTTGGCTGTGCCTGGAGAGAGTCAGAGGGCAGTGTAGGTACCAACAGTCTCCAGAGTGCAGCTCGCCATGCGTATGCAGCCAGAAGACAGAGGTGCACAGGGCATTGCGACCTCCCGTGGGTCTCAGCCGGAACCCGGCAATGCCACCTCAGGCATTAGCTCCATGGGACAGCAGCTGTCTGCTCCCCCGAAGCTGCCACTGTGCGGCCCGTGGAGCAGGACACCCCTCAGGTAACCAAAATGGAGGAGAAAAGGGGGCCAGGGGGCCGCGAGCGGCTGGGACAGGTGGTGGTCCGTGCAACATCACCCTTCGGTTCTTCCAGGGCTGCTCAGTGTGGGTGGTGGGTTTCTGAGCCTGCAGGAAGCCCTAAAGCCCCAAAGAGAGAGGCACCACGCCAGGGCAGCTGGAGAGGACCCCCTCCTCTCAAGTTATTTCAGTGCCCATTGGGGCTGGAGCCGAAACCTGGGTGCCTCCTCCCACGGGACCATCCACGGCAGGAGCCTGGATTGCTGCCCTGGGAAGAAAACCTCTGCAAGATCCTCTAGCAGTCTCAGGGCCGCAGCAAGACAGATTAAAAGCGATCTGGGTAGGTAAGTGCTGCGCTGCCCGTCACACGCCGCCTGCTTGGTGTAACCCGGGGAAGACGGGAGGCTACAGCCCTGCTCTCAAACCTCCCCTGCCCGGCACAGTGCTGCGGAATTCATTATTCCGGGCAAAACAAAGCGATCCTGGAACAACACAATCATTAACAGGAGACTTGGAGAGAAACCTGTTGCAGGATCAGGTGCAGCCTGGTGGTGAGGACACCGGACAGGGCAAGCTCCACATTCACTGTCTCTCGGGGAAAGGACCAATTTGCCTCTTGAATTAATTCTTTACATCTTACCCGTGAGCACCTGTCACCCACCAAACTTTAGCCCGGCCACGTGCGCACCTATGAAACGGATTTGCAGGTTTTGTTCTCACCTGGGACCTGACAGAGCTGTCCCAGTGCTTTGTGCGTGCTCGCTCTGCCCTGCGTGCGCTCTCCTTGTGCTCACTCACACCAGCCTGCGCACGCTCACGCTGTGCACGCGCATCCTGCTCTGCGCACGCTCACACTGTCACCCGCGCACACTCACCCTGCCCTGCGCCACATCCTCATGGCTCTGCGCACACTCATGCTGTGACCCACGCACACTCACTGCACTCTGCGCACACCGTCACTGCTCTGTGCACACTCACACTGTGACCCGCGCACACTCACTGCGCTCTGTGCACACCCACATTGCTCAATGCATGCTCACACTGTGACGCACGCACACTTACTGCGCTCTCTGCACATCCTCACTGCTCTGTGCACGCTCACACTGTGACTCACGCACACTCACTACGCTCTGTGCTCATCCTCACTGCTCTGTGCACACTTATGCTGTGACCCACGCACACTCGCTGCGTTTTGTGCACACCGTCACTGCTCTGTGCATGCTCATGCTGTGACCCATGCACACTCGCTGCGCTCTGTGCACACCCGCATTGCTCAGTGCATGCTCACACTGTGACCCACGCACACTCACTGCGCTCTGTGCACACCCGCATTGCTCAGTGCACACTTGCATTGGTCACACACACACGCTCACTGTGCTCTGTGCACACACACACTGTGCATGCCTGCACACTCACCCTGCTCTGCCACACACCCTCACTGCTCTGTGCACGCTCACACGGTGACCCGCGCACACTCACTGCGCTCTGCGCACACCGTCACGGCTCTGTGCACGCTCACACTATGCATGCGCATCCTCCTCTGCGCACATCCTCACGGCTCTGTGCACACTCACACTGTGACCCACGCACACTCACTGCACTCTGTACACACCATCACGGCTCTGTGCATGCTCACACTATGACCCGCGCACACTCACTGTGCTCTGTGCACACCCGCATTGCTCAGTGCACGCTTGCGTTGGGCACACACACACGCTCACCCTGCTCCACGTGTACACCCGCTGCTCTGCGTGCACTCACACTGCACGCTCGCCCCGCTCTGTGCGCGCTCGCTCTGCTCCGTGCGTGCTCTCTGCAGATCTGCCCTGACACGTGTGTTCTGCTCTTCTTCTCTTCCTTTTCATTTTTCTTTTTTTCTTTTAATGGCGCCACAGGTGACACCGGAGCAGCAGCGCCTCATCGGGGTCAAGCCAGAGCTAAGCCGTAGACCTTCACCAGGTGGTGCTGTGACCCTCGCCCGTGGAATCTGGCCTCCACCAACGTCTGGGATGTGCCCAGACAGAGGCCACCAGATGCTCAGCAGATGCTTTGGTAGAAGTTGAGGCGGGTGGCGTTTCCAGGTGACTTCAGATCAGGAGTTTTAGGGCTGTAAGTGTTGTGCCAAGCTGCAGCTAAGCAGCTGTGGTCTCGGTGTGACCACTGAGAGCTTTTGTCTCTCCATGCTGGAGGTCGCACAGACACAGAGAGCAAACCTGGAGCATGGCCATGTCACTCAGTCACCCTGCCCTGTCACATGGAGTTGTTCAGTGACACCAAAAAGCAGCAAGTGTTCAGGTCACCTTGCGGGGGCTCCCTGCAACCAGGCACTGGTTTGATCCAAAGCTCAATTGGAGCAAAGGCACTGATGTGCAAAGGCCCTGGTAGAGAGCTGTCGGGATTTTAAAATAAATTTTTCCTATTTCAAGGCAACAGGGACCAGCAAGCATATCACGTGGAGGCTTCCCCTGCATCACCTAGCTGGGGTTTTGGGGGTTTTCTCTGCGCCAAAGCTCCAGTCTAGCCGTAAGTGGGACTCTGGCAAGATCTGACGTGGTGGAGCATGCTAGGTGCCTATCAATATTCACGGAAAGTGAAGCTGAACTGGAGACATCAAAGCGTGGCCATGCTGTTTGTCAGTAAGATTGATGTTGACGGGATGTTGGTCCCGCAGTCTGGTCTAACATCCCTAGCAGACACTTGCAAAGGCGTTGACCCGTTTGTGCTGAGCCTGGTCAGTCCCCAGTACCCGCTACCCAAGGAAGAGACCTTCCTAAACCATCCTTGGCTGAGCTCGGTCCTTGCTGGCAGCATCATACAGCCATGGTCACGCTGCGCAGCAGGGTCTTCTGGAGGCCACGCAGTGCCGCCTCCCATGCAAGCCCTGCCTAACAGTCATTCTCCCACGTAGCTCGTGATGTTCCTCCTGGACACAGGGGTGCTTTTCCCCTGCCAGCAGCTCCCTCCTGAACAGCCCACGAGCATTTCTTTCCCTTCAGCCCCCCATCACCAAGGGTCAGCTGCTGCTGCCAAGCTGGCGGCTCCTCTCCACCTTCTTCTCTGCCCTTGGGCAGGGCTGCATAGTGAGATGTTGCATTTTTTTGTGTGTGTTCTTCCTTCCCTCCCCTTCCCCAAACTCTAAGATGAAGCAGGAGGCATATGGAAAGCCCTCCATGGGTTCAGTGCTGCGCCACGATGCTGGTACGCTCCTGGTGGAGGTGTTCCTGGGGCAGCGCACGGGACTGTGCTTGCTGTGAGGGCTACAGACACCAACGGGACGCTGCAGAACCAGCTCGGATTAGGTGGGGACTGAGGCCACCTGCATCGCTTCACTGTTGGCCAGGGCAGGAGCTCCCTGCATGGATCCCCTGGGTGTACTGGCTCCGCTGGAGGATGGGACTGGTGGCAACCTCAGTGGGAACTCACGTGGAGTCTGACACAGCAGCAACCAGTCTGAGCCACGGCAGGGAGTTCAGACACCACCTCCTATCCCAAATCTAACCTCAGGGCTTCTGATAACTTTGTTTCCCCCATCCTCATGCAGGCTTGGATTTGAATTTGAATGGAAAGGAGCAATCACTTCTTTTGCCTGGAGCAACACAGACTGGCTTGTCTCCCACTTTGAGCTGCACAGGGAATTCCTGCTTTTCCTGGCCCCTCTGCAGGGACTGGGAGCTGCGGAGGCTCTGCGCTGGGCTGGCCACCAAGGGGTTAAGTCCCAGCCCTGTTTTTTTTCTGCTCTGCCTCCTTATGAGGAACAGCCTTTGCGGGGCTGCAGAAAGGCTCTTTCTTTCCCCAGCAGATCTCTGGGAATGAAAAGTCTGTGTTCCAGATATTAAATTACTCATAAAATAGTTGGCCTGTCCCCGAGGCGGCTCCGCAACCCCCCCAGCCCCCGCCGCCCGCTCTGACGGGCTGCTGATGTGCATCTGCATGTCACCTCCTGCTACAAGGTCAATCTCTCCAATTTAAAGCAGCAACGTTGGAAAGCAAACCAGATTTCAGCCGGAATTAGCTTCAAATGGAGCATTCAGGGGACTCGTGCTGGGAAGGGAGCGCAGGAGGGGAAGGACCAGCAGGGCCGGGTTGTGGGGTGGTGTGACCCTGCTGCGGCAGCACCCCGTGGTGGGGCACCCCACGCAGCCCTGGGGCTGGACCGAGGAGGCAGGAATGCTGCCGGGTGGAGAGGATGCTCGGGCATCCCTAACCGTGTGGTATGGGGTGCGTGAGGGCAGGGGGGTGGGAAGGGCTCAATCCCTCATCCCTTCGCAGCTCTTGCAGCCCTGGCCCACGGCCCTGGGTGATGAAGAGCCACTTCGCCCCCATGGGAGGCCACTTGGACCAGGGCGGCCATGGGTGACCTACAATCCGGCGTGGGTGCGAGGCGGGGCGGCAGGGCCGAGGTTTCCATGGGGATGTGCGGGGATGCAGAGCCTGGCCGGCATTCAGCTCCAGGCACAGCTCGCCTCGACGTCGGGCTCAGCTTCTTCCGCTCCGCTTCCCGCTGCCTCCCGCCCTCCTGCTGCCTGGCGCCTGCCGGCAGCCGAGCGGTGTCTCCCCCGGCCTCCGCCCTCGCGTGGAGCAGCAGCAGAAGGGGATGCAGGAGAGCCTGGTGGGAGCACGACGGGTTCCTGCCTGTTCCAGGGCACGCCCTTAACCCCTTGAGAGATGCAACTCAATGACACGGGTTTGCCCCCCACCCCGTGCATGCAGGCTACCCCGTGGTCCCGGACTGGTGAGACCGGGTGCCGTGCTGGGGACCCTCTCTGCTGTGATGCAAGACCGAGCTCTTGGTGAAACCCTAAAACCAGCACTGGAGACGTGACAACGCGGGCCTGGGAGAGCCCCACACAGCCCTGCTCTACGGAGGTTTTATGCGTTTCACAAGGGAAAGGAAAGGCAGACCTTTTTTTTCTTCCACTACTGACTCCTGGGAGTGTCTGGGGACAGAGGTGATCCCCCTGAATGCCCCAGTTTCCCCACAGGGAGGAACCGACCCTGCTGTGTCCTACCAGCCTTGATGGAGAGGTATGTGGGTTTCAGCCCTCATTTTGCAGTACACACCAGGAAGATGAGCCACCACCTCAGCCTACGAGAGGCTGTGAGACAAGCCCTAAGACCCATCCGTGTCACATATGTAGCCATGTGCCTCACATGACGTGAGTCAGAGGCTCATGTGAATTAATATGCAGGGCACGTAGGAGGCATACGCAACAAATGCAAACCACACAAACGCCATGCAAAGCACAGCACATTAGAGCATGCGGCGCGAGAGCAGCGCACCAGCAGGCTGGGCAGTCGGTACTGGCATGGAAGAGTCCAGGCTTGATCTCGGCAGCCTCCCGCTCCCCTAAATCTTGCATTTACATGCAAAGCAGGGAAAAAAAAAAAGCAAGCAAGCAAGCAAGAAAGAAAGCTAGGAGCCCACAGCGCAGCGCGACGTGGCCACGTGCAGCCTCGCGAGGGGTCCCCGGGGAAGTGCGTGCAACACGCTCGGGCACATACCTGAAATACCCATCTGGTTTTGGGATGGGGATTATCCACTGCGGGTCTTTGGACCAGGCTGACTCGGAAAGAGCAGGGGCTGGAGCCCTAGGGCGAGTGCTCGGGAAGCAGCCCCCAAGGGCTGAATGCCCCTGCCCAGTGCTCCCTTCTGTTCCCATTATGTGCCAGGAGAGCTTTTGTCTGGGGATGCTGGCATGTGCAGTCACCAAGGAGACGGGAACAGCGGTGGGTCATCAGCGGCACTTCCAGACAAGCGGGAGGGAGCCGGACAGCCCTGCGCTTCCCCGAGCCCGGTGCTGGGCTGGGGCCACGCACCCGCTGTGGACTGCACAGCCCTGTGGCCTCTGCTGTGCCAGTTGGCCCCGTGTCGTGGATCCAACCCTGCACCCTGGGGATGCCCGTGGGGGAACGGGCTCAGGGTGCCCTGGGAACTTGAGGGTTTCGCACAGTTTTGGCTCCTGGAAACCCCCCAGCTGGCTACGAACCACCAGCAGTGGGAAGCCTCCAGTGTCCACTGAGACCTGGACTCTGCTCCTGTGATGACACCTGAGCTGTGCCTAGCACTAGGGCGGCCCTGCTGGTGCCACCAGCTGACTGCAGCGGAGCAGGGTCCCTCAGGAGGCAGGAGGAGAGCATGGGCCAGTCTGGGGGCAGTGCTGGGTGCCTCCTCCCCTCCCTGCACATCGAAGAGCTCCCTGGAGAAAGGCATGGATCAGGAGAAAGGCGTGGATCAGCTGGCCCTTCCCAGCCCCAGATGGTCTCCTGGGGCAGGCTGGGCTGACAGGAGTAGGACGTCTCTTTCTAAAACTATGGATCCACCACAACTGCTCCAACTCTGTCCCCAGGCTCAGAATGAGTCCTGGCAGTTCTTTGGTCCCTCGGTTTCCAACTCCATCGTGCTCATCCCTCAGGGTTGATGAAAAGCAAGTCCTAGGAGCTCAAGCTATGGGCCAGTGTTTTGCTACCAGCATTTCATGCCTATTTTGTTTGATTCAGAGGAAGACCTGTGTCCTCACAGAGCAGAGAAAAAGTGGGGGGAAAAAAGCCTTTTTAAAGGAAAAAGGAAAAACAAATGCTGGGGAGTGTGTGAAACGGTGTATTGCCCTTTTGCCTTCACATGGTGACTTGCAGCCACCAACGACTGTCCCAATGGAGGCAATGGAGGCAGATGCTCCTGTCATTTGCTGGGCTGGGACCTCAGAGGAGGACGCAGAGCAAGAGTGTGAATGGAAAGGTGGGCTGGGCGTTATCCAGGAGGCTCGTCCTCCTCCTTCAAGCAAATTTCCTCACCGTCCTGTGGCTCCCATCAGGGTTTTGTGTAGTTCATTCTCCATTTTCAGCCTTTTCCCTTGTTTTTTTCCCCTAGTAAAATGCATTACAGGAACATCAGATGTGTCTGAGTATTGCACCTTCGTGACCCCAAGGACCTCTACTAGAGCATCCGAGCACCCTGAGCCCCAGAAGACAGAAGAATCACCCATTTATTATTAACGCATTTTGGTTTCTGATTCTGGATTCCATGTATTTAATTTTTAAAGGCAGCTCGTGTTATTCTGGGTTTTTCTCATTTTTTTTTCCTACCAGCATTAAAATGTGGGTGTGCTGTCAAATAACCACTATTTGCCTAAAGTCACATTTCTCATTTAGTGTCCAAGTTCTTTCCTTGGCTGTAGTTTTGCTGCAACATCTCTTGTGTGACTGAAATAAATGTCAGAGGAGACAGGCAGTGCCCCCCCCTGCCAACCTGCAGGTTTCCTCCAGCAATTTTCAGACGTGGAAGATCAACCTCCAGCCCGATGGTCCACGTTCAGCTGCATGTCTGGCTGCTCACGGTGTGGCACAACTACTTGGCACAGCTTCTTGACGCAGCCCGCGAGCTGCAGTGGAGGTTACAGCAGCTCTGCCTCCATGCAGGACCACCAGAGCACCGTCCTTCATCCTTTCTTCTGTCCTCAAAGTCCGACTGTCAGTGTGGTCCTGCAGTCCTCACGCCCTGATGCATCTGCAGGTGCATCCTTCCTGCATGCCCCGTTTGCCGAGTGAAGGTGACCTGCTGCAGGAGGCAGGCTGCGCAAAAGAAGGTTTGGGCTCAGTGGTCCCTTTTGGCCTGGGACAATGCTCATCACCTATTGGCAGCTCATGGTCCAGCAACGTGGATCGTCTGGTGTGTAGTAACTAGTCAGAAATTGCCCTGAAACCCTGCAGTGGAGACATTAATGATTAACCTCCTCAGGGTGTGCTTTCCAGAGTGGATTTTCCAGCGTCTGGTAAGGTATTGAAGCTCTTGCCGCCACCTTTACGCAATTTGGTTAAACAGTGAGCAACCCAGGCTGTGACTCAGCCTCAGCCAGCCCGTCACCCCCCTGCCAGGACCATGCAAGCTCGGAGGCCACCTTAGCTGGGGCGAGACGCCCGGCAAGCGCCCTCAGAGCCATGCTTTGCAGTGCACGGTCACTTCACCTCCAGCTGCCCCAAACGTTTGTCCGCGAGACGCAGGGCATGCACGACACTTGCACTGGGAATGCTCCCAGGCCCGACATACATGTCCTATAACTGCCTTGGCGCAGCTGGCAAGCCAGCAAGGGGACATGTTGGAACACAGACCGGCGTGAGACGGGCGGTAGGTGTGCTGGTGCGTACTTCTATTTCCAGCCCAGGGCCCTGTCGTTCGCCCCGACAATCCGCGACAAGGCAGAGGGGCAAGCGCACGTTTCGGGGTGGACCGTTGGACGTCCCTGAGCTGCTGAGGCTTTTGTGCAGCTCGGTTTTGCTCCCCCCTTCGCTGAGGACCGTCTGCTGCAACACAATGGGCAAAATGCCGCAGCAGGAGACGGCCGCGCTCGAGCCAGGAAAACCCAGCCGACATTTTCCTCCTTCCCTGGCTTTACCACTAGATGTCATAGGAAAAGCAACATTGCCGGCCCTGCTCAGCTCTCCCGGATGGGATTTTGGGGGGCTGGCAGGTCGTCCTCCCGCCGCCGGACAGGCAGCATCTTCCCAGCCTCTGCCTCGGTGGCCCTTGCAGGGCTTTGTCTGTCTGCAGAGCCCCTGGAAAAACCATCGCCGGGGATTCAGGGTTCAATGGACATTGAAATGCAACTGAAACCTTTTTTTCCCAGCGCCTGGCTAAGCCGCCCGCTCGGACCCTCCCAGGAGGGAGCCGCACGTCACCCTTTCTCAAAGGGGCCACGCTGTCATGCAGGGACCCGCGGCACCTACAGCAATATGGTCCCCTCAAACAAGTCGGACAAACAAGGCCTTTATAGGCACTTTCTTTTCTTCTGGAGTGGAAAGGAGAGAAGCCGGGGGAGAACTCGGGGGCGTCCCACCGCAGCGGAGCAACACACAAAGGCTTGCAATGAAAGGGGCGCCAGCAAATCCTCTTAGGGGCTTCGCTGTGTGCACATTCATATCCCGGCCCCATCTGCCGGGGGGGATCCCCAGGAGCGGGGAGGGGGAGAGGGGCTCTCCCTGCCCCACGCCACCAAAGCAAGCAAAGCGCATTCAGGGAGTGAGAAAGGGATGAATAGGAAGAAAGGCCGTGCCACGCTGGTGCAGAGCCTGGCGGTAAATGCAGCCCTGCGGACGCTGCGGGGAGGGGGTCTCTCTTACGGGGGGGGAGGGGGACGCAGCTTTGGTGGGGGCTGTGTGAGTGCTGGCCCCCCCTTGGCCCCCAGGGATGGGTTGGGAATGGGGGGGGAAGCCTTCCCGGGGCAGGGCGAGAGCCTGGCGCCTCTGGGCACGAGTGATGCTGGCTCTGGGCACACAGAGGAGCACCCTCCGTGGTGCCTCGTCTGGTGGGGACCTGGTGGGAACTGGTGAGCGCAGGAGGCTGGAGGTGACCTGGCCCCCTGGAACGCCAATGTGCTCGTAACGGTGCTCAATCCCACACGAGCTGATCCATGCTGGGGCATCGCAGCCCTGCTGCACAACCCCCGGGTGATTAGGGAGCCTCATGGGCTCTGGGTGGGCTGACGGGCATCCAGCATCACACAGCCCTCAGGAGTCAGAGTAATGGCATGTTTCATGTGGATGAAGTCAGAAGGATGGGATCCTATCTGCCATCCAGCTGTCAGAGTGAGAGCAGCTGCCTGTCACTTCTTCGAAGCCAGCACTTGACGGCCCCACCAGAGGAACCACGCGTGGGGCCACAGCAGCTTCCCAGAGCCTGGAGCCAGGCACCCAGGCAGGGTAGGGAAATGCCCATGTCTGTCAAGGCAGCCCTTTAGTTCACTGGGGCTTTCATCTCCTACGGAGACCAAGCAAAGCTAACAGGACTCGAGTTTCTTCCCAACGCAGGGGAAATCCAGGGATACTTTTATTCTGGTCTGGAGAAATTATCTGTCCCTCCCTAGAAGCAGACGAAGGTGACTCAGTAAATAACACACATTGATACCACTTCCAGGTGCTGTAGGATCGCAAACGTCCTGTCTCCCATGGGTTTGCACTCGTTGGACCTCTTTCCTGCCCGTCCGGCGGCCTCAGCTCTCATTTGCATTGTGAGTTGGTGAGTACAGGAATGCGTCTGAACTGAGTCAGTCTGCACCGGGGATTTGCTCTCCGCTTCCCCAGGCTCAGGGCAGACACTCTGCAGTACTCAGACATGGGTGAGTGGAGCAGGAAGGTTAGGCCGATGTGGACGCTTTTGGAAAGACCACCCGGCGGAGCTGGGAGCCCCTGCCTGGGCTTGGACATAGCAGGGAGCAGAGATCAAGCATCCTAAGCCCAGTCTAAGTCTTCTGCCTCCCTTGGGGAGGACTAATGTGCTTCTTTAGTGATGCCAGTGACTTGCACATACTGCAGCAGTATGGAGAGAGTGGGGAAAACGTGATGTTCTCTCTCATATGGGCTGAGGATTTAATTACTGCAGCTAAGGCAGCTTGTGTCTCTTCCTAGCCTGGCGCTGGTCCAGTCCAGGGAGTGGTCCTTCCTCTCTGGTGGCCTGGAGCCAGTGCTCCAGGAGCCCTTCCAATTCTGCTGTGATGTGGTTGGGTCATGCACTGGGAGAACATCTCTTTCCTGCAGCTGGGTGGGGATGTCAGGGAAGGAGGACAAAGTGCTGGAGAAGCAAAGAGGATCAGGGTGCCCCGGGCTGTGTTAGGCCTCTTCAGGAGGCAGCGAAGCAGAGAGATGTGAGCAGGGGTGGGTCTGAGGTTGGGATGTGGCTGCCTTGGGCAGTCCCATCAGGGTCACCGAGGCTTTCGCGCATGTGGCTGAGGAAAGCGTGCAGGGGTGAAGTGGTGGCAGCTACTTCCCACCTGGGGAGCTCCACAGCCCTGTGATCAGAGGTGGATGGTAACAGGTATGGCCATTATCTGGAGGATGCTGTTCTCTATGCAGAAATGACTCATGAGCAGGTCGGGTAACTCCTAGTGCCAAGCTGGTGATGAAGGTCAGACAGTCTGTGCATGGCTCTCCAGGGTGAGACAGCGCGAGACACAAACAGCGACGGACTGAAGGAGATAAGGAAGATGAAGGATAAACAGCCTCTCTGAAGGGCACTGCATGCCACCCACACCGGTCTGATGAGTGATGCTGATGCAAAGAGCTGCACAATGAATAACCTGTGCTGGTAGTGTAATCTCTCAGACCCTGGGGACTACCTATGTATCCTTCCAGCTAGCCAGCTGGCTCACTGGCACAGCCTGGCCCATTCAAATTGTGGAAGGAAAGGACTGTGAGTCCTCACAGATAGGCTCAATTTAGCTGCTAAACATGACCATCAGATAACTTTGAGCTGTGGCTGGCCTGGATGCGTTTGGAAGAGCCAGCCGGAGCAGTTCTTCCACAGGCGGGAGAA
Source organism: Larus michahellis (assembly GCF_964199755.1). Taxonomy (NCBI): domain Eukaryota; kingdom Metazoa; phylum Chordata; class Aves; order Charadriiformes; family Laridae; genus Larus; species Larus michahellis. The sequence continues at coordinate 954,373 of NC_133911.1, read as the reverse complement.
CAAGTTGTGTTTGTCCCGCCTGGCTATTCCAAAAATTGTGTGAGGTGCGTGGGAAGAAGGAGGCGTGCAAGAACATCGTTTGTGACTCTTTCTACTGGGGATCCAGCGTCAGCGCAATGGGACCAGTGAAGTGAAGTGAGTGAAGTCAGAGAGCAAAACCCTCGGCTTGTGGGCAGTGCCTCCTCCCCACACACCGAACACGACCTGTGGAAGGTGTCCATCTATCTCTTTGCAGTCTGTCAGCCCTGTGAGCTCCCCTATGCCACGACCCATCGCAGGAAAAGGTGTCAGCCCTGCTTTCCACTGCAGGGCTGGGGGTGCTGTCTGAATGCAGGACAGCCCGGCTTATCTAAAGGAAGAGGCTCCCCCGCCATTGCTCTGCAGAGAAAGGAGCTGACTTAGCCTGAGGCCGTTCCTCTTGCAAGGCTAAATAAGCCAGCAAAGGCTGTACATTCCCATCTATGGGCCCAGACCTCCTTTCTCCCTACAGGTGGCTTCCTCCTGCAAAGCTGAGAAACACACAAGCTGTTTCACTTCAGCCCAACTCGCCCAACTTCCCATGCCTTTCATTCCTCCCGCAGAGGGGTCTGTCTCCTGGCAGCGGCAGAGCGCTTCCCCAGGCGCGCAGCAAAGCAGCTCCTTGCTGGGAGACACATCTCCTCTCCCCCTGCCATGCACACCCGCCGTCCAGCTCTCTCCCGTGGAGGGATGTGCAGACGGGGCTGTGCTACCACCGATGCATTCAACCACAACAGGGTCGCTAAGAGCTGCAGACAGAGAAAGGAAGTGTTTTCTCTTTTCCAGTTCTCGGCAAAGATGAGAGAGGTCTGGCAGATAAATGTCCATTGAACCAGGAGTCCTGGGGGACGAGCAGGCAGGGAAAGACTCCACCACCTCTGCTGCCCTCTCAGTCTTTTACGTGCCCGTCGCCCTGCTGAAGCTCGGGCAGGTTATGTGAGTGGAGAGCCATGCGGACGGACTGAGGAGGACTGAGCTCTGGATATCACGCAGCTGCTGTTTGAGTGCCAGCAAGTGGCTTTAGAGTCCTCTGTGTGCACACACCACAGCACCCAGCGCTGATGTTAATGAACTGTTGGGCTGCCCTAACGCCCTTGATGGTCAGACAGAGAGCTCAGGAGAGGTCAAGACAGGTCAGCATTGACCACCCCACAGCTCTCCACGCCTTCTCCTGCCCCACTGCTGCCATCCAGCCCCTGGGCTTCCCTCTGTACTTACGACCGCTTCTCCGGATCCCTTGGCCAGTACGAGAGAGATTTTCTCCAACCCACCTGCTGAGCCTGTGCTTGCCTTAAATGCAAGAACATTCAGGCATTAACATCTCTAGACCACCTTGACCCGCTGGTCTGTGTGGTGCTTAGCCACGCTCTTGGGTGGGAGCTCTCCTTCGAGGTCCAGAGCTGCTGGACCTCAGTTCAGCGTCCCTCACTGAACACGGGGGAGAATTTATGTTTCCTCAAGATTTAGGGTCAAAATGAGGAAGCCAGCTCCACAGGCAGGGGCTGCACCATCCGGGGGGCTCACAAATGCCACTGCCTGTAACCATTGCCCAGGGCCAGGTTCATGTGAAGGCGCTCACTGCTGCAGCAGATGGGGGCAAGTGTTGATCAGGGAGGGAGTGGTGAAAAAGGTGAAGAGGACCGTGTGGACATGGCCCTACCTCAGTGTGTCTGAGCATTTCAGCCTCCGGTGATCTACCACCTTTGTGCCCTTCATCACTGTGTCCTCAGAAGGCAGGACTTGTGATGCCCCACGAAATGCAACCGACATGCTCATGAAAAGTACTGCCAGGGACTTATTTTCCAATGCATGTAGATGGCTACCTGCATCATGCCCTCAGCTTCCAGGGAAGCCTCCTCATAGAGAGCTGCAGGACTGAGTGCTTCCCTGGTGCTCATCTCCTGGAGAACATGTTGGTCAGATTCAGGAATGCCTAAGGCACAGTGGGCTGGTGCTCTATGCACCAGGAGACCTTTTCCGAGAAGGGCAGCTTTAGGTGCTTCAGAGTGAGATACAGTTTTTGGCACAATCTGTTATGGAGGGAAGTTTCCTGCCCATCAGCCTAGGTAGGAGCCCTGAACGCATGACCCCATCAAGAGTCAGGGTTGGGGCTTTTTGGCCTATGGTGGTTTTTTTTTTGCTTCTGTAATTCTGAAGAGTGCATTTCACAATTCTGAAGAACACGCTTTGAGTGTCTTCAGCCTCCGCCGAATGCAGGCACAGTGCTGTAGGTCCCGTGGAGCTCATATCGCGTGGCAGCAAGCTCCGCCGGCAATCACACGGGGTGTGGAAGTATAGCCCTGATGAAAAGGATCAGGGATTGCATCAGAAGGCCTGCGAATGTCCTCTCCTGGAGGCCAGAAAAGCCTCTACGAGAGTGAAAAATGCTGCTGATTTTTTGCTGTATTTGATTCCAGCGGGACATGGGAGGGTGAGCAAGGGACGGGTGCTGTGCTTGCCGACACACCGGCGCAGGCACCGCTTCCTCGGGCAGGATCCGAGCAGGGAACCTAAAGCTGGGCCAGTCACTGAACGTGAAGTGCCGGATGGTTTTCGACAGCCCTCCTTGCTCCCCTCGTTCTTGCAGGCGGTGTCTGTCTCGCCCTTCACTCGGCAGCTCTCGCAGCCTCGTTTCTTGCAGTTACACGTATTTCTCATCCTGGCTCTCCTCCCCTTCCTCCTCCAGGCCTGGATCTGCTGGGAGGAGCAGCTCCTTCCCGGAGCCCCCGAAAGGCCGGTGGGCTGGGCTCCTGCAAGCGAGCACCGGGGTCTTTTGGCTGCTGAGCGATGCTCTCGTTCCACTCACGAACGCGCGCGGAGCCGAGGCGACAAGCGACAGGACCCACCGACCTGCCTGACGCAAGACCCTATCCCCGAGCAGCTGGGAGGGTTGCAATTGCAATCCCACTGGTTTCCATGCTGTGTTCAAGCTGGACTCGCGGCAGCTCCTGGAGACTTCTGGCACCAGCCAACTCCCTCTTGGCAGCGCTCCTCCCCGCTCCGGGGCTGTGCTGTTTGCTTATCTAGTGCCGTGATTTAACACAGACGCAGGAACTCACACACTCTCTCCCAGTCTCCTTCAAATTACTTTATTGCTTCCTGTCAACTAGCGGAGCATATCCTGTTAATATACAATCCCCAACGAGCAGTTTTCACAGCATAATCCCCCTTTGTCTGATAACGCAGCTCAACTCCCAACGGATGCCCAGTTCTGTCAGTTAGGCACCTGAGGATGCAGGATCCCAGCACCGGGCAGGTATTTTCTGGCAAAGTTGGGCTCTTGTTGTTATTTTTAAAGATAAACCCCAGTGCTGCGAGAGACACTGGCTTTCTGCCAGTTTTGTGTTATTTCCAGGACTCCCTTCGCTGGTGACCTCTCTCAGACGATGCCAAGTGCTCTCCCATGCTGCAATGGCAGTGAGGGTCCTGCTGCCAGAGCCTTTCTCCCAGCTCTTGTACCCCTGCTGCCTGGGGGGCTGCCCAGCTCGAGGTAAACACCCTTATCCACCTGCAGCAGAGGGACAGCAACAGCCTCAGGCGCCACGAGAATAGCTGTTCCCTTTCCTGCTGCAAACCCAACTTCTGTCCCACAGAAGGTCGGCTTGTCAGATACACTTAAGTCCTCGAGGTGGTGGTGGTGAGAACCCAAGCGGGGGCTCTAGTCCAGCCTCCCGCTTGCAGCAGGACTGTCATCGACACTAAATCAGGGCGGACTTGGCTGTGTCTGGCCAAATCCTGGAAACCCTCCAGGGGATTTCCTGCAACCCCAGGTTTCCTTACACTGCTGCAGCCCTTGAGTGAGTCTCACAGCTGACTATGTCCTACCACCTGCTCTGAGGACTGCAGTGCTCTCAGCATCACTCGGTGGTGTCCAGCCAGCAGCATATCTGCCAAAGGTTGTTTTGAGGGGACCAGCTGTGTTTCTCCTACGTGTTTCTGATCCTCCATCCACTGTGCTTGGGTCCCATGCTAAGACATCCCTGTGTCCTGACATTGCATTTGTAGGACATTCGCAATGCTCTGCCCCATCTGGTCTTCTTCAGCCTTCTCATGGTCTTTCTCCCTAGCCTTGATGTCCAGCTGATGTGCCAGCTGAGCCTGTGTCCATGGTGTAAGACTGAGGAGGTCCCTTTCAGAAAATACCCTTGTGATTTTTCCATTCTGTGGTCTGGATGCGTTATGAAGACTCGGTCACTGCAAAGCCCAGCATGTTGCATTTGAATTCCCCTTGCCTGCGCATCCCCTCTGTCCTTGTGCCAGGTGGTGCCAGGCCCTGCTGTTCCTGGGCTGCCTCTTCTGCACAGACCAACCAGGCAGCGCTGCTGAACGTGGAGAGGACAGATGGAGATTGCTGGGCTCTCCGCTGTTGAGGGACAGGGTATGGTACAGGTGCAGCTGGGCTTTTGGGTTGCTCCAAAGGCAAAGTCAGCAGATGATAGATTTGGCTTCAAGGCTAGCCCCTGAAGCTGTTCCTCTGCAGCATTGCAGACACTGGTTGATGACCAAGCGAGATGCACAGCTCAAGCCCAAACAGCATCCCTTCTCCCCGGGGAGCAGATACCTGTGCTAAACCCCCCTGCCAAAATCCACTATATCTTCTGTGTCCATTTCTTCAGCAATTTTTGGTATTTCAGGACTCTGGAGGCTGTTCCCAGTAGGTCCCTTGTTGTGCTCAGCAAGGTAAAAGCCACTGTTTACGTTTGTTCCAGGCATGCCCCTTGTCATCAGGCTCTTCTGCTGGCCTGAGGAAAGGGAGCATATGTAGCCACATAATGGAGCTGTAGCATGACATATGGTGATATTTTTGTGTTTGTATTTCCCAATTTTGTATTGATCCTGCCCCTAGGACAGTTTCTTTGTCTGAAGTTGTTCCTCGAAGTTGAGGACAATCTTGGTGTTGGTTGTTGGTTTTACTAGGAGCTGGATCTGCCCTCAAGTACTTGTGATTCTCTCTACACTTAACACCTCATTAGCTGGAACATCCACTTATAGAGCACAGTTTTGCTGCTCGGAAAAGAAGGAAAATCCTGTTCAACTCAAGAGCAACACAGATCACTTATCTCAGAGGCATCTGAACAGCCGGTCCTGGAAAATTACTCCAAATTAAAAACCACTTGTGAAGAAGGATCTGTCCTCCCAGGTAAATCAGGGGCTGATTCATTTCCTCTCTAGTATGCCAGCTGAGCAAAGTATTCAGCACAGAGCCAGACTGACACATCCCTGCCTCCATATCCCAAGGTGGGAGGCCTCTGATTGCTGACCCTCCAGGGGATGGAGCACCCACGGTCCCCTCAGGGCTGCCTGCTGCTCCCCTCCTCCCGCTCCTCTGCTCCAGTGCCCTGCACCAGCTCTCTTGCCAAAGTCCCCAGCACGGCACTGATGCAGCAGCTCTGGCTCTTGGCAATCTCAGCGCTCCAGACAGAACAAAAACCATCTCAAGAGAGGAAAAATCAAAGAGTTGTTTTAATTAAAACCAAATTAAAGACCACTCTGATAGCAGCCTGGAGAGGAGTAAAGGGGATATGGCAGCCTTTTAATCAGGAGATGAGCTTGGCGTGAATGGGGCTGGCAGCTGGTCAGCATGGATGTGCTGTTGGTCCCCATCCATGCACCAGTGCCATGTTGATGCCAGGGAGCATCTGCAGTACCTCAGTCCAGGTAGCCCCTGGGGCAAACCTCCAGCATCCCCAACAGCTCCTGTGGCCCAGGAGGCGTTTTCATGACAGAAAGGAGACAGGCTGGAGGCTGCATGAGCCCAGAAAGATCTATATTGAAGGCTTCCCAACTCTTTTCATTTCCATGGGTTTCCCACTGTGCTAGATATTCCTGGATATCTCTTCCAAGAACTTATCTGGTCTCCACTTGAATCTCTGTGAGTTTTGTGTACCCAGAGCTCTGACAAGGAGCTTCCCAGTTCATCTCCCGTCCATGTGAAGAATCGCCTCCTTTACTCCTGAACCCCAATCTTTTTGAACCTGGCCGTGAACCTCACACAAGTTTCATTTGACAGCCTCAGTTTGTCCATGGGAAAAGATGGAGAGCAGCCAGATTGTTGCTGTGCATGTGAAGTTACGGGTTTTTTTCTCCATTGCGTTGCTTATCCTCTGTCACCTCCCTGCCACCCTATTCCTGCCACTTCTGGGTCTGTTGAAGAGACCCCGCAGGACTGACTGGTGACCTCCCTCTGCTTGCAGCGCCTGCTGCTTACTCCTCTCTGCTACCACCTCTTAAGCAATTAGAAAGACAAGGAAATTCCCTTGTACCTCCTGGCTGCTTGCTTTCCTTAAAAAACTTTTGGCAAGGGACTTAATGGAGAGCCTTTGGAAACCCCAGCAGATGACATGAACAGATTGCACTGATCCGCCTGTGTTTGGCTGCTCTGAAGGGCTCCGAGGGGTTGTGGAGCAGGACTCCCCTTTGCAGCAGCCCCACGGACTCTCCCCCAGCAGACAGCACTTACCCGGGTGTCTTTAACTTTGTCCACTAATACACACTCCGCCTTCTACACGCAGCCTCAGGCTGCAGCCCTGTAGTTCTCTGTGTCTTCCTGGGACTTTTCATACAGGCTGGTGTCACACTGGCACCCCTCAAGACACACTCCTGGTGCCAGGAAAGGGTGGCGAGGGGCTTAGCCCTCACGCTGTGGCGGAGCAGGGACATGGACACCTCCCGTGGCTGCGGGAGGCATCAGCAGCCCCAGGTGCTCTTGAGAGTCCCCCGAAGAAGTGCTCCAGGAGAAGTTTCTCAGACACCAGCCGGGATGCTGATGCCAATGGGCTGAGGGTGTCCCAGTAGCTGCAAGGACCAAGTCATGTGTGAAAGAAACCAAAGATGCCTCCATCAGCAATGCTGAAAATCTTCATGAAAGGATGAATCCACGACCTTTCTGACCCCCCTGGGCTGGGTGTGTGTGGCAGGGAACCGCACAACAGCCTCTACGGCGGTGCCGTGGCAGCGTGTCAAGGGGATGGGAGTCACCTGAGCCCTTTTTCGCCGGCAGGTCCCTCATGTCACCAGGGCAGCAACCCAAAGAGCAGATGGACAGGCTGTTGCAGGGGCAGCCGCGCTCCATCCGTCTTGGCTAATTGGGCAGTGTTTCCTCACACTCATGGCCAGATCCGTCTCCTGCCGGCAGGCAAACACCGAGCAGGTCTGCGCTGCTGCGCCATGACCAACACTCCCCAAGCCCTGCAGGGACGGCCCCTCTCCCTCTGCCCAGCCCCTAACTGACCCCCCCCTGTTCCTGCTCACGTTGCCAGGGTGAGCCCCTGCTTCCCGTTCCTCGAAGACGTGCTCTGTCTGCCCCCCACCTCCACCGCGCTGTGCGTCATTGATGCTGTCGTGTCCCATCCCGCCGCTCTCCTGCCTCTGCACTCTGTGTGCTGCTCCCCGTGCCCACCCCATGGTCATCACCTGGCTGGCCCCAGGCAGGAGGGGATAACTCCATGCTGGAGCTTATTACTTTGATGAATCTTTTGTAAAAAAACAAAGGTAAGTAAGTAAATACTACCATAAAGATCTTGTGCATGCATCTGCCAGCATCCCGTGGTGCTCTCACTTGGCAGGGCTTGTTCCAGCTCGGTCACATTTTAGCCAAAACCTTAACAGAGCGGATATTCCCACACCCAAAGAGAAAATGTGAAATGCCTATCATACAGCATGCAGCACCGTTCCCACCGACTCCTGACCTTTTATCTCCAGACCTTGGAGGGTTTTTGTCTGCCTGCAACTCCGCTTTCTCTGTGCTGCCACATCTCCCTTAGCTTGCTCCTCTTTGGAAAGACCCAGACAACCTGTCTCTCTTCCATCCTGCTGTAGAAGGGGATGCGGTTGACTCGTTCAGGGCTGCCTTTTTATAGTAATCACCTCTTAGAAGAAAAGAGAAATTTCACAACGTGCTGTTGCCTTTGATCCTATATTTGCCTTCTTGTAAATCTACGCCATCTCAGAGCACCGGAGGATTTTGTTCACGAGTGCCTTGAACATCAGACGTAATGTTGCATTTTTTCCACAGTGTTCATAAGCATTTGCAAAACTCCTGTTTTTAACACAAGCAATGACAAAAACCAGGTAGTTTTCTCCTCAGTTTCCTATCAAATGCCATTTCAGAGTTCTCAATTTCAAGGATGCTGCCCTATAATTTCATAAAACAGAGACCCGAGTTTGACTTTTCAGCTTTTCTAGTTTCCTTTGAACAACTTTAAAACCATTTTCCAGAAGAATTCTAGTCTGTGGATGCCCTGCCACATAATAGCTTGGGTTACATCTTTTCCTTTTACAAATCTTAACAAATGACAGCAATTAAATTGTGCATCCTTTTATGTCATTACCTCTGTCAGTAGGCAATGCCTGGCAGTTTTTCATCAGAGGTTACCTACTAGGCAGTTTTAATCTCTAACGTTGCTATTTCTGGCTAACCGTAAAAATAATCAAGGACTAAACCGAAAGTATTTTCCGGAATACAAACCCCACTTTCTGCCAGTCGTGCCTCATGGTTGTAAAGTCTGCTGGGTTAGACTTACATATATAACATGATATTCTGGTGATTGTTCCACCTGTTATTTGCTGTATATCTAAACCCTTTTTTTTCTTTATGTATTCTTTAAAACAGAGTAATAACTTATGTTCTTGATTGTTGCATTTCTCTACTTTCTGAGAAACTGGGAGCCCCTTGTTATTTACATGCTTTTATTTACATTTTCTCCCTCTTTGTCTATTTTTTTTCATTCTATCTCCGTAAGGTCCTGATTATTTATCGTATCAACTTTTTCAAGAAGACCTGACATGTTTGCAGTCCTGAAGGAGATACCTTTATAAACTTTAATTTTCCAAAAGTTTATTTTAACTCTACAGCCAGTTAACATACAGCCACAATCGGATAATTTCTGCAGTGTGTTATCTGAGGTTTACCTGCCTGAGTTCATCCCTGTTGTCATAAACCGGGCTCAAATTAGCTCTTGAAGAAAATATCCAAAATTTCCTGCCCAGTTCTACAGTTCTAAATCTATTTTAAATGCTTCAGAAGTGCCTCTTCTCTTTCATTTGTTCCCATGGCTACCATTCAAAAGTTTCACTCATTTTAGGAGTGCGATACTCTTCAAATCTTTAATGCAATCTACTAGTTGACTTTTGCTTCCTAATTTAGCTGAAGGCTCTAAAATCTAAGACTTCAGACATCGCAACAGACATACGGCTACCTTGTACTCCTCGCTCCTCTCTGCAGCCACCCTTGTCTCCTCCAGGAGGTTAAATCCTCGTCTGAAGCTTTTCTGGGGCTCCGCTGCCTTCCTGGGGGTCCCAACACAGGACGATGCTCGGTTGACCTGTGCCATCCTCTTACCTTCCTCCTTTCCGTCTCATCCCCGCTTCTGGTGCTGGTTAGCGTCAGGGTTCATAACATGCATGAAGTTTTCGCTTCACTGAGATGAGCTCAGAAATGCTGGAGGAAAGGGCTGAAGGGGAGAGGGAGCTGCTGGCTCCTCCATTAGCTCCCTGCGGGCTGGACCCTGCAACAAGCTAAACAGGTTGAGTGAGGACGGCTCCCCAGTGTCACGTTTCAGCATAAGCCATCCAGGGCCAGGTACCCTCACAGAGCGCAAAGGGATGTAAAAGCTTTAGCTTGATTTAACTCTGCACAGAGAAACCTCACCACGACATCCCCAGCGGGGCAGGGAAGGCAGTGGGTTGCAGCCAACGCCTACTTGGATGGTGGCTGGAGACCAGTACAACTGGTAAAGATGCTGGTCTGCTCTGGGAGGGGGAGGTGAGATGGAGGGAGAGGTCTGAGCCCCTCCCCAAAACGTGTCTTTACCATCCAGGCCGGGGACTGGGCATCTTGAGCTGCAAGTGCTGGGCAGCACCCAGGGCTCAGCCCTGCTGCTCCCACCCTTCCTCCTGAAGGACCAGACCTGCTTCTCCACCAGATTGCAGAGCATTTGGGGGGACGGGGGAAGGCAAGCAAGGACAGACAGGGGCCGTTCTCCGTGACAGGTTGCAATCACATATATCCACGGGGTCCCTTGCTGTTCACACACCCTTCCCGGAGGTTAGAAAAACCCACTGTTGGGAACCGTTCCTCCGTCCCCCCTGAGCTCAGGAACATTAAATAGGTGATAATAAGCGGTCCCTGAGCAGAAGGGCCTGCTCTGCTTTGGAAAGTGCTACTCAAGACAATTTATCATTCAGACAAAGAGGGGAAAAAGGGTTAAACGCTGCCCGGCCTCCCCAGCCAGCGGTGGCTTTGGTTATCTGCAGCATGGCTGCAGGGCTACACGGTGCCTGTACATGTTCGGGGATCAAGAGTTAAGTGTTTAAATGATAAGTGGTATCTTAAAAACATAAGTTTAGCAATGAATCTTTGCCGACAATACTATACTATTAGTTAATAGTCAGAATTAACTCACTGGCCTGGGGCCAAGCCCGTCACAGCCAGAGCCAGAACAGCTGAAGCTGCTTTTCACTTGGGTTTTGCTTTTACGGGATTTGCTGCTGCAAGGAGACTCCGATTTCTGTAAAAATACGCTCGTGTTTTCCTCCTCCCAACCTGCCCCTGGAAGCTCGTGGCTCCTCGGAGCCCAGGGGATTCAGCCAGGAGCTGAAAAGCTTTCCTTTCACATGCAGAGACACGAGCAAGGGTGCGGATTTCCCGCAGGGCGTCTCTCTGCAGCCCCCGACCGCCCCCCACCAGCTGCCTGCCTGCTCTCAGGGAGCCTTTACAGGCAGATTTACCGCTCTAGATGCCACCAAGAGACTCACTCCCCATCCTTGCCATCCCACATTAACTGCCCTCTCCCTCCGTTGGGGGACTGAGCTTGATCAAGTAGCTCCAGGGGACGGAGCTTCCCCGGACCCCAAGAAGCAGCAGCCTCTCCTGGTAGCCAGGGCTCCTTGGGTGATGCTCCCTCTCAGTCCTGGCCCTGTGATGGCTGCACTGAACCTCGAGTCTGTGCGTGACAGTGCCATAGCCCCAGTTGCACAGATGCATTCATGCTGCTTCCCATTGTGTCTCCCTTCAGTCCTGGCTGTCACCCGCTGCATCTCTTTAACCTTGCAGGGACTGAGAGGAAGCCACCTCCTCCAGGTGTGATGAGCCAAGGGCTTCATGTGCAAATGAAACCTGTTCTTCCTGCACCAGGAACTGAAAATGCTACATTAAATGTGTCACCATCAAACCCATTTTAATGTCCCCTAGATGTCATCTCTTTTGGATCTGTCTACCTGGGAACCATCTTTTGATGTAAACTAACATGTAGGTGCAACTGAAGTGGTGTCTGTCCCATTTTTGTAACCCCAGTGCGGCTACTTTTCCCAGACAAGGCTTTATCTAATGCTCTTTGCAGCAGGGTTTAAGCGTTGTCCTACGATGGTGCTGCCCAAGGATTAGATATGGGCAGCAACTACCAGCATAACCAATATACCTTGCCTCCCAAGGTGGGACCAGCTGCCCGATGGTGGTCAGGTCCATGTGACATAGCGCTGCGGTCAGTTGTCACCAGATGGCAGCAAGGAGAGCATCAGCTCCCACTGTCGTGGCTGGCTGAGGACAGCAGTGAGGATGTGCAGCGCTCCCTGGTCCACCACCATCCTCCACGGAGGCCACTAATTCTGGTGCAGAATGAGAGGAAGGTGCAGAAAAGGACATTGGAGGAGGTCCGGCATCACCCACCATGGTGCGGTGCCTTATGACACTTGCCAGTCTGCTTGGAGCTGCTGGCTTGGTGATCAGAGAAGCTTGTGGGCTTCAGGACAGAAGGTGGAGGCTGGTAGCACCGCCTACACTGACAACAGCAAGCTTGTGATGGTAGTTCTGAGGCCTTGGCAGGCCTTCCTGTGGACACCGAAGGGACGCGACAGTCATAGGAAGCCCGTCCTGGGAGCAGAGTGAAGGCGTGAGGTGGGACCAGGGCTCACCATGACTGACTGTGAAGAGCATCTTCAGGGGACAAACTGGACTCCAAGGAGTACATTAGATCTTCAAAGTCACTGCAGCAGTCAGGCAATAAGTCTGTGTAGTCCAAGGTCCCATCTTCAGCAGCAATGGCCTAAGGGGATGCTCAAAGGAGCTGAAGAAGAGAGGTCTCCAGTGACTGTTCCCTTGGGACAAAATTCCCACTGTGTCTGGCAGCACAGCCCTGGAGAGATGCAAGAAAATCCTGAGGGTCTGGGTGGACTCCGGCAAAGAGACAGGGCTGCTGCTTCCTCTTGGACTTTGGGGTCTCACTTTGGAGAGCTGGGTGGATCCTCTGGGACATACCTGTCAAGGGCATTGCAGGACAGAACAACAGCCCTGGGACCCAGAAGGATTTGAATGGTGGTCTGAGGAGTTTGGAAATGGTGAGTGCTTTCTAACATCTGATGGGAAATGCCGGGTGCTCCAGAGCAGGGGGGAGTGAGGGCACCATTACAGAGCCTGGGAAATGGGGGAGCCCTGGGAGAGCGCCTGGATGGCGGGTGCTTGGCATCCTTGCCCTGCAGAGGAACACCTCTGGAGGCAGGAGCAGCAAGACCACTGGCCTTAGTGAAAAGGTCCCTGGCCCTTCTGCTTCCTGTAGTGAATTGAGCACTCTCCATGCAAGAGTGAACCCTAACTACAGACGAAAGCTTCTCCACAAACTATGGATCTGGGCCACAGGATTCTCTAGAGGCTGCTGCACTGAATGTGTGTCCAACCTGTATGACCAGTAGCATCTGCAGCGATATGGGCTCTCCAAGGGGGTCAGAGCCTGCAGCTGGCCACACTGAATTGGGGAAGCCCATTTGGCTTGCGCATACAGCCAACACCATCACGGAGCCTTGACCTCCTCCAACCACACCTGTGGCTGGCAAGAAATGAGCCACTTGCGATGGGTGAAGGCAGGGAACCCAAGGCAGAGGGATGAGGATGAGCGCAGTGAGCCAAGCCTGTTTTTTCAGGGTCTTAGACACTTTGGTGAGTTGAGGGGCAGGGTCCATCCTGGCAGTCCGGCGGCTCTTCCGCTCTTGGCCTATGAACCTACGAGTTTGTATAGAGCTCCACGTGCAGGGCATGACCTTCCCTGGGAAGATCCTCCAGGACACACGCGTGCTTTCTGCGGGATGTGTTTGGCCCCCCTCCCAGCCAGAAGAAACCGAGGCATAGCTGTGGGAGGTGAGCAGAGGGGCACTGCGGGGTACAAAGCGGATGCTAGCAGGCTGGGAGGGCTGAGATGTCAGGGTAGTGGCAGAGGGAACCTGCTGCGGCAAACAGTCCTGGTAACGGTCACACATGTCCTGAAGAGGGTTTGGCTCATGAGGTGCCCAAGGGGCAGACGTGTGTGGGGATGTTGGGCTGTTGGGTGGTGTGAGGGAGAGGTGGAGGTGGGTCTCAGCTTGCACCTTCTGGGAAAGTCCTGCTTGACGCCGTCTGGTGGGAATGGCGCTTGGAACCAACTCACAACTTCTCCACATGGGAAAGGAGAGACCTTCCGCTCCTGCCCCACCGGAGCTGACTCCAGGGGACCCGGGGGCGCCCGGACGCCGCCAGCAACGACCCACGGATTTTGCCAACTCCTTTTTTTTTTGGTGATTTTTGCCCCGCCGGACGCGTCCCCTTCTCCTGCCGGGCCCTGCCCGCAGCCAGCACATTCCCCTGCGCCGCCCCCCCCCCCCCCGCGGCGGGGGCACGGCGGGATGCTCAGCCCGGGGCCGGCGGGCCGGAGCGGGGCTGCGGGAGGTGGGACGGGCGGAGGCGGGGGCATCCCTCCGGGAAACCCTCCTCCCCGTTTCCCCGGCTTTTTTTTTCTTTTTTTTTTCTTTCTTTTTTTTTTTTTTTTTTTTTTTTTTTTTTTTTTTGCGGCGCGGCGTCAGCCCCGCCGAGGCAGATTTGGGCTGAAATCACGGCTTTCTCTTGGATGATCGACAGCTCCGGGAGAAACCATCGGCGGGCGGGGGGGAGCCGCCGCCCGCCGCCCGCCCCGCCGCCCCCCCGCCGCGCCGCCGGCCCCCCGCCGCCCCCCGCCCCGCCGCCGCCCGCCGCCGCCGCCGCCCGCCGCCCGCCGCCCCCGCCGGCAGCGCGGCGCCCCGGGGCGGGGCGGGCGGCGCGGGGCGCTCCCCCGCGCGGCGGCGGCGGTGGCTCGGCCCGGCCGCGGCGGCGGGGCCGGCGGTGCGCTCCGTGCCCGCGGCCGTGCCCGCGCCGGCGGCGGCCCCAGCGAGGGGCTCGGTCCGCGCTCCGCCGCTCGCCCCGCCGCCTCCATGGAGCGCTGGCCGCGCCGCCTCTGATGCCCGGCCCGGCGCGCACCATGGGGCCGCTGTGGCTCTGCTGCCTGCCCCTCGCCCTCCTGCCCCTGCTCGCCGCCGTGGAAGGTAAGGGGGGCGGCGGGGCGGGGGCCCTTCTGGGGCAGGGTGTGCTTCCCGGCGGGTGTTTTTTCCTATTTATTTTTTTTTTTTTTTGCTGGGGGGGGTGGCACTTTGTCCTCCGCCCCTCTCCCCCCCTTACCCCCGCCACAGCGCTGGAGGGGAGGCGAAGTTTTTGGGGAAGTGCTGCCCCACCTGGAGGTGTTGCCGCCGGAGCCCGGTGCGGAGCTGGGGGCCCCTCGTGTGTGTGTGTGTGTGTGTGTGTGTGTGTGTGTGTGTGTGTGTCCCAGTCCCACTCCCCGTCCCCAGACCCTCCCCATCGCTGCGTTGCCCTTCTCTCCGCCATCCCTTCGCCAAGGTGGGCATCCCTCCCCGGCACCCCCGCGCCCCCGCAGCAGGTCCCCGGGTGCTGGTTGGGTACCACGGAGCCTCTCTCCTAGGGATGCCCGGGCTTTGCCACGCCGTGCCCGCCGCTGCCGCCTGGGAGAGCCTTTGGGGTGCACCTCGACAAGGCCTTGCCGGCATCCTGGAGCTCATGGCCGGCTCCCCGTTGGCGGCGTGGCTTTCCCGGCGTCCCCGGGAGGAGCTGGGCTCCCCGCCGAGTTCCCCCGGTGCTCAGACAAAGCAGAGCCAGGCGGCAGGTGGGGAGCTCCTGCGGGGTGGTGGGTGCGCGGGGAAGGGGCTGGGCAGGAGCCGGGTGGTGGGGTCTGGGCAAGGGAGGACGTGTCTTCGCGCTCCCGAGCCCATCTCAGCCATGCCTCCCTGCCTCCCGCCCTCCCGCTGCATGGGTGCCCCGGGAAGCGCCGCAGAACCGGGCTGGGCAGGGGTGAGAGCAAGATGTCAGGCCGAAAACTGGCTCATTCCCCTGCAGCGCGGTCCACGGGTGTCTGCTCATCGCGGGAGGGCTGCGTGCGAGCTGGGCAGGGGTTTGGTGGCCCTGCTGTCCCCCCAGCTTCGCCGGGCCTGGCTGGGCGGCCGCCGCTGGCCTTGGGCGTGGAGGCACCGGGCGGTGGGAGCTGCACGGACGGTGTTTGTCTGGAACATGGATGAGGCACCATTTATTAAGTTGGAGTTTTGGGAGATGACTCATGGGTTGGCCAGCTATACATCGTGATATTTACAATATGGGAGCTTGGCATAAATAGGACTATTTACGTTGCAGTGGAGAGCGCTAGCCAGCTATGCTATTCAAATGAGCCCAGTATGTTTTTAATTATGGGGGGGGGAGGTGGGGTGATGAGCGTGTTTGTGGGAGCGTACATGTCCACGTGGGATGTCTGCCCTGATCCGCCGGCAGCGCTGACACTTAGAGCGGGGTTCGAGCTTGGCCGGCGGGGCCCGAGCGGGCTTGGCCGTGCAGAGCCACCAGCGCTGACTGCGGCCAGGGAGGGAACCAGGCGCCTTGTGCGGGGACGGGGTGACACCTCCACCCTGCCTTGCCCTTCCTGCGTGCCCGGAGGAGCTGCTGGGCGATGCCCAGGGGTCGGTGACCAGCTCCCGCGGCTCTTGTGCGCTTGCTTGGAGATGTGGGTGGCCTTCCCACCGCCATGGCAGGAGTAGCAGGGACCGGATGCATGAGCGCCTGGGCTCATCCCAAGGGATTGGGAATATGTATCTGGGGACAAAGGGGCGGCACATGACAGCCGGGGGTTTCACCCGCCTGATATGATC
The DNA here is from genome assembly GCF_964199755.1 of Larus michahellis. Classification (NCBI taxonomy): domain Eukaryota; kingdom Metazoa; phylum Chordata; class Aves; order Charadriiformes; family Laridae; genus Larus; species Larus michahellis. The sequence continues at coordinate 938,374 of NC_133911.1, read as the reverse complement.
GCTGTAAGGTGTGCTCCACCACGGATGGAGGTGCTCCCGCGGACATGGTCAATGGGGCCCTGCACCGTGCTTCCAGCGACCGTCCCCATCTGCGGCTGAACGCGTTGATTTGGGTTTGTCGGCATCCCCCCCACACCCCCGCTGGTTCCACCTGCCTTGTGTACGTGCATGGTGATGGTGGCTCGCAGCGTGTGGCAACCAGCTACCGTGTCCCAGCCTTTCCCTCCTTGCAAAGGCTTCTGGAGAGCTGGCGAGGCGAAAGCGTGTGGGACGCAGCTCCCTGGGCGCGTCTCCGCTCCTTCCTCCTCTTCGGGAGCTGCCGCTTCCCGGGGCTCCCGGGGATGCTTGGACGCCGTCTGCCTCTCCGGGTGCTCTGGGGCCCTCGGTGTGGCCAGACTGACCCAACCGCCGACAGTGGCTGGACCCCAGCACATCCCCCCGGCCACAGGCCACCTCCGTGGTGGCGATGCCCCCCGCGCTGCCGTCACCAGCCCGGGCAAATTCCCAGGGCCAAAATGGGGGCAAAAAAAGCCCGTTAAGGGAAATACCGTGTTCTGGTTATTTGCCCGGGGGTCCTGCCTCTTGAGTCCTGTTTTCATCTCTGCTACGGAGCTTTTCTGTAATGCCGGTAATTTCACTTGTCTCCTCTGTGCCTCAGTTTTCCTAATTACAAGGCGTAAAATAATACAAGCGTCTTTCCCAAGGGAGCCGCGAGGTTTTGTTAATGAACATGACAAAGTGCTTTGGGATCCGTGGTTGAAAGCGCAGTCTTAGTCAGTGCGCGTGTGTGTGGGGTGTTTATTTATCTACATGCTTTATATTTCTCTGTACGCTATATATTCACTTGCATTTAACAAACCTTAATTAGAAACAAAGCCGATAGGGAAGGAAATATAAACAGGAGTGTGTATGAAAATTGGAAGTTGATTACTCACTGGCCAGCAGAATGTGTGTCTTGGGCTCGGGAGGAAGGGCCGTTTGGTTAAAACCAGCTCTGTTAAAAGGAAATGTGAAAAGAACGTAAAACATAAATCAATATGGAAAACAGGGAGGCGGATGACAATGTACATAAAGCAGAGGTTAGGAATTGCGTACAGTTGTTAAGGCAGTTGCAAGGTAACGTATCTGCAGCTGAGAAAGTTCAGGCTTATAAAAGGAAAGTTTCTTTTTGTGTGTTTTTTTCAAAAAAAAAAAAAAAACCAACCAGAAAGTCAAGAACAAAGGAGTCCTGGAAGGGTCTGGATCCCACACCGGTTGGTAACAGTGCCGCTATCACTAACGGCTCCTCTTTGTATTCCTGCTGGCGTACTCTGCACGCGTATCTGGAGTACTGATACTTCCGAGGTATTTTTGGGGGGAGCTGGGAAGGGCACTTAGGTATTTTAAAATCAGCAGCGCAGCTAACTCGCATGGGGGGGGGAAACCCCCGAAGGCGCTCTTCACCCCCTTGGAGTTAACTTTTCATAAACCTTGTGGCGCTGGCAAGTTTCCCGAGGGCTGGAGGAAAGCCAGCCGTGTGCCAAAAAATGCGAAAGGAGGAATGAGATGGCCATAATATCTGCAAGGGTGCGGGCAGGCGGGGAGCAGGCAGCGTGGAGGCAGCGGTGGGCTCTGATGGGCGAGGGAGGATCAACCGGCATGAGTTTTGCTGGGAAGCAGCATCACAGGCGGGCGAGGGGACTCGGGGATGAGCATCCTTCGGCGCCGAGCGGTCCTGTTCCTGAGCCCGGCCTTGGGCTGGGATGGGGATGCTGCGGCGGGAGGGCTGTATCGTCTCCTGGGGCGGGCATCCCCGGGGCACGCCGTGGCTGAGGTGGTGGACACCAGCACCCATGCCCACCCTCCGAGCAAGCTGGAGACAGGACCTTTGTGGTCCTACATGGTTAATAATGTATTGTAACGTACACAATATACATTATGCATTTATTACGTTGCATACGTGTACATAATATCCCGCATATTGTATTTTATGTGTGCTATAACGCATTTTATTGTTAGGATATGGTCACCTCTCTTGTACACGTGCCATCTCTTCAGGGTTACGGGTCACACCAGGGCAGTTTCTTTGACTTCGGTGCTCCAGGAAGGTGGCATGTGCCCGGGGTGTGCCAGGACCGTAGGAGCTGCAGGAGCATCCCAGCGAGCCCAGCACGCTCCAGAGGCATGGGATGCGGCAGAGCAGCAGGTCCGGGGAAAAACACAGGATCTGTCAAGAAGCCAGTCCATCCCGCGTGTTTGAACTTCAGATCTTCAAAACGCTGCCCTGAGTCCAGGCTGGAAAAAAATTTTATGACAAATGGGCCTGAGGCGTGGAGCAGAGACTGTGTTTTCGGGTCGGTCCCGTGCTGCTCTGCCTGCACTGCCGCTGCCTCCCCTTCCCGGCCCTCTTCCCGGGGTTAATTTTTGATGAGGTGCATTCCTTGCACCTGCCTGCTCTTTGCATTACTGGGGGAGAAAACTCCTTTTGGAGACCAAATGGGTGCCCGCTTTAAACGTGTAGCTGCCGTTGCAGCTCTGCTCCTCTGGTTTTCCTGGTTGGGAGCAGCAGTTGCTTGCAGTCCCTGCTGTATTTCCAGCTTTTCTGGGTGAGAAGAGCCGAGGGAGCGGATGCTGGAGGGAGATGCCAAGGGGACAGGGCTGTAGGGGACGAGGGCTCGGGGCTGGCGTGGTCACCGATGTCCCCCAGCTCCTCGGGACACCCTACAGAGGGATCCGGGGGTGCAAAGGGGATGTGGCCGTTCCTTGGGGTTGCTGCCGAGGAGTTTGGGGGCTGTCTCCCAGGGATGGGAGCAGTGGTCCTTGTTGCAGATGGGCTGAGGATCTGCCCGCACTAGTCAGCGGCCCTTTGTGTACACATACCTGAGCTGGCTGTAAAGAGGGGTGGGCACCAGTGGGGCTGCAAAACCTGCCTGGGGAGCCGGGTAAATGCTGGATGCTGGGATACCTCCCCAGGCCTGAGCGCTTTTGTGCAAGCGCAGCCGGGAGTGGTGATAAACCAGAGTCTGAGCCCACCGCTCCTGCCCCAACACGCGCCCGCTCCCGATAGACCGACCCCTCTGAGATGGGTGCTTGTGCCTGGGTCTGTCCGGGGTTCCCATCCCACGCAAAGTCCTTTTTTTTACGGAGAACGACCCCCATCGGGGGAGTCGGCTCCCACCCTGGTTTGCAGTCCCTCCCAAACCTGGCTTCTGGTTTGCAGAGACGCCGGAGAGAAGCGCGGCTGCCCGTTGGAGCGCGTGGGGATGGGGGGAGTGGGGGGATGCTGGGAGGCAAAAGTTCAGCCGTTAGATAAGGGGGTAAGGACGGGGCCTCCCGTGATAAGGCGCTGACGTGCGGCGCGGGTGCAAGGGAGAGGCAGCGCCCGGGGGGGGCGGTTCGGGAGGGGGCTCTGCCCTGGCTGGTACCCAGGGATGGAGGGAGCATGCGGGAGTAGCGCTGGGGATGCTGGAGGTGGGTAGGGACCCCCCAGGGGCCGGGAGGGTGCAAGGAAGGAGAGGTGCCGTGGGGGTGCGTGTAGGGATATATCGACACCGACTTTATATCGGTATCAGGTGACCTGGGGACGTGCTGGATGGATGGCAGTTTGTGCCAGGGTGCGGCACAGGGGTGCGTTGCCCCCTCCCTGAGCCAAGCGGGATGGAGGTGAAGGAGTAAATGAGGATCATGCCGTGCCCTCTGCCCCTCTCTGAATTTCCATGCTGGGGGACGGGGGGAGCGGCGTTAGGTCTCTGCTGCCCCTCTGACCCGGCTCGTGGCACCGATTGCCAAGGGTTAAGGGAGATGAAACGGGCCACGAGGGCAGAAAACACGGCTATGACTGCGGATGGTCCTTGCCTCTATAAACATCGCAAAGGGGCATTATTCAGGAATTCCAGTTAGTGACTGCGAATGATCACGGCTCTTTGGAGAGCCCACGAGAGGAGGATCTCGTGATGTAGACCTGAGCATCACGCCAAATGTGGTGCAAGGCGTGGGGGAGCGGGTCCAGTCTCCCGGCGGGCACGAGAAGGGGCTGGCGAGCTCCAGAAGTTGGTGAAGCTTTATCGGTTGGTCTAATAAATGACGTTCTTTACACCTTACCTGTCCTAGAGGCAGTCCATCTGTAAAATGACCAGCACTTAAAAATACTACCTAGTAACGTTTTGTAAATCAGGCAAAATGAAGGAGCTGGCCAAAGCTCCTTTAAGCTAAAGCAGCTAAAATAGCGAAATACTTGCACATGATCTGGGAAATGATATTAAGGCTCAGGATAAATGCACACAGCCGTTTAATGTAGGAGTTTTAAAAAAGAAAATAAATCTTGATTAAATGGCAAATTGAAGGAGGAGGTCACCAGAGGTAAAAAGATGTTCTTCAGAAAGTGGAAGTGGTGTCTAAAAGGGGAAAATAGAAAAAAAAATCAGAAACGGTGGCGTGGTGAACGCAAAACCATATATGGCAGCCTGAGAGGAGCTGGAAAAATAACTTGTGAGAAGAAATGAATTATCCCCCCCCCCAGCTCCCTCCCCCAAAATGAATGAGAATCGGGAGGTTAAAACCAGCCAGGATGGAGCACTTGGTGAGATGAGGAACAACTTCGGTGTCCCCCCAAAGGGCCGGGGCCAAGAGGAGTCCTGCCAAGGAGCTTTCCTTCCCAGGGCAGGGCCGAGAGACTGCCATCAAGTGATGTCAGAAGAGCTTATATTTTAGAATAAATTGGTAAAACGAATATTGGAGCCAGAGCAAACGGGACAAGCATCCTTTAAGAAGAGCTCCCTGGGTGATCCGGGCGACTCCAGTTAATTTTAGAGGAAGGGCTCTCTTACGCATTAAAATCTGCTTAAAGAGGGGGAAACAAAGAGTCAGTTTTCCCACTGGACGGGGGTCAGCGTGAGGCTTGTGCTGTGCGACGTATTTCTAAACGCGCTAGAAAGGGGTGGGAACTCAAAAGGCGAGAAAGTTTGCAGATTATACAAAATTATTCAGGACGATAAAAACAACAGTTGTCTTTAAAATAATGTAAAAGGATCTCATGACACTGGATAACCAGGCTATAAAGTGGCAGATTAAAAGTAGTCAGTGATGAATGAAAAGGGATTCACATGGAAAAAATTACCCTAAACCCATGCATGCACACTGGCAGTCTTTAAATTACTTATTAGCATTTTAAGAAAGAGATCTTAAAGTCATTGTGGATGGCTCTTTGAAAGCATCAACACAGAACTGGGAAAGGCTGGGAAAGGAGGGTGAAGATGCTTGTACAGGAGAGGTACAGGGACGGGGTGGGGGGGTCAGGAAAGATGCAGCTTGGGGGGGTCACAGAGGTGCATTGGGCCGTGGGAGGTGTGAAGAAGAGGGTGATGAAGGGGTGGTGATTCATTGTTCTGTATTTTTTCACCCGCTCAAGTTCTCAAGCAGCAGGTTTAAAACCAGGAGCGATGGAGGGTGGAGGCAGGAGCGCGTTGGGTGGGGTGAAGCCCACCCCTGCCCATCCTGGGTGCCGGGGGCACCAGGAAGCCCCTGATGCTGAAAAGCGGGGTGCTTTCCACGCCTCCTCCCTGAGCATCCCCCCGATACGCTGCTGGAGGTGGGAGGGAAACCAGTAATCCCTTTGGCTCAGCTTCCTGTGGCGGATGCGGTCTTTGAGGTCCGTCGCAATGGGAAAGGCATCTTCTCCAGGCTCCGATGCTGGATGCCCATGCTCAGTGGGTTCCCCATCGCCCCCCAGCTCCCATCTTGGCTTTCAAGACCATCTGCAGCTTCCGAGACAAAGCGCCGGGAGGGGTCCCCGTCACTCCGGGTGCTCATCGCCTTGGCTGTGACGGTGGACCCTCCGAGTGTGGGAATGCCTTCCCAGTCTTACGCAGGCTCTTGATTTTGGCAGGGTGGCCAGGCAAGGGTACGGTTCCCTGGAAAATGCCCGTGGGTGCTCACCTTTGCCCTCTTCGGCGTTTCGGAGGGCGAGAGCATCTGGATGGAGCTGGGGGAGGCGAGGGGCTGCCCTCAGCCCCGGATTCATCTGGCGGGGGCGAAGCCTGGGTTTAGGGGAGGTGCTTGGCCCCTCGGCCGCCGACGGAGCGGGTCGGGGGGTGGCGAGGGCGGCCGAGCGTGTGAACGTCCCTGCGGTGGAGGGGATGCCTTGAGCCGCGCAGGCTCGTGCTCAAAAGGCCAGACAAAGGGAACAATGGGCTCCGCGGCCGGGCTCCTGGGCAGCCTGCGTCTGGCTGCCGAGCCCCCGGCATGGGAGAGGAGGGGGAGGCCCAGTCGGGCTGGCCGCAAAGGGCTCTGTTCCCCTCTGCTCCCACCCAGGCTTTGGGGGTCATGGGGACACCTGGTCCGCAGCGGACCGAGGGACAGACCATATCCCAGGTGAGGGCTATCCCACGCCGAGCAGCTCGCTGGCTGGTGCCCAGCCGGGCTGGGCTTATTTGGGGGTCCGTCTGCCTGGCAGTGGGCTGAAGTGAGCCCTGCTCTGTGGGAAGTGTCATCCCGGCTCCCAAAAGGAGGGGACCCTGCTGGAGTGTAGTGAGCTCTGTTTGCACGTCCTCGCCGTGGCTTGCAGGGACCCTTGTTTGGAGGGCTGGTGGAACGCTGCTCTGCTGCTGCGAGGCAGGGGAGGAGGAGAGCCAGGGAGGGCGAGGAGGGTCAAACAGGGGCTGGACCCTCTGGACCCACTGTCCGGACCTTCTGTGAGCCCAAAGATCTTCAGTAGAGGAATGCAGGAGAGAGAAGGCATCTCCATCTTCCGCAGCCCTGGTGCACGGGAGTTGTGGGAGGCTGTTGATGAGAAGCATCACATGCACTGTGGTGTGGCAGTGCAGGTTCTTCCCATCCCGGAGTCTCTCAGGGCAAGGAAGGAACGATTGGAGCACTCTGTCGTGGAGCAGGGGACAGGGAGCCCTTGGATGCACTTCAGTCTCCAGAGGAGATCCTGCTTTTTTGAGCCTCCCAGGAGGCCACTCATTCATGTGGGGTGACCACCGAACCCAAGTGCTTTGGCTTGGGTTGCTCACTGAGACTACAGGGTTGGGCAGGTTTGTCTGAGGACAAACTGGGCAGGACCAGGCTGTTCAGATGCCTCCAGGTGTGTGGTTGCTTTCACCCAAGAGACTGGTGTGTGTGTGTGTGTCCTACCAGGACCCGTATCTGCGTGCATCCACTTTTCTCCCCTCCCTCCAGGCATGGGCTGGTGGCCATGGCTGGTGCTCCTGGATAGAGTGGAGAAGAGTGGAAGGAGCTCCTGGAGCGAGCTGGCAGCATCCTTCCCTGCCACTGGCTCCGGTGACTCTACAGCTCATTCTCCCCAGGTATGGACGAGGTGGTGCCTGCTGGAGTTTGGCTTCAAGCCTTTCTCTCATGAGATGCATCTCTTTCTTGCAAGCTCAGCTTTTTGTACGGCCTTGTTGAGCAGCCCTGCTGAGAAGGACTTGGGGGTAGTGGTGGGTGAAAAGCTGAATGCAACCTGGCAATGTGCGCTGGCAGCCCAGAAAGCCCCTGCAGCCTGGGCTGCATCCCCCACGGGGCAAGGGTGGTATTCTGCCCCTCTGCTCTGCTCTGTGAGACCCCCCTGCAGTGCTGCCTCCAGCTCTGGGGCACCAACAGCAGAAGGACACGGAGCTGTTGGAGCGGGGCCAGAGGAGGCCCCGGAGATGCTGGGAGGGCTGGAGCCCCTCTGCTGTGAGGACAGGCTGAGAGCTGGGGGGGTTCAGCCTGGAGAAGAGAAGGCTCCGGGGAGACCTTATAGTGTGGCCTTTCAGTCCCTGAAGGGGGCTACAGGAAAGATGGGGACAGACTTTTTAGCAGGGCCTGTGGCAATAGGACAAGGGGCAATGGCTTCAAATTAAAGAGGGAAGATTTAAACTAGATATAAGCAAGAAATTCTTTACGATGAGGGTGGTGAGACACTGGCCCAGGTTGCCCAGAGGGGTTGTGGGTGCCCTGTCCCTGGAAACGTTCCAGGCCAGGTTGGACGGGGCTCTGAGCAACCTGACCTAGTTGAAGGTGTCCCTGCTCATGGCAGGGGACGTTGGATTAGATGGCCTTTAAAGGTGTCTTCCAACTCGAACCATTCTGTGATTCTATCAAGCCTGCTGAAGATCAGGATCGGGCCAGCTCAACGAGGTGGGCGCAGCAGAGGGGATGTTGAAGAAGCCCTGGACCATCACAGAGAGGTTTATGTGGTGGCGAGCGGCTGCGCGCTGGCCAGGCAGCCGCCCCGGCCGGTGCACGCCACATGCTTGGGTGCGAGATGGGCTGGAGCACGTGAGGGGTCACATCTCGCCGTGCAGAGGTTACGGTCGCGTTTCATGATTTGCTTTGCTTGTAATCCTGTTTCCAGGCTCTGCCATTGCAACTCGGAAACCTTTACGGTGAGCCTCACTTAATAAATCTTTGCCTTGTTTTACTTTTAAGCCCGTCTGGTATCAGGGGACAAAGCGAGCAGGGGAAACGCATGAACCGGGGGCAGCGCGGATGAAATGAAACAAGGTGTATGGGCTGGCTGGAGTGCTTTCCTTGCAGGGAGGGGGCTGGCCAGGCTGTGGAGAGTTAACCGCGGCGTGCCAGCTTTGGGGAAAGCATTTCCTGCGGATCTCTCCTGCGGGATCCCCACCACCTCCTGCTTGCGGAGCGCCCGTGCAGGTGGCTGAGCGCCGGGTTTGTGTGTGCTCGTCCCCGGCCTTTGTACGCATGCCCCGGCACGCAGGCTGCGGGAGAGCACCTGCGTGCTAAATGCCAGCAGGCACGTGGTCTCCGCGCTGCTCTGGCGTAGAAACGGGCGCAGCTCCGGCAAGGAGAGGGGGCCGCTGATGGGTTTTTGTTCTTTCCCTGGGGAGCAGAGAGCGGCCAATGCCTGGACGTGGGGAATGGCTGGTGGCGGGGTGTTAATTGCCCGGTGCTGGAGCGTGCCGGGTGGTGGGACGGAGGTGTCTGCCCCTCTGAACTCGCTCCTGCCTGGCACGGGTGCGATGCTGTGGCAGCATGGAGGTGGACTGGGGCAGGCAGAGCGGAGCCGCCCCGCCACGGGCAAATGCCTTCCCCGGGCAGAGGCTGGAGCCGCCCTGTCCATGCCGAAACCGGGACAAAGCCTCGCTCCTCTTACCCACCGCGTGGAGGGCCAGATAGCCCCTGTGTAACAAGGACCCTCCTGGGCTTCTTCTGTCTTTGGTGCACGTTAGCACCGCTCTGGTGGCTCAGAAAGGATGAACACAGGAGCGTGCGTGATGCCGTGTGGAAATCCCTTGACAGCAGCCGCGCAGTAGCGCAGCGGGGCGCTGGGGTGGGCTGGAGGAGCAGGCTGTGCCAGCTGCTCTGGAGGGGAAGGGGTGCCCAGCACCTCCGGGACTCGTCCTGGTTCGACAGCTCTACCTTTGGGGAACCTCAAAGAGAATCCTCGGACAGATGCAGAGCAGTTGGGAGCAGGGCAGGCACGGGAAAGGTGCTAATTAGGATGTTGGCAGCATTAGTAGGGGTCGGTGTCTGGCTAGTGGGAAGTGTTGAACAGACAGCGCAGGGTCTGCTCGGTGTTGTGCTCGGTGTCAATCTGCAGGCAGCAGGCAGCCAGCGAGTCTGCGGGTGGGATGAGGCCAGCGCGGGTGCGCGGCAGAGCCATCCCGGGGTAGGTGGGTGCTGCCTTGAGTCCCCCCGTGGCAGCTGGGCGACGGTCGGTGATGTGGCTCTGTCACGGGGGGGAGCAGATCCACTCTGAGTGTCGTCTAGTGATGGGGAGATGCCTGCTTCGGGTGGCCACGCTGCTGCTGCACGGAGCCACTGCCTAATACACCTGGCTTTCTCCTCCTTTTGGCTCTTCACCTTTCTTTTTCCAAGGCTGCAGGTGAGATGGAGAGCGGAGAAGTTGCTAACGATGCTTTTTTTTTTTTTTTGGGTCTGATGTCAAACTCTTGTGGCTTCAGATTGAATAGCTGCCACGAGATTTTGCTGTGACTGACACCTGTTCTGGCTGGAGAGCGACAGCTTTTGATAAACACAGATCCTCTGGAAACACTGAATTTACTGGCAGCTGCTCCCATTTGTTGTCTGGCCTCTGTTCCCGGGTTGAGTTAAACCCTGCGCCGCTCCGTGAGGTTGCTGATGCTCCTCCTTGGGTCGAGGGGTGGATGGGGGAGTCTCCTGGGCTCCGCTGGTTTATGGCGAGCCACGGGACAGGCAGGAGGTGCAGACCCATGCGAGTAAGGCTTTGCTGGGGAGTGCATCCAGGTTGGTCCCTCGGGGGCTGAGCAAGTGTCTGTCCCCATCCTGGTGGGACACGGCTCATGGGCACGTGCCAAAAGCCGAGTGAGCCAACTCGTCCCCGGCGTTTGCTTTCATCCCTCAGCGTTTCACAAGCTCATCCCTGCTTATCTGCGGGGCTGAGGGTGAAGTCCTCTGTGGGCTGGGCCCTGCAGCCTTGCTTTGCTGCTCCATGTTTCCCTATGTCTCTGTGTAAGAAAAGGTGGGGCTGCGTGGTGGGGGCTTGTATTTTGGAATGAAAAGTAAGGGATGTGGAGGGGACATTGCCAGCGGCTCTGGTAGATTTGGGAGCGGCACATTTGGGGACCAACAGGAGGGACCGGTGGATCCTGCGCATCCCTGTGGTGCGACAGACAAGAGTGGCAGGGGCTGCCCAAGTGGCTTCGTGCCGGGGGAAGCAAGGCAGGTCACCCTCAAGAAGTCTTGCCCTGTAATTTGGGTGGCCTAAATATGGCCTGAGATCCCGCCGGGGGGTGCTGAGCCCCTGGAAGGCTGACCCAGCGTTTTACGGTGCGTTTGGGAGGTCCTCAGTGTGTGGGCTGCAGAGGGAAAAGGGAAGAAAATGGGATTTGTGAGGTCAGCCCTGGGTGTGTCGTCCACCAGTCTCAAATTGCTCGGTGGCCAGAGGGGTGGAGAAGGGCTTGGCCCCTGCTGCAGGTCTCCTGGGGGTGCCGTCAGCTCATGGAGCCATGGCGGCATGCCCACCTCCTTGTGTCTCCATCAAGGTGCCCATCACCTGGTGTGTGGTGCATCAGGGTCTGTGCTATGTGTGCTGGAAGGAGGAACCCCCTGGGTGCACAGGCTCAGGTAACAGCATCCTAAGCGCTGCGGAGTCTCCTTCCCTCTGGTGGCAGCGATGTGCTGGACTCTCGTGCAGGGCTAAAATAAAACTGCTGGCAAAGTCCCATCCCACAGGAAGAGCCCGGCTGTGCGCCGAGGGACACGTCCCGCTCCTGGCCGCTGCGGCTGAGGGTGCTTAAGGCAGGGTTTCTGAGGTGGTGGTGCCTTTTGATTGATTCAGAAGAAGGGTTTGAAATCACCGATAGCCTCTTGTGCTCAGCGTGCCCCGGAGCTTTATCTCTGAGAGGCCACCGTGCATGGCCATGGGCTAATGTGGGCGTTGGCAGCCCACCTGGAACGGCTGTGTGGCGGCCCCATCGTGCCAGAGAGTATCGTGAGAGAGACCAGACAAATTGATGGATGAGTCAACAAAGCCAAAAAAAAAAAAAAAAAAAAAAAAAAAAAAAAAAAAGAGAGAAGCCTTGGTTTTGTTCCAATTCTGTAACAATGAAATGAAACAAACATCATGTTCAAATTGCCTGACGAAATCCCACCCACCAGTGGCGCCGAGGGAGACCCTGCTGGTGTGACGTCGAGCGGTCCCGCTCCGAGGATGCACATCCCACGTACAGTCCTATCGATGCGTTGCGGCAGAGGGGGTTCCTGCCCCAGCCCTCCCCCACTCTTTTTCCCTTTCCAGCTAAGCTGAGGGTCTGGAGGAGGGGGCTTTGCTTTGCTGCACAAGCCTGTCCTCCAGCGTGGGTTTGGTGCCACCCTGTGCCAAGCCTGGGCTTGAAGGTCCCCGTTCTTCCAATCTCTCCCACTCCAAATATTCATTTCCTTCTCAGTCAACTTAGAGCACCCCGGTGGTGGTTTGTCCCAGGTGGGTATGGTCTCCTGGGTCAAAGTCTGCCTGAGCTGCTTTCCTGAGGTGTTGGGACGTCCTCTCCCTGGGAGAACTTTGCCCATGCTGGGGGCCACAGTCCCTGCTCTAGCCATGGAGTGGCAGCCTGGTAGAGGCAGTTGGGACACACAGCTCTGATCATCTCAGTTTAGCGAGGTTGGCTCAAAATCAAGCATTTTAACCGCTCAGAAAACGTTGCTGTGGGATTTTATCTGATGTCTTAGGAGGGTGGTGGAGGGCCCCGAGCTGGTCCTGGGACTGCTTCTAGGAGTAAAGGACGTTGAAGCCCACTGCCGAGAGCACATTTTTTGCAAGAGCAGTTGCATCTCCTGTTTCTGGGACCAAAAAGTTTCTGGGATCCAGTTTCTGGGACCCAAAAGGAGTCCTGCAGGGGTGGTTATCCTTTGCCCTGCTCTGGACTGCAGCAGGAGTAAATATTCACCAGAGATCGACTACGGAGTCACTTTTATTTTGGTCTCTTAAGACGGCGAGGCCTGTTGGAGGTGTGAGCGGGGACGGCCCGCAGTGGGGCTCACTGGCCTTTAATACTTGGAATAGTTTTGCCGCTTGCATTTGCAGGGCTCCGGCAGGGATGCGACTTGCTGGTCTCCATGGTTTTATGTGCCATGGGACTGTGCCAACAGTTTAATCACAGCTGAACCCTCATAGAGCAGCATAAAAAATGTTGTAGTTGGGATTAGGTTACCCATCCTTCCTATAAAAGACTCTATAAACAGTCCATCAAGCCCAAGCATTCCTCTGTTGGCTGTGAGGTCCTGTGCTCTTAATGGGTCTGGCATTTGCTTTGACTAAGTCTTTTTTTTGGGGGGGGAGGGCACCACTTTAAAGGAGCCTGCAAAGCATGGCTTTTCTGCTTGTATTAGTGGGGGAACCCAACTGGGCTGGCTTGGCAGCGGCGGTGTTGGATGTCAGAGGATCTGGCTGGGGAGGCAGGGGGTAAGAGGCAGCCGCGACAGGCCCAGAAGGCACTGACAACAGCAGCTGCTCCCTCCCCATTGCCGAGGGCTTCTTCTGTATGGATTTCCTGTTTGCTGGGGTGCTGGAGAGTTTTCCCTAACCTTGGGGTGGGCAAGGACCTGGGAATCTCCCGTCTCCCACCTCAGCTCAGACCTGTCTCGTCTCTGCTGCAGCTTGAGCAAGTTCCCAAAAGCTGTTGAAAATCCTAAAGCTTGGGCTGGGCACCAAGTGGTCCCTTTGTAATCGGGGGTGCGCTCCCACCTTCACCCTCACCTTCACCCTCACCTTCACCACCTTCACCTTCAGCTATGATGCCTGGTGTGGAAGAGCCCCTGGTTTAATACTATCTGTAGGACTTTCTCGGGGTGCCCTGAGTTTTGTCGTTCACCCTCTGGGGAGCCACAGGGCAGGGAATGGATGGATGTGGGGGCTGCTGAGGACATTCCCTGTCCTAAATGCTCGTCCTTGAGGCAGGTCTGTGCACACCTCGGTTGTGTCTTGGGGCGGCTCATCGATGGGACCTTGTAGATGCTCCTGCCCAGGACGGTCATCTTTCTCCTGTAAACCTTAAAACCATGGTTACGCTCCTGGTCTCCTAGCAATGGAGGGGAAGGCAGAGCAAAGCTGGCATTCGTTTGCACACCCAGACTTAGCCCTAATCCTCCTGGCTCCCAAGGAGGTCCCCGGCTGTGATGGCAGTCCTGTTGGTGACACCTGCCCGCTTGGAAGCGGACTGAAGCCGTCCTGTTGTTTCATGCGCAACAAACGTCTGTCGGGTGGGAACAGCATCCATGCGGCGGTGCCAGAGCCGGGCGCAGGGGGCTGTCCCCCATCATTGCTACCGTGTCACTGGGACCATCTGGAGTTTTTCCTGGCTGGTGCTTACATCTGCTGAGCAACACCAGCTTGAGGTGCCTTTGCTGGAGGAGACCAGGCTTTCCGGTGCTTTTCCCTACAGAGTTTAATTTATTTTAAGGGTTTTGGCCCCCACCCCCCACCCCCAAACTTTTCTTTTAAGATGATTTGGTGAATTTAATCACTAGCACAAAAGTGGGGGTTATAATGTAAGCTGTTAGCATAACCCCCTCCCTGAGCATCCTGCAGAGGGCAATTCAGTCCACCTGCCTGGAATGGCTGTTTTAGATCATCTGGCTTGTCCTCTGGGGCCTTTTTTTCTCTGTCGTTACTATCTGTAGAAAATTAACAACTACATTAAGTGGAAGCATTATTTTTTCATATGGTGAATGCCAAGGGAGGTGAATCCCACATCCTTTACCTGAAGATGCTCTGCGAGCCTGGAAGAGCATTAGATACTTCAGCATCGGTTTCCTTCCTGCCTCTCCATCCTGCTGGCCCTAAGACAAAAATGAACGTGGGGCTGGTTCCTGCGGAGCCCGCTGAGGTCCAGTGCTGGGAACTATTCCTTGGAACCTGCCAGCTAATCAGCCCTTAATCCCTTTAGCATGTTTTTGGCGATACGGAGCTGTACACCCAGGCAACGGCTGTGCTGTCGCTGGCGCGGCTGGCTCTGCTCCCCGTGCTGCCGTCACGCCTCCTGGTTTCGGTAGTCAGAAGCCTCCTGCCTTGTACACGGTTACTCTCACCAATCAAACTTGTAATCTCAGTGAAGAATGAAATCAGATTTGTTTGACAAGACCTGTTTCCTGTCGAAGTATGTTGACTGGTGCTAATTATACTCCTGTTCTTTAATTCTTTATGATTTGAGTTACATCAGCATTTTCATTATGTTCCCAGAAGTGATTTCAGGCTGAGCAAGACCTTGAATGCCTACCATTTCACCGCGTTATAATCCTAGCGCATCCACTAAACTTGATCCTTCTGCACTGAGATGTTTCTGCTTTAGTGTCTTCAAGGACTTACCAGCTTTCTTCTTCTCCCAGGCGTCCCCTCATGGGCCCTTGCTTGCTAATTCTTGAAGTCTGTTGAGTCGGTCGCTGTGAAATGTGTTTGATTTTCTTAGTCCTCCTTCTCCCCATCCCAGTCCCTCAAGTATTATACGCTCTGATACTTCTCAGTCAGAAGTTGTCCCCTGCCTCGTGGTCTCCGCTGGCTGGTGGGGCTCATAGATCTCCACCGGCTTTTCCTCAGGATGCTGTTGCAAGCAATAAAGATCTTTTTGAAGTCTCTTCTTGCCTTCCAAAGTGCTTCTGGTCTCATCTCTCCCTGACCTGGGCAAGGGGGATGGGGATGCTGTCTGGAAACACAGTGCTGCAAAGAGCTACATGGGTTTGCCCCACTGCCCATTTATTCGTACGAACATAGACCGGTACTGGCCCCAGGCTGTGGAACTTTCTTGTGGTTTTCCTCCAATCCGATTTTAATGGCTGGTCCCAGGATTTGATTTTTCAACCTATTGTGGAGGTGTCGTACAGGAATTTCATGTGGCCGTGGTTCCTTGGGCTTGTTTATGAAACTGTCATAACTGAAAAACCCAGAAATGAAGATAAACGGTGGCTGTGGCTTCTCCCACCTCCACAAGGCCATTATCCACGTAGAAAAGAGCTGAGTTGTTTGGTCGTCGCGTGCTCTTGATGCATCCATTTCAGCTGTGGCCAAAGTCTTAGTTATTTGCTAGACGCTTGCAGACGGCATGTGTGATTTTTAAGAGAATTACAGCCAGACGGTCCCTGGGTCGTTAGTTATGTATGAGGTAAGGAATCCTGCGTTACTAACGGGAGGAAACAGCCCTGTCCTCCTGAGGCCTATGGAAATAACATCCTACTTTCCTAACAAAGACACAGACTGCCTGACCATGGCCATCCTTCACAAGCGGTTACAAAGAACCACAGCAAGGGAAGCTCTGATTGCACGCAGGGCAAAAAAAAAAAAAAAAAGAAGTTAAATAAAAATTGCCCTGAAAGTGGTGCAGCGATGAAGCGGGACCCAAAAAGGTGAGGGGATCTCCATATCTCCATTCCTGGGCATTGTCAGTGCTTTTTTCTATGTTTCTATGAATTTTAACATTTTCCTTAGCCTTTTGTCTATGTGCTTAAAAGAACACCACCGCCATAAATTTGTCATGTCTTCAGCCATGCCAGAGATGGCTTTTCCATAAGTTTCCCTCATTAATTTGCTTCACTTCACACCAGTCACAATAAAATATGAGTTGCCTGCTTACTCTCCTTCCATTTCTCATGTGTTGCCTTTGTATGTGTGGTTGTCACAAGGACTTTCTTACTCTGAGGTTGGTTTTGGTTGAAGTTGTTGCCTTCCTAGATTGTCAAATTGTGGCCTTAAAAAAAAAACACAAACCAAACACATTGTTTGAACTTTTCTTTGAGTCATAGAATGGTTTGGGTTGGAAGGGACCAGCCTTCCAAGGGTCCATCATCTAGTCCAAAACTGCGCTGGTTTTCATTTGTACTTTTCACTTCTGTTTCCCGGTTGACTCTGCTTGTGAATTTTCTGAGATTTGGGAAATTAATGCATTTGGAGCAATGATCAAAGCCATTTCAGGTTTGGCCTGTCCTCTCTTTGGCCAACACAGGCTGTGATCATCAGTGCTGGGGCAATTACGGGCTTCCAGCCCAGTGATTCAGCCCTCTTTCTGTGTCATTATGAGGTTGAAAATTGTAGACCTGGGGGTCTTTAATGCACAATGTGCATTAAAATTATGTAACGAGCCTGTCCTTACCGATCGCAGGGGATGATATAGCGTAATGATGACAGATATTGACAGGTACAAGGCACCAGTGTTTCCAGGCAGTGCGAGAAGCAGAGATCTGGTGGTGAGAGCTGGGTCGTTGGCTCTGTGTCCATCGCATGTTGGCTTTCCATAACGCGTGTTGCTGCACCGTTTCTTATCTCGAGCACGTTTCTGATTTATATTGGTGCAATTGTGGCTCAGCTGAACTGGTGGAAAGTGTGGTGTCTTATCCAGCATCCTCTTCAGTTTAACTGCCCTGTAATGAGTTTCCAGTGTAGACTAGTCCCAGTCCCAGCTCTGGGGGATTGACACACCAGTGATGGCCCGGTTGCAACACCTCTTTTGAAGACAACCCAGAGCTGGAGGAGACATGTTCTGGGGAGATGACAGTGGAGTCTGCTGTGGCAGCTCAGTTTGGGCATGCTTGTCACTTTGCACTCACCTCTCCGTGGCCCTCACCATCTTCCTCCTCAGGAGCCCTGGGCAGGTTTCCTACTGAAAAGGAGAGAGAGGGGATTCCAAGACTCCCTCAGCCCTGGGTTAGGCACAGTGTCAGGTGAGTTGAATGGGATGTTTTAAGACTGAAGAAAGACAGCTGGATTTGAGAGGATGTGCGATGACAATGACCTTTGTGAGCAGATGACGCGCCCTGCTTTGCTGATGCAGAAAGACCTGCTGCCCTGCCAAAACCAGCTTTCACCTGAGAAGGTGGCTCCTGCTAGACAATTGCTGGTATCTGTTGGTTTTGCGCTGTGCCACTTCAGCTGACTTGATGCATTGCTGCTGGTTAAGGAAGAAGAGGCCTTTTGGCATCCACTGAAGGGTGGGCGAGCCTCTGGATTTGCAGGGTGGATGCCAAGGTGCAGAGACTCACTCATACGGATGAGCCTGGTGTTAGACCAAGGAGACCCTGCCTTAGTCGTGCCTTGCTGTCTTTGTGCCTCTGCTGGATTTTTGCTTGAAAACACAATAAAGAGAAAGCAATGCTATTTTTTTCCCTCACCAAATAAGTTATAATACTAAACAGATGGGCATCCTAGAGTGGGTTGTGTTGTCAGTGGGATGGGGTGGCTCCTACTTCCTTGGAAGGTTAAGGTGGAGGTGGGTCTGGATGAGTGTTTCCCAGCCTGTCTTTCCAGCCAGTCTTCCTGTGGGCATAATTCAGAGCTGCGTGTTGTAGCTCTGCTTGCCAGAAGAAGGGAGCGTTGGGGTGGCAAACAGAGGTCTGGATGAGATAGTGGCTTGCATCATTGTATGGGAGAAGTTATACTGGGAAAGTGAATTAGTGTCCTGCCAGGTACTAGGAGAACAAGATTTTTCAACTCCTTCAGTAAAACAAGACATCTCCATCTTGGGTCAGAGTAGATGCCCAGCTCTGGTGTCCCTGTCCCTAAGGTCCCCCTGCCCCAGTCGCAGCAGTGATCAGGGTGGCTGTGGATTTGCCCAGTCAAGTCCTGGAAACCCCCAGTGCTGGAGACCCCTCACTTCTGGTGGCCTGCTTCAGGGCTGTACGGCCCTCCCGAGGAAGCAATATCCTAAATAATATTTTAATATCCGAGTTGAACCTCCCACGTCACGATTGTTATTTTGAAAAGGTCTCTCCTGGGTCAGGCTGCCCATCCTGAAGTCACTCGCTTTTCTCGTTTTCTGGGATGAGTTGAGTCCCTGCTCGTGTTTTATGAGATGAGATACCTTTTGCTTACCTGGCCATGGGCTGTGTTTTCCCTTCTTTCCTTTCAGCCTTTTCTTAAGGAAATTGACCTTTCTGGGAATGGCCAGGTTCAGGGTTTAAACTATGCCTTTGGTTTTGTGTTCCCTTCTTACTCTGCCCCAAAAGTTGGTGCTGCACGAGTATCATTTCCCCGCTGGTGACAATCCCGTTTGGCTGTGGATCCCCGCTGCCCCAGAGATCCTATTCTGGAGGTCTGGGGAACGAAGCACCTGGGAGAAGGTGGGCAAGGAGCTAATCCATGAGCTGATTTATCTCTAAGGCATGGCTCATTACGTTTCTGCTGTGCACAAACTAGAAATGTCTGCAGACGCCCAGCATACCTTGCAGGAGCGACGCTAAACGAAACACTGGAGTGCTTCAGAGTTTCTCTTTCCTTATAATGATTGCAATAATTTGCAATCATCCCAGCTTCACAGAGGACCTGGGTCGGGTGGGGGTGAATTATTTGCGGACAACGGAGCTGCCTTCCCCTGCACGCCAACAGCATCTCACAAGTGGAGGGTGCGGCAGGAGAGGCCGCGGCTGTGAAAGACGTCCAGATGTGGGAGCGGGCTCATCCCGGACCTGGAAATGCTCCCTCCGTCCCCAGTCCCACCTGGCACGCCGGTCCCTTCCCATCGGCCACAGCGGGGTTTTTAACAGCCGTTTCCCTCTGAAATCAGAAAGATTGCCGGCTGTGAAATACAAATGATATGTACTAAATGCTGTGTAATGGATTCCACTTGCAACGTTTCGTGACTGTGTGTTTCTAATAAAAGCCTCCGGGAGCGAGGCGAAGGCTTGCCGGCTGGCGGGGGGTCAGGATGCTGGGGAGGGCTGGGTCCTGCAGCCGGCGTGCGTGGTCCCCGTGGGGCTCATGGGCAGCTGGGATGGCTCTTGTAAGATGAAACAGCCAGCTACGAAACCCCACGGAGAATGTGTAGCGAGGAAAAAAAAATGAGCTCACGGCGGCGCTCCTCAAGGGGGGGGTTGTCTGTTTTCTGCTCCGCCGGTGCAGATGTGGGGTGAAGGTGTGGGGTTTGGGGGAGCAGGGCAGCAGCAGGACTTGCTTTGCATTATCGTGGGACAAGAAGCTACCCCCGAGGACATACCCTCTTGCTGAGGCTGGCTGTAACGATGGGCAAATCGTGGGGATCTGTGCCACACAGTGCTTCAGCACGGAGAAAAGCACGTGGGCAGCGCTTGGTGCTTTCAAACTGGGGAATGGATGAGTCACCCTAAGAGTTGTTGCAGAGGGAACCAGGGGTTTCAAGCCATTTCTGTGCAATTCAGCACCATTAGGAGTATGGGGCGGTTCCCGTGGTGCTACAGCGAGAAATGGATTTACAGGTATGTACTGAAGGGGCTTCAAATTGGCTGGTCACAGGAAAATACTCTAAATAGGTGATCACCACTTTTGGGGCAGCATTGCTAATGAGATCCACAGCTGCAGCACGTACCGGTGTTGGGAGAGGAACAAAGACTGGAGAGGGTGGGTTGGTTGTGCCCGAGACAATTTGGTGCAGCACGAGAACGAAGGTGGGTCCGAGTATGGCCCCACTGTATCCAGGAGGAGAAACGTGGTCCATGGCTATGGGAGAGGAGATGCTCACCGGGAAAACTCTGGTCCTGGAAACACCTTGGAAATGCATCTCCCTGGGGTGAAAGAGCTAATCAGATCCTCGCCTGGTGAGCCAGGACATACCAGTTTATCCTTTCCTTGTGAGGATGGGTCCTGGATGCCGGGTCCGTTTTTGGTGTCCGCAGCCCAAGGAGAATCAAAATAAAAATAAACCAGCTACAGTCATGACTCAAGGTGTGGAAAACCTGGCTGTTGTTTGCTTTATCCAGCAGATTAAGGAGTGTCTTCTGCCTCGTCTGCTCGTACCGGCCTGGAGGAAGGCTCGTTAATCGTGAAGGTCTGTTTAATTTAGCAGGGCAGGACTCTGTGGCTTGGAAGCTAGACCAATTCAGACTGGTGGAGGAGCATGTTTTTAATAACGTGTCTAATTAACTGTGCAGCAGCTCACCTAGGGATGTAGTCGATTCGCTATTGCTCGTAATCTGTAGATCAAAGGTGACTGATTTCTCATAAACCCGTTTTGACCCCCGGGGCTCTTCCTTCCAGCTAATACCCCTCTGTCTCCAGCCATCCTCGGGCACGTGCTGGGCAGGAGGGATGGACAGCCAGCCTGGCCGGGCTGTTTGCTGGCTTAGAAATGTGTGAACTTGCGTTCGGCTGCAGTGGTTGCCGGTCATAGAATCATAGAATCAATGTGTTGGGTTGGAAGGGACCTCTAAAGGCCATCTAGTCCCACCCCCCTGCAGTCAGCAGGGACATCTTCAACTAGATCAGGTTGCTCAGAGCCTCATCCAGCCTGGCCTTGAGTGTCTCCAGGGATGGGGCCTCCCCCACCTCTCTGGGCAACCTGGGCCAGTGTCTCACCACCCTCAGTGTAAAGAACTTCTTCCTAATGTCTCATCTAAACCTGCCCTGCTCTAGTTTAAACCATTGCCCCTTGTCCTATGGCTCCATGCCCTTGCAAACAGCCTCTCCCCAGCTTTCCTGGAGCCCCTTCAGGGACTGGAAGGGGCTCGAAGGTCTCCCCGGAGCCTTCTCTTCTCCAGGCTGAACACCCCCAACTCCCTCAGCCTGTCCTCCCAGCAGAGGGGCTCCAGCCCTTCGATCATCTCCGTGGCCTCCTCTGGCCCCGCTCCAACAAGTCCATGTCCTTCTTGTGCTGAGGGCTCCAGAGCTGGACACAGTACTCCAGGTGGGGTCTCACCAGAGCAGAGCAGAGGGGCAGAATCCCCTCTCTGGATCTGCTGGCCACGGATCTTTTGATGCAGCCCAGGATGCGATCGACCTTCTGGGCTGCAAGTGCACATTGTTGGCTCATGTCCACCTTTTCATCCATGAGTACCCCCAAGTCCTTTTCCGCAGGGCTGCTCTCTATCACCTCATCCCCCAGCCTGTATTGATAACGAGGGTTGTCCCAACCCAAGTGTAGGACCTTGCACTTGGCGTCATGCTAAAGCCCTGCTCCCGCTGCCCAGTGCAGGGCTGGCTCTGCTCACCCCATCCTCCGTGGGTACATCTCCCTGGTGATATACATCTTGCAGAAGCTTCAGTTTCAAGGGATACGCTAATAAATGCGAAGGTGCCTGGACACAAGGTGCTTGTCAGGGATACCCTGCTGCACGTGGGCATCTCCCAGCTGCAGACATCATGGCCACTGTGGCATCAGCTGGCACTTAACCTGTGCCGCTCAAGGTCCCTTCCCATGGGCACAAACTGGGGCTGGGGAGGGCTTTTCGTTGTGTGAAATTTAGTATTGGATGCTTCCTTCTGAAAGAAATGCCCTTATCTAAATAAACCCGGGGACATCCTTCGGCCGGCACTGGGCAATGTCAGACCAGATGTTCGCGCTTCACCCGTCTGACCTCCGGATCGATGGAGCCGTGAACTACCCTTTGTTCGCCTGTCCCTGTGGTTGGACGCCCGCTGCCACGTCCTCGACAACGGGCCCGGCTGCAGACAGCCACCGGCTGCCGGGCTCGGGTGGGGGTCCCCGCTGCCCCCAGGCTGGTGGGGGTGTCAGCACCCCGGGTGCTTTGCTGCCCCCTCCCCTGCAGCAAAAAGGGGTGGAAGCCGTTTTCTTCGTGGATTTGGTTTGTGGGTGCTCAGTGTTGTGTTTTCCAGGGTCTGATGTTTTTCTGTGGGGAGCAGAAAAACCTCTTTTTTTTTTTTTTTAGGGGGGCAGCCAAGGCAGGCGCACCCCCCAAGCGCTGAATGAGCGCTGGCAAGCCTTGCGCCATCCCTGTAGTGAGTACCATCAGGGCTCTGCTCCCGGGCATGTCACCGCATGCTCTGCCCTGTCCAGGTGCCACCTTAGAGGACCCATGTATTTGGTTGATCCATCTGTGTGCTGCCTCCTGTCACCTGTCACCTCTGCCATGCAATATTTCACTTTTGGGAGCTTTTTTTACTGGAGTGACCCTGTCGACAAATGCGTGGTACCTGAAGGAAAAAAAAGTCATCAGAGATAAAAGGCCCTGAAGGTCCGGTTGTCTTCTTTCACACTTGCCCAGCTCCTCTGTGGTATGGGTATGGGCAGCTGTCACCTCCCCGGCTGGCACGGCTGTCCCCAGGCCTCCCCCATCCCTCCCTGGCTTCTTTCCCAGGCCCCCCCCGGTGCTCCCGTTGCTCCTTGCAGACTTTCCCTGGGGATCAGTCCCAGCCTGGGGACGTCATGGCACGGGGACAAGTGGGTGTGCGAAGCCGATGAGGCCGGGCTTGGCACTGCCCTGGCGTGATACAGGAAATGTTATAATTTACTTTTGCCCCTTCTTGGAGCCGGGCAGCTTTTAGGATGTTTTCACCAAGTTTTTTAAATCCACGTCCCGTGAGTCAGAGCTGCGTCAAGAGTTAATTATTTTCTCCGAGATGGAGTAAACAAAGGCTCAGCCGACGGGTTTTTATGCATCTATAAACCCCCAGCAGCGTGAGTGGATAGAGGGGGCCGGCAGCCCTGTGCATCCCGCCGGCGTCTCAGCCATGGGCGTCTGTGCCGAGGCAGCCGGCCCCGGCGCCTCTGCTCCGGGTGGGATAAATCAGGAGACACGGAGGAGTGCTGCATCCTCCGCGGGCGGGAAAGATACCTCCTGTAAATCAAGGAGGTATTTTTCACTCCAAGGAGATGTTTTCCGCTGCCTGTTTTCCACTGCTGGGGTGCAGTGCGACCAGTCCTCCCCTTCGCTGCCCACCGGAATGTGGGTTTTGGGGAGACTTGCCTTGTGCATTTGGGAGGAGCAGCTCGGAGGGCAGCGTTCGTGCTCCGGGTGTTGTCGGTGAGCAGACAGGTATGTGTTACGGCAAGAGGGACTTACTGAAGCCAGCAGAGCCTGGCGGCGTTCACAGGGGAGGGTTTCCAGCGGGACGGGAAGAGCCCTGGTGCCCTGCGAGGCTGCCCACGGTGGCAGTCCGTCTCCCATGGGACTGTTTCTCTTGCTGCATCAGCCACGCTGCCCCGTGGATGGTGAGAGGCATCGGACACCTCTCCCACAGGCAGGCTCTGCATCCGATGTGATGAAATCAGCTGGATTTGCTGCGGTTTCCCGGTTCGGAGGAGCGGCGCTGCTGCCGAGCGCTGGGCTGCGCTCACCCTCTGTTTGAAAGCCACCCACCCTGGGGAGAGGCAGCCAGAGGGTCACGTCTGGGCTCTGGTGGCATCGCAGCCTCTGGGCTCTCTCTGTGGCACTGGTAGCTCGCCAAGCTTGCCGGGGCATGCCGCGGTCCCGGGTGCTCTAGAGGAGACGCACCAGCCACGCACAAAGCTGTGTGCGCAAGCTCGCGCTGCGCCTGGCAGCCAGGTCTGGTCCCGAGGACAAGTGTGTGGCCACCCTCAGCCCCAGGCTACACGCGTGCCCGTGCCCGCCAAGGTGTGCTGCTCACCATGGACACCCTGTGCTTGACAGGGCCAGCAGCCCCTCTGCTACAGGTCACCAATGGTGGTTTCCCATGGCTCAGCCATGGTGGCCGCTGGCTAGCCCAGCCTCTTGTATGGTGGCAGCAAGACCTGACGGGATGCTCCCTCGGGGGCCTGCGTCTCCTGGAAGAGCTTTGCGGGTGGGTGAGGAGAGGGGTGCTGTGATGACAGAGGGCTGGGCACAGCGTTGGGAAGTGGGAGAAGAGCAGAGCCCTCTTCTTTTCGTGCTCCTGGGTGCGTCCCTGGGTTCTCAAGCACGTCCCGTAGGTCAGACTCCCTCCCTGGGCAGGACATGGGACTTGAGCCCTCCAGAGATCCCTTTGCATCACACTTGTGGGATTGAAGGATGATCAGGAGTGCAGCAGCAAGGGGAGGATGAACTTGCTGCTTCCTCACATGTATTCCTCTTGCAGACATTGATTTATAAAGGCTGCTTCATGCTGAGTAGGGAATCTGGGGGATGGTGCATTCCCTGCACAAGACTTTTCACCTGATTTCCCATATCAAGGCTGAGGAGGGTGTCAGGTATCGCCTCGGTCGCCCTGTATACTAAATTTTGGAAGTGTGGTAGTTTATGAGGCTCAGGCAGCAAGCCCTAAACCCTGCAAAGCTGTAGGGATTTGGCTGTGTTTTCTTTGGTGCTCGGAGGATGCAGGGCTGCTCTCTTCTTGGCAGGGTGGGTTTGCACGCGGGGAGGGAGTCGGGGTGCAGCCGGTGGGTCCTTCCCCAACATGCACCCACGCGAAGAGCACCGGAGGTCTGGGGCGGCAGGGAGAGGGTGCAGACACAGCGGGTCCCGAGGGCACGTCTTCCCCACAGGTGCCTGTGGGCGAGTTTGCTGCCGGGTGCGTGTCTCTGGCTTTGCACGGGCAGTGCCAGCCGTCACGGTGTCACTTCAGTGTCGTGTGCTGGAGGGGTCCCGGGGTGCTTATCAGTGCCAAGAAGCCAAATCCATGTGTTGGAAGGGGACAGGGTGCTCCAGCCTCACTGATTTCCCCAGCCTCTCCTGGGGCAGGTGGTGGGGAGGGCTCCCTGCCTCAGTTTCCCTACCAGCCACTGGAGAGGAGCATTACCTCCGCACTGCAGCAGCACGGTGGCAGTGGTCTGTCCTTCCCCACCTCAACTGCTGCCTGTAGGACACTCCTGATGGCTCGTGTTTGCCGTCCCACAGTGCACAGGAGCTGTCAGCGTCTGTGCCAGCCGGGGCTGGCACCGGCTGTGCAGAGGGATGCAGAGGAGCCACAAGTTCATGGCCAAGTCTAGCCAATGTCCACGCTGCTTTTCTCCTCAAAGCTTGCTCGGGGGGTGTCCCCGTTGCTGCACCTCCTTGACAAAGCATCTGAGGTGCAGGGCAAGGACGTAACAGCGCAGCGTGGGGCTGAACCGCCTGTTTTTTGGCCTGGAGAGCTCTTGGCGATGGGTCCGCCCTCCCCGGTGCTCGCAGTGTTGTCCTGCACCCTGGCTGCTCAGCCCCGGGCTGAGTCCTGGGCATCCCTCTGGTTTGACTTCTGCCAAAGTGTTGGCTGAGTTGTCTGGGTGACTGCTGGGGCTTTTACATAGCCGAGGGGTTGTTTCTGCTCCCGGGGTTTGGTGGTCGTGTCTGGGGGGGCCGGGACAGATCCTGCAGTGGTACTTGTAGAGCCACCACAGCCTCTCCGCACCTGGACCATGTACTTCAGGCATCCTGCTGGTCTGGGAAGGGTTTGCGGAGCAGCTGGGAATCTCTGCATCACTTTGCAGTGGGTCCCAAGGGTGCTGGGGCATCTCCATCCCCAGAGCTCTCGTGGGCCCAGCTAGGGAAAGCCCCGGCTGCCCCGGTCTTGTGGTGGGGATGGGGTTGGACCAAGATCTGGACCAAGATCTTCCGTCTCTGGAGACATTCCAACCCTGCCTGGACGCGTTCCTGTGCCGCCTGCTCTGGGTGACCTTGCTCTGGCAGGGGGTGGGACGGGGTGATCTCCAGAGGTCTCTTCCAACCCCTCCGTTCTGTGATTCTGTGAAGATCCCCAAGCTCCTTTCCACCAGCCCTGTGGGATGCTACAAAATATTCACCATCCTCAGACTGCACCGTTCCTGCTTGGTGCATGGCAAAAAGTGTTGGAAGGGGAGAGGAGAGCTGCTGGTCCTGGGGCTGTCCTCGCCCTGCAGGTCTGCAGGGGCTTTGCTGACCACATGAAGGAGCTGCTTGAGGGCAAATAGTTGTCTTGGGGATGATGCTGCTATCAGGGAACAACTCTAAAGTTGCTAACACCGTGCATCCCTTGCTCCTGGATGGGTGAGCAGCCGCTGGGGGTGGTGGGATGCTGCCAGCGAGGGGTCTCAGGTGTGTCCATGGCTCTCACGTTCACTGGTCACTGCTGGTCCCCAGCCTGGAGCTGCCACGTCTGCTTGTCCCTCCTGGTTTTGCCCTTGTTTTTGCCCGGTGCATTGGGGCGTCTGCCTTTGCTGCCTGACTTCACACTTGAGCGTCCCCATGGACTCGCTTTTCCACAGCTCTGGTTGTGTTTGTTTTTGGTGTCTTTAAAAATTCCTGGTTTTCTCTCCTTTATGTTTGCTGGCAGTCGATTTTTTCATTGATACATCCTTTCGCAACTCTCTGCATCTTATAACTGGTAATTTACTGCTGCCAACTTCCCCCGGTTTTAATTTATACAATATGTTTATTTTTACTGCAATTTTTTTCTTTTATTCGAAGCCAAGATAATTTTTAGCTAAAGACGCCTTTCTTTATGATCGCAGATTTATGAGATTTTGGCAAAACCTTCTTAAGCTAGATGTAATTACTCTTCATTGGTTTTGTTTACATTTCCCCCCTAATCAATTTTTTGCTAATAATCCCTTTCAACTTTTGGAAATTGCCCCTTTTCCACATCCAGGTGCGTTTCTTTTTGGTGGGTGCAGAAACCTTGTCCCACATACCCGTAACCAGGTTATGGTTGCCTGTACCCGTGCAACTGCTCGGTTCGTTGATGCCCTCGTCTTCAGATGACAAAATGAGGTTTGCTCGGCGATTACCCACATTGATCGTATTAGTTTTGTGATGTAAATGAGCCTCCACAAGCGTTCAGGTCTCCGGGACCTCATCCCATGGCAGCCAGTGTGTGCTCTCCTCCAGCCCCGTCAGCAGCAGAGATGGTTCATAAGCTGCTACCACCTTCTCCAGGCTGGTCTGCAGACCTGCAGATACATCCCGGCATGGAAGTTCCCCACTCCCGTGCCGGTCCGCGCTCCCCCAGCTCCTCGCTGCAGCCCTTGCAGGTGGTGGCAGCTCTGCCGCAGCACAGATGCGAGTCATCCCTGAGATTTAAGCCGTGGAGGGGCTTCTCTCTCCTTGCGGTCCCACGGCCCATCTCCTGCCTGCTTGGGGGATGCTCTTTCCCGATGGAGGGCAGCTGGCCGGCTCCTGCTTGATGGGCAGTGCTGTGATGGATGGATGGAGCACATCCCTCTCCCGGGCAGGACCGCCAGCAAGCGGGAGCCTCGCAGCATCCACTGGTGGAGCATCCCCTTGGTTCAGCCTGCTGCCTGCGGAGGTTCTATTAGTGCGTAATGAATTACCTGGGAGCGAAAGAGGAAGCCCTCTCCGTGGTGAGGTATTGAAGATGGGGTTTTCCCAAGGAAGGAAACGTTTGCAGCTCACTAAAAATACCCGTTGCCCGCAGCTGCCGGCTCCGCGGTGGCTTTATCTGCAGCCGGGTGGGGGAGGGCGGAGGGGATGCAGGGTTTGCGTTCCTGGCGTGCAAGCAAAGCCCTGGAGATACCGAAAGCACGGTGTCAGAGAGATGCTCTGGCCTCGGGAGCTGCTAGAAGGAAGGTAAACTCCTTGCAGGGGTTTTGGGATTTCCTGCGTCTGTCCTGGGGAGAGGCTTCCTGTGGCCAGGAGCCTGATTCGGAGCCCCCCGCGGCCGCGGCCAGTCCAGGGCATGGGGCATCCCTCCGCAGCTTGGCAAAAACACGCCTGCAGCTGGCCCTGCGGTTCCTCCCAAGCCGTTCCCACTTGGAGCTGCCAACCAGAAGGAAATTTACAGCCTGTCAGTAAAAACAGTGAAAAGCAGGAATACTTGGCTGTCAGGTAGATGCTCGGAGCCAGGCGTGTGCGGCGGAGGGCATCCCCTGCCTGCGCAGCAGCAGTGGGGTGTGAGAGGGGGTCGGAGGCTCTGTGTGGCAGCCCCGGCAGTGCTGGAGGAGCGGGAGCACCCGCAGGCACCAGTTTTTGGGTGCCCGGGTGCATGCGGCGCAAGTCAAGGGCTGCTTGATGCTCGCTGGTTGCTGGGGACTCCCTGGCCGGGCTCGCTAGGGCTGGCGCAGCCTGGCTGCCCGTCCCTGTCCCCGCCTGTCGCTGCACTGCCGTCACCTCCCTGAAGCCACCCTGATCTCTGACGTGACCTTGTTGCAGGGGACTGGCTGGAGCCAGGGATGCTCGGAGAAGCCATCCAGGCTGCCAACAGTGGCTGGCTCTGATTGGGGGGGAGTCCACCAGCGCAGCCCCCCAGCCCTGGGCAGTAGCTTTGAGCATCCCTCTGCTCCGGGCTGCTCCCCGTGTTGCTTTGCAAAGACCCGGTCATGGAAGAAGTTAACTGGGTTAATCTGGAATGCTTGGCTAGTCCTGTTCTTTAATTCTCCTTTGCTGGACCCTGGTCCTGCTTCCCCTTGTCCCCACTGTGCTGGTGGCTCTGTGTGGCCCTGCCTTTACAAGCCAGGCACAGGGCTGTGCGGCGCAGCTGCGCGTCGCTGCGTGGCGGTGGGGCTTTTGCTGGAGCTTTGGCTGTGTTTGGAGATAATATCTTTCCCCCATAAATGTTATTACCCTGTATATGTTTGGGCTGGGGCGGGGGGGAGGGGAGGGGTCACCATCTGTGTTTTCCAATAAAAGCAAATTAAAATTGAAGCCCATTAAGGATAGCTCAATTGGGATGCTGCGCAGGGCTCCGGAGCCTGCTGGGAACAAGTTGCTTGCAGCCCGCGCCACCATGCAGGGTGACAAAACCTCATTTAGTGCCAGCAGTGCAGGGAGGTGGGATGGGGGCTCGCTGCACACACTGTCCCTGCTCTGGGTGGGGGTGGCCAGTGGCACTGGCCCTGGGGACAAGGGGAGACAGAGCTGGCCAAAACCCCGCGCCCTGGGCTCATGGTGCTCCTCCTGGTCCCCTCAGTGCTCGTCACGTCGTATGACGGGCGTGGGTTAGTGGGGAAAAGGGATGGATGTCCCGAGCCGAGCATGTGCTCCTTTCCTGGTGATGATCTGCAGCCTCCGGGCTTCCTGCTGCATCCCAAATCTCCTGAGCTTGCCTGGCCGCTGTGCCCAGGGATCCAGGAGAGTGGGTCTGGGGACACAAGATGCTATATCTGGGATGCGGGAGGGTTCGTCTGGGGTATTGAAGGGGACTAGGCAGTGTGGCCCTGCACCACTGGCATTACACCTTGTGCCACTTGGCCCTGGGGCACAGTGCTGGGAGCTGTTTTATTATGTTATGAAGCAACTCTTTCCCCTGGATGCTGCAACCAGGAGCCGTATGGGGCACATCAATGGTAGTGGCTCCATGTTTGGGCTTCACAGTGACAGCTGTGTGTCCATCAGTGCCACAGGGTCAGCCCTGTACGGTGGCTGTGCCATGCTAACAGCTGGACTGGGGCAGTGTGTGGTGGAGGCTGCTGGCTCCTTTGGGGCTGGAGCATCTGCAGAAGGAGCTCATGGTCATGGGGTCTCCAACCTTCTGGAGTGTTCCTGTGGCCCCTGGGGAGGAAGGGGGACCTGGAGGCTGTCGGGAGGGACGTGGCCCCACTCCATCCTCCTGGGAGATGGCTCGGTGGGCAATTTAGTCTTTGCTGGGCTGTCCTGATGGGGTGGGTGAGGCGGGATGCGGGTGAGGACAACACTTGCTTAACCCTGGGATTCCATCCCGTAAGGTGTCTTGCAGATGATGGGGTCGGTGCCACTGCAGGGACCGAGTCATTAGCGCTGACAGTAGCAATGGCTGTTAAACGTCTGCATCTGTGTCTGCTCTCTGTGGCTACCGCATTCCTGGCAGCAGCAGGAGAGCCCCTGCTCGCTGGCATTTAGCATCTGCATTGTCTCTTCCCAGCAGCCTGCCCTCGTCTGAACTCGGACCACCTACAAGTCCCAGCTCCTTTTGGGACAGATGCTGCCAGCAAGGACCACGGGTGCCTGGTGCTGCTGGAGCAGCTTTCTGGGGTCTCTGGTGGATCTATCAGGTTTCTGCTGACCTCCGGGGCAGACAGTGTTGGGAAACTGGGGCCAGAGAGGATGCGTCTGCAGCGATGACGGGGGGCAGTGTGGCAGCCGGATGGAACGTGGTCCTCCCTCGCATCCAGCCTAATCAGCTCCTTTGGCAGAGGCCCCAGGCTGAAAGATGACAAAATCTGAATTCCCAGCCCTGGCCCCTCTCAGCTGAGAGGCAGAGCTGTGCCGTACCCCTCACGGCCAGGCAGATGAGAGGGGAAATCCTTAGCGTTTGTCTGTCTGGCAGCGACGGTGTCTGGACAGGACGATGGTCATATGGGTGCTTAAAAAGCAGGACACGTGCTTGGATGGCTTGCAGGACCCCTGGGGCTGTTGAGCTGGGCTTTCCCCTTGGTTTTGAGCTTTCCAGCAGACAGCGCCGTGCCGGGCATCGCCTGCGACGGCCGACCGACGACTTCGGAGGAGGGAGAAGGGGGGCTGGGAAGAGGAGCTGTGAAGCGGCTTCTCCCAGCGTGCAGGTTTTGGTCACAGCCATGCTTGGTCCTGGCTCCTGCCTCACCCCATGGCGTGCTGTACGCCCAATGGCCAGATGCAGCTCTGCTCCAAGCCCTGCTTTCCTTATTTCCCAGTCAAGAAAGGAGCCAAGGGTCTCAGTGCCTCCCTTCTTTCTGCACAGCAGCATCAGCCCTGGGTTTGGTCCCCTGGGGATGGGTCCAGCGCTGCACACAGTCAGACAGGGCTGGGGGGGATGAGGCGAAGGGAGGGATCTAGGTGGGGATGGGGAAAGCGTAGCCCAGCTCATGGCAGCCCCCCGGCAAGGTGCAGAAAAGCACAGGGGGAGTTTCCAGTGGGGCTGCTGAACCACTGTGCGAAGGGCAGGGTGTCTTGGGGACATCTCGTCTGATGACGGTCCTGTTTCCGAGTGTCACAAACAGCTGAACGTCACCCAGTAGATGACCATCCGCTGCATCCCAGCACCATCCCCTGCTCCTCTGCCTGCTCCGGGGCTGGCTGCTGTTTCACAAGGCTTGCAGGCAGGCTTGGGTGACGCCCTGGTGAATTGAGGGGCCAGAAAGGCTCCATGGCTCCCTGGAACTGGTGACATCTTTCCCTTGTCAGCGCTGTGCGGTATCTCTGGGGTCAGGCCTCCCTGACTCAGGACTGTCAGCCTGGGGGGCTGGCTGCCAGGTCAGAGGCGCTCGGGATGATGGAAATGCTGGACATCACCTTTATTCTTAGGTCTCTGGAGTCTGGCTGGACCTAATTTTCCGGGAAAAGGGGTTGAAGAACCAGGTACCTGTCTGCTGGGTTTCTTGCAGCACCAGGACTGCTGGTGCGACCCGACAAGGCTGCCCTTGGGGTGGCCTCTGGGGCTCTGGGCACGGGGCGGGATGCCTGCGGTCCCCATCCCAGCTCAGTCAACTGCTTCTTCTTGCTCCCTATCAATCACTCTCCCTCTTGGAGTTTAAGTGGATCCCTGAGTGAAGTATCCAAAATATCCTGTAGCCGCCGGCTCACAATGCAGCGTGCTGTTCCTGCGCCAGCGGGTCGGCCGGGGGGGGATTGGGTTTCAGTTTGTTCCGCTGGCCATCAGCCAGGCAAAGCAAAGCTCGGGGCTGCAGGGAAGGGCCACTGGGTTTGCTCAGCCCCTCTCGGCTCTCGCTGGCAAAAATATTATAATAAGGTTCCAGTAAAGCACAGGAGGCAGAGAGGGGCCTTTCAACTTCTGGAAGGGTAAATGCATCTGCGGCAAGGGCTCCTTGGGGTGGGGGACAGACGGGTTTCTCATTAGCCGTCCCCCCAGGCGTGGGGATGCGGTGGCTGTGTCTGAGGCCAGGCTGGAAACGCGGTTTCAGGAGCACATGTGCCTGCGTGGAGGAGTTTGTCCCAGGCTGTGGTGTCTCCGGTACGGATCCAGGTCTTGCTCCACCCAGCCGGGCTCCAGCACAGAGCCCGCTCTGCAGCATCGCTCCGGCCTGGACTGATGTGATTGAGGTGTGTTAGGTGGGCTTCCAGGTCACGTCTGGGAGATGGTGATGAGGCACGGTCTCCTCTCCCGTGTCTGCATTGGGATGACTTTGCTCCCAGCCCGTCGGAGAGGGCTGGGCAACTTCTTGCCTTCTTTGCACGTCCATCACTGTCCATAGCTCATGCGATCCTGGGTCAATCTAGAAGCTTGCTTCCTGCGTTAATAATATTGTACCAGGATTAAAATGCTGGCAAGTTTCCTACCCTGAGGGAGGAGCTGGCGTGAGAAGTGAAAGGGGAAGGGAAAAAGTTGTGGGTGTAAAAATGAGGGTGGAGGCTCCAGCTATCTGTGGGGCTATTTATTTGTCCAGCTGTTTCTTTATCTGGATGAGTTTGGAGCCTGTGAATGTGAAGGATTTGCCAGGACTTCTGAGAAACTCAGGGCCAGATGCTCTAAATAGGTCTAAATTGGCAAAACTCCATGGAAGTTATTTTTCCGGACACAGAGAAGTGTGTCTGCAATGTGCACAGCTCCTCGGTTAATCCCTTGTCCCTCCAGCCTCTCTGCCACTGTCCCTTGCTCCTGTCACTCTCCATCCCACGTCCCGGTCCGGCCATCCCATGCTGGTGTCGCCAGTCACCACCGGCACCCAGCGTGATCCCAGTCCTGCCTTCCCCTCTCAGTCCTGACCTGGTCAGATGGGAGAAGCTAGTGCAGTTGGGATCTCCACACCCTTCTCGCTTGTGGCTGAGCAGCAAGAAGACCACGCAGGAGCGGAGGAGCCTCCCACCCAGGTCACTGGCATAGCAGATCATCAGCTTGACGGCATCTTAGCATAGCTGTTGAGCATCTGGAGGTGGTGGTATGGTGGTGATGACACATCTTTAGATGCAGAGCGCTGGAGCTGGAGCCCTGGCATGCCCTCATAGCAAGCAGCAGCGCCAGCGACGGGCCCCAGCGCTGGCAGAAAGTTGCCTATTGAAAGCGTCTTCAAAGTGAAAAGGACAGGCACTTATCTCCTAACTGTCCCATGGGGAGCAGCGCGGTTTCTGGTGGGAAGCGGGCCAGAGTTGCGTCTGCTGGTTTTGAGCAGCTGCAGATTTATTTATAATGCCGTGGGTAGCATGTGAATCTGCAGATAAACACGCGGGAGGGAAGAACACAAACAACAATATTGAGAAAATGCTGCTCCAGAGAGAGCATTTCACTGAGCTGCAGCTATCGCCAGCCACCAGAGATGGGCCAGCGGCCAGACACCCAGCCCTGCCGCTCCCACGCAGCTTTGCTCCCTGTTGTCGCCGTCATTGCTGGGGGGTTGCTCTGTCCTGGATGCCAGGGGGGTCTTTATGGGGCTGCCAAGGCACGAGCCCCTCACCCTGTTATTTGGCACTGCCAAACTGGCAGGATGGCGCCGTGAAAACATTGGCTGTGACAGCGAGCAAAGCTGCCGAGTTTGCTGGTTGAAAGCAGGCACCTTCTCCTCTCCATGGTTGGCAGGGCGTTAACAGTTGGGCTTGGGGTTGCCCATCCAGAAATTGGTCCGCCTTTTTTGTCCGCAGCCTAGGGGTCCTTTTGGGTGCCTGGAGTAGGGTTTGAGCATGGGGCAGCCCACAGGTTCTTACCTGTGGACCTGGTCAGGGGACCCGCTGAGTGACATGTGGCCATGGCAGCCCACCATGGGGCACCGTGGGGACAGAAGGGCAGCCCTGCTGGGACTGCTATGGGTGGAGCAGCTGCCTCTGGATGATGGTGGGTTCCCATTCCTGGGGACATATCACGCCTCATACGGGGCTTGACCTTTAGCAGAACTCTGTATGACTGACATCAGTACTGGGTCACCACTGGGACCAGTGCCGTTTAACACCTTTGTTGGTGACGTGGGCAGGATTGAGTGCACCCTCAGCAAGTTTGCCAACGACACCAAGCTGTGTGGTGTGGTCGACATGCTGGAGGGAAAGGATGCCATCCAGAGGGACCTGGACAGGCTGGAGAGGTGGACCTGTGTGAACCTCATGAAGTTCAACCAGGCCAAGTGCAAGGTCCTGCACCTGGGCCATGGCAATCCCAGGCACAAATACAGGTTGGGTGGAGAATGGCTTGGGAGCAGCCCTGAGGAGAAGGACTTGGGGGTGCTGGTGGACGACAAGCTCAACATGAGCCATCAATGTGCGCTGGCAGCCCAGAAAGCCAACCACATCCTGGGCTGCATTAAAAGAAGCGTGGCCAGCAGGTTGAGGGAGGGGATTCTCCCCCTCTACTCTGCTCTGGTGAGACCCCACCTGCAGTACTGCGTGCAGCTGTGGAGCCCTCAGCACAAGGACATGGAGCAGTTGGAGCGAGGCCAGAGGAGACCATGAAGATGCTGGGAGGGCTGGAGCCCCTCTGCTGTGAGGACAGGCTGAGAGAGTTGGGGGTGTTCAGCCTGGAGAAGAGAAGGCTCCTGGGGGACCTTATAGTGGCCTTCCAGTACCTAAAGGGGGCCTACAAGAAAGCTGGGGAGAGACTCTTGATCAGGGAGTGTAGTGATAGGACAAGGGGTAACCATTTTAAACCGAAAGAGAGGAGATTTAGATGAGATATTAGGAAGAAATTCTTTACTGGGAGGGTGGTGAGGCACTGGAACAGGTTGCCTAGACAAGTTGGGGATGCCCCATCCCTGGAGGGGTTCA
Organism: Larus michahellis; assembly: GCF_964199755.1. NCBI lineage: Eukaryota > Metazoa > Chordata > Aves > Charadriiformes > Laridae > Larus > Larus michahellis. The sequence goes on along the minus strand of NC_133911.1, from coordinate 903,778 downwards.
AGGCCAGGCTGGACGGGTCTTTGAGCAGCCTGGTCTGGTGGGAGGTGTCCCTGCGCAGGGCAGGGGGGTTGGAACTAGATGATCTTTAAGGTCCCTTCCAACCCAAACCATTCTATGATTCTATACCTTGGTACCTGGAGTCGCCCATCCATTCAGAGATGTCCATGAGTATCTCCTTGGTTATCATACCTTGATGGCCAGAAGGAACCAAGGCGACCTCCTGCCACATACTTCCGCAGCTCCTGGCTCACCCAGGGTGGGGAAGGATGCAAACAGGGCAAGATCTGCATCTCTTGGCAATTACTCTTCAGGGGCAATTACCTTCCCCGGTAAAATAGAATCTTGTTCTCCATGTGTCTTACTGGGGTCAGCTCCCAGGCAAAGCTGTAGCTGCAGATTCCCTCACAGGCTAAGGAGCTCTGTTTGCTGCTACTTTCTCGGGGTTTGGATCCTTGCAGACCACAGTCAATCATCTTGCAAACTCCTCTTTCATGAGCTTCCACAGTCCCCCTGCAGCAATAAAAACCCATCCAGCTGAAGGAGGAGTAGACCCTGGGTGAATTTCAGCCTTTCTCTTGCACAGCGGAGGTGGATGGTAAGGCCTTGTCTTGCTTTCTTAAACCTTCCTGGTTTATTGGTTGCTAGTTTGGACTCCGTGCCAGCACCTTCAGGATGGGATGTCACAGCAGGGCTTGGATGCGTCTTCATGGGGCCTTCCTCCCACCACAGTCTGCCCACTACCGCCTCTTGCTGTGGAGATCTGAGCAGGTCTGAGCCTGGGAAAGAGTCAGAGAGAAGCCCCTTCAGATGAGGGATACGTTGATTCATTGGACATCGCTCCTGATTTTTTTTGCTGGAGAAATGGATTGATGTGCTTCCTTTATAAGTAAGAAACTTCTCAGGGATGGGACGGTGATCTTCCCTGGAGGACCACATGGCCTTCTTCACCTCAGGTGGAGGGTGAGGGGTGCTCCTGACCAGGTATATGGGCAAGATAACTCTGTGTCAGGACGTTATTTGGGCAATAAGTTGTTTTGAAGTCATCCATCAACGGATGATGGAGCAAACCCACCACCGCCATTGAAACCCATCCTGGCTCACATCCATCTTTGCAGTCAGTGAGGCAGGTTCACTCTGATTCATGAGGACCAGTTATTCACAATTTCCTGTAACTACTGCTAAGTGCTAACATGCCAGCCCATCTCCAGACGGACTGCAGGCAGGGCAGCAATTTGGTAGAAAAGGTGTGCAAAAAGGCACCACAGTGGCCCCAAGGCTCACCCTACACAAAGAAGGTTGATAAACAGGAGCCTCAAAGAAAGGAACCTCTTTCAGGGTGGAAGAATAAGGAAGCTCAGCTAATTTAGTTATCTTGGAGATGATTCATTTGCCACCCTTGAGCACCGTGAGAGGGAAAGGAGGTTTTCGATGGCAGAGTCTTTGTACAAGTAAAAGGAAATCTAATAGCTGGCAGCTGAACGGTGTAAATTCAGACTAAAATTAACGGAAGATCTTTTTTTATGAGAAGGTAATTGACATTTGGAGAAACCTGCTTAAAACCTGCAAATTTCTACTCCCTGCAAGATGTCCTTGGGCCAGCTGGGGTAGATGCCTTGCTCCAAGGAGAAGTGCAATGCTTCAGCCGAGGGTAAGGGGCAGCCACAGGGACTGCGGGCAGCGTGCTCTACAGCGACGCACTGGGCACATTTCCATTGTGCTGAGTTTTCATTAAGTAAAAGGCTTATTAAAGTGCAAAATGCTTCAAAATGTTATTTTTATTTGGGGAATTGTTTATATTGGTTTAGAGTATATCTTCTTTTCCATTATAGTCACTGCTATTAATATACTGACTATGTGCTGTCATTGATAGTTAAGATAAAGTAACATTTAAGGTTTTTTTAAAGTAATGCAGTTTCTAGCTTGCACTGGGTGAAAAATGTTGTTTTCCTTTTAGATCAAAGTGCCATTGGTGTTTTAATGAAAAAGCCAGATACTTCGATAAAATAAACACTATTATTGAACTATGTAAACAAATTTTCAGTTTAAAAAGAAATTTCATAAATCTGAATGACAACATTTCTGGACTAGCTGTTTTCCAGAACTCTTCCTAGTGGGAAAAATTGAAAAGAACTATTTTTGCTTTTTACTCTTGGAATAAAACCAAATTTTGAAATCCTGGTTTCCTGTGAACTGGAAACTGCTGGCTCTAACCAGGAGTAACGAACAACCCACAGTCTGAAAATGATTTACTGCCAGAAGTAGGTGCAAGGAGCATATCTGTGCCGAGGTGCTTTTTTGGCTTGCCGATGGGAAAAGGGGAGTTCACGTGCAGTGCTGGCCAGGCTGAACAACAGCCGTTTCTGCAGGCAGGCTTGTCTCTTAAATGATGGTTCTGCTCAAGGCTGAGCTTTTCTTCCTTCGTTTTTGTTCAACTCAGTGAAAGTGGAGAAGGTGGAGATGATTTTTGGGGATTCGTGGCAGGAGGCTTGGTTTTTTGGTAGTGAGGAGGAACAACAGGACACGGTTACAGCCAGTGACTCTCCATCCCTGCGGTGGGCATGGGAACTGGCACTATTTTTTGTGTCATGGGGTGGTGGCTGGAGATCTTGACTGTGTTGGGGTTCTGCTGGTTGAGCAGTTGGCATCCTGAGTGCGTGCGCTGAGATCTGGTGCAGAGTCGCATTCTCCCTAAAGAGCAGAGGGGTGTAATCTCTTACATGGGCATCACCTTGGCCTTAGCCACAGAATTACTGGCCGTACACTGTCCCGTACAGTCTGTCCCACCAAGCATCGTGCTTTGCCCATGCCCAGCCTCATTGTGCAGAAACCTTTGGGGGCAATTTCTAAACCCCATTTCCTAAACACTTGCGTGGTGTTCAGTTTTCTCAAAACATCAGCATTGTGCAAAAAAAAACCCCGTATTGCAATGCGCGTGCAAGAGCAGACCTGGAGGAAGGACAGTTACCCAGCTTGTGGAAACCACTCATGGAAACGCATGTCCAGCGTATTTCCGATGGGGCCGTCCAGCCCGTTCCCGTGCTGGATGGGGAACACCTACACACATTAGCCCAAGTATTGGGGGACCATAACCCGAGCATCCCTTCTCATGCCAGTAGCGTGGTGTGGTTAGGCCAACCCATAAGTATTTGGGGTGGGAAAAGACTTCAGTGCTGGAAGTGCAATGAGCTGTAGAAAAGACGAGGAGGCTTTGCTGCCTGTGTGGCTTAGGGAGACTTCTCTGTGCTGGTTGACGGTAGCATCGCCTGACCTATTTCAACCCAAATCATCTGGAAAACCAGCTTTAACGTTGGTTTAATTTTTTAGTGCTTTTAAGTCATAAAAGTGCTGTTCCTTCCCATGTGCTCCTGCATCACCAAGGATTCTGCCTACCGTGCAAAACGCTGAGAAAAAAATATCCCGCTTTTGAAAAGAAACTGGAAGGTGATGGAGGAAACTCGCCCAGGCTGGGCTCCTTGTCTGCAGCAGCACCCTCATCCTGGGTTTTGAGGAGTAAAGTCCAGCTGGGCTGGTGGGTGGAAGAGCACGTCCCCCCATGCATTGCAGGAGAGAAGGGGGCCAGGGAGCAATGGGCCATGGATGGGGAAGCAAATGGGTGGAGGGACCGATGCTGGGCACCTCCCTGGCTGAGAGCTGGCCAGAGGGCTTGGCGCAGGCTGGGCTCGATGGCTGCAATCCTGGGCTGGCTCCTCTCCACCTCTTTGCCCTTTGCCAGCCTTAGTCCCTTCACCGTACGGCCACTGACTCCTTGTTTCACCTTCCTCCTGCAGAGACGCTGATGGACTCCACAACGGCAACGGCAGAGCTGGGCTGGACGGTGCATCCTCCTTCGGGGGTAAGTTATCCTGCACGTTATGGAGGCCTGGAGCCCAGTCTGGAGTCTCCTGCTGCGTGTGAACATGGGTGGGATGGCTCAATAAAAGTCACCCACTGAAGCAAAGTGCCTTGGCAATGTGAAAAGGTCTAGTGGGAAGAGCACAAAAGAGGATGGCAGTTGAGGTGTCCAGTAGTTTTCTAGGAGGTGACGCTTTGAAAAACTACCCCAGTGCTGGAGGAGTGTAATTCTTACCCTACAGCATCAGGCCAACGTGATGTTGGAGGAATCATGCTCTTTAACTGCAGCCAGTTAAAAATCGCAAAGTGGGAGAAATGAAATGCCGAGGCCACCATCGTTTTTCTCCGGTAGCTCACTTGTTACCCCGTGGCCTGGCACTTGTAGCAGAAAAGGATGAGGGCATTGGCCTGCGAGGTTGCACCCACAGCAGCCATTTGATCAAGTCCTGAAATGACTGTCTAGCATCCCTGGCATCTCATGGAGGGACATTTGCTGGCTCAACAGCGGCTGTCTCTCTGCTTTGCTGGTGCCAAGCGTCCCCTGAGCCACAGCCCAAGACCACCCAGAACAAGCTGCTTTGAAGAAGAGCCTGGACAAGGCAGTGCATCTCTGCACTCTTCCACTCAGGACACAAAACCAGAGCAGCCCCAGCCACCTCCGTGTCCCACGGGCTTTGCGTGGCACATTGAGGTGCTTCGCAGCATCCCACCCTGCTCTGGCTGCAGTGGCCGGCGTGGAGCCCCAGTGCCCAACACCCCTGACCTGGTCCCTCTTGCTCGGGTGGCCCAATCCAGCCCGGCCAAAGCCTGGAGATGCTTCCCATCCCCATGTGCAGAGGTGCTAGCTCAGGCTCCATCCTGCCCTCCATCCACCCTCCGCGGGGGCTGGATGAAGACGTTTCTGTGGACCTCACCCTGGGTCTGACAGCAAGCCCTCTCCCCGGAGACGACTTGGCAGAAGAAAAGAAACGGCCAAGAAAAGCCTCCACTGGGGAGATTAAACACAGCTCCCGAGCAGCCGGGCTGCCCTGCCGTGCTGGGGCGCGGGCGCTGCCGCCACCGGTCCCCCATCACCATGATAAAGCCCCGTGCCCGCCCGCGAGCCCGGCCGCCCCACCAGCGCTGGCCCGGCCGCCGAAGGGGGATGACGGGTGCACAATAGGCGGGAGCAGAGGTCAAGTCTTTTTCTCTCCTCGCCCAGCCTTTCTTGTTTGCGGTGTTTCCATATGTAAAGCACGCCTTGCTCCTGGCTCCCCAGCCCGGCGGTAATGAGGCCTGGGCCTGCTGGAAGCCGTCTCCCCGTATTATTGTGCTGCCTTCTTCTTTTGAGCTCCCGGCATGTTAATTAGAGAGCGAGGAGAAAGGGAGAGGCTTCTAATTAAGCGTCGAGGAAGCTCAGGGGCTGGTGCATGGGGGTGACTTTCTCTCTCAGCTAAGAAAAGGGAGCTCGGGAGCCCCCCGTTCGCTGCTGCGGGGATATGGGAGGATGCTGGGGGTCCTGAGCTGGCCCCCGGGGTGCTCCCAGGTCCCCCGTCCCCGGAGGGGTGGAGATGCCCGTCTGTAAAGTCCAGTGCAGTCCCAGCGTTGCTGGTTGGATCGCCTCCCATCCCCACTTCCACGCAGGTCCTTGGGGGGCACCATGGCACATGTCGTGCCCTGCACCGTGCACACGGCGGGTGCTGGTGCTGTGGCACCTTCACAGCTTCTCCCCGTGCGGCCTCGTGCCCACTGGCAGGACGAGGCAGGGCATCCTGCCCGTGGGTGACAGGCAAAGTTGGGTGCAGCCAGCCTCACCAGGAAGACAAAAGCTGCTGGATGCTTCTCCTGTTTATCGTCTCTTTGGTGAGCCGTTAGCCCAAACAATTGCTTTTTTCTTGCTGTGGAGCACCCATGCTGCTCGTAGGTGTCCCCATGTCCTGCCTCCACCACCTGCTGTTCATCCCCAGGCTGGAGGCACTCTCCTTCCACCATGTGCTGCTCCTGCCAGGCCGAGCCGAGTTCTTCAGGCTCGTGTCCTGAGCCCGCCCTGGGGGCCGTGCAGGTGTGGATGGGTCGGGGCAGTAGCCGGCACCCCTGGGTCTCCGTGTCCGACACGCTATTGTGGAGCGGGCGTCAGGGGGGCTCCAGGCCAGGGACAGCCGCTGCAGAGGCAGGGCAGGGGAAGGAATTGCTTCCCTGTGCCTTTGTCCTTGATTCTTTCACCGCCACCCCCCAAGTGGTGCCCTAAAAAAGGGGGAGATCCTGCAATTTTCCACTACCAGACTAAATTTATTTCTGGAAAATAAGGCAAATGCTCCCCCTGCATTTTGCAAGGATGCTCTCCGCCTCCCCCAGCGATGGCAGCAGGTTTGCAGCCGCTGCCAATCAGAAGTGGTTGGAGCTGTTTGGGGATTTTCCCTGACAGCCTTCTGTTGGGCTGTTAGCCTTGATGTGCGAGGAGCAATCTGTCTTCCCTCTTGCGAGCCTCCCTCCGCAGTCCTGGATGCCCTCGTGGAGGCTGTTTGCAGGCCGAGGGGCTGGGGATGCTCTGCTCCTTCGGGGTTTTCCCTGTGGACCTCGGTCCGGGCGCTGGTGCTGGATCCGGACTGTGCTGCCGCCTTGCCCCGGGTGTTGCGATCCCTCACCCAGGGCAGGGTTGTGCTCAGGGTTTCATGTCTGTGGGAAACAGCTCAGCTTCCACTTGAGCAGGTTTCTGAACAAGTTCATGCGAAGCCGTTCCAGCTGGCTGGGACTGTGTCACACGCTGGCTGGACCCTGGTCCCTGCTGCCAGCATCACGAGGGTGCTGCGGGTGGGGAGGGGGCAGCACAGGGAGATGCTCTGCCCTCCAGAAAGGTCTGGGCTGGGGGAGATGCTCTCATGACCTGGGATAAAGTTCCTCCTCCCACAAGGACCCTTTCCCATCTGTGGTCACTGCAGAGGAGTGGTGGCTGGTTACAGGCTGCAGCTCTGCCCTTGCCTGGTGCATCACCACCCTGAAGTCTCCCCATCCTACAAAGGATGGAGACAACAACAAGGGCTGAAGGATTTGGAAAAAAAAACCAGCCTGGGGAAAGGACAGGGAGCTGGACAGGGCCAGGAGGTGCCACAGAAGCCCCGAGCTCTGCGGAGGCTCCTCCAGAGCTGGCAGGGTCAGCTGCTAGTTGGCTGGGGGGATCTGGGCTGAGCTTCCCATGGGGAAATATGTCAGCTCCGAGCCGTCTTGCTGAGAAGGATGTTATTGTCATGCCACGGCTCATAGGACATCCCACAGATCCAGTTTAGGACAGCTGTTTCTGGGACCTGTGCATACCTGCAGGAGGGACCCCAAAGCGTGTTGGCCCTTGAAGGGGCAGGGATGAAGGCTGCCAGCAGGATCTAGCCCAGCATCTCCCTTTCTGGGTATGCAGCAGGGTCAGCTGGGCTCCTATAAACCTTCTCTCCTGCGTCTGGGGAGAGGTCGCTGGCTCCTGGCCCATTGTGCAGCCAGCCGCCTGCACCGGTGCTTGGGCTGCAGCCGGCGAGGAGTTTTTACGGCCACGTTACGCACTCCTGAGAAAGCGGGTCCTGTCTACCATGACTGTAACTGTAGCGGCACCAGTGGGAATACATCTGCTAAAGGCATCGTGTTACTTTGCCGGGAGACTCTGCCGTACGGTGCAGCCCACGGGCAGGAGCCCCTGCTAAAGGCATTACTGCCTGCCGAGGAGGTGCATGGCCCCACCATGCCCTACCACCCAGCAGTGATGCTGTGCCATAAATGCAGGCACGGAGCGTGGTGCTGCTGGCAGCGAGGTGGCCTCGAGCTCTGCTGAGGGCTCGGGCCACCTCATCCCAGTGGAGCGGAGCCCTCCTGGCGTTGCAGGGTGGGTCAAGCCGCTCTGAAGCGGGATGGAGGCGCGTAGGTAGGGGGTGGTCACAGCGGTTTGCTGGAGCTGTGGCAGGGCAAGGTACTGGGCACCGATGGGGCTGATGATGCGATGGGGTGGGCACGGTGTGGGGCGGCTGGTACTGGGAGAACCTGCGCACTTGGCCCCTGGTGGGGTTGGGAAGAGGCGAGGTGGGTGGGGAACATCAGTTCGATGCAACCCCTTGACTTTCCGTGTCCTGTCCACAGTGGGAAGAGGTGAGTGGGTACGATGAGAACATGAACACGATTCGCACCTACCAGGTGTGCAACGTCTTTGAATCCAGCCAAAACAACTGGCTCCGGACAAAGTACATCCGGAGGCGAGGAGCGCATCGCATCCACGTGGAGATGAAATTTTCTGTCCGGGACTGCAGCAGCATCCCTAATGTACCAGGCTCCTGTAAGGAGACTTTTAACCTCTACTATTTTGAGTCAGACTTTGACTCGGCCACCAAGACTTTTCCTAATTGGATGGAGAATCCGTGGATGAAGGTGGACACAATTGCTGCTGACGAGAGCTTCTCGCAGGTGGACCTAGGTGGACGGGTGATGAAGATTAACACTGAGGTGCGCAGTTTTGGGCCTGTGTCCAAGAATGGTTTCTACCTGGCCTTCCAGGACTATGGAGGCTGCATGTCCTTGATTGCCGTCCGTGTCTTCTATCGCAAGTGTCCCCGCGTGATCCAGAACGGGGCCATCTTCCAAGAAACCCTCTCGGGAGCAGAGAGCACCTCTCTGGTGGCAGCCCGGGGGACGTGCATCACCAACGCGGAGGAGGTGGATGTGCCGATCAAGCTGTACTGCAACGGGGATGGCGAGTGGCTGGTGCCCATCGGCCGCTGCATGTGCAGGGCGGGCTACGAGTCGGTGGAAAACGGGACCGTCTGCAGAGGTAACCACTTGCCTTCAGTCTCACTCCATGTGCGTTCCTTGCCACTGGTGGGCTGTGCAGGTGGTGGCAGTCAGGATCTGCAGCACAAGCCACCTGGGAGTGACCTCCTCGGGCAGGGATGGGAGAGGAGCACGCGGGGACGTGGG